>NC_134354.1:757391657-757991657 GCF_048569485.1 Anomaloglossus baeobatrachus
GTGTTGTGTGTGTGCGGCGTTGTCTGTGTGTGTGGGTGTCTGTGTAGGGCGGTGTTTGTGGTTCCCAGTGTGTGTGTGTGTGTGTGGTGTGTTGTGTGTGTGTTGGGGGAAGGTGTGCACCTCCTATCGTGCTCCATCCCCCATGCTGCGCACCCCCCATCGTGCTCCATCCCCCATGCTGCGCACCCCCCATCGTGCTCCATCCCCCATGCTGCCCACCCCCCCATCGTGCTCCATCCCCTATGCTGCCCACCCCCCATCGTGCTCCATCCCCTATGCTGCGCACCCCCCCATCGTGCTCCATCCCCCATGCTGCCCACCCCCCATCGTGCTCCATCCCCTATGCTGCCCACCCCCCATCGTGCTCCATCCCCTATGCTGCGCATTCCCCATTGTGCTCCATCCCCGATGCTGCGCACTCCCCATCGTGCTCCATCCCCCATTCTGCGCACTCCCCATCGTGCTCCATCCCCCATGCTATAATAGTTCTCCTATTATACTCAGAGTGGAGTATATTAGGAGGACTATAATAGGAGGAGTAGTCCTGGGGGGAGAGGAGTATAATGCCGGCTCCCTGCACATGTGTACCGGGAGCCGGGTGTACGCTGGTAACTATGATACACATCGGGTAACTAAGGGACCTTAGTTACCCGATGTGTATAATGGTTACCAGCGTACACCGGCTCCGTCACGATCCCAGCAGCGCAAGGTTATGTCTGGCGATGCGTGCGGAGGGCCGGGGCGAGCGGTCAATCCATGCGGAGGGCGAGGCCAGGCCGAGGCGAGCGACCAATCCATGGGGGGGGTGGAGGCGAGGCAGAGAAAGACAGACCGAGAAAGACAGACCGAGAAAGACAGACCGAGAAAGACAGACCGAGAAAGACAGACCGACTAAGGCAATTATATATATATAGATTGGCTTGTCATGTATGTATGTGTGTGTATATGTCGCGGGCGGAGGAGGGGACGCCGCGCTCTCCCACTGATCGGGTCCGGCTGCCGCTGCGGCCTCCGCTGCTCGGTGGCTTGAGCGATGGGCCGGATCCCGGGGACTCGAGCGGCGCTCCTCGCCCGTGAGTGAAAAGGGGATTGGTTTGGGGGATTTATTGTTGTCTGTGACGCCACCCACGGTTGTGGTGATTGTGTGGACACCACTGCTGCTCTGTATAGGAATCCCGGGAGCGGTGACAGGGAGCAGCTTTGTTGTTATTCCTCCCCTCCGTGGGTAGGGGGGTTGGTTGTCCCGGGGCTCGGTGATGGGGTAGGGATCGATGGCAGGCCAGGTGTGGGGCCTGGTGAGGTGCAGGGTCGCGGGGGGCAGCGCTGTGCCGCACGGCACGGTGGTACTCACTCAGCCTGAGACGTTGACACAGTTCTCGGTAAAACACACGGCTGGAAAGACGGTTCCCACGGACGGCTGCTGTTGCTTTTCCCCGGTAGTTGGCGGTGACGGTCTCTGTCCCTGCACCTAGTGTAATGTTGGTAGCGATGGGTTCCCACCGGTAACCCGCTCCCTGACTTGGATATGGGCCGGAGGAGCCCCTCTGTGCCCGCAGGCGCTGGCCCTGAGAAACTGGTGCCTTGGCGATGGCGGTGTCTCTCTCCTACGGTTGGCCTGTTGCCTTCAATCGGGACTTAGTTGATGGGAGACCCGGAGGTCCCCTTCACTGACGGATTTGGCAAATTCACGGCGACTCCTAGCCTTGCCGGGATCCGAAAGGCCCCTACCAATGGTGCTGGCTTCTCCTCGTATACCGGTCCGGTACCGCCGGGCCACCACCCGTCCACGGTCCTTTCGGCAACCTCCGATCAGCCTCTCCTGCAGACGGTCACCACCGTCTTCTAACCTTGCTGTCTCAGTCCGGGGCACACACCTGGACCAACTTCAGGCTTTCCAAACTGTCACTTTCTCCTTCACTTCAACTCCTCTCTCTTGCTTCTCTACCACTTCACTCTCACTCCAAACTCTATCTCCCTTCAACTCCAAACCTAATCTGCCTGTGTTTTCCTTCCTCCAGGACTGTGAACTCCTTTGTGGGTGGAGACCAACCGCCTGGCTCCACCCCCTGGTGTGGACATCAGCCCCTGGGGAAGGCAACAAGGTTTTCAGGTCTAGCTTAGGTGTACCTAACCGGGGTGTAGGGTGTGGTGATGTCATTACCTGTGACCCCTGGCTTGCCCAGGGCGTCACATATATATATATATATATATATATATATATATATATATATATATATATATATATAAATAAATTACAGAACTATGCGTCTCCATGGTAACAGACTACAAATAAACTCTGTGTGGTCATGATACAAAATTACCTCTGCTCTAGTGATGAGCGAGTATGCTTGTTACTACTCGGTACTCGCACGAGTATCACTGTACTCGGGCTACTCGGCGGGGACCGAGTAATCTCGCAATACTCGTGCTGTACTCGTGGTCTTCATGTTGGCGCTCTTTTTAGAGCCAGCCCTTATGCAGGGATTGGCTGGCAGACCACTGCAATGCCACAGCCCTGTTGTGGAATTGCAGTGATTGGCCGGCCCTCACAGCATGACCGTGCCTTTAGCCCGACACTTCCCCGCTCAGCTACGGCCCCTCCCGCACTCCACTCCGCGTGTATATATATATGCACGCTTACACACACACGCACGTTTTTTTTTTTAATTTACAGTTTTATGGTTTCTACATGCTGCCGGTGGTCATTTCAGAATAATACTTGGGTCCCCCATAGGATAACATTGGGCTCGGTGCTCGGGCCGAGTACACGAGTATCTTGGGATGCTCGGCCCGAGCCTCGAGCACCCGAGCTTTTTAGTACTCGCTCATCACTACTCTGCTCCTCTAAACTACAAACAGCAAAAGAAGGGCAGATGAAACTTCAGGAACACATAGGATTTTGCATTCTGGTATCAAAAGCAAAAAGTGTTTCCTTGTGTAGTGTGCGTTCTGATTTTGTCGTTTCTGTTCTACAGGACTACTCCTGGGAAGACCACGGCTTCTCACTGGTGAACAGACTTTACTCCGACATTGGCCACCTACTAGATGACAAGTTTCGAATGGTCTATAACCTCACCTACAACACCATGGCCACCCATGAGGACGTGGACACCACCATGCTGAGAAGAGCCTTGTTTAATTATGTTCACTGTATGTTTGGAATCAGGTATGTGTTTTATCTGCCTGTTACACTTTTTTGAAGTTCTAAGTCCATATCAAATGTAACATTTTGGTGTTTTTCACCAGATTTTAATTTGCGCCTTTTTTTTTTTAGTCTATATTATATGTTTTCCATCTGTTGTTGTGTTTTTATTTTATTTTTTTAATTTATTTTTTTTAATATTCCCCATTTTGGGTGTAGTTTGGCATCTCCAGATGTTTTCAGCCTCTTTATGAATTGTGATTTTTAAAAAAAAAAGATTAATCAAACCCTATCCAGGTGATGATATTTTTTTTCTTAGGGCGCAGTCAGACAGATGTATAAATTGGACATAGATCAGACTGGTCGTCGGCTCTCTCGACTTGAGCTGCATGGAAATATGTGAAGCTGTCACGATCAGGTCAGGAGAGCCACCGACCAGTCCGAGCAATGAGTCCAATCCACGTCTGATTTATACGGCCATCTGACTTTTCCGTTTTAAAATAATTATTTTTACAATTTTCTCTCATTAACCTCTTAGTGAGCAGGCCAAATTTTTCAATTCTGACCAGTATCACTTTGTTTCAAGAACTCTGCAATCTTTAAACATATCCCAGTGATTTTGAGATTGTTTTTACATGACACTTTATATTTTATGGTAATGGTTAATTTAGGTTGGTTATGTTTTTTTGCATTCATTTATAAAAATATCAGAAATTTGACAAATTAAAAAAATAAATAAAAAATGCCATTTTCATACTTTGACTGATTATCCCTTTAATCCAGATAGTCACACCCCACAAAATAGTTAATAAATAACATTTACCCCAGGTCTGCAATACATAAAGACCTTCTGTAAAATGTTTTTTAAGCTTTAAAATTGTAGAAGTAATTTTTATTTATTTTTTTTCTCAAGGAAATATACCAAACTTTATTTATTTTTTACAGTGTACAATGAAGTCCAAAATATTCCTAAGCCTTAAAAGGGAACCTGTCAGGTGCAGTTTGCACCCAGATCCACGAGCAGTTCTGGGTGCATATTGCTATTCCTTACCTAACCGTCCCTGTATCTAGTAGCATAGACAAAGGGATCTATAGAAAAAGCATTTCTAAAGATCCTTTATGATATGCTAATGAGTGCAGGGACTAGTCACAAAGGTGTTACTTCCCCTGGCTAGTCTGCTCATTAGCATGTTAGTACGCCCCTGTGGTCTTCCTAAAATGCTAATGAATGCACAGTGTCAGAGGATGGTCGCTCTCACCTCTCCGCTGCCATTGTGTCAGAGTCCTGGATTTTGTCTCAGGGCTGAAACTCCGGGGGTCATGCTCACTGAGCCGAAATCCAGGAGTGGGACGTGATGGCAGCGGAGAGGCGAGTGAGCTCATCCTCTGACGCTGTGCATCATTAGCATGTTGGCACGCCCACAGGGACGTGCTAACATGCTAATGGGGCCGACTAGCAAGGGAAGTAACGCCCAGGGGACTAGTCCTTGCGCTAATTAGCATACAATAAAAGATCTTTAGATATACTGTTATTAAAGATCTCTTTTGCTATGCTAGTGTATACAGGGACGGTTAGGCAGGGATTAGCAATATCCACCCAGAACTGCTCATGGATCTGGGTACATATGGCACCTGACAGGTTCCCTTTTAATGTCCTAAGCCAGGTTTTTATTATGGGACACCCTAAGTAAATGTATAGTCTGGTATCATTGCTTGTTTTCTGTGTGACCTTAGGCACAGGAAAGCAAAAATGCTCGATGTGCCACATGACACACTAGCCGGTGCTCAATGGGCCCTATTACTAAAGTTAAATATAGTGCACTTTATGACAAATATAGTAAAATCTGCGATGGTGTCTCCGATAAAGATATCAATAGAGCCTTAACCTTTGTCTGGTACCATGGTGTCAATGTTACCCCATGCAGATTGGTAGAACTAGTAATTATTTTTTCATGGTCCCAGACAGGGGTTAAATATTGAGGGTAAAATAATGTCTGACTCCATTTCCTTCACACATACATCAGAGGCCTCATTTATCAAAATGGCCTAACAGGAAATCAGCCCTCGTTGCCTATAGCAACCAGTCAGTGCCACATTAATTTTACCATAGCTGATTAAGAAACTAAAACTGAGCTCTGATTGCGATGGACAAGGACTGTTTGGTTTTTTTTCTAGTAAGTTCTGATTAGAGAGGCCCATATATAGAAAAAAAAACAGCAAGCAATGAGGATTTATGAAAAATGTCCCTTAGCAACCAATCACAGCACAGCTCTCATTTGTATTCTGCTTTTAAACCATGAAAGCTTCACTGTGATTGGTTGCCATAGTCAACAAAAAGGCAGATTTTTCTCTTAGGCCCAAGATGCATCATTTCTTTCAAAAACTATTACCACATATACACATTTATTTCATTATGTACTAGAGTAAAATTAAAGGGATTTTCCACGTTTTGCCGTCAACATTTTATTATATATATATATATATATATATATATATATATATATATATATATATATATATATATATATATATATATATGCACACGCACACACGCACACGCACACGCACACGCACATGCACATGCACACACACATATACACATGCACATGCACATACACACACACACACATACACACACATACACATACACACACATATACACATACACACACACACATACACATACACACACACATATACACATACACATACATATACACATACACATACATACACACACATACACATACATACACACACATACACATACACACACATATACACATACACATATACACATACACACACACACACATATACACATACACACACACACACATATACACATACACACACATACACACACACACACACACACACACACACACATACATGCATTCGCATACATATACAGTATGTGTGTGTGTATATATATATATATATGTGTGTATGTATTATATATATATATATATGTATATATAACTAGCCAGGTCTTTCCCCGGGAAGGAAAAACCACGGGAAGGGCAGTCTCCAGTCAAGGAAACCACCTATGCCAAAACATGGTATCCATCCACAGACAGCTGTTTCGGGGTATTTGCCCCTCATCAGTGTGGAGTAGGAAACCTATTGCATATTTCCCAGGGGGCATTGCTCTAGAATCTCTGCGTTGAGAAAACACGTGATGGTGCTCCGCGGTGCTGGATGTTGATCTCCCTAAGGTCAACCATCCTTACCTATATAGTCTTCTACTAGGCATTGCTCCCACTAGCCAGTTTCCTACTCCACACTGATGAGGGGCAAATACCCCGAAACAGCTGTCAGTGGATGGATACCATGTTTTGGCATAGGTGGTTCCCTTGACTGGAGACTGCCCTTCCCGTTGTTTTTCCTTCCCGGGGAAAGACCTGGCTAGTTACCTGCCAGCGTTGAGAAACGTGTGTGTGTGTGTGTGTGTGTGTGTGTGTGTGTGTATATAATAAATATATATATATAATATATATATGTAATGTATATATATATGTATACTTATATGTGTGTGTACACATATACCGGTGTATTATATATACTTTTTTTTTATTCCCCCCCCCCCCCCCCCCTCTGAGCGCCTCTTAGCTTATGACCACATCAAAATTTAATGTGCAGCGAAACAAAGAGCCTGTAAAAGCCAAACTGTGTGTAATTTTTAATGAAACCCAATTGCTGAAATAATTTTAAGTCACAAATACATGCATTTAAATAAAAAATAAACAATTGCCATTCCATATGGGGAGAAAAAGGGAAAAAAAATCCACCTACTCAGATATCAGCAATGGAAACTGTGCAGATGAATGACCTGTATGTGATATTTGCGGTTTCTCAGGCACCACATTAGGGGCTGCCGGCGTCTCGTGTGCAGGTAGATGATTAATACGCCGTCTACAGCTGCTATATACTGTATGCGTGCACTCAAGACATTTGCTGAGTCTTTAATTTTCTCCCTCTGACCTGACTTTCCACAGGTACGATGACTACGATTATGGGGAAGTTAATCAGTTACTTGAGAGAAGCCTTAAGGTTTACATTAAAACTGTGACCTGTTACCCTGAGCGAGCCACCAAGCGTATGTACGACGGGTACTGGCGCCAGTTCAAGCACTCTGAAAAGGTGAGATCACTGCAAGCGGCGGCCATACAGGAGTACCTGGAGAATGAAATGTTTGTCAACTTTATATTACAGATGAACAAAGTTTTTAAAATTTGTTTTTGGGATTAGTCTCATCCAATCGATTCCTCGCAAATTAAAGGTGTCCTGAAAGAACATTTATTATGTACTGAGGGGTCTCCAGACCCCGTAGCATAATAGATGTCGGGAAGGGGATAAAAACAATAAAAGGTTGTTTTCACCTGTTCTGTTGCTTTTGCTCGTTTGTCTGGTCTTCTCTATAGATCTTCTGACCTGCAGATTTTCTGATCAGTCATCTCTGGCACAATGCACCGTATTGGTGCGCATCTTGTGCCATGTATGAGTATCACAATGAGACTGCAGTATAGTGAGGACGGGGGGCTCCTATACTGTAACTCACAGTAGGGGACCCTAGGCTATTGCTAACCTCCGGATTACTCCTGATGGTGGGGATGCTGGAGTGCCTTACTATTTTCCTGACCAAAACTAATTTGTCGTCCGCCCCCCCCCAGGAAGGAATGGGCAGGTAATAGATGGTAACACAGATAAAGACAGTGAAAAAACAAAACTCAGACACACTGCAAAATCACAGGAACAAACCGTTCGAGACTAAGGAGAAAATAAAGTGAAGTAAGGCAGCAACAAAAGGAACAACAACAAAACCGCTCATAGCAAAAAAAGTACTACAACCACCAGTAAGTCTGGATCACAAGACTTCACCAGACCAGTGTAGAGAATCTATAGCTGGCATTAAAAGAAGTGTCCAGCCAGCATCCATAGGAGGGGAGTAAATGTGACTGGCTCCCCAAGAGCATGTGATCAAAGGAGACTAACAAGCAGCACAACAGAGATATTAACTCTTGCTAGCCTGCCTATGAACTACCAGTCTCTTGGTCAACACCTGAGTCTAGCTGTACTGATCAAAGACATTAGAAGTTAGCAGGCAGAGTGCCAAAATCTGTAGTCCCCACAGATCCTGATGCCGCCATGACAGTCAGCGATGTTTGCAAAAACCTCCTTGTGGCAAAGAGATTCAGTTAGCGCCATAAGATCTGGAGGGCAGAAGAGAAGTTCGGATCACTGGGCAGAGAGCTGCAGCAGCAGGACAAACCCCTTTCTGGTCCTCAATAGAATCATGCAAATCAAATGACAAAAAATTGGATTCTTGCTTGTCCAAATTTTGGGTGACATTTGTTCAAATTTGATTTGTCGGGTTTCTTTTTTTTCTTTTCGGAGTCTGGTTTGACCAATGTGATTTTTTTTTTATTTTTTTTTGTTCTGGAGGACAGCTATTAACATACTTATTTTCAGTCACCACTAGAGGGAGCTACCTGTATACCCATTTATATCGGTTGCAAACTCTTAAGCTCCCCCTAGTGGAGGCTGCAGGTCTCACATTCCTATATTGCTGTGTTATGTCACCCTTGCAGTCATTACTTAATGTCATCTCCTCTTTTTTTAGGTCCACGTCAACCTGCTCCTCATGGAGGCCCGTATGCAGGCAGAACTTCTTTACGCACTACGTGCTATAACCCGTCACCTGACCTGAGATCTTGCATGTAAATGCCAACATGCAACGCAACTTCACTTTTCAGTACAATAAGAGCGCCCCCCGCCTGTTATGTAGCAACAAACATATATATGCATTTCTAGTGTCCATGCCGGCCAAAAACTTGGCAGCAATGTGCAATGAATGGTCTGTGTTTCTTTTTTTTTTTTTCTTTTTTCATACTTCAATGCTCTAGCTAATGTTAGCAAGATGGCACTACTATGAAGTTTTGTTTTTTTTTGTTTTTTTTATATATAATTTACAGCAGTAACTAATCGGCACTGCTTTGTCAGAGTTTTCCTTAGACACAGGATTCATATTTTTGGGGGAGATTTTTTTTTTTTGTACAGACATACATTGTATATGTATAACAAATCCTGGTTTGCCTTGTTCCAGTTACGTGTAGTCCTTGGTTTTATATAAGAGATGAAAAACCTTAAAAAAAAAAAAAAACCTGAAAAAAAACAGGAAAATAAGCTGTACTGTCTAATTCATAGAATATATAAGCTTTTTAACCATTATGTTGACAAGAACTCGGTTAATAAGCAGAATGTGTGCCATAAAAAATGTAGATCTGTACATAACCGTTCTTACTTTATAGCCCCGCAGCTTCTACATCCACGTGATCTCAGTTCAGACTTGGTCGTTAGCAATCACCAACTCTGAGAAAAAGACTTTTTACAAAATGTGGATAGTAGCTGAAAGGCTACAAAAAAAAATGTGAAAAATATATATATTTTTTTTCTTATGGAATATCCCGCAGTATCCTACTGATGTGCAAAGCTCCGCTATATAGATGATATCTGGATATTGTAGAGTACTCTTTAACACTTTCCGTAGCCGTGAGACTCTCTTAACTGTTTATCGTCTGTTTTCCTTTTTTTATTTTATCATACAGCAGTATATACAGAATACGTTCATAAGCTAATTGGAGGGGTGTGAGTCAGTGGTGGGTAGTGGGTGGGTGGCCTTGACTCTCATACAGTACCTCTGACTATGATACTTTAGCCGTGATAACCAAAGTAGTCAATTTATAGAGTGCCTATGTCTTTGCCCGAAAAGCCATCCTTCATTGGAGGAAGTAATTTCTATTTTAGCTGTAGGATAATCATGGGCTGCGGTAACTTTGTTTTGTTCTCGGGTGGGCAACACCCTTCTGATTTGTCTAAAGTTTAACCAACACAGAGTCTGAGTCGCAGACCTTAATCTTTGTTCTGACTTGTGTAGGATCACTGGTTAGTTCTCACTCCTGACCCATATAGACTATTCGATCCACAGCTATGTTAGACATGACCATCAATGGTCTCTTCTCTGACTCCATCACCGGTTATGACGAGTGGTCTTCTTTTTTTGACTGATGTGTAACTAATGTTCTTCTTGACCAAGACACGACAAGTAGGTCTTCTATTGGACCCATACATGAATGTCTCTGCTTTGCCTAACCCACTCATGACCATGAATGGTCTCTTTAACCAAACCAGATATGACCACAGGTCTCTTGACTGACCTATAATTCACGTTTGGGACCCACTGACTTGTATCAGATATGAGTTTTAAGTCGTATTCTAACAAACAAGGAATGACTAGTACTCTCTTGCCTGTACCATACAAAACTGGCCAAGATATGTCTGAAAGTCTCTGGTCTGACCCATACATCGTGGTTACCGCCTTGCTTAACCCATTGACTCAGTGGTCAACTTTCTAGGTATTGAGGCCGGCAAAGAGGTTTCTTGCCTGACTATTTCATGTTTTACCTAATTCAAACCTTAAAGTTTGTCCCTTTGCATGACCAATGGTCTTTCCTGACCCAGTCATAACTAATGGACTTTTGCTTGACTGATGCACAACTAATGTTCTTTCTTGACCAAGGTATGACTGACAGTCTCCTACATGGCTGTCACCGCAAGAAAAGAACAGAAATTACCAGAGATCTCCTGACTTATCCAGGCATGACTCGATAGTCTACTTTCTAACTGCCTAGGCATGACCAGAGATATTTTTTTTACTTTTGACTGACCATTACACAGTATTAGTTTCTGACCATTATGTGACTTTTCTAGCTCAAATGTAATTGCTTGCCTATTGCATGACTATCAATGGTCACTTTTCTGAGACAGCCTTACCATTATTGGTCTTTCTTGGCTATAACATGACCATCAATGCTCTCTTTTCTGACACAACCTGGCTTCTTGGTTATGACATGACCATCATTGGTCTCTTTTCTGACCCAGCCTGACCATTATTGGTCTCTCTTGAATATAATATGACCATTATTGGTCTCTTTTCTGACCCAGCCTGACCATTACTGGTCTCTCTTGAATATAACCTGACCATCAATGGTCACTTTCCGGACACAGTCTGACCTCTTGGATATAACATGACCATCAATGGTCTCTTTTCTGACCCAAGCACAATTGAAGCTCCTTCATGGCCCAGACATGATTGACTGTTTCTTTTCTGAACCTGGCATGACAGTAAATGTTTTATTTTCTGACCCAAGCACAATTGACGTCTGAGTTATGATTGACGGTCTTTCTTTCTTTGTCGCTCCTAATTGGGAGACCCAGACAATTGGGTGTATAGCTATGCCTCCGGAGGCCACACAAAGTATTACACTAAAAGTGTAAAGCCCCTCCCCTTCAGCCTATACACCCCCCGTGCTGCTACGGGCTCATCAGTTTTTATGCTTTGTGCGAAGGAGGTCAGACATGCACGCATAGCTCCACAGCTTAGTCAGCAGCAGCTGCTGACTATGTCGGATGGAAGAAAAGAGGGCCCATAACAGGGCCCCCAGCATGCTCCCTTCTCACCCCACTCTTGTCGGCGGTGTTGTTAAGGTTGAGGTATCCATTGCGGGTATGGAGGCTGGAGCCCACATGCTGCTTTCCTTCCCCATCCCTCAATTAGGGCTCTGGGTGAAGTGGGATCCTTTCGGTCTCCAGGCACAGGAGACCGTGCTCCATCCACAGCTCCTGAGGACCCTGCTGGATAGGAGCCGAGTATCGTTCAGGGACATGGCCCTGCTACTTTGAGGTACTCTGTGTCCCCGTGGGGACCGCGCACAGCAACACTCCAGCATTGCTGGGTGTGCTAGTGCACCGGGGACAGCAGCGCTGACTGAGTTTGTGCCATTACACACTTCAGCGTCGCTGAGTGTGTTCGTGTAGGGGGACTGCCGCGCTGACCGCCGCTGCCATGGTTATCACTGCGGCGCGGCTGGGACTGTTAGTGCGCTGGGGACTTCCGCGCCGACCGCGCTTATATGGCGGCCGCGCTTATAACTCGAGTCCCCGGCTTTTGCGGCCTAGTCTTTTTCTTCCCGCCCCCAGCCCTGCCAGTCAGGGGAAGGGCGGGACGCTGTAAAGGACAGCAGCACTGAGGGCTGGAGCATGCTTTGCATACTCCACCCCCCTCACTCTGCACAGTGGGGCACCAGTTCCCGCACTTTCTGGGTCACGCCCACGGCTCCCTCCTCTCCTCAGGACGCCGGCAGCCATTCCTGTCAGCTCCCCTGACGCTGCAGAGGGGAGACAAGCTCTGGGGGACCCAGGCAGGGATGCTGATGGCCACACAACCGTTTTAAGCGGGCGGTAATCAGCACCTGAGGTGCTGGCCCCACTTGTGCAGAAGTGTAATTATAGATTATATGATTATAGACTATACTTTACACTGTATGGTGCACTGTTGATTTTTGGCTATATACCCTCCTGTATTGCTCAGAGGAGACAACAGCATGTCGTCCACAAATAGCAAGGGTGCCAAAGCACATACTTATTATGCTGCCTGTGCAGCATGTACGGCTATACTGCCGGCAGGTTCCACTGACCCTCATTGTGTGCAATGCTCGGCCCCTGTGGCACTTTCTCAGCCGGAGCCTCTGCTAAGGGTGGCCCAGGGAGAACCACATGTTAACACTGTCCAGGTGACAGGGACGGAGTTTGCAGTTTTTACTGAAAGACTTTCTGAGACTATGGCTAAGATATTAGAAGCCTTGCAGTCCAGGCCGGCATCTCAAGCCATGGGCACTGTGGAATCATTGCCCCCTGGTCCCCCTCAGTTGGAACAGCAATGTCCTCCCGGGGTGTCTCATGGATCCCAGGGTGAGGTCTCTGACACGGACCGCAGCCCCAGACCGACTAAGCGAGCTCGCTATGAAATCCCCTCGACATCATCACAATGTTCAGGGTCTCAGCGAGAGGACTCTCTGTATGATGAAGCGGAGGTAGCTGATCAGGATTCTGATCCTGAAGCCGCTCTCAACCTTGATACTCCTGATGGGGACGCCATAGTGAATGATCTTATTGCGTCCATCAATGAAATGTTGGATATTTCTCCCTCAGCTCCTCCAGTGGAGGAGTCAGCTTCTCAGCAGGAGAAATTCCGTTTCAGGTTTCCCAAGCGTACAAAGAGTATGTTTCTGGACCACTCTGACTTCAGAGAGGCAGTCCAGAAACACCGAGCTTGTCCAGATAAGCGTTTTTCCAAGCGCCTTAAGGATACACGTTACCCTTTCCCCCCTGACGTGGTCAAGGGCTGGACTCAGTGTCCCAAGGTGGATCCTCCAATCTCCAGACTGGCGGCTAGATCCATAGTTGCAGTGGAAGATGGAGCTTCACTCAAGGATGCCACTGACAGACAGATGGAGCTCTGGTTGAAATCCATCTATGAAGCTATCGGCGCGTCTTTTGCTCCAGCATTCGCAGCCGTATGGGCACTCCAAGCTATCTCAGCTGGTCAGGCGCAAATTGACGCACTCACACGTACGTCTGCGCCGCAGGTGGCGTCCATAACCTCTCAAACGTCGGCATTTGCGTCTTACGCTATTAATGCTGTCCTGGACTCTGCGAGCCGTACGGCGGTTGCAGCCGCCAATTCGGTAGCAATACGCAGGGCCTTGTGGCTGCGGGAATGGAAGGCAGATTCGGCTTCCAAAAAGTGCTTAACTGGATTGCCATTTTCTGGCGACCGTTTGTTTGGTGAGAGATTGGATGAAATCATCAAACAATCCAAGGGAAAGGAAACATCCTTACCCCAGGCCAAACCAAAAACACCCCAACAGAGGAGGGGACAGTCGAGGTTTCGGTCCTTTCGGGGTGCGGGCAGGTCCCAATTCTCCTCGTCCAAAAGGCCTCAGAAGGATCAGAGGAACTCCGACGCATGGCCGTCTAAATCACGCCCTAAAAAGACCGCCGGAGGTGCCGCTACCAAGGCGGCTTCCTCATGACTTACGGCCTCCTCACACCGCATCCTCGGTCGGTGGCAGGCTCTCCCGCTTTTGCGACACCTGGCTGCCACAAGTAAAAGACCGTTGGGTGAGAGACATTTTGTCTCACGGTTACAGGATAGAGTTCAGCTCTCGTCCTCCGACTCGATTCTTCAGAACATCTCCGCCTCCCGAGCGAGCCGAGGCTCTTCTGCAGGCGGTGGGCATTCTGAAGGCAGAAGGAGTGGTGGTCCCGGTTCCTCTTCAGCAACAGGGTCACGGTTTCTACTCCAACCTGTTTGTGGTTCCAAAGAAGGACGGGTCCTTCCGTCCTGTTTTGGACCTAAAACTGCTCAACAAACACGTAAGGACCAGGCGGTTCCGGATGGAATCCCTCCGCTCCGTCATCGCCTCAATGTCCCAAGGAGATTTCCTAGCATCGATCGATATCAAGGATGCTTATCTCCACGTACCGATTGCTCCAGAGCATCAGCGCTTCTTGCGCTTCGCCATAGGAGACGAACACCTTCAGTTCGCGGCACTGCCGTTCGGCCTGGCGACAGCCCCAAGGGTTTTCACCAAGGTCATGGCTACAGTAGTTGCGGTCCTCCACTCTCAGGGTCACTCAGTGATACCTTACTTAGACGATCTGCTGGTCAAGGCACCCTCTCAAGAGGCATGCCAACACAGCCTCAACGTTACTCTGGAGATTCTCCAGAGTTTCGGGTGGATCATCAATTTTCCAAAGTCAAATCTGACACCGGTCCAATCGCTGACATATCTTGGCATGGAGTTTCATACTCTTCCAGCGATAGTGAAGCTTCCGCTGGACAAACAGCGTTCACTACACACAGGGGTGCAATCTCTCCTTCAAGGTCGGTCACACCCCTTGAGGCGCCTCATGCACTTCCTGGGGAAGATGGTGGCAGCAATGGAAGCAGTCCCTTTCGCGCAGTTTCACCTGCGTCCTCTTCAATGGGACATCCTACGCAAGTGGGACAGGATGCCGACGTCCCTAGACAGGAACGTCTCCCTCTCTCAGGCAACCAAAGCTTCCCTTCGGTGGTGGCTTCTTCCCACCTCATTATCGAAGGGGAAATCCTTCCTACCCCCATCCTGGGCGGTGGTCACAACGGACGCGAGTCTGTCAGGGTGGGGAGCAGTTTTTCTCCACCACAGGGCTCAGGGTACGTGGACTCAGCAAGAGTCCTCACTTCAGATCAATGTTCTGGAGATCAGGGCAGTGTATCTTGCCCTAAAAGCGTTCCAGCAGTGGCTGGAAGGCAAGCAGATCCGAATTCAGTCGGACAACTCCACAGCGGTGGCTTACATCAACCATGGGACACGCAGTCGGCAAGCCTTCCAGGAAGTCCGGCGGATTCTGCTGTGGGTGGAAGCCACAGCATCCACCATATCCGCAGTTCACATCCCAGGCGTAGAAAACTGGGAAGCAGACTTTCTCAGTCGCCAGGGCATGGACGCAGGGGAATGGTCCCTTCACCCGGACGTGTTTCAGGAGATCTGTTGCCGCTGGGGGATGCCGAACGTCGACCTAATGGCGTCACGGCACAACAACAAGGTCCCAACATTCATGGCTCGATCTCAAGATCACAGAGCTCTGGCGGCAGACGCCTTAGTTCAGGATTGGTCGCAGTTTCAGCTTCCTTATGTGTTTCCTCCTCTGGCACTGTTGCCCAGAGTGTTACGCAAGATCAGGGCCGACTGCCGCCGCGCCATCCTCGTCGCTCCAGACTGGCCGAGGAGGTCGTGGTACCCGGATCTGTGGCATCTCACGGTCGGCCAACCGTGGGCACTGCCAGACCGACCAGATTTGCTGTCTCAAGGGCCGTTTTTCCATCTGAATTCTGCGGCCCTCAACCTGACTGTGTGGCCATTGAGTCCTGGATCCTAGCGTCTTCAGGATTATCTCTAGTAGCAGTCACCTCACTTCGGAGAGTGTCTGAGTTGGCAGCGTTATCATGCAAAGCCCCTTTCCTGGTGTTTCACCAGGACAAGGTGGTTCTGCGTCCGGTTCCGGAATTCCTCCCTAAGGTGGTATCCCCTTTTCATCTCAATCAGGACATCTCCTTACCCTCGTTTTGTCCTCATCCAGTTCACCAATGTGAAAAGGATTTGCACTTGTTAGATCTGGTGAGAGCACTCAGACTCTACATTTCTCGTACGGCGCCCCTGCGCCGCTCGGATGCACTCTTTGTCCTTGTCGCTGGCCAGCGTAAAGGGTCACAGGCTTCCAAATCAACCCTGGCTCGGTGGATCAAGGAACCAATTCTCGAAGCTTACCGTTCCTCGGGGCTTCCGGTTCCCTCAGGACTGAAGGCCCATTCTACCAGGGCCGTGGGAGCGTCCTGGGCCTTGCGACACCAGGCTACGGCTCAGCAGGTGTGTCAGGCAGCTACCTGGTCGAACCTGCACACTTTCACGAAACACTATCAGGTGCATACCTATGCTTCGGCAGATGCCAGCCTAGGTAGGCGAGTCCTTCAGGCGGCAGTTGCCCACCTGTAGGACGGAGCCGTTACGGCTCTATTATGAGGTATTATTTACCCACCCAGGGACTGCTTTTGGACGTCCCAATTGTCTGGGTCTCCCAATTAGGAGCGACAAAGAAGAAGGGAATTTTGTTTACTTACCGTAAATTCCTTTTCTTCTAGCTCCAATTGGGAGACCCAGCACCCGCCCCTGTTTTTTGTATAACACATGTTGTTCATGTTAAATGGTTTCAGTTCTCCGATATTCCTTCGGATTGAATTTATTTTAAACCAGTTTATAATTTTTTCCTCCTTCTGGCTTTTGCACCAAAACTGATGAGCCCGTAGCAGCACGGGGGGTGTATAGGCAGAAGGGGAGGGGCTTTACACTTTTAGTGTAATACTTTGTGTGGCCTCCGGAGGCATAGCTATACACCCAATTGTCTGGGTCTCCCAATTGGAGCTAGAAGAAAAGGAATTTACGGTAAGTAAACAAAATTCCCTTCTTTCTTTTTCCTTATACCTAGTTATCCCCTTCAGTGGTCTCTTTCTTAGTTTTACCTTTAGGAAATTGATTTTGCCCACCATTGACGGCTCATCTAGGTTTTACATTGCCTGCTTTGCCCTTATGGTGCATTTTTCCATGCAGTCAGTGATTTACTTTCTTAGATTGTGGTTGAAGTGAATGCCACATTGTGTGCCATATTAGTAGACCCGGAGTGCCAGCGCAGGTTTATAAGAAGGTGTGTGAACTGAATTTACTGCAACCTTAAAAATACAAAAAAGAAAATCTATATACTAAAGTGCTACTGTAGCATTTACAGATTTGTTGTTTTTTTAAAGCTATTTTTTTTTGTATATGATATAACTCTGATATAGGAAATAACAGGGGGAAGGCATTTTCCAGCACACCAGACTTCCTGCCCCATGAGTCAGATGCTGTGTTGTCAGGGAATGCAGGAACCAGCTGTTTGTACTCCGGACACGTATAGTCATGGCACATGTGAGGCGTTAGCAGTACCATGCTCGGGTGCTCAGTACTCGTAACTAGTCATGAGCGGGCACTACCAT
Organism: Anomaloglossus baeobatrachus; assembly: GCF_048569485.1. Classification (NCBI taxonomy): domain Eukaryota; kingdom Metazoa; phylum Chordata; class Amphibia; order Anura; family Aromobatidae; genus Anomaloglossus; species Anomaloglossus baeobatrachus. The sequence continues at coordinate 757,409,273 of NC_134354.1, forward strand.
GCTCGAGTACTCGGTATTCGTAACTAGTCATGAGCGGGCACTACCATGCTCGAGTGCTCGGTATTCGTAACTAGTGATGAGCGGGCACTACCATGCTCGAGTGCTCGGTACTCGTAATTAGTGATGAGCGGGCACTACCATGCTCGGGTGCTCGGTACTCGTATCTAGTGATGAGTGAGCACTACCATGTTCGGAGGCTCAGTACTCGAAACGAGCAGGTGGGCTGCTCGGACAGGCTTGACTCGATAATGCAAGTCAATGGGAAACTTGAGTATTTTTCCAGAAGATCTTCTGGAAAAATGCTGGAGTTTCTCATTGACTTCTGTTCTACTCTGTACTCGACTTGAGCATGTCCGAGCGTCCAACCTTGTTTCCAGTACCGGGCACCCGAGCATGGTAGTGGCCGCTCATCACTCCTCGGTAGGAGTCCGAGCATAGCAGTGCCCGCTCATCACTAGTTACGAGTACCAAGCTCCCAAACATGGTAGTGCCCGCTCATCACTAGTTACGAGTACCGAGCACCGAACATGGTAGTGCCTGCTCATCACTAGTTACGAGTACAGAGCACCCGAGCATGGTAGTGCCCGCTCATCACTAGTTACGAGTACAGAGCACCCGAGCATGGTAGTGCCCGCTTATCACTAGTTACGAGTACTGAGCACCCGAGCATGGTAGTGCTCGCTCATCACTAGTTACGAGTACAGAGCACCCGAGCATGGTAGTGCCCACTCATCACTAGTTACGAGTATGAAGTACCTGAGCATGGTAGTGCCCGCTCATCACTAGTTACGAGTACCGAGCACCCGAACATGGTAGTGCCCGCTCATCACTGGTGATATGTGAAAAAATAGTTCTATTGCTTTTTTTATTTGGTTGCTAGAGTTGACATTCATTACGTGTAGCCGTTTAAGTGTTGGTGCACGTATATTAGGCTTTTATACTTTTAAGTGCACCTGTCAGACGCAGTGTAAGCCTCTATTATGTGTGCCAAACCAATCGATATTAGCCAGATCTTATCACAATCATAACGTTGGCATTCTGCCAATCATCTAGGGGGGGTCATTGGTGTGACAACATTGCTGTTTTATATTGATCTTAAATTGTATTTTCTTGAATTGGTCCGGCTCACACAATATATCCATACACTGTGATGGGTTTACTCCAAATTAACATCTCCCGGTAGTGGAGATCCACAGATCTGGGAATGTAGGATGAAAAAACAAGACACAAGGTACTGAGATCCAAATATTAAAAATTAATTGCGTAACAGCGGCAATGAAGCTAGAACCTGTCTAAAATTTAGAATAGGTGTTCTGTAGTTTGCATTTTGGGGTACAAGCTGTTAAAAATCCCATTTATGAAGCTTAATAAATTTTAAAGGGGGGGGGGGGTCTCATTTAGACAACCTATTTTGTAATATCTATTAGGGCATCCTGAGCTTAATAGTCTATAGAGTCTCACTTGAGGACCCAGATTGTCTATACATTACACAGACAGCATTTTGATCTCCATTGGTGCCATGCAATACTTCATTTCTCCTGCGGAGGCACTCCAGGGAAATTGAATACTTGCTGCTGTTATGTAAATGACTGCTGATTGCTTAGAGTAACAAAGTGCGATAACCCCCCCCCCACCACCACCACCCCTTTAAAACACCAGCGTTCATAAGAACAAGATGGTGCCAGCACAGCAGATACTGCTCCTAATATATCTACAGCCGTTCCTTAGGAGGCGCAGTATGGCACGGACCTCTCTCTCTCTACGCCTGCTATACCGACAGGAACCCATAGTCTTGTCAAAAAGCAATAATAAATATCAGAAAACTGCTGTGCCAGCACTTGTCCTTGTGAACCACTGCCCATGCAATAGTACCCACCACGGTGCCAACTGCACTTTTTTTTATTTTATTTTTTATAGTTAAAGTATTAAATCACTTCCCCACCTCAGTGAAAAATATATTTTTTTCTTGTTAAATAGATTTTGTAACTATGTAGCTGCCTCATACAATAAAAAAAAGGTGTTTGGGTAAGGAAAAGCTGACCAAAAAGAAAATAAAGTTTTGCACATACTTACAGCGCCCCCTTCCTCTTCCTATAAAAGAGCGGCGGGTGCCAGTTGTACTTGATTGATATATTTGTATGGTTTTTTTTGTTTTTTTTTTTTCTTTTCTTTTTCAATGTATGAGATGTTTACTCCAGATCATTTTACCTTCATTCATCAGTGTGCTAACGATGGCTCCAAGCTGTGATATCTCATATGCAATGTTGATAGTGAACAAAGGTAGAGTGCAATATTCCCGGAATGGCGACCACCTGGCCCCTCGTATGAAGCTGAAGTGTCCTTCGTAATATATCGACTGATGGCGATATAGAAAAATATTTTATGGCTTCATTCAGCCGAAAATTTAAAAAGAAGTGTTAAGAGAAAAAAAATGCCAGAGTTTTGAGCCTTGCCAATATGTATCTTTAGCAGGAATAATCTGAATCGAGGTAGGAAACCAAAATCTGGGGGTCTGGATTGCCCCCATCATCATGGCTTCCTTCATTTTACAAGACACTCCCATATCCCAGTTGTTCTAAAAAGACAGCAGCCGTGAGGGTTTTGATAGGACCAGTGGCGAAACTTGAAGCTTGTCGGCCCTAATGCAAATTCTCCAACAGGACCTCCACCTATCATGAGTCTTTATTAGTATGGACTGTTTGGAGGTTCCAGGGCTCTGGTGATGCCCATTATAATTATGCCTCTTGACAGGACCAAGCCTTCACCTATCAGACTAGCTTGGGTTAATAGAGCATTGTTCACCTATTTACATCGGCTAATAGAATACAGCATTGCTCTCCTATTTAAATGGGGTAATTAAGCATTGCTTACTTAATTAAATAGGCTAATAAAGCATTGCTCACCTATTTAAATTGGCTAATAAAGCATTGATCACCTATTTAAATGGGTTAATAGACTACTGCTTACCTATTTAAATAGGCTAATAGAATAGCATGGCTCACCTATTTAAATGGACTAATAAAGCATTGCTCACCTATGTAGATTGGCTTTTAAAGAATTGTTCACCTATTTAAATGGAATACTAGATCAATGCTCCCCTATTTAAATGGGCTAATAGATCAGTGCTCACCTATTTAAATGGGCTAATGGAACAATGCTCACCTATTTAAATGAGCTAATAGATTAGAGCATGGTTCAACTATTTAAATTGGCTAATAAAGCAATTTTCACCTATGTAAATGAGCTAATAAAGCTTTGCTCACCTATTTAAATTGGCTAATAAAGCATTGCTCGCCTATGTAAATTGGCTCTTAATTGTTCACCTATTTAAATAGAATACTAGATCAATGCTCACCTATTTAAATGGACTAATGAAGCAATGCTCACCTATTTAAATGGACTAATGGAGCATGGTTCAACTATTTAAATTAGCCAATAAAGCACTTTTCACCTATGTAAATGAGCTAATAAAGCATTGCTCACTTATTTAAATTGGCTAGTAAAGCATTGTTCACCTATTTAACCCCTTCACGACCGGCCGATTTTTCGCTTTCCGTTTTTTTTTTCGCCATTCTTTTTCTGAGAGACGTAACTTTTTTATTTTTCAGTCAATATGGTCATGTGAGGGCTCATTTTTTGCGGAACGAGCTGTACTTTTAAATGAAACCATCAGTTTTACCATATAGTGTGCTATAAAACGGCAAAAAAAATTCCAAATGCTGAAAAATTGCAAAAAAAGTGCGATAGCACTATGGTTATTGAGATATTTTATTCACTGTGTTCACTATATGGTAAAACTGATGTGTGGGTGTGATGTCTCAGGTCAGTGCGAGTTCGTAGACACCAAACATGTATAGGTTTACTTTTATATAAGGGGTTAAAAAAAAATCGGAAGTTTGTCCGAAAAAAAGTGGCGCACGTTTTACGCCATATTCCGTGACCCGTAGCGTTCTCATTTTTCGGGATCTATGGCTCAATGACGGCTTATTTTTTGCATCTCGAGCTGACGTTTTTAACGGTACCATTTTTGCGCAGATGCTACGTTTTGATCGCTTCTTATTGAATTTTGCGCAAAAGTTGTGGCGACAAAAAAACATCGTTTTGGCGTTTGGAATTTTTTTGCTGCTACGCCATATACTGATCAGATTAATTGATTTTATATTTTGATCGGGCGTTTCTGAACGCGGCGATACCAAATGTGTGTATTTTTTATTTTTTTAACCCTTTAATTTTCAATAGGGCGAATGGGGGGGTGATTTGAACGTTTTGGTTTTTTGTTTTTTTTTTAATTTTTGAAAACTTTTTTTTTTTATTTTATTTTACTAGTCCCCCTAGGGGGCTTTTGCGATCAGCATTCCGATCGCTCTGCAGTATCTGCTGATCACAGCTACAAGGCTGCGAAGCTACAGCGAAAGTGAAACCAAGTCAGGTGTAGTACAGGAGTCATCACATGACCCTGTGCTACCATGACAACTATCAGGAGTCACGTGATCGCGTCACGTGACTTCCGGTATCGGGCGGTAAGTAAAACATTACCGCAATCGCGCTTATAATGGCGCAGTCACGTATTTACAGCGCCATATAAGGGGTTAATCGGCACGAGCAGATAACGATTCTGCTCGTGCCTAGCAGGCACACATCTCAGCTGTGAAAATCAGCTGAGATGTGCGCCGATTGCGGCATGCTACCGCCGGAGGACCGCGGGCAGTAACATTGACATTTGGGACGTAATTTTACTGCCCGCGGTCGTTAGGGGGTTAAACGGGCTAATAAATCAATGCTCACCTATTTCAATGGGCTAATAGAGCAATGCTCACCTATTTAAATAGGCGAGACATGCTGTATTCTATTAGCCAATTTAAATAGATGAGCAATGCTCCATTACACCATTTAAATAGGTGAACAGTGCTTTATTATTCAATTTAAATAGGTGAGCAATGCTTTATAAGCCAAATAGTTACCAATTTAAATAGGCTAATACAGCATTGCTAACCTATTTAAATGGGCTTCCTATTATAACAAGTGATTGCATATTGCTAATATGGCCTCTGACAACTTTTTGCTTCTAATAGCAAAAAGCTGCACTAAAGTTATTTAAAAAGGTAGTTCAGGATTTAAAGAGTGAGTTTTTCTTCCAAAAACAGCGCCACATGTGTCTTCTGGTTTTATGTGGTATTACAGTTCATCCATTCATGTCCATGAGCTGAGCTGCAATACCAAATTTAACTCATTGACAGTGGTGGCGCTGTTTCTTGAAGAAAGCTGCCATTTTCTTTTTGTATTCGACAATCCCTTTTAAGATATGTGACCTGTTTATCCAAAAACTATGATTGTTGGGGGGAAAAAGTCTGATCAAAACAAGATGCAGGTGCCTTCGAAGAAGAGTACAATATATTTGAGAAAGTTAAACAAGAGAGGTTTAAACTTAAGTGTTGTTTCCCTTCAGATGTAGGTGAGTTGAGGATTACATGGTGGCCCCTGTAAAATAGCTGAGCTCTTAGGCACAGATGTGAAATTCATAGTTTGGATAGAACCTGATTTGCGACTAGGTGTGAATGAGGCCCAAGAGTCATTTTGGTTCATGAATGTTTCAGTATTGTACAGTCCCAAAATGTGACAGTGGGGGACAAAAACAATGGGGGTTTGGACATAAATATTAGATAAAATAAGAATCATGGTTATTGGAGACTAGAAATACAAGGGTCTCGTTTTTATCAAAAAAAAAAAAAATGGGCTGTGACTGGTATTAGAATGGAGTTTAAAAAAAAATCAGAAAAAAAGGCTCTTGTTTTTCAGATTTCACCCCTCTATAAAAGTTTGAGACCTCCTGCGCCCCACCAAGGCTTGTTTATTAAAATGTGGCGTGCAGATTATGGGCTGTAGTCCTTACCAGCGAATCAATCGTTCTACATCCGATAATTTGCTATACATTGCAGCATATCATCGCCATGTTGTGAAATGAGCCCCAATGGCTGAACTTTTATCATTTGCTTTTAAAACTTTATATTGTTACCGTGTCATTTGACTGATTTCTGGCAGTAACACGATTACTGCATTTCATTGTATCCAACAGAGCAAGAGTCTGTATTTTATGTAAATAAAGAGAATTTTGCAGAACTGGACGCGTCGCTCTGTCATCATTTTGTTTGCTTGAGTTAAATATTCTAATACTCATGAGAAAGTGTGCGCCATAAAGGGATCGGTCACGTCTACTATCCTGGGGGAAGATTCTGAGTTTGGGGATATAGAACTTTTGAGATTTGATTCAACTTCCCCAGCCTCTCCTCTCTGCCAATCCCTTCACTGGCTTCCCATCGCCCAATGACTCCAGTTCAAAACACTAACCATGACCTACAAAGCCATGCACAACCTGTCTACTCCATACATCTGTGACCTAGTCTCCTGGTACCTACCTGCATATAACCTCAGATCCTCACAAGATCTCCTTCTCTACTCCTCTCATCTCCTCTTCCCACAATCGCGTACAAGATGTCTCCCGTGCCTCCCCCATACTCTGGAACGCTCTACCCCAGCACATCAGACTCTCTCCTACTGTGAAAAGCTTCAAGAGGAACCTGAAGACCCACCTATTTCGAGAAGCCTACAACTTACAATAACCCTCAGTCCAGTAGACCACTGCGCAACCAGCTCTGTCCTCACCTATTGTACCATCACCCATTCCCTGTCCCACCCACAGCCGTTTGTTTCATTTCACATATATAGCTTGGTCCTTTGCTTCCCGTACAGAGCAAGTTTTTTATTTGCAGGTGAGGCTACATATAGGCTAGGGACCCCAAAAATAGAGATTACCTTGGCGTTGGTTTTGGGGCTCTTTTGCATTGATCAATACAATGGCTAAACTCTTATATTCCTATTATTCATAGCAGTTATGCACATTCCATTTTCATGTTTTTCATTGTATTTTTCAGTCTAGTATTCCCATAGCAGTTCTGCTTTTCATCATTCCCCTATACATTGTGACTGGTGTGCAACTCTTTATCCTTTTAGTATAGCTTTTTCACTTGTAAAGCGCCATGGAATTAATGGCGCAATAATAACTTTTTTTTTTTGTAAAAGGGAACCTTCTAGGTGCATATTGCTAATCCCTGCCTAACGTCCCTGTATCTAGTAGCATAGATAAAGGGATCTTTTGAAAAAGTATTTCTAAAGATATTTTATCTTACCCTAATGAGCGCGTGGACTAGTCCCCTGGGCGTTATATTCCCCGACTAGCCGCCCTGTTAGCATGCCCACAGAGGTGTACCAACATGCTATTCAATGCAGCGTCACCAGCGGTGCCGCGCTTCTGAATGCCGGACACTTCCGGTCATGCGCAGTATGAAGCCGGGTGTATGTGTCCCGGCTTCAGAGAGGTCTACTGCGCATGACTGGAAGTGCCCGGCATTCAGAGGAGCGAACACAGGTACGCGCAGCACCGCTGGAGACGCTGCATTGAATAGCATGTTAGTACGCCCCTGTGAGCGTGCTATCCTGCTAAGGGGGCGGACTAGTTGGGGGATATAATGCCCAGGGGACTAGTTAGCATAAGATAAAAGATCTTTAGAAATACTTTTTCTAAAGATCTCTTTATTTATGCTGCTAGATGCAGGGATTAGCAATATGCACCGAGAACTGCTCGTGGTTCTGGGTGCATATTGCACCTGACCAGTTCCCTTTAAAAACTGCAAGGACTCTTACAGCCTAGGAGTCCTGCTTCTCTCACTCACTTTTAGAGATGAGTGAACCTTTGGAAGTTCGGTTCGGAGGTCACAGTTGAACCTTAGATAAGGTTCGGTTTGTGACATGGACTTGAACCGAACCTCAATGGAAGTCAGTAATTGGGCAGTTTTGTGTCTCCGCCCAAATGCTGCCAGCAATAAGCAGAACACTTACTTCTGGGGGCGGGTAGGTGGGGGGTTTTCAAAAATGTTATTTATCTTTATTTTTTTGTGATACATGTGATCACGCTGATTTTTACCCCCAGCGTTAGCCGATCAAACACTGCAAGCGGCCCGCACCGGACTGAGCACCGAGTGTACCCGAGCACAGCGCTGCTCACTTGAGTGGTTTTCACTCGTAAGGCTAGGTTCACATTTTATGATGTTTTGCATCACTCACATGCGTTGCTTGATGCTTGTGACTGATGTGTTGTACAACGGATGACAAGAATTGGAATTAGAAAGCGGATTCCGTTGTAAAACGAGAGCAAGAGAACGATCAGCTGATCGCTCTCATTAGCCGGCTGCCGGGAGATCAGCTGATCACTCACAGCAGCCTGCCGCCGGGAGATCAGCTGATCGCTCTCATTAGCCGGCTGCCGGGAGATCAGCTGATCACTCACAGCAGCCTGCCGCCGGGTGATCAGCTGATCGCTCACAGCAGCCTGCCGCCGGGTGATCAGCTGATCGCTCACAGCAGCCTGCCGCCGGGTGATCAGCTGATCTCTCACAGCAGCCTGCCGCCGGGTGATCAGCTGATCGCTCATAACAGCCTGCCGCCGGGAGATCAGCTGATCGCTCTCATTAGCCGGCTGCTGGGAGATCAGCTGATCGCTCTCATTAGCCGGCTGCCGGGAGATCAGCTGATCGCTCTCATTAGCCTGCCACCGGGTGATCAGCTGATCGCTCACAGCAGCCTGCCGCCGGGTCATCAGCTGATCGCTTACAGCAGCCTGCCACCGGGTCATCAGCTGATCGCTCACAGCAGCCTGCCACCGGGTCATCAGCTGATTGCTCACAGCAGCCTGCCACCGGGTCATCAGCTGATCGCTCACAGCAGCCTGCCGCCGGGTCATCAGCTGATTGCTCACAGCAGCCTGCCGCCGGGTCATCAGCTGATCGCTCACAGCAGCCTGCCACCGGGTCATCAGCTGATCGCTCACAGCAGCCTGCCACCGAGTCATCAGCTGATTGCTCACAGCAGCCTGCCGCCGGGTCATAAGCTGATCGCTCACAGCAGCCTGCCGCCGGGTCATCAGCTCATCGCTCACAGCAGCCTGCCGCCGGGTCATCAGCTGATCGTTCCACGACTTATCAGTCGGGCGGAGGATGCAACGCAAGGGCATCAGTCACAATCTGCCGCTCATATAAGTCTATGGAAACCAATGGAATCCACCAAACGGATTGTGTTGTTTATCAGAGCAGCGGATTGTGACTGATACAAAACGGAAATGTGAACCTAGCCTTACTCACTCGAACTGCGAACCTGAACTTTGTTTATTTGGAAGTCTGTTTCCGAACCTCGAACCTTAGGTTTGCTCATCTCTACTTGTGAGTCCTGCTTCCCTCGCCCACTTCTTCAGATAGCCTGGAAGTCCTGCTTCTCCTGCCCAATTGTAGTGAATATGGGAGTCTCACTCTCTCTGCCTATCTAAAATACAGGAGAGGCTAATGGTGCAATAGGATATTAACTTAATAGAAGGTATAAAATGGACAGGAGACGTGCTCACCTGGTAGGGTTGTGTGACCACCACTGCATATAACGAGCTGCTGCAAGCCCATATAGATTACAGGAGAAACAGATTTAAGCCCTGTTTGCATGCTGCGTTATTTGAGTGCAGTTTTGCTCCTAAAACTGCATGCATTTCCTTCCCCAGCACAGTCTGAGAATTCAGTTCTTCTGTCCGCTTATTACAGCTTTTTTTTTTTTTGGCTGCTTATTTGTGGTGACCACTGCAGCCTGTCAATTCTTTCTGCTTTCCTGCCAGCATTTTTGAACCCTTCCAGTCAATAGACTTGACTTAAAAAACGCACTGGGCAAAAAGCGATAAAAAAATGCAGTAAAACACGGCAAAAAAGCATGCCAATGGTGCGTTTATTTGGGACCAAAAATGCGCATCTTTGTGGTCACCACTAGATGCAGCGTGCACACATAGCCTTAAAGAGAATGGGTTAATCCTGCTCTGCCTAGCCAGAGAACACCATTGTTGGATTAAGGCCGGAGTCACACTTGTGAGAGGCTCGCGTGAGTCTCGCATCGCATCACCCGACATGGCTGCAGGCTCTGTTGACAGGAGCGTCTAAGCTGCATGTATTTCTATGCAGCTGAGATGCTCTTGTATGGAAAGTGTGTGGCCGTGCCGAGTGATACGATGCGAGTCTCAGGCACACAATGCGTTTTTATTGCGATTTTTGATACAGTTTTGACACAAAACTGCATGCAAATCCTTATGCCAGAAACGTCCATGAGAATCCTGGTTTTGTGCACGTTACTTTTTTTTTTTCCCTTGCAGACTTTTAGTAGAAATTAAACTGCAGCATGTCAATTCTTTCAGTGCTTTTGTCAGCGTTTTTCCACCCTAAGGCCCGTTTCACACGTCAGTGAAAAACACCGACGTTCTTCACTGACGTGTAAAACACGCACATGTCTCTCCGAGTTCCGTGATTCACGGCACACGTGGGTTGTCCATGTGCAATCTGTGATCCATGATTGCAAATGGACATTACTCACCTGCCTTCACTACTGCTGTCCATGGTGCTGAACTCATCGGCTCTGCAGCATCCAGCCACCGCTCTCTGCAGCTACTTCCGGGTCGGCTGTTCCTGCTTTCATGAATATTCATGAGCCGGGAAGGAGCTGCAGAGAGTGGAGGCTGCACAGCGCGTCGTTGAAAATGTTTATTATTTGATATGTCAGTGTTTTTCTGAAACGTGTTTCACAGATCACACACGGATCACACCATAGTGTGGTCCGTGGGTCAACAGTGATGCCAGAAAAAAAACTGACTTGTCTCCGTGCAGAATCACGGCCACGGGTGTACGCTGCACGGAGACACGTTCAGTGAAAAATCACTGATGTGTGAGCAGACCCATTGATTATAATGGGTCTGCGTATGTCAGTGATTCTGGTATGTACAAAAAAAATCACATACGTACCAGAATCACTGACGTGTGAAGGGGGCCTAAATGCGTGGAAAAATGCGTAAAACATGCACATTTCTTTCACCTGGAGATGCAGATTTTGTGCAGAAATTTCTCAACCAAATACTCAGAAACTAAGGCTGTGTGCACACTATCTGTCTCTGGCCTCATCCAACAACTGTTTTTGTGTTATTTTTTTTGTTTTTGTTTTTTTTTCTGGCCAGACAGCGCAAGATTAACTTAAATTCTCTTCTATCGGTTTCTCTGCCTACATATAGAGAGCCTGCTAGTCGCTCTTTCTCTGCCTACATACAGAGCCTGCTAGTCCCTCTTTCTCTGCCTACATACAGAGCATATGAGTTCTGATTCCTGCTTTCCCTGATTGCATAGAGAGCATGCAAGTCCCTTTTTCCACCTACATATAGAGCCTGTTAGTCCTCCTCTGCCTACATCCATAGCCTATTCAGAAAAAAGACTGAATGGAACACCTCTGTGTTAATTAGGTGCTAGCCTAAAAATACATGACTATAATAAGGATAATAAGCTGCACACTAACCACTATTGTTCATAGTTTCCCTATAGCAGTAATGGTTTACCATTTTTCATGTTAAGATTTTGATAGTGGTTAGTGTGCAGCTTATTATCCTTATACATACAGAGCCTGCGAGTCTCTCTCCGCCTACATACAGAGCCTGCGAGTCTCTCTCCGCCTACATACAGAGCCTGCGAGTCTCTCTCCGCCTACATACAGAGCCTGCGAGTCTCTCTCCGCCTACATACAGAGCCTGCGAGTCTCTCTCCGCCTACATACAGAGCCTGCGAGTCTCTCTCCGCCTACATACAGAGCCTGCGAGTCTCTCTCCGCCTACATACAGAGCCTGCGAGTCTCTCTCCGCCTACATACAGAGCCTGCGAGTCTCTCTCCGCCTACATACAGAGCCTGCGAGTCTCTCTCCGCCTACATACAGAGCCTGCGAGTCTCTCTCCGCCTACATACAGAGCCTGCGAGTCTCTCTCCGCCTACATACAGAGCCTGCGAGTCTCTCTCCGCCTACATACAGAGCCTGCGAGTCTCTCTCCGCCTACATACAGAGCCTGCGAGTCTCTCTCCGCCTACATACAGAGCCTGCGAGTCTCTCTCCGCCTACATACAGAGCCTGCGAGTCTCTCTCCGCCTACATACAGAGCCTGCGAGTCTCTCTCCGCCTACATACAGAGCCTGCGAGTCTCTCTCCGCCTACATACAGAGCCTGCGAGTCTCTCTCCGCCTACATACAGAGCCTGCGAGTCTCTCTCCGCCTAGATACAGAGCCTGCGAGTCACTCTCCGCCTAGATACAGAGCCTGCGAGTCACTCTCCGCCTAGATACAGAGCCTGCGAGTCACTCTCCGCCTACATACAGAGCTTGCGAGTCTCTCTCCGCCTACATACAGAGCTTGCGAGTCTCCGCCTACATACAGAGCCTGCGAGTCACTCTCCGCCTACATACAGAGCCTGCGAGTCTGTCTCCGCCTACATACAGAGCCTGCGAGTCTCTCTCCGCCTAGATACAGAGCCTGCGAGTCACTCTCCGCCTACATACAGAGCCTGCGAGTCTCTCTCCGCCTACATACAGAGCCTGCGAGTCTCTCTCCGCCTACATACAGAGCCTGCGAGTCTCTCTCCGCCTACATACAGAGCCTGCGAGTCTCTCTCCGCCTAGATACAGAGCCTGCGAGTCACTCTCCGCCTACATACAGAGCCTGCGAGTCTCTCTCCGCCTACATACAGAGCCTGCGAGTCTCTCTCCGCCTACATACAGAGCCTGCGAGTCTCGCTTTCTCCGCCTACATACGGTAGAGAGCCTGTGAGTTTCGCGTTCTCCACCTACCAGAGCCTGCGTGCCTTGCTTTCTCCGCCTATAGATATATCCATCAAGTTTCGCTTTCTCCGCTTACATACATATCCATCAAGTTTCCCTTTATCCACTTACATATCCATCAAGTTCCGCTTTCTCCGCCTACATAGACAGCCGTCAAATCCTGCATTGTCCACTTACTGTAAAAGAAAGCAGGATTCACGGACTATGTGAAAGCACAGAAAGGAAAACTCACTTAAGAAAGAACCCTTCCACTCACATGGGGACAAACAAACCAGGGGAGTTGTTAATCACAGGGTCCTATACAAACTAGGAGTACCCTCAGCCTTACCCTGTTTTATTCCTGCCAGACTATCGAGGTTGGCACCCTAAAGTTATATAACTGCGCCGACACGCAACGTTGTGTGTCCTTAACTGTACCCTAAACAATAAACCAAGGGTAGCACAAAACACCAATCATAAAAGTTGCATGCAGGTAGAGGCTGAGACACAGGACTAAAGACATGTTCACACAGTACAGGAAAGAAGAAAGAAACCGACATAGACTTACAGATTAAGTGGGATCCCTCCAAATCCCAAATGAACCAAAACTGAAGAATGCTAGGAAGGGAAACACAAAAACAAACTGCAGGGAAAGCCAAAAGTGATAACTCGGCAAGATTATCCTGAACTGAGGAGCTGGGACTCCAAACATCCATCAACCTTAGAATATAGCCGGCACTGAATGCATGGTGAGTATAAATAGCCCCTCCCAAGATGAGATAGGGCAAAAAAATCAAGGAAGGGAAGACACCGGAGAAGAAATACAACAGGCAAAGGAAAGACAAGAGAACTAAGCAGTTGGACTGATGCAAAACATGCTGTATTCCAACGGAGAGAGAAACTGATCACACAACCAGAGGTCACCGATTGAGCCCCCGGAGTCGAGCCATGACACTCAGTCTCTCTCCTGATCTAGTTTTACAGAATATCTGCTTTCCACACCCAAAGTGATAACAATCTTCCCTTTAAGACAACCCAGTGCAAGAAAAAATAAGGTTTTGTGCCCATAAACCGTAAATGATGAGGTTTTTCTGCTACGTTTTTATGCAGAAAATATAATGTATTTAATAACAACAGTTGAAGTAAAGTGGATATAGTTTCATGAAATCTCATACCCATCAAGTGTTGAAAGATGCTGTTAAAAGGTGCATTTTTTTGGTTCAGTGGTTTCTCTATAGTTTATGGGTAGCCTGAAATAATGAGTGGAGAAAAAAGCAGCTCTGCTTAAACCGAGCGCTGGCACTTTAATATGAACTCTGGCACTTTAAACTGAGCGCTGGCACTTTAATCCGAACGCTGGCACTTTAATCCGAACGCTGGCACTTTAATCCGAGCGCTGGCACTTTAAACTCAGTGGTGGTGCCGATGCACCTGGAGGAACTACTTCGTCCTGTGTCAGGTTCAGTTGTATAGAACGGGTCCAAGTGTGGAATTGGCTCCGCATATGGCAATAGCCCGCTGTGTTAGGCCAAAGGCACACTTTTGCAAGTGACTTAACAAGTCTTGCATCGGCATCACCCGGCATGGCTGCACACTCTCTGACAGTAGCGGGTCAGCTGCATGTATTTCTATGTAGCTGAGACGCTCCTGTCTGGAGAGTGCGCGGCCGTGTCGGGTGATGCCGATGCAAGACTCACCGGGTCACTCGCAAGTGTGATTCTAGCCTTTTAGAGTCAATTACTGCCTACAAAATTGCAGTGATTAGCTATGATCACTACCGTTTAACCCCTGAAATGCTGCTGGATAGTCTATGACAGCGGAATTTTTGTGGTGCACCATTTCAGCGCCCATTGCTACAACACATAGGACATGATGGGAGACAATTTTTACAGTATACAATACTGCATAACTGTAATATTGCAGTATACAGATTCCAGGTTCAGTTCAAGTCCATTGAGGGAACAAAGAATACGCTAAAATAAAGTCTAGGGAAAAAAAATGTTTTTTTAAAAATATTTTAAAAATCATATTTGGTATCACCACTTTGATAATAACCTATTTGTAAATGCAGGAAGGAAGGAAAAAATTGAAACACCGGAAGGTGCGGTGACTGTTGTTTCTTGGTCGTGGAACATTTTACAAAACTGCAATAAAAAGAGATCAAAATGTCATAGAGATCGCAAAATATGTATTCACCATTCTGTTTTTGAAAAGTGTCAAAAAAAAAAAAAAAACCCCAAAAAAAGAAAAATAATGCTTGCTTCATATTTTTTAAAACTGACCATTGGGACACGGACACGGTCAATACATCGACCAAGAACATTCCTGTCTGAGTGAGCCCTCACCTTGTGCGATCCAAATACCCATCCAAATATACTGTATGTGGACTCTAGAGGTATTACATGGTGGAGATTATATTATATATATATATATATATATATATATATATATATAATTGCCTTATTCTGTCTGTCTTTCTGTCTGTCATGCTCCAAAATTGTGTCCTTCCGGTGACATTGTGTCCTTACGGTGACACAAAGCTGATTGGCCGCTGGGCTCGCCATGGCCCCGCCCCCCCCACGGATTGGCCGCTCGCCCAGGCTGCGCCCCCACGCGGAATGGCCAGCCGCTCGTCCAGGCTCCGCCCCCCCTACAGAATGGCCTCTCGCCCCGGCACCCTGCAGGCATTGCCAACCCCGGCCACGCCACGCCCCGCCCCCCTCACGCAATGCACGCTAGCTCTGGCCCCCCCCCCCGCGCATTCCCCGAACTGACACGGTCACGGCTCCCAGGTGAGTACTGTACTCCCACCCCCCCACCCCCCAACGGGAGCCCACATCAGCGTACGCCGCCAACCCAGCCGACACTTACCCTCGCATTGCTGGCCTTGCCGCCGTATGCTGGTGTGGGCTCCCGTGCGAGCGGGGGACGGGATACGTTGGTAACCATGCTAGCATAGTTACCAGCTGGTAACCATGCTAGCATAGTTACCAGCACATCAAGGTCCTGCAGCGGCGGAAGATCCACACACACATAACAGCACACACACACACATACACACACATCAGATCACACTCACTCTCACAAACACCTCACACACACCTCACACACACATCGCATCCACACACTCACAGCATCCGGCGATATCGCTTGCTTCTCGGCCTCGATACTGTGCTGTTGTGACCTTCCAGGACCTGCCGGAGGATCACATGGCCAGAAGCATGTGGTATCTCCGGATGTTGCGAGTATGAGCGTGTATGTGCAATATCGTCAATGTGTGTGTGCGTGAGTGTATGCGAACGGGTGTGTGTGAGTGTATGCGATCGGGTGTGTGTCGGTGTGTGTGAGTGTATGCGATCGGATCTGTGAGTGTCGGCAGAGGAGCATGGCGTGCTGGAGGAGGCTGGGAGGAGAGAGGCTGATCCTGGGGAAGGCTGGGATGGGGAGGCTGATGCTGGGGACAGAGAGGCTGATGCTGGGATGAGAGAGGCTGATGCTGGGATGAGAGAGGCTGATGCTGCGGACAGAGAGGCTGATGCTGGGGACAGAGAGGCTGATGCTGGGGACAGAGAGGCTGATGCTGGGGACAGAGAGGCTGATGTTGGGGACAGAGAGGCTGATGCTGGGGACAGAGAGGCTGATGCTGGGATGAGAGAGGCTGATGCTGGGGAAGGCTGGGATGGAGAGGCTGATGCTGGGGACAGAGAGGCTGATGCTGGGATGAGAGAGGCTGATGCTGGGGACAGAGAGGCTGATGCTGGGGACAGAGAGGCTGATGCTGGGGCAGAGGCTGATGCTGGGGACAGGGAGGCTGATGCTGGGGACAGAGAGGCTGATGCTGGGGACAGAGAGGCTGATGCTGGGGACAGAGAGGCTGATGCTGGGGACAGAGAGGCTGATGCTGGGGACAGAGAGGCTGATGCTAGGGACAGAGAGGCTGATGCTGGGGACAGAGAGGCTGATGCTGGGGACAGAGAGGCTGATGCTGGGGACAGAGAGGCTGATGCTGGGGACAGAGAGGCTGATGCTGGGGACACAGAGGCTGATGCTGGGGACAGAGAGGCTGATGCTGGGGACAGAGAGGCTGATGCTGCGGGGAGAGAGGCTGATGCTGCGGGGAGAGAGGCTGATGCTGGGAGGAGAGAGGCTGATGCTGCGGGCAGAGAGGCTGATGCTGCGGGTAGAGAGGCTGATGCTGGCGCAGCATGGCGGATGGAGCACGTTTGGGAGTGCGCAGCATGGCGGATGGAGCACGTTTGGGAGTACGCAGCATGGCGGATGGAGCACGTTTGGGAGTGCGCAGCATGGCGGATGGAGCACGTTTGGGAGTGCGCAGCATGGCGGATGGAGCACGTTTGGGAGTGCGCAGCATGGTGGATGGAGCACGTTTGGGAGTGCGCAGCATGGCGGATGGACCACGTTTGGGAGTGCGCAGGATGGGAGATGGAGCACGATGGGGGGTGCGCAGCATAGGGGATGGAGCACGTTTGGGAGTGCGCAGCATGGCGGATGGAGCACGTTTGGGAGTGCGCAGCATGGGGGATGCAGCACGATGGGGAGTGCGGAGTATGGCGGATGGAGCACGTTTGGGAGTGCGCAGCATGGCGGATGGACCACGTTTGGGAGTGCGCAGCATGGCGGATGCAGCACGTTTGGGAGTGCGCAGCATGGGAGATGGAGCACGATGGGGGGTGCGCAGCATAGGGGATGGAGCACGATGGGGAGTGCGCTGCATGGAGGATGGAGCACGATGGGGAGTGCGGAGTATGGCGGATGGAGCACGTTTGGGAGTGCGCAGCATGGGAGATGGAGCACGATGGGGAGTGCGCAGCATGGCGGATGGAGCACGTTTGGGAGTGCGCAGCATGGGAGATGGAGCACGATGGGGAGTGCGCAGCATGGCGGATGGAGCACGTTTGGGAGTGCGCAGCATGGATGGATGGAGCACGTTTGGGAGTGCGCAGCATGGGGGATGGAGCACGATGGGGAGTGCGCTGCATGGGGGATGGAGCACGATGGGAAGTGCACACCTCCCCACAACACACCACACACACACACTGGGAACCACAAACAACTGCCCTACACAGACACCCACACACAGACAACGCTGCACACACAAATATACGCACATACCGCACAACACACACATTGCACAAAACATACCTCCCCCCAAAACACAGCACACACACACAAACCGCGCAACACACACACAACGCTACAGACACACAGCGCTCCACAAACAACGCAGCACACAAACACCGCTCTCACCCCCCATCACACCCAGACAACACCCAGAACATGTACAGCGCCCTACACAAACACTTGGTAACTACACACAACAACATCTATATATATATATATAACAAAAATCATACATGAACTACACAATACGTAAATTCTAGAATACCCGATGCGTAGAATCGGGCCACCTTCTAGTATATATATATCTCCACCATGTAATACCTCTAGAGTCCACGAGGTGGCAGCAAACACAAAGCCAGTAATAGGAAACTTACAAACTTTTTTTGTTGATGGAAAAATTACTATAAAAACATGAGCTCTGACCATTTTATTTTTTGCGGGTTTACTAAGCAGGAAGAATAAGATAGTTTGGATCATTAAAGATGCAGCGATGTCAAATGTTTTTCTTTTTTTCTTTTTTTATTTTAGACTTGTTATAAATGTAAAGAGGGGTGTAGTTATATTTTGTGAATTTTTAAATAAAATATTTTTTTTGTTTTTTTTGGAGGGACTTTTCTGCTATCATTTGATCTGTTACAATAATTGATGCAGTTGAATTTCTTAAAATGAAAAGTGCTGTGCTCCATACTGTAAAATGCAGCAATTTTTCTGCAATAGAGTATGCAACAGAAAATCCGCTGTGCATTTGCACTATGGGAGCTTAGCCTGCAGTTAAGTTAAAGGGGTTGTCCAGGCGGTGAAAGTGGGTGGTCATGTGACCGCAAATGTGCGATATCCATATTTCCGGCCACATTCTGACTAGACGTGAGCGACCTAGCACAATGCAAGTGAATTGAGCGAGGCTGCACACGTCTAGTTGGAATGTGGCCGGAAGTCTGCATATTGTGTAGTTGCTTTCACATGACTGCCTGCTCTCACTGCCAAGACCAGAGAATCCTGACCCTGCGTGCTGTGAGGATCCACAAGTCTGCGATCACTGACAGTGACTGCAGAATTTCATGATAAACATGGACAACCCCTTTAAAAAGTTACTCCCATCTTTATAGATGGATATTGCTGGCAAGTGATTGTAAAAACAAACACTTTTGCAATTTATTGCTTACTAGGTGTATTACCCGGTGTTGCCCGGGATAGTAACTGTCTCCCTCTCTCTCCCTCTCTCTCTGTCCCCCTCTCACTCTGTCTCTGTATCTGTTTGTATCTCTGTGTGTCCCTGTGTGTGTCTTTGTATGCCCCTGTGTGTTTATATATATATATATATATATATATATATATATATATATATATATATATATATGTGTGTGTGTGTGTCTCTACCGAAATCGTATTACCTCACATATAAGCTTCTTATACTAAAAATTTCCTTTATTGCCTATAGCAACCAATCTCAGCTCCTATTAATGACCTTTGGCTCCCAGCTCCATTGACTTTAATGGAGGCAGGTTTTTTGGTGAATACCTGTAAAGCGCGGGGGGTTACATTTTCCTCTCAACTCAAAACATAGTTTATGATGTTCCCTTTGTCATATGAGGCGTCTGTGCAAAACTTTGTGATTGTAAATGTGATCCTTTAGCGGATAAACACACACACACACACACATACATACAGTCATGGCCAAAAGTTTTGAGAATGCTACAAATATTAATTTTTACAAAGTCTATTGCTTAAGTATATCTAATGGCAATTTGCATATACTCCAGAATGTCATAAAGAGTGATCAGCTTAACAGCAATTACTTGCAAAGTCAATATTGGCTAACAAAATTAACTTTAACCCCCAAAACACATTTCAACATCATTGCATTCCTGCCTTAGGCCCCCTTCACACGTCCGTGAAACACGTGCGTGTTTATTCCGTTTCCGTATATACCGGAGACACGGACAAACATGCACCAATGTTAATCTGATTGTGGTCACACGTGCGTTATTTCATTATGTCCGTGTGTGCGTGTCCGTGATCCGTATGTGTTTGCGTTTTGCACGGATGCATGTCCGTTATCTGCACGGAGCACGCACACGTGGACACAATGAAAGTCTATGGGTATGTGCACACACGTTAGTAAACACGTATGCATCTACCTATAGTCCGTGTCCGTTTGGTGTTTTTATTTCTAGTGATGTCGGCTATTCTTTCTATTTCTGTGTATGTCGGTCAATCTCCCTGAGTCCGTCGCTCGGTCTCTCTGTCGGTCTCTCTCTCTCTGTCTGTCGGTCTCTCTGTCTGTCTGTCCCTCTCTCACAGTCTGTCGGTCAGTTTCCCCCCTCTCTCATACTTACCGTTCCCCGATCACCGGCGCGGTGCTGCACGGCATTCACACTGCTGCGGCGGCTTTTACTATTTTGAAAAAGCCGGCCGCTCATTAAACAATCTCGTATTCCCTGCTTTCCCCGCCCACCGGCGCCTATGATTGGTTGCAGTGAGACATGCCCCCACGCTGAGTGACAGCTGTGTCACACTGCACCCAATCACAGCAGCCGGTGGGCGTGTCTATACTGTGCAGTAAAATAAATAAATAATATAAAAACCGGCGTGCAGTCCCCCCCCAATATTAATACCAGCCAGATAAAGCCATACGGCTGAAGGCTGGTATTCTCAGGATGGGGAGCTCCACGTTATGGGAAGCCCCCCACCCTAACAATATCAGTCAGCAGCCGCCCAGAATTGCCGCATACATTAGATGCGACAGTTCTGGGGCTGTACCCGGCTCTTCCCGATTTGCCCTGGTGCGTTGGCGGGGTGCGGGGTAATAAGGAGTTAATGGCAGCCCATAACTGCCACTAAATCCTAGATTAATCATGTCAGGCGTCTCCCCGAGATTCCTTTCATGATTAATCTGTAAGTTACAGTAAATAAACACACACACCCGAAAAATCCTTTATTAGAAATAAAAAACACAAAAATTTACCCTGGTTCACCACTTTAATAAGCCCGAAAAAGCCCTCCATGTCCAGCGTACTGCACAGTATAGACACGCCCAGCGGCTGCTGTGATTGGGTGCAGTGAGACAGCTGTCACTCAGCGTGGGGGCGTGTCTCACTGCAACCAATCATAGGCGCCGGTGGGCGGGGAAAGCAGGGAAAACGAGATTGTTTAATGAGCGGCCGGCTTTTTCAAAATAGTAAAAGCCACCGCAGCAGTGTGAATGCCGTGCAGCGCCGCGCCGGTGATCGGGGATCGGTGAGTATGAGAAAGGGGGGGAAACTTCAGTCACTCGGGGGATTAGTGGTCACCGGTGAATCCTTCACAGGTGACCGCTAATCAGTACACGACACAGACAGAGCCGCGGTATGAGGATGAAGTCGGGTGAAGTTCACCCGAGTTCATTCTCATCGCGCAACTCTGTCGGCTGTCAGCCGACATTTATAAACGACATTGTGGATCACACAGATGTTCATTCCACACGGACATTCCACGTACACATACACGTTCATTCCACACGCACACACGGACGCTCTACACACAAACACGGCTAGCATACGCAATTCACACAGATGCCACACGGACCATAAAAATGGACACAAAAACGGGACACGGACCCGAAAAACGGCCCGTAACACACGTGCGTGTTTTTCACGGACGTGTGAAGGGGGCCTTAAAAGGAGCAGCTAACATTGTTTTAGTGATTGTTCCATTAACACAGGTGTGGGTGTTGGAGGACAGGGCTGGCAAACAATCAGTCATGATTAAGTAAGAATGACACCACTGGACACTTTAAAAGGAGGCTGGTGCTTGGTATCATTGTTTCTCTTCAGTTAACCATGGTTATCTCTAAAGAAACACGTGCAGCCATCATTGCTCTGCACAAAAATGGCCTAACAGAGAAGAGTATCGCAGCTACAAAGATTGCACCTCAGTCAACAATCTATCGCATCATCAAGAACTTCAAGGAGAGAGCTTCCATTGTTGCCAAAAAGGCTCCAGGGCGCCCAAGAAGCACCAGCAAACGCCAGGACCATATCTTAAAACTGTTTCAGCTGCGGGATGGGACTACCAGCAGTGCCGAGCTAGCTCAGCAATGGCAGCAGGCTGGTGTGAGTGCTTCTGCACGCACTGTGAGGCGGAGACTGCTTGAGCAAGGCCTGGTTTCAAGGAGGGCAGCGAAGAAGCCACTTCTCTCCAGAAAAAACATCAGGGACCGACTGATATTCTGCAAAAGGTACAGGGAGTGGACTGTTGAGGACTGGGGGAAAGTCATTTTCTCATATGAATCCCCTTTTCGATTGTTTGGGACATCTGGAAAACAGCTTATTGGGAGAAGAAGAGGTGAGCGCTACCACCAGTCTTGTCTCATGCCAACTGTTAAGCATCCGGAAACCATTCATGTGTGGGGTTGCTTCTCAGCCAAGGGAATCGCACCACTCACAGTCTTGCCTAAAAACACAGCCATGAATAAAAGGAAAAAAAAAAAAACACCAAGTGGCACAGTATTCATAATAAAATCCTTTAAAATCATCACCTTAGCCATCACCATCACCATCATCCTTAGCAGCGCAGCCATACCGTGTTTTTTTTTTTTCCTTTGATTCTCATATCTCCGTTTGGAGCTCACGGGGCTGCTGCAGCTATTCCTGGCTTTTTCCTGCGTCTAACAACGCTTACCTGAAGGGCTGGTGAGTCAGCGGCATCGCTTTCACGGGACCGTCCATCCCAGAGGAGGAGCTGCACTTCAGCGCTGGTCTGGCGGCTGCGATCTCTACGTGGAATCGATCGAGTGGGCAGCCACCTAGGACAGGACTCCTGGGGGTTTGATAGGACCGGCTCCCTGTAGCTGCCGAGCTGTACACCCTGTAATCCCTTAAGGCTAACTCCCCAGCGTTGTACCTGATGTACAACAGTACCAGGTGAGTGTGTCCATCACACTGCTTTATCTGTATAACCAGTTTTCACACAGGAGCGCCCTCTCTGTCCTTTTGTTTCAGCCATGAATAAAGAATGGTACCTGATTGTCCTCCAAGAGCAACTTCTCCCAACTGTCCAAGAGCAGTTTGGCGCCCAACAATGCCTTTTCCAGCATGATGCCATAAAGCAAAGGTGATCACTAAATGGCTCATGGAACAAAACATAGAGATTTTGGGTCCATGGCCTGGAAACTCCCCAGATCTTAATCCCATTGAGAACTTGTGGGCAATCATCAAGAGACGGGTGGACAAACAAAAACCAACAAATTCTGGCAAAATGCAAGCATTGCTTATGCAAGAATGGACAGCGATCAGTCAGGATTTGGTCCAGAAGTTGATTGAGAGCATGCCAGGGAGAATTGCAGAGGTCCTGAGGAAGAAGGGTCAACACTGCAAATATTGACTTGCTGCATTAACTCATTCTAACTGTCAATAGAACCTTTTGGTCTCATAATATGATTGCAATTATATTTCTGTATGTGATGTAAACATCAGACAAACACAATTAAAGACCAGAGGGCAACAGATCATGTGAAAATATCATTTTTGTGTCATTCTCAAACCTTTTGGCCATGACTGTACACACATACATACATACATACACTCAGCTTTATATATTGGATGAAAATTTCCAGAGGTTCCTGAGATTAACATTTTTTTTTTAAATTTATAGCACATTGCCTAGGAAACTGATCCCTCTTCTGTCTAGCTTGTAAGCGCTGTGCTGAAGCTAGAAAGGATTGGAAGGTAACAGCGATCCTGGCCAGCTTCAATGTAGTGTTACAACTGCAATAGAAAAGGAAATAAGAGCCTGTAAGCGCTGTGCATGTTCTCCTGTCTAGCAGCGGTGGTCGGCATCTAAGGAAATGAGCTGTAAACAAAGTAAAACTGCTAATATCTCAAAATGACTGAAAAAATGTAATAAGCAGTAAATTTCAAAATTGCTTGTCTCTTTTAAGAAATCTGGAAATGTTTATCTATGAAGATGGGAATATCCCTTTAAAAAGACACATGTTAATTAAGGAACAAAATAACCATTATTGTAACGTTTTTGCTTTACTCAAAAGACGACAAAGCAGTGATAAACTGTTCACATGGATTTGAAAAAAAAAAATACACCAATGTGTGAGGTTTTTATATATATATATATATATATATATATATATATATATATATATATATATATATATATACACACACACACAGTGCCTACAAGTAGTATTAAACCCCCTGCAGATTTAGCAGGTTTACACATTCGGAATTAACTTGGCATTGTGAAAAGTTTATTCAGAGGGTCATTTATTATTCAACCCCTCAATCCACCAGAATTCTGTTTGGTTCCCCTAAAGTATTAAGAAGTATTTCAGGCACAAAGAACAATGAGCTTCACATGTTTGGATTAATTATCTCTTTTTCCAGCCTTTTCTGACTAATTAAGACCCTCCCCAAACTTGTGAACAGCACTCATACTTGGTCAACATGGGAAAGACAAAGGAGCATTCCAAGGCCATCAGAGACAAGATCGTGGAGGGTCAGAAGGCTGGCAAGGGGTACAAAACCCTTTCCAAGATGTTGGGCCTACCTGTCTCCACTGTTGGGAGCATCATCCGGAAGTGGAAGGCTTATGGAACTACTGTTAGCCTTCCACGGCCTGGAGAGCCTTTGAAAGTTTCCACCTGTGCCGAGGCCAGGCTTGTCCGAAGAGTCAAGGCTAACCCAAGGACAACAAGGAAGGAGCTCCGGGAAGATCTCATGGCAGTGGGGACATTGGTTTGAGTCAATACCATACGTAACGTACTCCACCACAATGGTCTCCGTTCCAGACGAGCCTGTAAGATACCTTTATTTTCAAAGCGTCATGTCAAGGCTCGTCTACAGTTTGCTGATGATCACTTGGAGGACTCTGAGACAGACTGGTTCAAGGTTCTCTGGTCTGATGAGACCAAGATCGAGATCTTTGGTGCCAACCACACACGTGACGTTTGGAGACTGGATGGCACTGCATACGACCCCAAGAATACCATCCCTACAGTCAAGCATGATGGTGGCAGCATCATGCTGTGGGGCTGTTTCTCAGCCAAGGGGCCTGGCCATCTGGTCCGCATCCATGGGAAGATGGATAGCACGGCCTACCTGGAGATTTTGGCCAAGAACCTCCGCTCCTCCATCAAGGATCTTAAGATGGGTCGTCATTTCATCTTCCAACAAGACAACGACCCAAAGCACACAGCCAAGAAAACCAAGGCCTGGTTCAAGAGGGAAAAAATCAAGGTGTTTCAGTGGCCTAGTCAGTCTCCTGACCTTAACCCAATTGAAAACTTGTGGAAGGAGCTCAAGATTAAAGTCCACATGAGACACCCAAAGAACCTAGATAACTTGGAGAAGATCTGCATGGAGGAGTGGGCCAAGATAACTCCAGAGACCTGTGCCGGCCTGATCAGGTCTTATAAAAGACGATTATTAGCTGTAATTGCAAACAAGGGTTATTCCACAAAATATTAAACCTAGGGGTTGAATAATAATTGACCCACACTTTTATGTTGAAAATTTATTAAAATTTAACTGAGCAACATAACTTGTTGGTTTGTAAGATTTATGCATCTGTTAATAAATCCTGCTCTTGTTTGAAGTTTGCAGGCTCTAACTTATTTGCATCTTATCAAACCTGCTAAATCTGCAGGGGGTTGAATACTACTTGTAGGCACTGTATATATATATAATGTATGTATATGTATGTGTGTGAGAGAGAGAGAGATTATATATAAATATATATATATATATATATATATATATATATATATATATATATATATATATATATATATATATATATAATCTCTGTGTCCACCCATATCCTGTCCACCACCATTAACTTGAGAACAGCGGCAGCTATATGCATAAAAGTGGTCTAGGTATAGTAAAGTAGCCATGGACTACGCAATGAAACCACCTATAGCGCCACCTGGTGGAAAAAGACGGTTTAGCCTTTTTATCTTGAAAACGGAACGAGATAGAGAAAAAAAGTCAATTACAAAGTTGTAGGGCATCATCAATTCAGTCCGAATCGACACCTTGCATACAGAAATACTGATATGAAACCCATGACCCCCCCCAAACAGTGGGGTAACTAGAGATTGATGGGCCCCAATGCAAAGTCTGGACCTGGCCCCCCCTCCACGTACCCCGACACTTGAGGTATGGGACAACACTGACACTCGGGGTACATGATAATCACGCTGACACTTGGCTCTTACCCTCAGCACCCAGGTTTCCCATGATCTAAAAACCCTCTATCAGCACCCAGCTTTCCCTTAGTTCTGATATCCATCTTATCATTGGCACCCAGCTTTCCCATGCTCTGCTATACATCTTTCCCTCAGCACCCAGCTTTTCCATATCAGAGCTGGGGGCTGAGAGAAGATTATAGCAGAGCATGGGAAAGCTGGGTGCTGAGGTAAAGAGCCTCCCTCTGACATTGTCTATCCTAGTGGCTCAAAAGCTAGAACAGCTAGAAGGGCTGCTGGACACGTTTCCAGCATGTGTCCAGCAGCCCTCCTAGCTGTTCTAGCTGTTGAGCCACTAGGATAGACAATGTCAGAGGGAGGATTTTATATGAATAAACCTACAATACAGCCTCTGAGGACACAGAGCTCCATTGTACAGAGCAGCATCTCTGTCTCCTGTATTCTAGAGGGAGAGAAAAAGAGATTTTTTTTTTCTTCTAATAAAATTACTAAAAATAATAGAAAAATAGGATAATGTAATTTTATTACACTTTTTTTTTTTTTATAAAATAATAAACATCACAAATCAGCAAATAACATGGACACATTTGGTGTCCCTGTAATCGTAACAACCCGAACAACACAGCGATCAGATTTTTGATGGGGATCGGTAAATGGCGTAAAAAAAAGTTGCTGGTTTGAATCCAAGGTGGTGAAAATAATAAAAAAAATTGTATTTTTTTTTCCCTCATATTTTTATAGTAGTTTTATGGAAACAAATGATTCTGACTCTTTCCTTCACCTACAAAGAGATGCAGTATCTATCCCTCTATCTATCTATCTATCTATCTATCCCTCTATCTATCTATCTATCTATCTAATATATATCTATGATGTATCATTTATCTATATATCTATTATTTATCATGTATATATATATATATATATATCCCTATATCATCCATCCCTCCATTATCCATCCATCCCTCCCTCCCTCCATCCATCTTTGCAGCTGAATAATCTGCTTCTGGTTTCTCAACTGCAATACAGAGGTGAAGATTACCAAATCTTCCTATCCTTTTTAATACAGGCAGTGGCTCAGTAGCAGCAATGAGCTCACGGTTCACAGAGAATTTAATTTAATTTATTCACTGCACTGAGGGGAGGAGCCGGGACATCAGCTGTGAGCCGCGGGACTGGGAGACAGACCTCTAAAATCGGGGCAGTCCCGCAGAATCCGGGACGGTTGGGAGGTATGCTTCTTCTGTTGCCATAAAATCCTGATACAATCATAAGTTTGTGAAACACGGAACAAGGCCTCCTTCAGATATGTGTCTCCGGTACGTGTGACATTCATTTTCACACGTACCGGAGACATGGACACACGTAGACCCTCCGTAAGCCCATTAATAGCAATAGAACCACGTAAGCCCATTAATACCAATGGGCTTGGTCACACATTCATGTTTTTGTGGCGCCTCTGAGGCTTCAGTCATCACAGGGTACTGCATCTCTCTTAAGGTACAGTACTCATCCCGGGTGAGGAAAGGGTTAACCGCTGGTGTTCAGCACTTATACAACACAGCCAGGAAATGAGTCATTAGTTTCACCTACACACAGCATAGCAGCCAGACACTGGAACTGGGCTAAAGGTGGTCACCATAACAACGGATTTTTCCCAGCCACTAGTGAGTAATCAGGAAGGTGGGGGCAGCATGAGGGAAGTGAGGGAACACACTGTTTGTACCTCAGAATAGTCTGGGACACATAACAACACGGTCACTGTAGAGAGTGCTTAAGAGCTTCTTCAGTTGGACCAGCCCGAGGGAAGAAGCAGGAGTTTACCGGGTGAGCTGGAGAGACAGAGGAGTAACACGGTTGCTGAGGGAAGAGCTTCATTGCTCCCTTGGAACCGGCGCAGTGCAGGGTGCAGAGTTCTAGGGTGGAACATACTCTACATTGGATCACCAGAATCTGCAGGACAGGGGGATTGTACGTCCCTCTGGCCATCACAAGTTCCCGGAGCACAGTGGCACATAGGACCCGGGGCCGGGATTACGGTCATGCCCCACAGCGGATCCATGTCACCTGCACATGGGACGGGAAGTTAACCTACAAGAACAGGGGTCCCCAAGTAGCTTCAGGCCACGGGGATCTATCTTTAAAAGTGCAAGAAAGAAGCGTCTCTCCGTTAGCAACACCGGTGGCTACTTCGGACTTTCCCGGGATCGGCTGGGGCTCGTGGCGGTGGTGACCAGTACCTTGAGGGCAGCACTTAAACTGTGAGTAAAAAGACCTGGAATTATAGCAGCTGACTCAGCCTCTTACTGCCAATGCTGTTGCCCTGCGCTTCGGCGCCAATGGCCATTGCAGTCCCTCATCATCCTCCCCGGGGCCCGCTCCACCTGTGGGGAGTAGAACGATCCTTGCTGCAACACCACCAGCCCCGGAGGACATCACCCGCAGCGGCGGCTAATCCCTGGCGAGGTAACACAGGTGGCATCACGAGACAAACTACTATTCCATCATCTTACCTTCTTTCATTGTACACCTCGGGGCCACAAAGCCGGGCAGGGCCACCCGTGACATCCCCCTGACCCGACATCACCGGCCCGGCAATGAGTATATTTAACCCCCTGCCCTGTGGGTGCTACATTTTCACATGCACAGTGTGTCCGTGTGAAGCATATGTGTGTCTGTGTGCTCCACACGGCAACATGTCCGTTTTCTACCAGCAGCACAGGTGTCACATGGACCACACAATGATGTGATGTGATCCTTGTGACATCAGTGTGACACATACCGGAGAAAACACGGGTCATGTAAAAATTAAGAATTTTTATTGTTACCTGTCTCTGGCACTGCTGTCTCTGTTGTTGCTTCCGGGCCAGCTCGTTATGCTCATGAACATTCACTGCACTCACCTTGGACCTGGAGGTAACAGCAGCGCAGGAGACAGCAGAGCCAGGGACAGGTTAGTATAGAAGTTCATGCTGTTCATATGCTCCACAGATGTCACACAGATAGCACAGGGACAGTAGACGTAGAACACACGTATGCACCTTCACCATGGAACGCACAAAACGTTCGTGTTCTGCATTGACGTGTGAAGGAGGCTCAAGTATTGGTTTCTTGACCTGAACTTGACAGCTTAATACACATATATGAAGCTTTTGGAGTTCAGATTGGGGGATCCGTGACCAGTTCATACTCGGACCGTGTTTCACAGATGTGTCTGATTGAGGTATTTTTGTGGATATTGCAGCCACTACCCGTTTCCATGTGGAGAAAATACTGTAACAGAGAACACAAGGACTACAAAGTCTTAAGGTAAGTCTTTGTTCACAACAGCACATCGGTCACAGAGTTAATCTCATTTGACAGAAAAAAAACCCACCAGAATTATTTTTCCTGGCAAAACACCAGACATCAAGATAGCACCCAATGGACCCCGATACAAATCAACGGGGTCCTTGGGTGCATTAGTGTCCATAGGGCAATGAATCCGGTACTTTGTTGTGGTTTCCAGTAGAGGCAAAAAGAGCCTAAGGACGATGTACACGCATGATTATTATTACTGGTGTTCCCTGAGTGTCAGACAGTGTGTGCTACCAGGTGTATCCCAATTTAGGAGAAGAGAATTGCATAACAGCCGGGTGCGGCGCAGAAGACAAGGATACGAAAACACAACACATTTGGTATTCAACATAAGAGGTTTCTGACTCAGGAACTTTTGAAATGTGGTTTATACCTGGGGCTATTGCTTTTATAACAAATACTTGTCAAACCTGCTCTGTCCTTTACTGGGCACTGTTGGTTTACTGCTTGGAAAGCAAAGGAGATCTTGAGGATGGCTATCCATGGTAATGGCGGGCAAGTTTAGGAGGCTAATTTCATATTACTTACAGCAAAGAGGGGCTGCAGTGTGTAATCGCCCAGGCCAAAAACTTATACTCTATCAGGATACAGCTAAACCCCCACTAAATGGAGGCGTCACAGGGGCAGGAGGAGCAAAATGTGATGCCCCCGGACTAGTCAGGTCGTCACAGGGTACTGCACGCTCTTTATCTCCCAGTGCAGGACTCTACCCCTCTTGGTTCTGGGTTCCCAACCTGCAGCACTGCCTCCATCAGCATCCAAAATCCCAATCACACCTCGCACCACACCCTGTGAGGCACACCAGTGGGCTGCTAAGCTGGAATAGGGCCGCCCACCTAGGGGTCAGGCAGGGAGGTGACAAGTCAGTGAAGTGGTAGCCCTCGAACAGTGAGGAGCTTGGGGGAAGCTGGGAGATGGCGCTCCTAGGGGAGAAGTAGATTTGGTTGTAGACGGTGATCTGGACCCGGAGGAGTCGGAGACCCAGTTGCGGGATATTAGGACTGGGTACCTGGACTTTGTCTTGAAGGACGGTCGGTAGCTCAAGTACAATAGCCAGGCTGGGACCGAAGGCACGTCGGGGTACTGGACCCTAGGTCGGGGAGAGGCTTCAAGCAACCCGGCAATTAACCTGCGGAGGACAAGGCCTTTATGGACTGTCCCCACGAAGCTCAGAGATCGGGCGCACTAGCGCAACGAGGGGGATAGGGCTTTCCAAAGAAAGCAGCCCACTGAAATCCCAAGCGTGAGTTCCTGAGAGCACAGCTCCTTCACACCAAAATGTGGGGAGCGGGGCCCGGAAAGCTTCAAGCTTACGGGCCACTTGGACACTACTATAATTTGTGCACGGAGGCAGGCTCCGGAGCATCAGGCAGTACTGCAGGGGACAGAACCCGGACGAGCTCCCGCCGGGGGGCAGTGGCACCCAGAGACTTGGTTTACTACGTTGTCAGTGTCTGCTTTCCTTCTGAGTGAGTACCTGATAACCCCGCTGCTCCCAGCGAGCCTGCGCTCCCCTGCAATCCATCCCACCTTCCAGGGTCCCGGGGCCTTTCCCTACCCGTGGAGAGTAACATCATCTAGCTGCCCCAATTCCATCACCCCGGGTACTCCCAACGGCAGCGGCGGTACTCCCTATTACCGCACACCAAAGGTGGCGTCACAAACTATCTAATCCCCTGTAAATAACCTGTCGCGGGCGGAGGAGGGGACGCTGCGCTCTCCCACTGCTCGGGTCCGGCTGCCGCTGCTGCTGCGGCCGCTGCTGCTCGGTGGCTCGAGCGATGGGCTGGATCCCGGGGACTCGAGCGGTGCTCCTCGCCCGTGAGTGAAAAGGGGTGGTTTGGGTTTTGGGGATATTGTCCGTGACGCCACCCACGGTTATGGTGATTGTGTGGACACCACCGCTGCTCTGGACGGGGATCCCGGGAGCGGTGACAGGGAGCAGCTTTGTTGTTATTCCTCCCCTCCGTGGGTAGGGGGTTGGTTGTCCCGGGGCCCGGTGATGGGGTAGGGGTGGATGGCAGGCCGGGTGCGGGGCCTGGTGAGGTGCAGGGTCGCAGGGGCAGCGCTGTGCCGCACGGCACGGTGGTACTCACTCAGCCTGAGACGTTGACACAGTTCTCGGTAAAACACACGGCTGGAAAGACGGTTCCCACGGACGGCTGCTGTTGCTTTTCCCCGGTAGTTAACGGTGACTGTCTCTTTCCCTGCACCTAGTACTTCTGTTGGTTGCGATGGGTTCCCACCGGTAACCCGCTCCCCGACTTGGATATAGGCCGGAGGAGCCCCTCTTTGCCCGCAGGCGCTGGCCCTGAGAAACTGGTGCTTTGGCGGTGGCGGTGTCTCTCTCATACGGTTGGACTGTTGCCTTCAATCGGGACTTAGTTGTTTGGAAAGCCGGAGGTCCCCTTCACTGACGGATTTGGCAAATTCACGGCGACTCCAAGCCTTGCCAGGATCCGAAAGGCCCCTGCCAATGGTGCTGGCTTCTCCTTGTGTACCGGTCCGGTACCGCCGGGCCACCACGCGTCCACGGTCCTTACGGCACCTCCGATAGGCCACTCCTGCAGACGGTCACCGCCGTCTGCTAACCTTGCTGTCTCTGTCCAGGGCACACACCCGGACGCTCTCAGGCTCTTAAGCTGTCACTTTTCTCCTCTCACTTGCTCCTCTACCACTCAACTCCTCTCCAAACTCTAACTCTTCTCCTGGTTTTCCCGCCTCCAGAACTGTGAACTCCTCGGTGGGCGGGGCCAACCGCCTGGCCCACCCCCTGGTGTGGACATCAGCTCCTGGAGGAGGGCAACAAGGATTTTTGGGTCTAGCTTTGATGTGCCTAACCGGGGTGTAGGGTGTGGTGATGTCATTACCTGTGACCCCTGGCTTGTCCAGGGCGTCACAAACCCCCCATCACATTTTAGAGTGACCCTGAGCCCCCGGGTCCAGAGACCCTCTAGTCGTGAGCAGTGACACCCGGATCCGAGCGGTTCGACCGCTGCTGGGGCGGTACAAAATCACACACTTCCATGGAATGGAGGGAACGATTGCTAGATGATAAAACTGCACACTGATGGCTTGCATAGAGCGCTGTTCACACATGCAGATACACAGTCACAAGCCCGCAGCCTATTAGGTGACGCCCATACTATTCGATCAGGCGGGCTGCCAAGCCGTACCCCACCTGTGTACCATACAGGGACAGGAACTCTAATATGCAAGGCCTAACAGAAAGGGGCCTGGCTGCATCCTGTACAAAAAAAAAAATAGGTTTTAGTTGGTATTTATGGCCATAAAATGGAAGCCTACAACCCTCGCCACGGGAATCTCATGCTTGTAGGTCCCTACACTAAATAAGGTTAATTTCACCTGGCAACGAGCCCAAGTTTAAACCAAAGTCCGGGTTCACACATCTGAGTATCACGGTTAGAGTACGGACAGTGATTTCCTCACAGGCCACTGGTCTTCTGTATGCCGAGGATTGAGGCTATTAGTCATCACATTCGTGTGTTACCATCTGAAGGAACAGACCCAGTTTTTCTCAGTGGTTAATGCTTTTTTGTTTTTTCCCTCATCCCTAAATTTTTTTTGTATTCAATGACTCTTAACCCGCTCGATTGAAACTCAGATGGAAATCTGAAGTCTGTCTTCCTGGTTTCATCCGTGTCGCCTGGATCCTTGTAGGCGTTAACGGCCAAGAACAGATGAGAATAGGACATGCTGCTCTGAGTCTTATGGACCTGTTTTTAAAACTGATGGTTGTGTGGATCAATGAAATTCTACAGATCAATGTGATGTCCGAGAAAAAAAACCCAAAACAGACAGCACTAGGATGTGTCACACGGATGTGAATGTAGCCGGAGCGCAATCAATAGACCTGCGGCCGAATGTGGACTGTGAAATGCAAAACAGGTCTTGTTCACAGGCCTTAAGGGGGCTTTACACGCAACGACATCGCTAACGAGATGTCGTTGGGGTCACGGAATTCGTGACGCACATCCGGCCTCGTTAGCGACGTCGTTGCGTGTGAAATGCAGGAACGACTGCTAACTATCAAAATTACTCGCCATATCGTTGACACGTCATTCTAATCTCAAATATCGTTGCTGTTGCAGGACACAGGTTGTTCGTCGTTCCTGCGGGAGCACACATTGCTATGTGTGACACCGCAGGAACGAGGAACAACATCGTACCTGCGGCCGCCGGCAATGAGTATGGAAGGAGGTGGGCGGAATGTTCCAGTCGCTCATCTCCGCCCCTCCGCTTCTATTGCGCAGCTGCTTAGTGACGCCGCTGTGACGCTGAACGAACCTCCCCCTTAGAAATGAGGCGGTTCACCGGCCATAGCGACGTCGCTAGGCAGGTAAGTATGTGTGACGGGGACTAGCGATGTTGTACGCCACGGGCAGCGATTTGCCCGTGACGCACAACCGACGGCGGCTGTGTTTAAAGTGGCCTTTAGGCCTTCAACATGTCCTTCAGATGTCATCCACGTACCGTCTGCTGGGAACGTCGAACCATTCATAAGAAATTGACTGCTTTGCTCTTAAAATTGAAAGATATCACAAGATGTTTTCTTCTTGTGACATGGCACAACAACCATAGATTGTCACGTGTTTAAGATTCAAAAACTGACAGCACACGTGTAACAAAGGCAGATGTGGATTAAAGGAAACCTGTCAGGTCCCCTGTGGCCTCCAACTCAGCAGCATTCACATCTGAATGTCCAAATTCCCTGTCTAACCAGCCCTGTATAATGTTATTGACTAGTATGAATAGCACCGCTAGGTGATGGAAATCTTGCGCATGCGCACGGCTCATTTCAGCCACACTAATGCGATTCAGAAGCAGGGTGGACACTTCTTGGCTTCATTAGGCGCACTGTGCATGACCGGAAGTTCAGAAGACGTGTACGTGAGCCGTCTCCTGCACTCCCGATCATCCGCAGTGCACCTAATGAAGCCGGAAAGCGTCCACCCTGCTTCTGAAGCGCATTGGTGTGGCTGAAATGAGCCGCATGCATGAGCGAGATTTCCATCCGCTGGTGGTGCTATTCACACCAGTCACTGATGCCGCTGAAATGAGCTGTGAGCATGCGCGAGATTTTCATTAGCTGGTAGTGGCACCGGTTCGTGCAAATCATGTTATCATCCCCACAGGGCTGTGATACCACGGAAAGAGGGCCGACTAGTCAGGGTAAACAACGCCCCTTCAACTAGTCACAGGCCTTAATTAACACAGGCAAAGCGAGGTTTAAAAGTCAGTTTTTAAAACATTCATAGTAGTGAATAGTGTTATCGATGGCTGGTTAGTGAGGGCATTTGGCCATACAGGTATAAATGCTGCTGCGTTGGAGGGCATAGGGGACCTCAACGGTGCCCTTTAAAGTGTAAAGGATTACACCCAAAATTTGAAGCTATCCAGTTATAAGTAAACTTACTGATCTCTGCACGTTTGATTGTCGCATGTCACAATTTTTAAATTTATATTTTTTTAAATATTTAGAAACTCATGTATTCTTTCCTTTACACTTCACAAATACTTATACTTAGTGTTGGTAAATCACATAAAACCCCAATACAGTGGAACCTCGCTTAACGAGTAACCCAGCCAGGTAGCGAGTATTTCACTTAACGAGCAAAGCTTGCTGTAAATTTGTAACTCTGTTTACGAACAAGCTTTGCCGTATGAGAAAATACGCACACACTTCCGGTTCCGTACATCCACCGCGCTCAAACCCGCTCTTGCAGTCCACACAAACAAACACACACAAGCACACACACACACACACAATTATGCTCACCCTACCTTCCGTTCCATCGCCGGCCTCCTGGAACTTGTAGTTCGCCCGGACAGGATGTGTATCGAGTAACCATGGCAACCAGTTCCTCCCTCGTCACAATGCTTGCCGATACACATCCTTTAGCGGCAAACTACAAGAACCAAGAGGCCAGTGATAGAATGGAAGGTACACATATTATGCTCACCTTACCTTCCGTTCCATCGCCGGCCTCATGCTTCTTGTAGTTCGCCGCTACAGGATGTGTATCGGCAAGCATCGAGACGAGGGAGGAACTTCCCCTGTCAGCCGCTACTCAAAGGCAGCGCACTGGCCAATCAGAGGCAAGCGGCTCCTGCCTTTGACGTCAGCGCACTGGGAGTGGAAGGTCCGGCATCGGTCACGATGGTTACCCGATACACATCCTGTACGGGCGAAGTACAAGTTCCAGGAGGCCAGCGATGGAATGGAAGGTAAGGTGAGCATAATATGTGTGTGCGTGTTTGTGCGTGTGTGGAATGGCACAATAGAGGACCAGGATGGGACATTTAACAAGTTGTGGAACGAATTGTCAGCATTGCAATGATTTCCTATGGGAGATTTTGCTTTGCTGAACAAGTAACTTGGTTTACAAGCACAGTCCCAGAACGGATTGTTCTCGTTAACGAAGGTTCCACTGTATAATACATTTACGTTTGTGGGTGTAACGAGAAACAATGTGGAAATATTCACGGGGTATGAATACTTTTTCAAGGCATTGTATGTATTTTAGTAGCTGTATGTTTTTACTAGTCCAATTTTAGAGCACATAAGACTTTTTGATCACTATATTTTCCCATGTTTTTAGAGAGATGAAGTGACAATAAACAACGATTGATAGAATTTATTCTATATAACTTTTACTGTAATTGATATTTATTTTTTGCCCAGTGGATTTGTTTTTTACCGGACGAGTCGTAGTTTTTTGGGGTTTTTTTAGGGTTATTTGTCAGGTACACACTTTTTTTACGTGGGTCAAAAGTCGCCTTTGAATGTTTGGATGGTGCAGAGTCTATTGGGGTAGTGAGTTTCGTGAGTATGGAGGAAGCACAGGAGAAATCTTGCCGTTGATGCTCGGAGAGCAGAGAAGGCGAGGATCAAGGATCATACGAGGACAGGAGATTACGTGTGAGGAGGTTTTGGAAGATTAGGGGGGAGATGTATGATGGGGACTGGTGCAGGATTACGTGTGGAACATATCGGGAAATTAGGGCACAGATATATATATAAAGAGGACACGTTATAGGTCATAAATGATGTATTGGAGGTTTTGGGAGACTGGCTCACAGATATACGGAGCATGGACAGCCTTGTAGGTCATTGATAATATTGTGAAATGATGTCCCTTGGCTTCACAGTCAGTGAGGAGACGGGCAGCAAAGGATTCATTAGGGTGGAATGCAGGGGTACAAGATGGGAGGCCCCAGGGGAGGGTGGTCTGCACAGTCCGCGTGACTCCTCTCTAGCCTTATGCTTGATCTGAGTTTCGGATGTACCCGTCATCCCTGTCTGGAGTCCTCGCGGTTTACCAGTCCGCTCCATTTGAGGTCATGGCCTGCAAATCCCACTAAGTGCAAACCTCCATCAGGGGGTCATAGGTTAATGCTGTGCTTTTATGTTCTTCATTTAGAGATTGTTTGCCTCACTATTGCTCGATGGTGTCTGCCAGCTGCTTCCACCAGATTGGAGAGAGGTCTGTGACTCAATGACATCACAAATCACTGTTTATGATGATAACAGATGATTATGTCACGCTATAGGTACGGGGAAGGGAAGGGAAGGGAAACCCTGTGTATAGGGAAGGGGGAGCTGGTGACCCCTGACCAAACCTACCGCTGGTCCCTGGGGTCCCTCGCCATCATAGATAGGTTTCACACCTATACACTGAGATGGATACCTGACCCTAGGTATCCCTAGTGCTGAGCCCTAAATAGCAAATCTCATCCATTCCCTCTTTGTCAACCCCACTAAACACTAAAGAAGACACAAGGATGACACACGTGGGGGGGGGGGGGGGCAGTGCATGACCTACTTATCTACAGATGACACAGGTAGAAGCTCAGCAAAGGTTTCAGCAACGATACAGAGGAGTACAAGCCACCTGCTTGTAACCTAGGCTTGAATGAACTGAGAAATATCACCAGCACCAGTCCAAGCAAGGAAGGGGTATTTAAACACCAAGAGAATGCTGATGATCAGCAGCTGGGTAGAAGTCGAGCTCCTGCTGGGTCCAAAAGGGGGAGAGATGAATCCAGCAAGAAAGCTACCTATACCAATGAATACTGACAGCAGCAGAAGCAATGGAAAGTCAGGGAGCATTCTGCACAGCCAAATGCTGTGACCTTCTATGGCCAGAAACCACATGACTGTCTATTGGTGTTATTAGAATAGTTTATCACATTTTGACTCCGTTTTTTATTTCCCAGCGCCCTCAGTGCAAGAAACAAGAAAAGTACAAAAGTACTACAGGTGACCATAGAGGAGTACAATAGGTAGAAAACAATAGATGTGTCTTTATAGAGAGTGGAGGGAAACGTCTGGTTTCCACTGTATGTATTAAGGTCAGCACAGCGAGGCCCCTGCCTATCGCCCGGGTATATCACCCTAGTGTGGCACCGGAGCAGGCATGACATTTGCAGAGCGGTGTAGGCCGTTATCCTGGCAGAAGTGAATTTGATCTACACATTGCCCACAGCACAGGAGAGCATCTGTCTGTCCCCCAGGAGGCAGGCAGCCGAAACATTAGATCCCGGGCACAGGCAGCTGGCACATGCATAGCCTGGAAGAGACAGTTTCCCTGGCACAGGTGATTTTGATACACACATTGCCCACATGTCAGTATGGCAGCTGTCTATGCTCATACAGAAGAGCCTGGTGCATCATCAGGTCCCGGTTCCGGACAGCTGCCACCATATTATTTAGACTTGGTTGTATATATCTGGCCTGGGACAGGCAATTTTGATATGCACATTACCCATAGCACAGTATGCCGGCATTTTGTTAGTGGTTTCACTTTTGGCAGCACTGCTCTGGGCAGCGGTCTCCCCCCGGCAGCCACATTGCGCTGGGTAGCGGTCTCCCCCCGGCAGCCACATTGCGCTGGGTAGCGGTCTCCCCCCGGCAGCCACATTGCGCTGGGCAGCGGTCTCCCCCCGGCAGCCACATTGCGCTGGGCAGCGGTCTCCCCCCAGCAGGCAGCACTGCTCCGGGTAGTTGTCTCCCCCCAGCAGGCAGCACTGCTCCGGGTAGCTGTCTCCCCCCGGCAGGCAGCACTGCTCCGGGTAGCTGTCTCCCCCCGGTAGGCAGCACTGCTCCGGGTAGTTGTCTCCCCCCGGCAGGCAGCACTGCTCCGGGTAGTTGTCTCCCCCCGGCAGGCACATTGCTCCTGGTAGCTGTCTCCCCCCGGCAGGCACATTGCTCCTGGTAGCTGTCTCCCCCCGGCAGGCACACTGCTCTCGGCAGCGGTCTCCCCCCGGCAGGCAGCACTGCTCCGGGTAGCTGTCTCCCCCCGGCAGGCACATTGCTCCGGGTAGCTGTCTCCCCCCGGCAGGCACACTGCTCTGGGTAGCTGTCTCCCCCCGGCAGGCACACTGCTCCGGGTAGCTGTCTCCCCCCGGCAGGCACATTGCTCCGGGTAGCTGTCTCCCCCCGGCAGGCACACTGCTCCGGGTAGCTGTCTCCCCCCGGCAGGCACACTGCTCCGGGTAGCTGTCTCCCCCCGGCAGGCACATTGCTCCTGGTAGTTGTCCCCCCCCGGCAGGCACATTGCTCCGGGTAGTTGTCCCCCCCCGGCAGGCACACTGCTCCGGGTAGCTGTCTCCCCCCGGCAGGCACACTGCTCCGGGTAGCTGTCTCCCCCCGGCAGGCACACTGCTCCGGGTAGTTGTCTCCCCCCGGCAGGCACACTGCTCCGGGTAGTTGTCTCCCCCCGGCAGGCACATTGCTCCGGGTAGCTGTCTCCCCCCGGCAGGCACATTGCTCCTGGTAGTTGTCCCCCCCCGGCAGGCACATTGCTCCGGGTAGTTGTCCCCCCCCGGCAGGCACACTGCTCCGGGTAGCTGTCTCCCCCCGGCAGGCACACTGCTCCGGGTAGCTGTCTCCCCCCGGCAGGCACACTGCTCCGGGTAGTTGTCTCCCCCCGGCAGGCACACTGCTCCGGGTAGTTGTCTCCCCCCGGCAGGCACATTGCTCCGGGTAGCTGTCTCCCCCCGGCAGGCACACTGCTCCGGGTAGCTGTCTCCCCCCGGCAGGCACACTGCTCCGGGTAGCTGTCTCCCCCCGGCAGGCACACTGCTCCGGGTAGTTGTCTCCCCCCGGCAGGCACACTGCTCCGGGTAGTTGTCTCCCCCCGGCAGGCACATTGCTCCGGGTAGCTGTCTCCCCCCGGCAGGCACACTGCTCCGGGTAGCTGTCTCCCCCCGGCAGGCACACTGCTCCGGGTAGCTGTCTCCCCCCGGCAGGCACACTGCTCCGGGTAGTTGTCTCCCCCCGGCAGGCACACTGCTCCGGGTAGTTGTCTCCCCCCGGCAGGCACATTGCTCCGGGTAGCTGTCTCCCCCCGGCAGGCACACTGCTCCGGGTAGCTGTCTCCCCCCGGCAGGCACACTGCTCCGGGTAGCTGTCTCCCCCCGGCAGGCACATTGCTCCGGGTAGCTGTCCCCCCCCGGCAGGCACACTGCTCCGGGTAGCTGTCTCCCCCCGGCAGGCACATTGCTCCGGGTAGTTGTCCCCCCCCGGCAGGCACATTGCGCTGGGCAGTGACAGGCTGCATCCTCCTGACAGTAGAGAGGAATCTCCCAGCAGCCCGCGCGCGCCCGCAGTCCTGATACTGCAGCACGGCTCGGTACGTGCGGGGGAGGGAGCGGCTCCTCACTCCTCCTCCTCCACATCCCCGGCCGGGCAGGTAGTGTGCGCAGCGCAGGAACATGACGGCGGCCGCTCTGCTCCTCTGCCTGGCGGCTCTGCCCGCTGCCCTGCACGCCCGCCTGGTGCACGAGGGGGAAGATGGCTTTTCCGAGTGTAACGACTTCTTCCACCAGAGCAGCCCCCCACAGGGCTTCAGCGACCCCGCCAACGTGAAGATCTGCCAGCGCTACCAGGGGGACAAGCACTACGCCACACTGTACAGCACCGAGCACCGGATCCCGCTCTACTCTGCATTCACCTACCAGGAGGACGCGGGGCCGGCGTGGGAGGGATGGATGGTGGAGCCGCAGGTAAGGGACAATGGAGGGCACTGCCACACATGACCTCATCAGCCAGGCAGCATCTACACATGACCTCATCAGCCAGGCAGCATCTACACATGACCTCATCAGCCAGGCAGTATCTACACATGACCTCATCAGCCAGGCAGCATCTACACATGACCTCATCAGCCAGGCAGCATCTACACATGACCTCATCATCCAGGCAGCATCTACACATGACCTCATCAGCCAGGCAGCAGCTACACATGACCTCATCAGCCAGGCAGCATCTACACATGACCTCATCAGCCAGGCAGCATCTACACATGACCTCATCAGCCAGGCAGCATCTACACATGACCTCATCAGCCAGCCAGGCAGCATCTACACATGACCTCATCAGCCAGGCAGCATCTACACATGACCTCATCAGCCA
The DNA here is from genome assembly GCF_048569485.1 of Anomaloglossus baeobatrachus. NCBI lineage: Eukaryota > Metazoa > Chordata > Amphibia > Anura > Aromobatidae > Anomaloglossus > Anomaloglossus baeobatrachus. Next base: position 757,450,114 of record NC_134354.1, read on the forward strand.
GGCAGCATCTACACATGACCTCATCAGCCAGGCAGCATCTACACATGACCTCATCAGCCAGGCAGCATCTACACATGACCTCATCAGCCAGCCAGGCAGCATCTACACATGACCTCATCAGCCAGGCAGCATCTACACATGACCTCATCAGCCAGGCAGCATCTACACATGACCTCATCAGCCAGGCAGCGTCTACACATGACCTCATCAGCCAGGCAGCGTCTACACATGACCTCATCAGCCAGGCAGCATCTACACATGACCTCATCAGCCAGGCAGCATCCACACATGACCTCATCAGCCAGGCAGCATCCACACATGACCTCATCAGCCAGGCAGCATCCACACATGACCTCATCAGCCAGGCAGCATCTACACATGACCTCATCAGCCAGGCAGTATCTACACATGACCTCATCAGCCAGGCAGCGTCTACACATGATCTCATCAGCCAGGCAGCATCTACACATGACCTCATCAGCCAGGCAGCATCTACACATGACCTCATCAGCCAGGCAGCATCTACACATGACCTCATCAGCCAGGCAGCATCTACACATGACCTCATCAGCCAGGCAGCATCTACACATGACCTCATCAGCCAGGCAGCATCTACACGTGACCTCATCAGCCAGGCAGCATCTACACGTGACCTCATCAGCCAGGCAGCATCTACACGTGACCTCATCAGCCAGGCAGCATCTACACGTGACCTCATCAGCCAGGCAGCATCTACACGTGACCTCATCAGCCAGGCAGCATCTACACGTGACCTCATCAGCCAGGCAGCATCTACACGTGACCTCATCAGCCAGGCAGCATCTACACATGACCTCATCAGCCAGGCAGCATCTACACATGACCTCATCAGCCAGGCAGCGTCTACACATGATAGCGTGTGCAGAGGAAAGCACAGTAATGTATGGGCAGGGGCGCCCGGTAATGTATGGGCTGGGGCGCCCGGTAATGTATGGGCAGGGGCGCCCGGTAATGTATGGGCAGGGGCGCCCGGTAATGTATGGGCAGGGGCGCCCGGTAATGTATGGGCAGGGGCGCCCGGTAATGTATGGGCAGGGGCGCCCGGTAATGTATGGGCAGGGGCGCCCGGTAATGTATGGGCTGGGGCGCCCGGCAGTGTATGGGCTGGGGCGCCCGGCAGTGTATGGGCTGGGGCGCCCGGCAGTGTATGGGCTGGGGCGCCCGGCAGTGTATGGGCTGTGCTCTATGGGCAGGGGTGCACGGCAGTGTATGGGCTGGGCAGGGGCGCATGGCCATACTGTATTATGCCGCCAGCCCCACACACTGACTGACCCCCACTTTCTTGTGCAGCGTTGAATATCCCCCTCACTACATTGCCCTGCTTGCTTACTCCCTGTGCTGCCATGTCCAGTGTAGACCAGGAACCAGGAGGATCAGGATGAATAGACCCACCTAGTAAATGTGTCCAGTCTGCTGCGATAATTAACAACTCTCCGCTCTTACCAGCAGTTCTGTAGATCAGAGGTCACGCACACTCACTCCATATAAGATTGGGTTCTGCAGACCCCGATCACAGGTTCCGAAGCTCTGGGGTGTCCCAGCAATCAGACCCTTAGTGATCAGCGAGGAAACCACTATCCTATGGATGAGAGAAGCCTTACTAGCTTGGGAATAAGCCTTTTAGTAAAGGTGAGCAAGAATATTCGCACTACCCTGGTGTGCACATCGGTGACAGAAGGCGCAGGACACCACTGGCAATTACTATGACCCGGTGACATCATGGGGCCTAGTAATACAAAAGGTACCCAGCATTCAAATGACGGGCCAAGGACATTCGCACTATTCCGGTGCCCTTCTTGTTAAGGTGTATATACGTGGGTGATGGACCAGGGTAGCACAACTCTTAGTCATAAACCAAGGACGCCTCTTCTGTGAGCAACTCTGAACTGAAAATGATAATAGCTGAGATTCCCCGTATACACGTGAATGTTCAACAACCATGTGGTGAAAAAGCCGCTGCCAAACACCCCTGGCAGCAACGTTTCTCCCTCAGAGAATAAAAGGGTGCAATTGTTGGATCCTTCTTTCCTTCAATAACCTTTGCCGGTTGAGAGTCGGCCATATAAATTATTATTTATTATTATTATTATTATTATTTATTATTATAGCACCATTTATTCCATGGCGCTTTACAAGTGAAAGAGGGTATACGTACAACAATCATTAACAGTACAAGACAGACTGGTATAGGAGGAGAGAGGACCCTGCCTGCGAGGGCTCACAGTCTACAGGGAATAGGTGAGGATACAGGAGGAGAGAGGACCCTGCCCGCGAGGGCTCACAGTCTACAGGGGATGGGTGAGGGTGCACGAGGAGAGAGGACCCTGCCCCCGAGGGCTCACAGTCTACAGGAGGAGAGAGGACCCTGCCCGCGAGGGCTCACAGTCTACAGGAGGAGAGAGGACCCTGCCCGCGAGGGCTCACAGTCTACAGGGGATGGGTGAGGGTGCACGAGGAGAGAGGACCCTGCCCCCGAGGGCTCACAGTCTACAGGGGATGGGTGAGGATACAGGAGGAGAGAGGACCCTGCCCGCGAGGGCTCACAGTCTACAGGGAATGGGTGATGGTACAGGAGGAGAGAGGACCCTGCCCGCGAGGGCTCACAGTCTACAGGAGGAGAGAGGACCCTGCCCGTGAGGGCTCACAGTCTACAGGAGGAGAGAGGACCCTGCCCGCGAGGGCTCACAGTCTACAGGAGGAGAGAGGACCCTGCCCGCGAGGGCTCAGTCTACAGGAGGAGAGAGGACCCTGCCCCCGAGGGCTCACAGTCTACAGGGAGTGGGTGAGGGTGCACGAGGAGAGAGGACCCTGCCCCCGAGGGCTCACAGTCTACAGGGAGTGGGTGAGGGTACAGGAGGAGAGAGGACCCTGCCCGCGAGGGCTCACAGTCTACAGGGAGTGGGTGAGGGTACAGGAGGAGAGAGGACCCTGCCCGCGAGAGCTCACAGTCTACAGGGGATGGGTGAGGGTACAGGAGGAGAGAGGACCCTGCCCGCCAGGGCTCACAGTCTACAGGGAGTGGGTGAGGGTACAGGAGGAGAGAGGACCCTGCCCGCGAGGGCTCACAGTCTACAGGGAGTGGGTGAGGGTACAGGAGGAGAGAGGACCCTGCCCGCGAGGGCTCACAGTCTACAGGGGATGGGTGAGGGTACAGGAGGAGAGAGGACCCTGCCCGCGAGGGCTTACAGTCTACAGGGAGTGGGTGAGGGTCCAGGAGGAGAGAGGACCCTGCCCGCGAGGGCTCACAGTCTACAGGAGGAGAGAGGACCCTGCCCGCAAGGGCTCACAGTCTACAGGGAGTGGGTGAGGGTACAGGAGGAGAGAGGACCCTGCCCGCGAGGGCTCACAGTCTACAGGGAATGGGTGAGGATACAGGAGGAGAGAGGACCCTGCCTGCGAGGGCTCACAGTCTACAGGGAGTGGGTGAGGGTACAGGAGGAGAGAGGACCCTGCCCGCGAGGGCTCACAGTCTACAGGGAATGGGTGAGGATACAGGAGGAGAGAGGACCCTGCCCGCGAGGGCTCACAGTCTACAGGGAGTGGGTGAGGGTACAGGAGGAGAGAGGACCCTGCCCGCGAGGGCTCACAGTCTACAGGGGATGGGTGAGGGTACAGGAGGAGAGAGGACCCTGCCCGCGAGGGCTTACAGTCTACAGGGAGTGGGTGAGGGTACAGGAGGAGAGAGGACCCTGCCCGCGAGGGCTCACAGTCTACAGGAGGAGAGAGGACCCTGCCCGCAAGGGCTCACAGTCTACAGGGAGTGGGTGAGGGTACAGGAGGAGAGAGGACCCTGCCCGCGAGGGCTCACAGTCTACAGGGAATGGGTGAGGATACAGGAGGAGAGAGGACCCTGCCCGTGAGGGCTCACAGTCTACAGGGAGTGGGTGAGGATACAGGAGGAGAGAGGACCCTGCCCGCGAGGGCTCACAGTCTACAGGGAGTGGGTGAGGATACAGGAGGAGAGAGGACCCTGCCTGCGAGGGCTCACAGTCTACAGGGAATGGGTGAGGGTACAGGAGGAGAGAGGACCCTGCCCGTGAGGGCTCACAGTCTACAGGGAGTGGGTGAGGATACAGGAGGAGAGAGGACCCTGCCCGTGAGGGCTCACAGTCTACAGGGAGTGGGTGAGGATACAGGAGGAGAGAGGACCCTGCCCGTGAGGGCTCACAGTCTACTGGGAATGGGTGAGGATACAATAGGTGAGGACAGAGCTGGTTGTGCAGTGGTCTACTGGACTGAGGGCTATTGTAGGTTGTAGGCTTGTTGGAAGAGGTGGGTCTTGAGGTTCCTCTTGAAGCTTTCCATGGTAGTGGAGAGTCTGATGTGCTGAGGTAGAGCATTCCAGAGTATGGGGGATGCACGGGAGAAATCTTGTACGCGATTGTGGGAAGAGGAGATAAGAGAGGAGCAGAGAAGGAGATCTTGTGAGGATCTGAGGTTGCGTGCAGGTAGGTACCGGGAGACTAGGTCACAGATGTAGGGGGGAGACAGGTTGTGCATGGCTTTGTATGTCATGGTTAATGTTTTGAACTGTAGTCGTTGGGCGATGGGAAGCCAGTGAAGGGATTGGCAGGATGGCAAGGCTGGGGAATAGCGAGGGGAGAGGTGGATTAAGCGGGCTGCAGAGTTTAGGATAGATTGGAGGGGTGCAAGAGTGTTGGAAGGGAGGCCAGAGAGCAGGAGGTTGCAGTAGTCGAGGCGGGAGATGATGAGGGCATGCACTAATGTAAATGTAAATTGGATGATGAGTGTGTAACCTGCCCAGTGCCCTTCTGTGAATATGAACATACAGCTGTTGCTTGTGCATTGTTTGTGGATACATTTCACTGGTAGCAGATAGGAAATAAGGCCCTAATGCTGGAGTTGTGCTCGTGCAGTCATCTGCTCGGCTGCTGTGATGGGAGGCAGCATGTTGTGACAGGCAGAGAATACATTCCTGATGGATCAGCTGAATAGAATGAAGTGCCTGTATCTGCTGTCACAGATTGGCCTGACGTCAGCTGCGAACAAGAGTCCTTGTCACCACGCCTCGCCTCCTCCTGCTGGCTGCGTGCCCGCTGCTATCACTGTAGGACTAGCGATGAACCCAGCATCATCGGGTACAATGGCATTGCACGGCTGCGCTCTGTAAGGCTTTGTTTGTACAAATATGGAAGCTGTAAGAAAACAAAGAATGTTACCGGCTGTTATTGCTCATTGTGACAATGTATCCCTGCTTCTTTCACATGTCAGTGTTCTGCTCAGTGTTTCTAAGGCCGGTTTCATACATCAGTTTTTTGCCATCAGGCACGATCCGGCGAAAAAACTGATGCGACGGATCCGTCGAAAAAATGGATCAGTCACATCAGTTTTTTTTCCATCTGTTTCTTCCATTTTTTGACGGATCCGTGTTGATACTGAGTATGCTCAGTTTAAAAAAAACACGGAAACCGGCGTCAGATTCCGGCATATGACGAATGACCTATGCATCCATAGGCTTCCATTATAAAAAAAATCGGCGCCGGATCTGGCGCAATCCGTTTTTTCGCTGGAGACCAAAAAAAATTCACTTCAATGTTCCATCCGGCCGCCAGACAAGGGAAGTTTGCCGGTTGGATGGAACGCAAGGTCATCCGGCGCTAATACAAGTCTAAGGGGAAAAAAAAACCACATGCGGCGGCAATAGACGCCGGATGCGTTTTTTCATGTTTTTGCCGGATTGCATCTGATAACAAAAAACTGATGTGTGAAACCAGCCTAAGCTGAATAACGAAAAATGTTATCCTTTGTGTCTGTAGTTTCCATTCCTGGAAATGCTGATGCCAAAACAAATAATCCAAATGATATTGTTTGAGTGAGGTTTTATGCTAAGGGTCTATGGGATAGCATAGTGACCGTGACCTCGATATTCCTTTATCTATTGGGAAAGGTTGCGTGACTCCCAAGAATTCCCACACCCGCAATCCGCCCTCAATTTCACACTTATTTCCCATTATTTTAGCTTGACCATCGCGTGACAAAAAAATCTTTGTGAACCTCTAGATCAATTTTGCAGCTAGATCTAAAATAGAAACTTTATCCTGATCTGTTTATGGTGCTTTTTACATAATTTATGTATTTTTTTTTTTTTTACAATTATTTATTTTACAGTTCTATAGTTCTATCATGCAACTTTTTATATTTTTAGTTGTTTTATTTAGTTTTTGATAATGGTGATAGATTCTCTGGAGAGAAATATTAGAAAAAAATGTATTCCCTCAATGTTTGAATATGAAAGACGCTGGCCCCAAATAAAGACTCAAAAAAACAATGTTGCTTTTTGTGGCATATAAAACAAATACTGTGTATAAGACGAACCTTGGGTCAGTCACACAGCATAAAACTGACATCCACGCTAACATATCCTTATAAAAATTGGTCTTCGGTCCCCATCACACATCCGTATAAAACATGTACGTGATAAAACGGTACCGTGTCATCAGTGTGCCATCCTTGTGTCCATTTTTACCATCCGTTTAGTAATCAGTGTTTTTCCGGTATGGATAAAGAAAGAATTAAATTACAAAGCTTTTCCTGTACTTTAATATTAAAGGGAACCTGTCATCAGAAATTTTGCACTAAACCTAAAAGATCCCCCCCCCTCTGCAGCTCCTGGGCTGCATTCTAGCAATGTTCCAGTTGTTCTTGTGCCCCCTTTCTGACCAAAATAAAGACTTTATAAAGTGGTACCTTTTTTGTATTCAGATCTTGATAATGGTACACGGGGGCGGGCTCTCTGGTGTCCATTAGTCTGCCTCCTGTCGCTTTAGGCCGTCCCCCATCGCGCAAGTTCAAAGAGGTGACGTGAGGTAAGCTGGCCAGCGCTTGCGCAGAACGGTGGAGGCGGCGGTGAAAGTGTGAGCACGAGATTATGGGTGGGTACTTGCTGATGAAAATCACAGCGCTGCCCATAATTTCGCGCATGCGCCGTGCCACTCTCGCGGGACTGTGCAGTGTGCACAGTGTGACCGCTGGTGACGTGTTGCACAGGCAAGAGATTATGGGCAGCGCTGTGATTTTCATCAGCAAGTACCCACCCATAATCTCGTGCTCGCGCTTTCACCGCCGCCTCCACCGTTCTGCGCAAGCGCTGGCCAGCTTACTTTACGTCACCTCTTTGAAATTGCGCGATGGGGGACGGCCTAAAGCGACAGGAGGCAGACTAACGGACACCAGAGAGCCCGCCCCCGTGTACCATTATCAAGATCTGAATACAAAAAGGTACCACTTTATAAAGTCTTTATTTTGGTCAGAAAGGGGGCACAAGAACAACTGGAACATTGCTAGAATGCAGCCCAGGAGCTGCAGAGGGGGAAGCTTTTAGGTTTAGTGCAAAATTTCTGATGACAGGTTCCCTTTAAATAGGTAGAGTGCATCCGTGTGCTGTACGTATTTTTCACGGACCCATAGACTTGTATTATTATTATTATTATAGCGCCAGTTATTCCATGGCGCTTTACAAGTGAAAGAGGGTATACGTACAACAATCATTAACAGTACAAGACAGACTGGTATAGGAGGAGAGAGGACCCTGCCCGCGAGGGCTCACAGTCTACAGGGAATGGGTGATGGTACAATAGGTGAGGACAGAGCTGGTTGCGCAGTGGTGTACTGGACTGAGGGCTATTGTAGGTTGTAGGCTTGTTGGAAGAGGTGGGTCTTGAGGTTCCTCTTGAAGCTTTCCACGGTAGGGGAGAGTCTGATATGCTGAGGTAGAGTGTTCCAGAGTATGGGGGAGGCACGGGAGAAATCTTGTACGCGATTGTGGGAAGAGGAGATGAGAGGGGAGTAGAGAAGGAGATCTTGTGAGGATCTGAGGTTGTGTGCAGGTAGGTACCGGGAGACTAGGTCTCAGATGTAGGGGGGAGACAGGTTGTGCATGGCTTTGTATGTCATGGTTAATGTTTTGAACTGGAGTCGTTGGGGATGGGAAGCCAGTGAAGAGATTGGCAGAGTGGCGAGGCTGGGGAGTAGCGAGGGGAGAGGTGGATTAAGCGGGCCGCAGAGTTTAGGATAGATTGGAGGGGTGCAAGAGTGTTGGAAGGGAGGCCAGAGAGCAGGAGGTTGCAGTAGTCGAGGCGGGAGATGATGAGGGCATGCACTAATGTTTTTGCTGCTGCTTGGTTAGGGAAAGCACGGATCCGGGAGATATTTTTGAGTTGTAGTCTTGTATTAGCCCTTGTCGTCTGTGCTGCCGGTAAAAAAACGGACATGTGAGCAGCCCCATAGGTTAAAACGGATGCGTGTGATATCCTTTAAAAAAACACGGATATCACACGTACTGGAAACACGAACATGTGACCGGGGCCTCTGTGTATATATACATAAAAGTATGCGCCCCCCTCCATTAGATATTTTATGACCTCCCATTCTACATTCATAGACATTAATATTCAGTCGGTCCTCCAATTGGCAATATAACAGCTTCCACTATTCAGGGAAGGATTTCTACAAGATTTTTGGAGGCGTTTGTGGGAGTTTTGGCCCGTTCATCCATTTCTGCCCTCTGCTCCTCAGCATGGCTGAGTTTCTGTGGTTCCTTCCACTTCTCGGTAATATCACTCTAAGGCTCTGTGCGCACTGGGAAATGGAATTTTCTTGAGAAAATTTCGCATCCTCTCAAAGATTACCGCACCCGCGGTAAAAAACCGCGGGAAACCGCACCCGAAAACCGCATGCGGTTTGCCGCGGCTTTACCGCGGTATTGTTCGCGGTATTGCCGCGGTTTTGCCGCGTGCGGGTTGGGATGTGCTTTATTTCATTCAATGCAATAAAGCACATTGAAGAAAAAAAAAAAAAATACATTTAATTCTGATAGTAGATAGACAGAAGAATAGATAGAGGGATAGATAGATAGATAGATAGATAGACAGACAGAGGGATAGATAGATAGATAGAGGGATAGATAGATGACAGATCGCTGCATTTCCCACGGTCGGCAGTGAGTTCACATTACCGGCCGTGGGAAATGACCGGTAATTACCTCTGCTGTCTGCTGCATTCAGCCTGTGTCTGTGACAGTCGCGGCTGGATGTCAGCAGTGCAGGACGCCGGAGCCGGAGCTGTGGATGTCGGAGCTGTGGATTACGCCGGAGCTTTGGTGCGGGAGGGGTTAATAAAATGGTGAACGAGGCTTGTTGGTTTTATTTAAAATAAAGGATTTTTCGGTGTGTGTGTTTTTTTCACTTTACTTACGGGTTGATCATGTCAGCTGTCACATAGACGCTGCCATGATCAAGCCTGGGGTTAATGGCGGTGGTCCCCCATCACCATTAACCCCTTGTATTACCTTGTCACCACTGCTACACGGTGGCAAGAAGAGCCGGGGACACTCCGGTAGTGCCGCATAATGGATGCGACAGTGCCGGGGCAGCTGCGGCTGATATTCTCGGCTGCCGGAGGGGGAGTGAGGCGGGGGACATTACCCCTGCCCCTCTCCCTCCCCAGCCTGAGAATACCGGGCCGCCGCTGTGTGCTTACCTCGGCTGGAAGGTAAATATGCAGCGGAGCCCACGTTCTTTTTTTCTATATTTCCGTTTGCTTTCTATGTGTGTTCTATGTGTCTGTGTCTATGTGTCTGTGTCTGATGTGTTTGTGTTTACTCTGCACGACTTCCTGTTCCTGTAATGACATCACTTCCCTGCAAAACCGCAAGCAAGTGATGTACATTACCGGAGGTAAACCGCAAAATACCGCAGGGAATAATGCAGGAAAACGCAGTGAACCGCACAGAATTTGCTACCTGCGTTATTCCCTGCGGGATTTCATGATTAACATTGGAGTCAATGGAGTGAAATCCCGCAGCGATGTGCGGAAAAGAAGTGACATGCACTTGTTTTTGCTGCGGGAATCCCGCAGCAAAACATGCAGCTGTCAAATTCCGCCTAGTGCGCACAGCATTTTTTTTCTCCATAGGATTTGCTGGTGATTCACTGCAGAGATGTTATGAACATTTTCTGCAGCGAAACATGCAGCAAATCCGCGGCAAAATCCGCGAAAAATCCGGTAAGTGCGCACATAGCCTTAGGTGATGGGGAAGATTTAGGAGGAAGAAATGTCATGAATGGACTTGTTACCCTGGTGGCTCCTATTATAGGACAGCTTTGGCATCTGAGCTATGCACCACCATCCGTTCTGTCACCTGTTAGTAAAGGCAGGCCTGGTGAGGGCCAGATAATACTCACCATGTCAATGGGACTAAAAGAAAAACCTGGAGCCCATTATTAAAGAGGCTATCCATTAATAGGCATCAATGTCTGATCGGCCGTGGTCTGACACTTGGCAACCTGCGATCAGCTGTTCTCTGTGCCACTGCGGCAGCTGCATGGCAGCCGTAGATACTCAGTTCTGGAGCCGCCCTGCCTCCTCTTAATTTGAATGGGAGGCTGATGTGCAGTACCCAGCCGTGGCCGCAATCAGAAGGCGTGGCAGCTTCGGAGCTGAGCGTTTTCTGCCACCACTGGCACCGAGAACAGCTGATCGACGGGGGTGCCGGGTTTCAGACCCTGGCCAATCAGGCATTGATGGCCTATCCTTCGAATAGCTCATCAATGTAAAAGTACTAGCCAACCTCTTTAAAATAAATTATATGTGCCAATAGATTTGTCCATAATGTTTTTATATAGTGATGAGCGGGCACTACCATGCTCAGGTGCTCTGTACTTGTAATGAGCATTTTGACACTCAGACGGGCTCTGACTTCCATTATACTCTGTACTCAACTTGAGCCCGTCTGAGTGTCAAAATACTCATTACAAGTACTGAGCACCCGAGCATGGTAGTGCCCGCTCATCACTAGTTACGAGTACTGAGCACCCGAGCATGGTAGTGCCCGCTCATCACTAGTTACGAGTACTGAGCACCCGAGCATGGTAGTGCCCGCTCATCACTAGTTACGAGTACTGATCACCGAGCATGGTAGTGCTCACTCATCACTAGTTACGAGTACTGATCACCGAGCATGGTAGTGCCCACTCATCACTAGTTACGAGTACTGATCACCGAGCATGGTAGTGCCCACTCATCACTAGTTACGAGTACTGATCACCAAGCATGGTAGTGCCCACTCATCACTAGTTACGAGTACTGATCACCGAGCATGGTAGTGCTCACTCATCACTAGTTACGAGTACTGAGCACCGAGCATGGTAGTGCTCACTCATCACTAGTTACGAGTACTGATCACCGAGCATGGTAGTGCCCACTCATCACTAGTTACGAGTACTGATCACCGAGCATGGTAGTGCCCACTCATCACTAGTTACGAGTACCGAGCACCAGAGCATGGTAGTGCTCACTCATCACTAGTTACTAGTACTGAGCACCCGAGCATGGTAGTGCTCACTCATCACTAGTTACGAGTACCGAGCACCAGAGCATGGTAGTGCCCGCTCATCACTAGTTATGAGTATTGAGCATCCGTACATGTTAGTGCCTACTCATCACTAGTTCCGAGTACTGAGCACCTGAGCATGGTAGTGCCCGCTCATCACTAGTTACCAGTACTGAGCACCTGAGCATGGTAGTGCCCGCTCATCACTAGTTCCGAGTACTGAGCACCTGAGCATGGTAGTGCCCACTCATCACTAGTTACGAGTACTGAGCACCCGAGCATGGTAGTGCCCGCTCATCACTAGTTCCGAGTACTGAGCACCCGAGCATGGTAGTGCCCGCTCATCACTAGTTCCGAGTACAGAGCACCCGAGCATGGTAGTGCTCACTCATCACTAATTATGAGTATTGAGCATCCGTGCATGTTAGTGCCTACTCATCATTCGTTATTAGTACTGAGCATCCGAACATGGTAGTGCTCACTCATCACTAGTTACGAGTACTGAGCACCCGTCCATGGTAGTGCCCGTTCATCACTAGTTACAAGTACCGAGCATGGTAGTGCTCACTCATCACTAGATACAAGTACCGAGCACCCGAGCATGGTAGTGCCCGCTCATCACTAGTTATGAGTACTGATCACCGAGCATGGTAGTGCCCGCTCATCACTAATTATGAGTATTGAGCATCCGAGCATGGTAGTGCTCGCTCATCACTAGTTACGAGTACTGAGCACCCGAGCATGGTAGTGCCCGCTCATCACTAGTTCCGAGTACCGAGCACCCGAGCATGGTAGTGCTCGCTCATCACTAGTTACGAGTACTGAGCACCTGAGCATGGTAGTGCCCGCTCATCACTAGTTACGAGTACCGAGCACCCGAGCATGGTAGTGCTCGCTCATCACTAGTTACGAGTACTGAGCACCTGAGCATGGTAGTGCTCGCTCATCACTAGTTATATTGTGTTTGTTTTGGCCTTCACTGCGGTTATCGTGCTTTCCACTTACAGCTCTGATTATCTTTTTATTAGATGCCTTGAATGCCTTTGTACAAGTGGCTCCCTTTTCAGATACTGAAAGCAACTATTATGGCTGCCAATTCTAATTAGTGAGACTGTATTAAATTGGAATCATTTTGGATCTGAGAACCCCTTTATGATCATTATATTTTTTTAATAGCAGCCAGTCAGTAGATGGCACTAGTAAAGAGTAAAAAAAAACCCTAAACTGCTACAATCAAATATTTTGGGGCACTATTATATATGGGCCTCATTTATTAGGAAATAAAAGCCGGACTCATTCCTGAAATTCATGAAATAATTAAAAAAAAAAAAGAAAGGGGGGGCTTCTCTATATTTTTGGTTCCCAGCCGGGTACAAATAGGCAGCTGAGGGTTGGGGGTACCCCGTAGCTGCCTGCTGTACCTGGCTAGCATACAAAAATATGGCAAAGCCCATGTCATTTTTTATTTTTTTGGGCAAAAACTCCTGCATACAGTCCTGGATGGAGTATGCTGAGCCTTGTAGTTCTGCAGCTGCTGTCTGCTCTCCTGCATACACTAGTGGATGAAGTATGCTGAGCCTTGCAGTTCTGCTCCTCCTGCCTCTCCCTCCAGCATACAATCCTGGATGGAGCATACTGAGCCTTGTAGTTCTGCAGCTGCTGTCTGCTCTCCTGCATACACTAGTGGATGAAGTATGCTGAGCCTTGTAGGTCTGCTCCCCCCTGACTCTCCCTCCAGCATACAATCCTGGATGGAGCATGCTGAGCCTTGTAGTTCTGCAGCTGCTGTCTGCTCTCCTGCATACACTAGTGGATGAAGTATGCTGAGCCTTGTAGTTCTGCAGCTGTCTGCTCTCCTGCATACACTAGTGGATGAAGTATGCTGAGCCTTGTAGTTCTGCAGCTGTCTGCTCTCCTGCATACACTAGTGGATGAAGTATGCTGAGCCTTGTATTTCTGCACCCCCCTACCTCTCCCTCCAGCATACAATCCTGGATGGAGCATGCTGAGCCTTGTAGTTCTGCAGCTGCTGTCTGCTCTCCTGCATACACTAGTGGATGAAGTATGCTGAGCCTTGTAGTTCTGCTCCCCCTGACTCTCCCTCCAGCATACAATCCTGGATGGAGCATGCTGAGCCTTGCAGTTCTGCAGCTGCTGTCTGCTCTCCTGCATACACTAGTGGATGAAGTATGCTGAGCCTTGTAGTTCTGCAGCTGTCTGCTCTCCTGCATACACTAGTGGAGAATGAAGAACATATTGAAGAGGGAAATTACAACAGACCTTTTTTTTTTCTTTCTTCAACAATCTTTAATGGCATTGTTCACTGATAAAAAAAAAAAATGCAGTGCGCCAAAACGCGGTAACGCATGCGTTTTTTGCTGCTGGTGTGTTTTTGTGCGTTTTTTGTGGCCCAAAACACACAAACGCAGCGTGCGCATATAGCCTTATTTCCCAGTGACTAAAAGTGTTGTTTTTTTGTTTTGTTTTTTTGCTAATGGCCACATGTTAAACTTCTGTTTCAATGCATAATGTTTGTAACCATTAACAATGAATGTGCTTAACGCTGGTGTAGTCTGCAAATTGTATCACTCCGTGTACTGGCACGCTTTGTGAGCAGTAATATGGCCGCCACATGTGAGCAAAGCCTAAAGCTACGTCCCCACAATGTGATTACTGTGGACCTCTGTCCGCACCGCTGCGGATATCCATGTGTAAAAGATGCATGGCAAAAGCTGGAAATTGCACCATAAATTGACATGGTCTTAAACCCTCATCTTTTGTCGATTTGTGTTGAGGATGTTTTTCGCAGCCTGATTTCCTAAATTCTCATGCAGTATGCTGACCCTGTAAAATGCAGTGGGTTTTCCACAAGCGAATACACAGTGGAAAATTCTCTGCCTTTGCACATTGGGAATTTTGCCTTTTATAATGCATTCTGCGGACTATGGAGTTTCATGTCAATAAAGCTTAATAGTGAACATTTTTTTTGACAATTTTCAGTCTTTGAGTTTGAACTCCGCACTAGTTTAAAGATTCTTGGATACAATCAGAGGCTTAAAAAACATGTCCTGATCTTATTATACTAAGGGTTACTTCAAGCCTAATTTTTTTTTCCTGGACCCACCACAAGCACAGTGAATGGGGTTTCTAGAAATCCCGTGCCCACTGTGATTGTTTTTCCCGCAGCAAACACTGACCTGCGGAGCAACTTCCCAAGCCGCAGCATGTCAATTCTTTGCTGTGGAGACGCAAGTGTGACACCCCTGAGTCTATCAGGGTGTCACAAGGAACTGCACCCCTTTCTTTTATGGTGCAGAACGCACCCTCCATGGTTCTGGGATCCTACACACCATCAGCACTCAAATCCTAACAACACACTACACCTTGTCAGGCACACCAGTGGGTGGCCTAGCTGGAAAAGGGCCACCTGCCTAGGGGTCAGGCAGACTGGTGGGAGGGAGATGGTAGAGTAGTAGCCCTCAGAGAATGAGGAGCTGAGGGAGTTGTAGCGACCTTTGTGATTTTGGTTGGGTCGTTGACGGTGGTCTGGGACCAGAGGAGTCGGAGACCCGGTCGCAGGGTATTGGAGAAGGGTGTACTGACTTAGTTTTGGAGAACGGTCGGCACCAGAAAGTCCAGTAACCGGACCGGTACAGAGCATGGCGGGGTACAGGACCCTAGATCAGGGAGTAGCTTTGTGCAACCTGATAATTCACCTGTGGAAGATAGTCTCTTTATGAACATTCCCCGAGCACTCCGAGATCGAAGGCATCAACACAATGAGGGGAATAGGGCTTTCCAGCTTATGCGGCACACTGAGATCCCAAGTGTCAGCCATTGAGAGCAGAGCTCCACTATGTCAATATAGGGAGCGGGACCCCGACAGCTTCAGGCCGAAGGGTCACTCAGGATCATCTACACAATTTTGCATGGAGGCAGGCTCCGGACCACTAAGCAATACCAGCGGGGACGGACACTCGGACGGGCTCCCCAGAGTGGCAGCGGCACCCAGAGACTTGGTTTACTCCTGTGTCAGTCTGCTTAATGACTGCGCCAACATCCACATGGCCTGAGTGAGTACAAAACCCTCCCTGCGTCCTGCCTGCCCGCATAGCCTGCACAACACTATCCGCCACCTATCTCCAGAGTCCCGGGGCATCCCCTATCCATGGAGGGATCACCATCTGGCTGCACTGCTCCATCTCCCCCGTGGTACTGCAATCGGCAGTGGTGGTACTCCCTATACCGCAAACAATGGGTGGCGTCACGAACTCTCCTTTGTAAATATTTCCCCTTTTAATTGAGAAGCCGCTGAAATCCGGGCCCGGGGACCCTTGAGCCACAGCAAACCCCGGATCCGAGCAGTTCGCCTGTTCCTGGGGGCGGCACACAAGCGGTGTCCGCAAGGAAAGCAGTGAGAGACCGCAACTGTCTAAGCCCGGATCATGAGGAAGAGCAACTGTGGTCTCCTGCGGAGGAGACTTGCTGCCCCGCACCTTCAGGACCCACCGCGTCCAGGACACAGCAGGTCCTGATCGTGTGCACATAAGGCTGTGTTGATCACAGTCACAGATCAGACACGCAAAGCTAAGTCTTTGGGTCATTAAAAAACAATATTCTGCATTCAGGGAGTATGTGAAAATCGAACTGCATTCAGATGTCATCCAAGTGCAGTACGATGATTTTCGAGTCAACATTAGAGAAGAAATCACCACTGCCCTTTAGATTAAACATTGGATAAAACCATGTATAGCACTCGTCCGATGTATACGCTCGTGTGAGTGCGCTCTAAGACTATTCGTTGGGTTTTGAAGATCTGTGGTCGGTTTTGGCATTGCTGCCCATACGCAGACAAACACTGATATGTGAAGGGGGCCTAATATTGATGCACAACTTGTTAAACCCATCTAAAAAATTTTTTAAAAAATTCCCCATAGCAGCTGTGGCAAAACGTCTGCGAGTCCAGCCATCTAATGTACATAAGGACCTTTAAATATGGCATTATGGCTCTGATACACAAGCTTGGGGTTTTGTATGATGTTTTGATGAAGTTTCTGCAGGAGTAAGGCCAGTTTCACACATCCGGCTTTTCGCCGGTTTGCCGGATTCGGCGCACGCCAGTACAGTGTATACAGTAAAATGGCAGTGCCGCAACGTCCGGGTCCCATGCTCCGGTCACATGATAGCATGTGACCGGCGCTTGTCACGCTGCCACTGTACTGTATACACTGTACTGGCGTGCGCCGAATCCGGCAAACCGGCGAAAAGCCGGATGTGTGAAACCAGCCTAAGATGTCATTAAAGGGAACCTGTCACTATTAGTATATAGTATAGTATTCCAGAATACTGTATCTAAGAGCCCAGGCCGCGCTGTAGAACGTAAAAAACATTTTTATAATACCTGGGGGGGTGGTCCGGTCCAATGGGTGTCTCTGCTCTCTGATTCGGTGCCTCCTCTGTTCTGCGATTTCCGTTCTCCTTCTATCCAGCCCAGACCCGCATTGCGGTCCTACGCTGACGCATTTTGATCTGCTCTGCTGAGGGCAGATCATAGTACTGTAATGCGTAGGCGCGAGGAAAGGTTAAAGAACATCCACGCATGCACACTAAAATACTTTGATCTTCCCTGAGCCGGACAGATCAAAGTGTGCCTGCGCAGGACCTCAATGCCAGCTACTGTTGCATTACGCAAAACGCGTCATGCACTTGGGCCTTAGAGGAAGCGATTGCTGCAGAGAGGAGGTGCCAGGCCGGAGAGCAGCGACACCCATTGGACCGGACCGCCCCCTTAGGTAAGTATTATAACTGTTTTTTATGTTATACAGTGCGGCCTGGGCTCTTATATACAGTATTCAGGAATGCTGTATATAAAGGGTGCTTTACACGGTGCGACATTGCTAGCGATCTCGTTAGCTATGTGACACGCCGGATCGCATATGCGATCTGGCGTGTCACATCGCTAACGAGATCGCTAGCGATGTTGCAGCGTGTAAAGCACCCTTAAGAGCCCACTGGTGGTGGCCGTAGCTCATAGTTGCCAAATCTGATGACAGGTTCCCTTTAAGAGGGATAAATTTATGATGAATTTCACCAGTGTGCTCAATCACGTCCCCTCTTGGCCAATATCTGCCCGATTTTGCCAAAAGAGACACTTTGAGCAGCTGTAATACAGAATTGTGGCCTTATAGGTTTACTTGATCCTGGCCAGGTGCTTCTCCTTAGGGCTCATTCAGACGTCCGTTTTTTGCCTCGCGTGTTGTTCACAGATGGCACATAATAGTAGGGCTCTACACATGACCCCGATTTTGCAGACTGAGTAGGCTACTAAAATCTTGGAGACCTGCCCAATTATGGTCCGAGTGTCAGATCAAAATCGACAATGCAAATGTTTGGATCCGGGAAAAAATTGGACTTCGCTCCGATACCACCCGATTTTCACTGTTAGATCGGAGAGGGTGAAGAAACGTTTTTGGTTTTTTTTCTTTCATTACGAGAGGAAATGATGAAAATTGGACCTAACGATGATGAAACTTTTGGATGTCACTTAAGAAACTTCAATGAAACTTGGTCCGTTTTTCTCGTGCGTGACAAAAAACTGAGCCCTTGTCATCCGTTTTTTAAAGATTGAAATATCCTGCTAGTGTAAAGCAATAGGGCTATTAACGTGGATGCTTTTTTTTCACATTAATTATTCAAAAACACATCTGTTTTACTAAACAAGTACACCCATTACATTCTATAGGAGGTTCTTATAATATGGATGAATCAGAATTACATCTTTTTGTATCCGTATTTACATTTATAGTTATTCTTTTCTATTGGGTGAAAATTGATCCATTTTTGACCTATAATAACAAAAAGTTGCAAAGATTGAAAATACTCATCAAAAACTGGTGAAATAAGGATGCGATACTGATTAAACGGCTTTTCTATAGGTCTTTATTGTGGATCCGTATCACAGATGTATAAAATACACTCAGTTGAATGAGGCCTTACTGGAAGGGATAAATAAACTATTCACTACGAGGGGCTACTGATAAGTCTTTGGCTTTATCCAGAAGGAAACGAGATAGGATGATGAAACTTTACATTTCTTCCACATACTCTCCACTGATGTCAGCACACGTCTTACATCGGTATTCCAAGTTCTGTAAGCAAAAAGGATTTCAGTTGTGCCTTAAACCAGTCATCCATAGCAGCCATGGCATCAGAAATAGTGTGAAATTTGGTCCCCTTGAGGTGTTTTCTTCAGGTTTGGAAACAGATGATAGTCAGAGGGAGCTAGATCTGGTGAATAAGGTGGTTGGTCAACCAGCTGGAAGCCCAGCTCTGCTAGTATTGCTGTGGCCGGTTGTGCAATGCAAGCAGAGGCATTGTCTTGCAGAAACAAGATTCCTTGGACAGCTTGCCGTGCCTTTTGGCCTTCAGAGCTGCCTTCATTTTGGTCCAAAAGTTCAATGTAATACCTTGCATTGATGGTGGAACCCTCTTGAAGGTAGTCCACTAGCAGCACACCCTCCTTATTCCAGAACACAGACGCCATCACCTTAGTGGTTGATTTTTGCACCCTGAACTTCTTTGGATGAGGAGAACCACTGTGCCTCCACTCTTTTGACTGCTCCTTGTTTTCAGGGTCATACAAATAAATCCAGGTCTCAATCCATAGTGACCAGTCGATCCAGGAAGTTCTTATCAGTCCGGAAACGCTGCCAAATGGACCGGGAAGTTTTCCCTCGCTTCTCTGATCTGTTGTCAGACATTTGGGGAGCCACTTTGCAGAAGCTTCCTCATGTCCAAATGTTCATGGATAATGACACAAATACGTTCACAGGAAGTCCCCATGATGTCTGCTATTGCTTTAGCTGAAATTCGTGGATTCTCCAGTATGAGGTTGTGCACAGCATGGACTATCTCTGGAACAACAACCACTCTCGGTCGTCCAGGACGTTCCTCATCATTGGTGCTGATGTGGCCCGGTTTACATTTGGTAACTCAGTTCTTAACTGTGGAATATGAAGGGCATTGATCCCCCAATGTCTGCGACATATCACCATGAATATCCTTTGCGGACTTTCCTTGCAGAAACAAACATTTTATTCCTCCTCTGCTCTCAGTTCCTGTGAATATCGCATTAGACTCCGCCATTGTGTTTTCCCGCGTGCGTAGATCACTGTTGCCATAAGCAACAAACACCACATTTTTAAAACCTATATTAAACACACAAGGCTTTCATGCAATGTAACATTCGTTACCATAGAAACAAAAAAGATCGCAAAGACTTATCAGCAGTCCCTCGTACATGAAGTATGGACTTTATGCACAATAACCAAAGCACATAAAATATTTAGACTTGAAGATATCATGAGTCGGTTAGGAGAGATCTGGTGCCCGTGTCTGGCAGCGCAGAGATAGCAGCTTCTTCACTATGTGGGGCAGCTTGCTGGAATACTGATATGGATGGGTGTGAGCGCGGCTCCTTGGCACGGCTTCATTCATTATGTAATATGTGACCATCCCTGATCTGCAGCAAGTATTCAAAAGGGAAGTATAGAAGCATCTTCCTAAAAAAAAATAATATATATATATAATATATATATAATATATATGGTGCAATTTACTACACCACCAGTCTTCAATAGCTAGCTCTATTTTCTTAGTACCGTACATTGCAATGAACCTGTCGTGTCCAATATGCACCTAGAACCACGAGCAGTTCTGGGTGCATATTGCTATTCCCTGCCTAACCGTCCCTGTATTTAGTAGCATAGACAAAGGGATCTATAGAAAAAACATTTCTAAAGATCTTTTACCGTATGCTAATGAGCGAGGGGACTAGTCCCCTGGGTGTTAGCTCCACTGGCTAGTCGCCTTCATTAGCATTGTAGTACACCCCTGTGGGCATGGTAACATGCTAATGAATACACACTGCATCAGAGGATGAACTTACTCACCTCTCCGCTGCCATCGCCGCCTGACTCTGGATTTCGGCTCAGTGCGCGCAACGCCAGATGTTCGGTCATGCGCACTACTTCACTTTGAAGCTGGGACACGTACACCCGGCTTCATAGTGCACATGACCGTAACTTCGGGGTCATGCGCACTTAGCCAAAATCCAGTGTCAGACGCAATGGCAGCGGAGAGGTGAGTGAGATCATCCTGTGACACTGCGCATTCATTAGCATGTTAGCACACCCACAGGGGTGTACTAACATGCTAATATGACCAACTAGCCAACGGAACTAACGCCCAGGGGGACTAGTCCCCTCGTTCATTACCATACGATAAACTAGCCAGGGGAAGTAACAGCCTTGTGACTAGTCCCCTCGCTCATTAGCATACGATAAAAGATCTTTAGAAATACTTTTTCTAAAGATCCATTTATTTATGCTACTAGATACAGGGACAGTTAGGCAAGGATTAGAAATATGCACCCAGAACTGCTCGTAGATCTGGGTGCATATTGGGCCTGACAGGTTCCCTTTAAGGTGGGAAGTAACCTTAAGTTAAGGCCTAGCTCACTTGGCTTCTACACCGGGGAGTACATCCTGTATTCGGTGCTTGACCTTCAGCATCTGGTATTTTGTGCTCGGTATTTGATCTTTGGGTTCCTTCTGCAGTGGTGGCCACACATTTCCACTCAGATCTCAAAACGGGCCTGAGATATACCAGAGCCGACCACTTTTGGATCCTTCTGTGGCCATAGGGTTGTCCGTTCACTCTGGTGCCACTTGACCTTCCTGGTGCAGGATCTGGCGTCAATTCCTTGCCTTCTTGGTCCTGGCCAGGCCTTTTATATTTTGTAACTGCGACACAACTGTCACCTGACCCATCTTCTCTTCTAAACTTTTCCCTTGGGGAAATGCACCACTGTTCAGTTCCTACTGTCTCCTCTGCCCAGCACAAGGCAAGGTTCCCGAGCAAACTCTGTGAGATGTCAACTTCTCATTCCGAAAAAAGAAAACTAGTGATAAAATTTGGCATGCTTAACCCCTTCACGACCAAGGACGTACAGGTATGTCGTAAATCAAGAAGGGGTAATCCATGGCAGCTGCTGTGGTGAGTCGGCGGAGATCCCTACACATGTCTGCTGATTTGAACAGCAGACATGTGCGGCTAACGGGCGCAGGTAGATCTGCCTGTTAACCCCTTAAATACTGACAGTGCAATTTAAATGGCCACAGCGGGGAAATCCCCTTTACTCGCTGCCATTGGAGGCCCCGTGACGCGATCACGGGGAGCCGATGGTTGCCATGGTAGCAACGGGTCATGTGATGACTCCTGTTGCCATCATGACGTAGTTCCTGTAACAGCCGACAGAGCACCAGCTGTAACAGGAATGCATCATTTCTGTTGATCAGAGCTGTGTAGCTCTGATCAACAGAAATGAACAAGCAATCAGACTGCTGATCCTTAAGGGTACTTTACACACTGCGACATCGCTAGCGATCTCGTTAGCGATGTGAAATTCTAGATCGCAAGTGCGATCTTTAGAGATCGCACATAGATCATTTTACGCATGTGCGATCTCAAAAGATTGTACACAGTACACTGTCCAATGGCCGCGCAACAAGCTCTGGTCACGTGCTGACATGTGACCGGAGCATGTGACCAGGAAGTTGCAGCACGACCTTTGTACTGTATACACTGTATGGGAGCGCGCCCCATCCGACAAAGTGAAGAAAAGCCGGATGTGTGAAAGCGGCCTTATAGTCCCCTATACGGACTACTAAAATAAGAGTTTTTAAAAAAAAAAGTTCAAATCACTCACCATTCGCCTCATTGAAAATTAAACTGTTAAAAAAATAAAGATTACACACACATTTGGTATTTCCGCGTTCATAAATGCCCTAAGTAAATATTTTTTTTTCTTTCTAATTCGGTATAATTCTCTCCATCTTGTTTTTGCCACTGTGAAGGCTGCTTATCTTGACTCATGCAGCGCCATACACAAGTTGTGGTTAGGTTTTATGGAGATGTAATACACTTGTAATATCCCAAAGTGTTTATAAGCTCTTCTCCTCATTTTACACCTACATTGTGGGAGTGAGGCTTTATTTTCCAGGGTGGCTTGTCCCATCAGTCAGGTAATTATATCTAATACACACAGTATAATGGCTTACTGCATATTAGTAGACGTATGACCACATACCAGGCCTTGCCATTGAGTGTTATATAAGCTATTTAGTCCACACCCTCCTGTGCACACACTGACATTTACCAGCTTCATAATAGACAACGCTATGATTTATGTTCCCTGGATGTTGGAGGGCTGGGTAACTCTACGCCTGCTATTCAGCTCCGTCATTGGGAGAATAGGCACACACCTTCCCTTTAGGGCAGCAGGCGTCAATGGATTCAAAGAGAAGCTTGTATTTATCCTTTATTTACCCTTTAAAGGCAACCTGTCACCACTTTTTTGGTATATAAGCTGCGGCCACCACCACCGGGCTCTTATATACAGCATTCTAACATGCTGTATATAAGACCCCAGGCCGCTGTGAGAACATAAACACTTTATAAAACTTACCTAACGGTCGCGCGGTTGGCCATATGGGCGACTCCGTTCTCCGGTGCCGGCGCCGCTTCTTTCGGCCATCTTTGTGCTCCTTCTCTAGCTGCGGTGCATGACACGTCCGACGTCATCCACACTCGCCGGCATTCCGGTCCTGAGCAGGGCAGATGAAAGTATTGTAGTGCGCCTGCACAGGACCGGCGAGTGTGTATGACGTAGACTCGTCATGCACACGGGCTTCAGAAAGAGAACGAAGATGGCCGAAAGAGGCGGCACCGGAAAACTGAGACGCCCATATGGCCCACCACAGCGACCGTTAGGTAAGTTTTGTAAAGTGTTTATTTTCTCACAGCGGCCTGGGATCTTATATACAGAATGTTAGAATGCTGTATATAAGAGCCCGGTGGTGGTGGCTGCATCTTATAGGCCAAAAAAGGGGTGAAAGGTTCCCTTTAAAGAGGTTGTCTCATCAGAAACCACCATTTTCTGAATGCAGATACAAGTGCATCTCAATAAATTAGAATATCATCACAAAGTTAATTTAATTTATTTCAGTAATTCAATACAAAAAGAGAAACGCATATATTATATAGAGTCATTACACACAGAGGGATCTATTCCTATATATTATATAGAGTCATTACACACAGAGGGATCTATTCCTATATATTATATAGAGTCATTACACACAGAGGGATCTATTTCAAATGTTTATTTCTGTTAATGTTGATGATTATGGCTTACAGCCAATGAAAACCCAAGTGTCATCATCTCAGAAAATTAGAATAATTACCACAAAACACCTGCAAAGGCTCTCTAAGCGTTTAAAATGGTCTCTTAGTCTGGCTCAGTAGGCTACACAATCATGAGGAAGACTGCTGACTTGACAGAAGGCATTGATACACTCCACAAGGAGGGTAAGCCACAAAAGGTCATTGCTAAAGAAGCTGGCTGTTCAGAGAGTATGCTCTGTATAGAGTAGTGCTGTATCAAACCATTTTAATGGAAAGTTGAGTGGAAGGAAAAAGTGTGGTAGAAAAAGGTGCACAAGCAACCGGGATAATCGCAGCCTTGATAGGATTGTTAAGAAAAGGCCATTCAAAAATTTGGGGGAGATTCACAAGGAGTGGACGCTGCTGGAGTCAGTGCTTCAAGAGCCACCACACACAGATGTACCGGGACATGGGCTACAAGTGTCGCATTCCTTGTGTCCAACCACTCATGACCAATAGACAACACAAGAAGCGTCTTATTTGGGCCAAAGAGAAAAAACTGGTGTGCTCAGTCTGTTCTTCCGGCTAGCACCTGTTCACATTTGTTGGATGTGCGGGTCAGTTTTTGGATATTTGTAGTGCGTCTCTTTCTGACTGAACACTCCGCCCTAAGACCTGGCTGTGTTCATAACCATTATAGCAGGAGCCTAGCTGTCCATACATGGAGGCTTGTAGTCCAAATAGTGGCATTTTGCCCAGACACAGATATTTTTAACCTAGATAGTGGCATTTAAGTTAGGTTCCCGGAATACAGAGATATACCTTGCCGTTGGTGTCCGGGCTTACATGCATTGGCCAATACATAAACTAAATATCTCTGTTTTGCAGTAATGCAGTGCCATATTTTCCCTTGTACATTTTTGGCTTTTCAGTGTCCGGACCCGGCTTGGCGGACACTTTAATCTGTAAAAGGGGATATTTACAGGGGAGAAGTTCGTGACGCCACCTGTGGGTTGCGGTCATGGGACTACCGCCGCTGCTGTAAGGAGTACCGGGACAGATGGAGTTAAGTATCCAAGTATCCTGTTAGCCCCTCCACAGGTAGGGAAGGCCCCGGGGCTGGGGGGGGGGATGTTTGTTGATGGTTACTTGGGAAGGCAGGGTGCAGGCATCAGGGTACTCACTGTGGTAGTCATGGTGCTGGATGAGGTTTATAAAGTAGACACACACACTGCAGGTAAACCAAAGTCTCTGTGTACCACTGCCACTGCGGGGAGCCCGTCCAGGTGTCCGCTCCCACCGGTGTCACTTGGTAATCCGGACCTGCCTCCGTGCACAATTTAGTTGTCTGTTGTGGCCCCTCGGCATGAAGCTGTTAGGTCCCCGATCACTATGTGTAGTGGAGCTGTGCTCTTGATGGCTGGCACTTGGGATTACAGTGGGTTACTTAATTTGGAAAACCCTATTCCCCGCGTTGTGCTGATGGCTTGAATCTCTGAGCTCTTAGGGAAGTTCGTGAAGATACTCTCCCTCCCAGGTGGAGATAGGATTATCAGGACGTTGAATCTGTTCCTGACCTAGGGTCCTGTACCCCATCGTGCTCGGAACCGGTCAGTTCTTTTTGGGTTTCTGGTGCCGACAGTCCTCCAAGATTATGTCCGTCGCACCCTTTTCCAATGTCACTGCTACCGGCCCCCGACTCCTCTGGTCCCGGACCACCGTCTGCGACCCAACCTTGGTCTCGCTCCCCGGGCTACTACTCCTGATCCTCACTTTTTGAGGGCTTTCACTGTTCTCTCTGTCCTTCCCTCCCACCAGTCTGCCTGACCCCTAGGTGGGTGGCCCAACTCCAGCTGGACCAACCCACTGGTGTGTCTGACAGTCATGATGTGAGGTGTGGTTGGGATTTGTGGTACTGATGGTAGTGACACCGATTTGTTGGGAACCTGGTGCCATGGGGGGTAGGCCCTGCACCCTGGGGAAGGATGCAGTTCCCTGTAGCAACCTGATATATTCAGGGGCGCTACATTTATATAGCCTTAAAATTCAGACATCTGCACTATTTAACTGCTTATGAAGCAGTCTTCCTATTAGTTACACCAATTGCATTTCTAAATAATCTAATTTTACCTTATTGCTGTAAGAGATTTTCAGTAAACAGCATTTTGCGGAAAATACGGATGTGGCGGTAGGAAACTGATGTGATTTTTGGATTCAGCACACCAAAATTCATTGAGGGCACATGTTCTCTTTTAGTCTGTGTAATTGACGTAGAGCAGTGTAATGAATGGAGCTGGGGCCGAGCAGGTGCACTCCAGCTCCAATATAAATA
Source organism: Anomaloglossus baeobatrachus (assembly GCF_048569485.1). Taxonomy (NCBI): domain Eukaryota; kingdom Metazoa; phylum Chordata; class Amphibia; order Anura; family Aromobatidae; genus Anomaloglossus; species Anomaloglossus baeobatrachus. The sequence continues at coordinate 757,476,060 of NC_134354.1, forward strand.
CTAATGTGCGTATATGTAATATACACTAATTCACTAATATAAACTAATATATACACTAAAATACCAATGTGTGATTTGAAGGTCTCGGTGCGGTGCCAGCTTTCTGCACGCCTGTTACAGCGGTTGTAATTAGGGCGAGGCGCATACCTTGTAACCACTGAAATGAACGCGTGGGATTAGTGTAACCCAAGGTGCTTTACATTGTGTCCTGGCTCGTGTATACTCTTCAAAGAACCAACAAAGGTAGTGCCACATTCCTCTGTTGGTGCCTTCTACTTTAGGCGCAGAACTATGTGAACTGTGTGGTTTTTGGTGCAGAAAAATCTGCTGCCGGCTAATCTCCCGGCGGCCGGCTAATGAGAGCGATCAGCTGATCTCCCGGCGGCCGGCTAATGAGAGCGATCAGCTGATCTCCCGGCGGCCGGCTAATGAGAGCGATCAGCTGATCTCCCGGCGGCTGGCTAATGAGAGCGATCAGCTGATCTCCCGGCGGCCGGCTAATGAGAGCTATCAGCTGATCTCCCGGCGGCCGGCTAATGAGAGCGATCAGCTGATCTCCCGGCGGCTGGCTAATGAGAGCGATCAGCTGATCTCCCGGCGGCCGGCTAATGAGAGCGATCAGCTGATCTCCCGGCGGCCGGCTAATGAGAGCGATCAGCTGATCTCCCGGCGGCCGGCTAATGAGAGTGATCAGCTGATCTCCCGGCGGCCGGCTAATGAGAGCGATCAGCTGATCGCTCTCATTAGCCGGTCGCCGGGAGATCAGCTCATCGCTCACAGAAGCCGGCCGCCGGATGGAATCCGCTTTCTCATCCAATACTTGTCATCCGTTGTACAACGCATCAGTCACAAGCGTCAAGCAACGCATGTGACTGATGCAAAACAACGGAAATGTGAACCTAGCCTAATTATACTCACCTGCAGGGCGGTCCGGTCTGATAGGTGTTGCTGCTCTCGGGCCGGTGCCTCCTACATCTTGTGGGATCGCCGTCCTCCTGCCCAGCCCCGTGTGGATGATGCGTCCTGCTTTACTCACGCGGAGGCCTCCATTGCGCTCCTCTGCATGCACACTATGATCTTCCTGGCTGATATCAGAGTAAAGTACTGTAAAGCGCTGGCGTGAAGAAAGGTCAAGGATCACCCGCGCATGCGCATTACAGTACTGTGCTCTGTCCTCCGTGTGGCAGATCAAAGTGCGCGTGCAGAGGAGCGCAATGAAGGTCTGTGTGAATGAAGCTGGACATGTCATGCACATGGAGCTGAGCAGGAGGACTGCAATCCCACATAATGGAGGAGGCGTCTGAATGAGAGCAGCGACATTCATCGGACAAACTGCCCCCTAGGGTAGTATTATAAAGGTGTTTTTTATATTATACAGAGCAGCCTGAGCTCTTGTATACAGTATTCTCGAACGCTGTATATAACGGATCACTTGTGGTGGCCGCAGGTTATAAGGGAAAAACCTGGTGACAGGTTCCCTTTAAAGGGAGCTTTACATGCAGCGGCATCGCTAGCGATGTCGCTGTTGAAAGCACCCGCCCCCGTCGGTTGTGCGTCACGGGCAAATCGCTGCTTGTGGCGCACAACGTCGTTAGGACCCGTCACACGGACTTACCTGCCTAGCGACGTCGCTGTGGGTGGCAAACCGCCTCCTTTCTAAGGGGGCGGTTTGTGCGACGTCACACGGCAGGCGGCCAATAGAAGCGGAGGGGCAGAGAACAGCCGCATTAACGATACGCCCACCTCGTTGCCGGAGGACACAGGTAAGCTGTTGTTGTTCCCGAGGTGTCACACGTAGCGATGTGTGCTGCCCCAGGAACGACGAACAACCTGCGTCCACAACGATCAACGAGATTTTGAAAATGAACGACGTGTCAACTATCAACGATAAGGTATTTTTGATCGTTAACAGTCGCTCACAGCTGTTACACACAACGACATCGCTAACGATGCCGGATGTGCGTCACGAATTCCGTGACCCCAACGACATATCGTTAGATATGTCGTTGCGTGTAACGGGGCCTTAAGCCTTATTAGTATGAGATAAGTGAAACCTAGCTGCTTCCCTCCAGGGCCGCTCTAGTCTGGGGTTCGGTATTGCTGCACAGCTCTATTCAATAGTTCCTTGTAGAATGATTTCACCTCCTTACACCTCCCAGTGGGGTTACATCCGCAGAATGACCACATGAAATAAAATGTGCAGCTCATAGGTGTGTATGATCAGTCACCATCGGTCATCTGATATAAATATCTGAATCACAGTATTGCCGGTTTCTCACGTCTCTGCTATTCCTACATTACAGTCAGCATTGTAAAAGCTTCCCTATAACAGGTTCTCAGAACATTACTACGACCGCTGATGAAGTGTGGGTCATGGATCTTGTACTGTAGCAATGACGTCATATATCTATTATATGGTCAGGGCTGCTTTTCTTGTCTTCAAATCCCCTGTATTCGTCACCTGATTTTACAACACAAAACGCATACATACTGTAACGAAATAGATCTCGCAGACCTGATGATGTTTACAGTCAGAATCCATGTCTGAATGACTGTATAAGCCTTTTTGAAAATGTAATTTCTATCTCCACCACCTTAGCCTCATTTACAGCTCCTCAGTGCACCTCCTCCCTGCTGCTGCTGAAATCTCACACCGCTTAGCATAGGCTGCAGCTATCTTTCAGGCTGGAGACCCTACAATGCTCATTTTGAAATCCTGATTTAATATGGGTTTCCAAAGTAAGTACATCAGCCTCATTAGGTCCAATATCTATTTAATATGCAGATAGTATTGTGAAATCCGATAACAGAACCACCTTAATCATTAAGAGTAAAGGCCCTGTCACAAACAGAGATTAAATCTGCAGCAGATCTGTGGTTACAGTGAAATTGTGGACAATCAGTGCCTGGTTTGTGGCTGTGTACAAATGGAACAATATGTCCATGATTTCACTGCAACCACAGATCTGCCAAAGATTTATCTGTGTGTGTGACACGGCCTTTAGAGGACCTAATTGTCCAATATGTCCTCTAAGTTTCTTCCTGGTACTTCCTTTTTTTTATTCCGCCATACTGTTCAAGATAGATATAGATAGATAGATAGATAGATAGATAGATAGATAGATAGATAGATATATACATAGTACAGAACAGACTTTTGGACACACCTTCTCATTCAAAGAGTTTTCTTTATTTTCATGACTCTGAAAATTGTAGATTCACATTGACTTCATCAAAACTATGAATTAACACATGTAAAATGAAATACTTAACAAACAAGTGTGAAACAACTGAAAATCTGTCTTATATTCTAGGTTCTTCACAGTCACCACCTTTTGCCTTGATTACTGCTTTGCACACTCTTGGCATTCTCTTGATGAGCTTTAAGAGGTAGTCACCGGAAATGGTCTTCCAACAGTCTTGAAGGAGTTCCCAGAGATGCTTAGCACTTGTTGGCCCTTTTGCCTTCACTCTGCGGTCCAGCTCACCCCAAACCATCTCGATTGGGTTCAGGTCTGGTGACTGTGGAGGCCAGGTCATCTGGCGTAGTACCCCATCACTCTCCTTCTTAGTCAAATAGCCCTTACACAGCCTGGAGGTGTGTTTGGGGTCATTGTCCTGTTGAAAAATAAATGATGGTCCAACTAAACACAAACCGGATGGAATAGCACGCCGCTGCAACATGCTGTGGTAAGCATGCTGGTTCTGTATGCCTTCAATTTTGAATAAATCCCCAACAGTGTCACCAGCAAAGCCCCCCCCACACCATCACACCTCCTCCTCCATGCTTCACGGTGGGAACCAGGCATGTAGAGTCCATCCGTTGACCTTTTCTGCGTCGCACAAAGACACTGTGGTTGGATCCAAAGATCTCAAATTTGGACTCATCAGACCAAAGCACAGATTTCCACTGGTCTAATGTCCATTCCTTGTGTTCTTTAGCCCAAACAAGTCTCTTCTGCTTGTTGCCTGTCCATAGCAGTGGTTTCCTAGCAGCTATTTTACCATGAAGGCTGCTGCACAAAGTCTCATCTTAACAGTTGTTCTAGAGATGTGTCTGCTGCTAAAACTCTGTGTGGCATTGACCTGGTCTCTAATCTGAGCTGCTGTTAACCTGAAATTTCTGAGGCTGGTGACTCGGATAAACTTATCCTCCGCAGCAGAGGTGACTCTTGGTCTTCCTTTCCTGGGGCGGTCCTCATGTGGTCCCCAGTTTCTTTGTAGCGTTTGTTTTTTGCCACTGCACTTGGGGACACTTTCAAAGTTTTCCAAGTTTTTCGGACTGACTGACCTTCATTTCTTAAAGTAATGATGGACACTTGTTTTTCTTTACTTAGCTGCTTTTTTTCTTGCTATAATACAAATTCTAACAGTGTATTCAGTAGGACTATCAGCTGTGTATCCACCAGACTTCTGCACAACACAACTAATGGTCCCAACCCCATTTATAAAGCAAGAAATCCCACTTATTAAACCTGACAGGGCACAGCTGTGACGTGAAAACCATTTCCGGTGACTACCTCTTGAAGCTAATCAAGAGAATGCCAAGAGTGTGCACAGCAGTAATCAAAGCAAAAGGTGGGCACTTTGAAGAACCTAGAATATAAGACATATTTTCAGTTGTTTCACACTTTTTTGTTAAGTATTTCATTCCACATGTGTTAATTCATAGTTTTGATGCCTTCAATGTGACTCTACAATTTTCAGAGTCATGAAAATAAAGAAAACTCTTTGAATGAGAAGGTGTGTCCAAACTTTTGGTCTTTAGTGTGTGTGTGTGTGTGTGTGTGTGTGTGTGTGTGTATATATATATGTATATATATATACAGGGCTGTATTTTGCCTTCGTGCTGCCCTAGGCACTTTAAGTGGTCGCGCCCCTTATTGACAACGTAAAACTGAGTTTTCGCACACGACATCTGTTTAAGGCAGATCTACTCTGTAAAACACTTGAAAAAGTATCAATGAGAAACGAAGGGCACTAACCCCCCCCAATGGGAATCACCACAGGCACATCAAAACATAGCATGAGTATAAAATATTCCCACCGTCCCCACTTATATACTGTGACTGTCACACTGCCCCTAATATACTACACACTGCCCTCCCTTATAAATTATATCCACCACACCTTCCTCGATTATGAAATATGATCTGCACATTGTCCTCACATCATGCTGCCCCCTCCTCACAGTGTCCCATGCATGCTGCCCCCTCCTCACAATGTCCCATGCATGCTGCCCCCTCCTCACAGTGTCCCATGCATGCTGCCCCCTCCTCACAGTGTCCCATGCATGCTGCCCCCTCCTCACAGTGTCCCATGCATGCTGCCCCCTCCTCACAATGTCCCATGAATGCTGCCCCCTCCTCACAGTGTCCCATGCATGCTGCCCCCTCCTCACAGTGTCCCATGCATGCTGCCCCCTCCTCACAGTGTCCCATGCATGCTGCCCCCTCCTCACAGTGTCCCATGCATGCTGCCCCCTCCTCACAGTGTCCCATGCATGCTGCCCCCTCCTCACAGTGTCCCATGCATGCTGCCCCCTCCTCACAATGTCCCATGCATGCTGCCCCCTCCTCACAATGTCCCATGCATGCTGCCCCCTCCTCACAGTGTCCCATGCATGCTGCCCCCTCCTCACAGTGTCCCATGCATGCTGCCCCCTCCTCACAATGTCCCATGCATGCTGCCCCCTCCTCACAATGTCCCATGCATGCTGCCCCCTCCTCACAATGTCCCATGCATGCTGCCCTCTCCTCACAGTGTCCCATGCATGCTGCCCCCTCCTCAGTGTCCCATGCATGCTGCCCCCTCCTCACAGTGTCCCATGCATGCTGCCCCCTCCTCAGTGTCCCATGCATGCTGCCCCCTCCTCACAGTGTCCCATGCATGCTGCCCCCTCCTCACAGTGTCCCATGCATGCTGCCCCCTCCTCACAGTGTCCCATGCATGCTGCCCCCTCCTCACAATGTCCCATGAATGCTGCCCCCTCCTCACAGTGTCCCATGCATGCTGCCCCCTCCTCACAGTGTCCCATGCATGCTGCCCCCTCCTCACAGTGTCCCATGCATGCTGCCCCCTCCTCACAGTGTCCCATGCATGCTGCCCCCTCCTCACAGTGTCCCATGCATGCTGCCCCCTCCTCACAGTGTCCCATGCATGCTGCCCCCTCCTCACAATGTCCCATGCATGCTGCCCCCTCCTCACAATGTCCCATGCATGCTGCCCCCTCCTCACAATGTCCCATGCATGCTGCCCCCTCCTCACAGTGTCCCATGCATGCTGCCCCCTCCTCACAGTGTCCCATGCATGCTGCCCCCTCCTCACAGTGTCCCATGCATGCTGCCCCCTCCTGACAGTGTCCCATGCATGCTGCCCCCTCCTCACAATGTCCCATGCATGCTGCCCCCTCCTCAGTGTCCCGTGCATGCTGCCCCTCTCCATGAGCTCCTAATGCTGCCTTCCTCTTTTCCATAATGTCACCTCCATGCTGCCCCATTCATCCTAAGACCACCACACTAACGCTTATGCTGAGACCCCCCCCACACACACTACCCCACTCTTGATATTGACTCCCCTACATGGTTCCACTCCATACTGAGCCCAGACATGCTGCTCCTTCTCCATAATGAGCTCCCAATGCTGGCCCCCTCTTATTCTGAGCCCTTACACTCCCCCCCATCGATATTGTCATTGCACTATCCCTCAACCCTTGTCTTCTGTCTCTAGCATTGGCCCCTCTCTCCCATTCCCCCAGCAGCAGCCGCTCTCTCCCGCCTTCACCAGCAGCCTCTCCCCCAGCATCAGCCTCTCTCTCCCCAGCCTCCCCCAGCATCAGCCTCTCTCCCCCCAGCCTCCCCCAGCTTCAGTCTCTCTCCCCCCAGCCTCCCCCAGCATCAGCCTCTCTCCTCCCAGCCTCCCCCAGCATGAGCCTCCTCCAGCATCAGCCTCTCTCCTCCCAGTCTCCCCCAGCATGAGCCTCCTCCAGCATCAGCCTCTCTCCTCCCAGCCTCCCCCAGCATGAGCCTCCTCCAGCATCAGCCTCTCTCCTCCCAGCCTCCCCCAGCATCAGCCTCCTCCAGCATCAGCCTCTCTCCTCCCAGCCTCCCCCAGCATCAGCCTCCTCCAGCATCAGCCTCTCTCCTCCCAGCCTCCCCCAGCATCAGCCTCCTCCAGCATCAGCCTCTCTCCTCCCAGCCTCCCCCAGCATCAGCCTCCTCCAGCATCAGCCTCTCTCCTCCCAGCCTCCCCCAGCATCAGCCTCCTCCAGCATCAGCCTCTCTCCTCCCAGCCTCCCCCAGCATCAGCCTCCTCCAGCATCAGCCTCTCTCCTCCCAGCCTCCCCCAGCCTCAGCCTCCCTGCTCCCAGCATCAGCCTCCCTCCTCCCAGCCTCCCCCAGCCTCCCTCCTCCCAGCCTCCCCCAGCCTCAGCCTCCCTCCTCCCAGCCTTCCCCAGCTTCAGCCTCCCTCCTCCCAGCCTCCCCTAGCCTCAGCCTCCCTCCTCCCCAAGCATCAGCCTCCCTCCTCCCAGCCTCCCCCAGGATCAGCCTCCCTCCTCCCAGCCTCCCCCAGCATCAGCCTTCCTCCTCCCAGCCTCCCCCAGCATCAGCCTTCCTCCTCCCAGCCTGCCCCAGCATCAGCCTTCCTCCTCCCAGCCTCCCCCAGCATCAGCCTTCCTCCTCCCAGCCTCCCCCAGCATCAGCCTTCCTCCTCCCAGCCTCCCCCAGCATCAGCCTTCCTCCTCCCAGCCTACCCCAGCATCAGCCTCCCTCCTCCAAGCCTCACCTTCCCCCTCCCAGCATCAGCCTCTCTCCTCCCAGCCTCCCCCAGCCTCAGCCTCCCTCCTCCCAGCCTCCCCCAGCATCAGCCTCCCTCCTCCCAGCCTCCCCCAGCATCAGCCTCCCTCCTCCCAGCCTCCCCCAGCATCAGCCTCCCTCCTCCCAGCCTCCCCCAGCATCAGCCTCCCTCCTCCCAGCCTCCCCCAACATCAGCCTCCCTCCTCCCAGCCTCCCCCAGCATCAGCCTTCCTCCTCCCAGCCTCCCCCAGCATCAGCCTCCCTCCTCCAAGCCTCACCTTCCCCCTCCCAGCCTCCCCCAGCATCAGCCTCTCTCCTCCCAGCCTCCCCCAGCATCAGCCTCCCCCAGCTTCAGCCTCCCTCCTCCGAGCCTCCCCCAGCATCAGCCTCCCCCAGCTTCAGCCTCCCTCCTCCCAGCCTCCCCCAGCATCAGCCTCCCTCCTCCCTCCCTCCTCCAAGTCTCCCTCAGCATCAGCTTCCCTCCTCCAAGCCTCCCCCTCCCCCTCCCAGCCTCCCTCAGCATCAGCCTCCCTCAGCATCAGCCTTCCCCTCCCAGACTCCCCCAGAATCAGCCTCTCTCCTCCCAGCCTCCCCCAGCATCAGCCTCCCTGCTCCCAGCATCAGCCTCCCTCCTCCCAGCATCAGCCTCCCTCCTCCCAGCCTCCCCCAGCATCAGCCTCCCTCCTCCAAGCCTCACCTTCCCCCTCCCAGCCTCCCTCCTCCCAGCCTCCCTCCTCCCAGCCTCAGCCTCCCCCAGCCTCAGCCTTCCCCAGCTTCAGCCTCCCTCCTCCCAGCCTCCCCTAGCCTCAGCCTCCCTCCTCCCAACCTCCCCCAGCATCAGCCTCCCTCCTCCCAGCCTCCCCTAGCCTCAGCCTCCCTCCTCCCAACCTCCCCCAGCATTAGCCTCCCTCCTCCCAGCCTCCCCCAGCATCAGCCTCCCTCCTCCCAGCCTCCCCCAGCATCAGCCTCCCTCCTCCCAGCCTCCCTCAGCATCAGCTTCCCTCCTCCAAGCCTCACCCTCCCCCTCCCAGCCTCCCTCAGCATCAGCCTCCCTCAGCATCAGCCTCCCCCTCCCAGACTCCCCCAGAATCAGCATCTCTTCTCCCAGCCTCCCCCCCAGCTTCAGCCTCTCTCTCCCCCCAGCCTCAGCCTCTCTCTCCCCCCAGCCTCTCTCCCCCCAGCCTTAGCCTCTCTCTCCACCCAGCCTCCCCCCCAGCCTCAGCCTCTCTCCCCCCAGCCTCAGCCTCTCTTCCCAGCCTCCCCCCAGCCTAAGCCTCTCTGTCTTCCCAGCCTCAGCCTCTCTCTCTTCCCAGACTCCCCCCAGCCTCAGCCTCTTTCTCTTCCCAGCCTCTCTCTCTTCCCAGCCTCCCCCAGCCTCAGCCTCTCTCTCTCTCTTCCCAGCCTCAGCCTCTCTCTCTCTTCCCAGCCTCCCCTCAGCCTCTCTCTTCCCAGCCTCTCTCTCTTCCCAGCCTCAGCCTCTCTCTCTCTCTCTTCCCAGCCTCCCCCCAGCCTCTCTCTCTTCCCAGCCTCACCCCAGCCTCTCTCTCTTCCCAGCCTCCCTCTCTTCCCAGCCTCAGCCTCCCCTTGCATGATTACAGTGGACAAAAAGAGGCATCGCAATTTGCAACGATCATCAACTAACCTGTAAGGAGCCCATACATTCTAGGCTCTGCCTCTGCCTTACCTGCTCCGGTGCCCGCCGCCCTGCTCTGGCTGGCTCCTCTTCTGGCTGGCTCCAGCTGCAGACGCGTCCTCCTCCACGGCGTGTGTCATCTGCAGCATTGGACGCTGCAGCACGGGGCAGTCAGCTGAATGTCGCGCCTGCGCGCCTCTGACCCCGGAAGTGCAGGCCATGGAACTTCCGGGGTTAGTCAGCTCACTATGCCTGGCGCCCGCCATGTATTGAAATAGACAACAGAAGTGCGCCTCCCCCCCCCCCCCCCCGGAACACAGCCGAGTGTAACGGAGGGAGGGACGGGGGGCGGGGATGTGTAAAAAAAAAAAAAAAAAAAATTATAAAATTTTTTTTTTTTTTTTTTTTTGCTGCCAGAAAGTGCCGCCCCCCGCAACGTGCCGCCCTAGGCACGGGACCACGGGTGCCTAGTGGCAAATACGGCCCTGATTATATATATATATATATATATATATATATATATATATATATATATATATATATATATATATATATATATATATATATATATAATCAGTAGTCAGGGGTGTAGCGGGCATAAAACAAGATTGAAATCTGGGCATTTTTGATTTGGTGACAGGTCCTCTTCTTAAAGATTTCATGTTATCAATCCACAGATTAGTTGCTGATTGTTGGGGGTTTCGCCAATTGTGAAGAGGGGGATTTGAGTCCTCTGTTTGAAATGGGGTGGTGGCAGATCATGCATGCTGCCACTCCACGCAAAGTCTAAGGGAGTTGCGGAGATGGCTGATCACTGTACGTGGCTATTTCCGTCAGCTAGTTAGGGCTTTTAGAATAAGCCAACACAAAAACTACTTATTTTTATTGTGTAGAAGTACTAAGCACTCAAAGCCTACATTTGGAACCCATATATTTGTTCTCGCCCATAGTAAAAGGTTAAACAGTTTGTAAGCTGGGATAAAACATTAAAAACAATGGCTAAAGTTCTCTTTATCTTCCCTCCTTCTCTAGCCCTTCAAAATTAAAATCCAGCATCAAATATCTTCCACTAAAGCTAATTTTTCAGGTTGTAAGATGCACTTTTTTTCCTTCAAAATTGGGGAGAAAATGGGACTGTGTCTTATAGGCCGAATGTAGCTCACCTGTGGGGGGTGGTTGAGTGGGGTCTACAGGAAGCCAGCGACTGCACAAGTGGGGCGTTGCTGCCGGCCCTGGGTAGGGAGGAGAGGTGTGTTGGTAGCACGTTGCAGGTGCCATTTATCTCCCAGTGACTGATACGATCGACTTCAGGAAAACGACACAAGCGCAGATTGAGATTTTAGCTCTCCAAGATCTCAATCTGCGCATGCAGTGACTCCGGGACTTTTTCCTCAAGTCCGTCACCGGGAGGTCAATATCGCCTGCCTCACACAGCTGTGACACCCCTACTCTCAGCATCGCCCCGTTTCTGCCGTCTGCTTCTTGTGATGACCCCACTGTAAGCTACATCCATTAATCTTAAAATGGGGATCTGTCTTGTTCTCCTATGGTATAGGCGGATGATAAGACTACAAAACAGACCCCCAATTTAACATTTAAAATCTTTTTTTTTTTTCCCCTAATTTGCTCCTCTAAATTTGGGATGCATGTTATAATCTGAAAAATACTCTATTTTATAAATCCAGCTATAGAATGAAATGAGTCCAAGTGTATTCATTTTCCTCCATCCAGCCTGACTGACAAGTACAGCATGTACTGAGCAGTGAGAGATTTTATCAATGAGGAGAGACCCTGAGGAGGGGTCAGTAAGGTGGGGTGGAGATTGTTACACATTCATAAAGGATTATAACTGTATTTTTACCATTCATTTTCAAAGAAGTATACAACTTGTATTGTAAAATTTGTTGACAGATTCAGTCTAAAATTACAAATTGGCCAGTTGTTAGTGTTGTGGCCCCTTTATAATGTAATCTAATATATAAAGCTCAGTGTATGTATGTGTGTGTATGTCCGCTAAATGAATTTGCACCGTCGCATTTTAAATCACGAAATTTAGAACAGACACCCCATGTGACTCGGAACGTCATAGACAGTTTTGACCGGAAAATTTAACCCAGCGCTTTCCAATTACTCTCCAAAATACTGCCTCCATTAAACTGAATGGAGGTGGGAGCTACAGGCTATTAATAGCAACTGTCAGTTGGTTGCTATAGGAACAAAATAAACTGTTAGTATAAGAAGCTTATGTGTGAGGTAATAAGATGTCGGTGGGGAGACTGCCCGGGCAAGGAGCCTGCCCGGGCAAGGAGACAGACAAAGACAGACAGGGAAAGAGACAGACAAAGACAGCCTGGGCAAGAGACCGACAAAGACAGACTGGGAAAGAGAGAGACACACACACAGAGATAGAGACAGACAGACTGATGCAAATACAGAGAGATAGAAACAGACAGAGACATAGACAAAGACAGACAGACAACGACACACAGACAGAGACTGGGAGAGAGACCCGGGTACTACAGTTAGTAATGTTATAAAAGAAAAAAAAGTGTAACAAAAGCGTCACATTTCAGCGATTTTCTGATTTTCTTACACGAGGCTTTTTAGGTGCCTATAATGCAACTCTTAATTATTTTTCTGGATCAATCAATATCTCAGCTGCTGAGTCAACATCTGAAACGTCCCTGATGAAACCAGAGATTTTGTTAGCTTGCATTTCAGAACATTAGCTAATTGCGTTAAATGGCCATCCATCAGTATGCGTCATACCGTGCTGGATACTTCTCTTGGTTAGCATGCCTCCAGGCTCGTAGGGGGGGACATTAGGAATTTTTGCTAAAGGCTGTTATTGACCACGCTTGTCACTCAAGAGAGAATTTAAGAGTCTCTGTCATATTTCAAGGTCATTAGCCAAGGAGGAAAGCTAAAATCTGGCATGGGGGAGGGAGATTAAGACCGCTTTATCGTCAGCGAACATGTACATTGCTAGCATCCTTAATTTAGAAAGGGCACATATTTTAACGTCATGGCTTGCCAAAAACATAGCTAAACGGGAACACATGGAAAGACATCGAGATACATTTCCCAAAAAAAAAAAGAGAAATGACCTATTCTTTAACTTTTACAGTATAGATTTGTACATATTAGTTATTATACAATCCCTTGAAAGGTTTCACCATTTTGGAATATCCCATTTTATTAGAAGAGTACTTCAATATAGTTGAGCAAAAAGATTTGCGTTGCCCTGGTCCGGCGTCCATTCCTGTCGTCTAAACCAGAGCTTCACATTTGGCATTCTAGGCCCAAAACGTCATGTGCGGCCTCAAAGAGGACCAACCACTAGAATTTTCCTATATAAACTAAAATTAGTGCTATACTGGCACTATCATGCTGATTCTATACATACCTTTAGTTGTGAGATTGGATGTATAGTTTCTGAAATATAGGCAAGTAAAGTTTGTGAAATGCACTGTTATTTGATTGATAGGTGCAATGTAATATCTAATAGGTGGGTCAGGTTTTGCTAGTTATTCCCGCCCCTGTCTGCCGCCTGTCCTTCCTCCCCCTATCTCTGTTATTACAGAAGGAGGGGAGGAAGGACAGGCAGGCAGAGAGGGGCGGGAATAACAAGCAAAACCTGACCCACCTATTAGGTATACTGCTGAACCTATCAATCAAGTAACAGTGCATTTCACAAATTTTACTTATATTTAAGAAAGTATACATCCGATCTCACAACTGAAGGTATGTATAGAATCAGCATGATAGCGCCAGTATAGCACTGGCTTTAGTTTTTTATGAAAATTCTATTGGTTGGTCCTCTTTAAGAGGCACCCAGGGTGCTGACCGTAGAAGTGAAGAACTGCCCTGGTCCACCTGCCACAGAGGACTTGACTGGACGCCAGACCTGGGCAATGAGAATCGTCTTGCTCAACTTTACACTCTAAAGCGAGCTTTACACGCTACAATATATCTTATGATGTGTCGGCGGGGTCACGTCGTAAGTGACGCACATCCGGCATCGTAAGTTATATTGTAGCGTGTGACAGCTACGTGCGATTGAACGTTAAAACGTTCATCGCATGCACGGCCTTCAATTGCTAAAGATTGAACGTGAGGTTGTTCAATGCTCCCGAGGCAGCGCACATAGCAGTGTGTGACACCCCGGGAACGATGAACTGATCTTACCTGCGTCCTGCGGCTCCCGCCGGCAATGCGGAAAGAAGGAGGTGGGCGGGATGTTTATGTCCCGCTCATCTCCGCCCCTCCGCTTCTATTGGCCAGCTGCCATGTGACGCCGAACGTCCCTCCCACTTCAGGAAGTGGACGTTCGCCGCCCACATTGAGGTCGTATGGACGGGTAAGTACGTGTGACGGCAAATAATCGTTTGTGCAACACGTTCAACAAATTGAACGTGCCGCACATACGATGGGGGCGGTTACGATCGCATATGATATCGTATGATCATAACGTGTAAAGCAGGCTTTACAGCAAACTGTCATTGTGAGTTATAGATAATTTAGTGACAGAATGTATAATTGATAGGGAAACATTGAACTGGATGGACTTAAAGGGGTGGTTCACCCATATTTTTTGTATTGTCTAGATCGATATTATATTGAGAAACAATGTTTCTTACAAATACCTTATGTTTGACAATACAGCCTGTGAGAGGCGCTATTGCGGACTGATGTTCCCCCGCTCCGTGACCCCCGGGCTCTGTGACCTTGGGGATTCGGTGACGTCACGTCAAGTTCCTGACACCGCGGCCGGCCGCAGTGTCCATGAATGATGGGCTGTGGGCGGTGTTTCACCGCTCGTCACAGCCCATCTGCTCCCTCCTTCCTCACAGAAGAACGCTGCAAGCAGGAGATGCGCTGAGCTATGACAAGCGGTGAAACACCACCCACAGCCCAGTGAGTCAGGAAGACTGGGGCCAACGTGTCCGGAACGTGACGTGATGTCACCAGATCCCCAAGGTCACGGAACCCGGGAGTGACGGAGCGGGGAACAGCGGTCCGCAATAGCGCCTCTCACAGGCAGTATTGCCAACACAAGGAATTTGAGAGAAATATTGTTTCTCAATATAATATCGATCTAGACAATAAAAAATGAGTGAACCACCCTTTTAACTCTTTTTTTCAACCTATGTAACTATGATCAGCCTTCAAAATTAATAGGGTTTGTGTCCTTCAGACCTGAAGACACTCATTGTAATCACTTTCCAATCTTATGTAGATGATTTTTCCCTTATAATTTCCTAATAGAATATCTGAAAATGAATAGTCCAACCCAAAATACTTCTGTAGAAAGGCGTGGACGACATTCCAGACTGTCTTCCGATTGATATCCTTTTTGTAGATGTTTGGCATACATTTTAAAGTAAGCACTTGTCATGAAGCACTTTCCACAGAAGAGCTATTTGATATTGCCTTATGTCATCATTTTTGCACTTACTTACAGGCCTTATCTTCTGATCTTTTACAGGTGGACGATTCCACGAACAGTTTGGATGAAGTCAGCAAAGGTTCTGAAGTGTCGGAAAAGGTTGCTGGTCTAGGAACAAACCAGGCCATAGAAGAGGACTATGCCTCAACGGATTACCAGCCTTGTCCACTCTATCATAGAGCCTCACCAGCTCTCACCAGCGCTGTGCCAGTGACACCAGACTTCAAGGAAAAATGGGCCTCAGATGTGGATGTTCTTATTAAGGAGAAATTATTGCCTCATTGCGAGAATGGAGAGAACCTTCACCTCATTGCTGGAGCTGTCCCATCTACTACAAAGCTAAATGATAAAGTCTCCGTTCCAGAGTACGTCTGGATGGCAGCATGCTGTAACATTCCCGATGCTTGGTCGTTAGCAGTTATTAAAAGAACTGGAGATGTAGATGGACTAGAACAGGTCACCGTAGAAGAACTAGAAAACCAACTGTCTGGTGATGTAAAGTTATTCGCTAATCAGTGCGGTGGTGGAGCTGTCCACCCAGAACTGAGATCAGAGTCTGATGCCTCAACTCAAACCGAGGAGGAACCACCAGTTAAAACCCCTGGAGCGTTTTCTCGATTCTTCCAGTTTATCTTCTGTATCGTATATGAAATTATAAAAAGTGTCCTCTGCTTGGTATGGTTCCTCTTCAAACAAGTCTGTAATATAATTTTTGGACGACTGTACTGTATCTGGACGGCGCTCACCACCTACATCTTCGCCCTAAGCAGTGTCTTGCTGAACATTCCGTATGATGTCCTCCGTGTATTTGGCAACATCCTTTGCGGCTTTGTACGAGTCCTCGACAATGTGTTATCAGTTGTATGTCTCGTACTTAGGCTGCCAACAAGATTCCTTTGTGACATGGCCAGCTTCCCCTATTATACAATCTGTGCCATACCGGATGTTGGTATCGACATATTATGTGGTGTCTGGGGAGTGTTCATGTTGGGTTTCTCGGCCGTGTTTGGTGCATTTGGTGGTTCTTTCTCGGTGGCTTCATTTGCAGGAAGCAGTGTTTTCCAAAGATTCATTGGACAGTCTGAGGGTTACGAGAATTGACCAGTGTTATCCGATGAGGGCCGTCAACCCAACCGCTGATTGATAGGTGTGCTCGCACTTTACTGCAAGTCATTCGGAATTCTTGTGGAATTTCTATGAAACTTCCATTTATTTTTATCCTGCTTATCGGCATTTTTCGTCAGCACACAAGAATTCGACTCCTTTACATGCCATGGTAATGCTGGCTTTTCAGTAAATTTATAAAAACGGAATGACCAGTCGGCTTTCAGTCTCATTTTCTTTTTTTTCTACTGTGGCGAGTGTAACAAATCCTCTAAATAATAAGTGTTTTATGGCTCGGCGCAGATTTGAAAATTGGGCAATTATGGGATGATTTGGTTGAGTAAACCGAATTCAGTTAATTGGCATTCTAGGCAACAGCGGAAAGAAATGAGAATGTTGATCGGGAGGTGACTTTTACAAAGCGGTGTAAATTCTAAGGGACGTTTGGTGTTTTCTAAAAAGTATTGCTAAAATTAAAAATACTACTACTTTTCGGTGAGCCGTTCCATTGATTTATACTACAGAATGGCTGGTTTTGGTGAATCAAATGGGTTTGGTTTTTTTTTGAGATGGAGAAAGCATTTACTGTAGATGTCATGAGTTTAGAACAAATACTATTCAAAAAGTTGTCCTCGCTTTTCTGCACTGCTGCAAAAAAGGTTTTTTTGTTTTTTTTTCCTATCAAGTTGAGAAATTTTAACCAATTCAGATTATTGAAATAAATTTTTGATTGTTACTCTAGCTTAGATTTGTTTTTAATTGTATAAATAAGGTCAGTTTTTTTGTTTTTTTTTTGTTTTTTTTCTCAATTATGCATTTAAAGGGGGCTAATAGCTTCACAGTCTCATTCTAGAAGTATACATATGCACTATGTGTGCCGCCATATCGTGATATATTACTGGGGGGAGTGTTTATTCTCGCCCTAAAGTAATATGGCATTTCCTGGAGCATGACAACCATATTTTTTCTGTATTAAAATGGAGACATAAGACGGTACAAAAGGGCTTAATTAAAAAAAAAAAAAATAAAAAAAAAATCTATGGATTATGTATTATTGCTCTATACAACTTGGAGATATCGAACAATGTTGGGTTATTTATTTTTTAGTTTGCCTTTAAAGAGAATCTGATTTTGATATGCAAATGAGGCAGAAGAACAATAGTAGATCTGAAGCCTCCGTCACTCCAGCTCTATTTCCTGCTTCGTTCCGCCTTTCTCCTGGTTGACTGACATCCTCTAGGTTGTGTGAGTTCAGGCAAAAGAGCCTTCAGTTAAGGCCAGTTTCACACATCCGGCTTTTTGCCGATTTGCTGGATTCGACGCTTGCCAGTACAGTGTATACAGTACAATGGCAGCGCCGCAACTTCCGGGTCACATGACAGCATGTGACCGGCGCTTGTCGCGCTGCCATTGTACTGTATACAGTGTACAGGCATGCGCCCAATCCGGCGAAAAGCCGGATGTGTGAAACTAACCTACGGAGGAGAATAGAGCTGGAGTGACGGAGGCTTCAGATCTACCATAGCTTTTCAGTCTCAATTGTATATAATTTCAAATGCTGATTTCTCGGCAATGGAGGAACGGACCGGCCATGTAAAGGTATTGCTGAACTTGTCTTTTGAAAGAGCTGCAAGAACATATAAATAGTTTTGAGGATGGGGAAATCCTGCAGACAGAATGCCTTTATTGACATCTTAAGTGAGAGGTTTTTTTTTTTTATTACAAAGCAAGTTCCTTTAAAATACCAAATCAAATACGGCCTATAAAGTATATAGATTATGTTTAGCATCCTTTTTTTCTTTTTTTTTTTTTTTTTTTTAATCCTATTGATGAATAAGTAAAAAAAAAACAAAACACAACAAAAAACCTCTAAATTGAATGAGGATAAATATTTAGTTATGTCCGGCTTACTCTGACTGTATGATGGCATATTCTCCCGTTTTTTTTTTCTCGGCTTGTGTTCCGTTCTATTTTTCTGTTATCGTACATAGATTTCTGTTAAAACACTAATAGTATTATTTTAAACAATAAAGTAAAAAAAAAAAATCTAAATTTGGGAAACAAAACTTAGCAAAATTCCGAATTTGAAAGTGCCAGTGTTTTGCGTCTCGTGTTATACTCCTCCTGTTTCTTTCAATCCGTATTATTTATTTCTAACCTACTTCTGTTTGCACTGAAATAAAATAATTTGTTGAATGCAATTTTTCTCCTGAATTCAAGAGAACAAAATAAAAAAGGGAACATTTTTGGAAACGTCTTCTTGAGAAATAAGTATGTAAATTGTACCGTGTCTGGACTTGACTGTCAACTTTCTGTGCTTATCTATGGGCGCGGGCAGTCTTTGGAGTGATTTTTTAAGTGTTTTTCATAAAAGGGTAGCATAAAATTATGTCTGGAATTGCAGCTCCGTCCTATATAGATGGGAGTGTGCTGTAGTACTAGGCCCATATGGAGCTGTGCCTTGGGAAACAGCACTTTAGCCGATCCAAATTAGTGCCAAGAGTCGGAGTACCACCAATAAGAAAAATGATGACCTATCCTAAGTCCTATCGTAAGTATAGGAAAATGAAACCCCTTTAACACTAGAACTCCCCGATTTCTACCATTGGAACCCTATGGAGCTCGAAATTTCTGGGACTTCTAGTGTTAAAGGGAACCTGTCACCAGGTTTTCCCTTTATAAAGTATGCTGTATGTATGGCCCTAATTCTCTATGCAAGGCACAAAAAAGACCTCATACTTTCCTGCGGTGCGATGGGTAACTGGTCTTACCACAGCCCATCCTCTCCTACGATCACCTTCCTCCTTACCTGTTTTGTGTAGATGATGGGTCGAACGTCATCCACACAATGTCCTCCATCACACTCCTAGCTTTTACACTTCTCTTTGGCCCGCCATGGACAGAGCAAAGCACTATAGTGCGCAATCAAAGGCCAAAGAGCGCCAATGACCCATGGACAAAGTCGGCAGACTTACGATCACATCCTCTTTACCTGCTTTGTGTAGATGATGGGTCTAACGTCATCCACACAATGTCCTCCATCACACTCCTGGCTGGTACACTTTTTTTCTCTTTGGCCTGGCAAAGCACTATAGTGCGTAGGGAAAGGCCAAAGAGCGCCATTGACCCATAGGCAAAGTCGGCAGACTTGCGATCACCGTCCTCCTTCTTTGCTTCATATGGATGATGGGTCCAATGTCATCCACACAATGTCCTCCATCACACTCCTGTGCTGGTACACTTCTCTTTGGCCTGCCATGGACAGAGCAAAGCACTATAATACGCAGGGAAAGGTCAAAGAGCGCCAATGACCCATAGGCAAAGTCGGCAGACCTACGATCACCGTCCTCCTTCTTTGCTTCATATGGATGATGGGTCCAACGTCATCCACACAATGTCCTCCATCACACTCCTGTGCTGGTACACATCTCTTTGGCCTGCTGAGGGCACAGCAAAGCACTATAGTGCACAGGGAAAGGCCAAAGAGTACCGATAACCCATAGGCAAAGCCGGCGAATGCGCATTACAGTACTTTTAGCTCGGCAGGGCAAAGAGAAATGCACCCGCACAGAAGCGTGATGGGAGAAACACGAAGGAGGATGTCGATCGAAAGAAGAGAGGAAGTGTTGGACCAAGACCAGAGGCACCCATCTAATTGGGCCACCACGTAGGTGAATATAATAGTCTTTTTTTGGCTTGGGTTGACACAAATTTGCCAAGATTGTTTCTCTAAAAAAAAAATAGGCCAGTCCTCATCAGATTCGAGCAGTGATCTGATTGTCTCCAATTTAATTGTACCTATTTATTAAAATCCTAGGTCAACTTTTCTATGTAGACAACTGTTGGCGAAGTTTTCTTTTTAACAGTTTAGCAATGTCTACGGCAATATGTGCTACTCATACTACTACACATTCTTCCCAATATTTGGACACCAAATTCGAATAAACCTGTGCCCATTACGCCATTCTTTTTCAAAAGTGAAACCAAAGTAAGGGTACGATCCTTCGATTGGGAGACGCTGCGTTCTTGGAGCAGCATCATCCGTCATGCGGGGACAGATCACTAGTGTTCACCGCGGGAGAAAGCGGCGTCCGTGCCAATGATCAGGGTTCTGGGCGCAGCGGATTATTGCTGTGTTTTCCCGCTGAGAACACTCGCGTCTCCGCAACCAAAAATCAACTTGCTGCTGGTCGGAATGTCGCACCGCAGGTCAGTTTACGTTGCATAGAAAAGAGCAGTGGGCAGGAGATTTCTAAAATCCTATCCACTTTGCTTCTACTGAACAAAGTAGCGTTTTGGATGCAGTGAAAACCTACGGCGTCCAAAACGGACACAGATTGTGGGAAGGTACCCTAATAGAAGAATCCATTTTCGACTTCCTCTATCAATCCTTGATGGATATGTGATCATTAACCTGAGCTACAAATACTGATCCTGTTCCAAATAGTTGCCTTGGTATATTAATGGGATGGAAATGCACAAAATAAAGTATTATATTGCTGTAAATGAGTTTAAAGGGGATGTCTAACCAGATCATAAGTGCTCAGTTTTTTCCTTTCAATTTATTTCCATTACTCTCCTGAGTATTCCCCTTTTTTTCTTTCTAAAATCCATTGTACTGATCCAGAGATATGGGCCTTAATACAAGTGTTTATGGTATTTGAGGGCGTGGCTCAAATTCCATGTGGGCGTGTCTTTGTGCTGTACCATAACAATTCACACTACATAAAAAGACCCATATCTCTGGAACTGGTTGGCGGATTTTAATAAAACAAAAAACTGAATACTCCGGGCAGAAGCGGGAATAAAGATGAGAAGAAAAAATTACTACTTTTGACCTAAGGGAAGGTCTTCTTTAAGAACATTATATAGAATACATGATCCCCTAAAGAAAATGATAAAGGTATTCCAAAGAAGGCAAGCAAGGATTTTGTATAGTGGTCACAATAATCCAATATGGCTTCTAATTAACATTTTTAATTGGTGTAGAGGGTACAGTGATCCCTTATGCTATCTATAGGGTTACTATAATATCACTTACAATACTAAAATCAGTCATGTAATCCGATCCTGTCTTTTATACCATGATTACCTGTGTAGTATAACCATAATATTATATTTGGGGGGGTAACCCATCAGGAGGGTATCTTTTCTTATAGACTAATCATAAGCATTGACACTGTACTTAATAGAAATACTAGTATTACATTATGGGCTGTGCTATCCTTAAAGGCGGTGTCTGACAAAAAAAAAAATTCTGATATTTTGTAATGACGTGACTTAAAATGTCAGTAAAGGTCAGTAAGCGAAGCCTCTTATGTATATTACAATGTCTTGTATATTATACAGAAAATAATGGGGCAGATTTATGAAAACTGACTAAATGAAAAACTGTCTTTTGTTGTCAGTAGCAGCCAATCGCAACGCAGCTTTAATATTTCAACTGTTGATTAAGCTGTGTTCTGATTGGTTGCTATGGGCAACAAAGAATTTGATCTGCCTGATTATACTTGTGTTTGCTAATCAATATGTGCAATCAATTACGGGGGGTCTTTGTTTTTGCATTCTACATGCTTTGTCTGGATCTTGTGTTATTTATGGGAACTGTTTGGGTGGTCTGTGTTACTATTACTAAGGCTCTTTTCATTATGTGGGTCCCCTTTTAAAGGACACCCGATATGTGTATGTAATTAAATTGTCTCAGGACCGGTTCTGTTAGGGCGAGTAAGTGATGTGGTAATCGAACTTGGCCTGACATTAAAGGGGTATTCCCATCTCCAAAATCCTATCCCAAAATGTAGTGGGTATAATAATATTAGCAAATACCTCCAGTTGGAAATGTCGTATAGTTCTCCTGATTAGCTATGTCACTTACCTCATGTGCAGGGCATTACAGTAGTTTAGGTATCCATGGTTATGCCACTCATAGGGACAGTTGCTAATGGTTGTAACCGTGGATACCTAAACTACTGTAATGCCCTGCACATGAGGTAAGTGACATAGCTAATCAGGAGACATATACTACATTTCTAATTGGAGGTATTTGCTAATATTATTATTATTGCACCTACAACATATTGGGATAGGATTTTGGAGATGGGAATACCCCTTTTTAACCTTTACCGAACTCGTTATATACTGTGCGCTTAGCCCATAGAGATACCAAGACTGTAGGATTACCATTGTAAATAATTTGTACAAATTTGCCATGTCCTATATATATATATATTCTGTCTTTTTTTTTTTTGTCTAATGTATTATTTTTATTTATAGGTTTTGTTGTTTTGGTTTTTTTTCTTAAAGGGGTTTATGATACAGCTGAAGTGGTGGGAACCATTTTGTAGGCCGGTGCCACCGCCAGACATCAAGTGTATTTGTATATTAATATCTCATGCTTGTAGACTAGTTTCACAAAAATGGCCGCCTTCGTAGTAGAGAGGGGACACGGGCCTGTTTTAGATAACGGCACCTAAAGTCCCCAACATGACTTAGTGGGCGAAGGGTGAGCAGAGCTTTCTCCGCTTTTGCGTCCTTGACCTTAGTGTTGTGTAAAATGACCTACGAAGCAATAGGATAACCCTCAGTCATAGAAAGGGATGACGGAGCGAGAGCGAAACGCGTTAGGACATCCATGCTGCACAGCAATAAAGTACCGACCACGTACAACCCGAGCGGTGCGCTTTTCTCCCTTGTGGAATCTGTCATGTGACCATTTGCCATGTTCTTTATGTCAAATCTGTTTTTGTTGTATATTTTTTTCCACATGTATGATTATAAGAAAATAAAGTAACTTAAAATGCTGGATTTCTGGTTTTGTAGTCTCTCATTGAAACCGATGGGAGTGTGTTTTCTCAAAGGGCTGTGTGTAAGGCCTCCCGCAAAATGTGACCTCAGGGGTGAGAGAAAAAAAAAATATATTACATGGAATCAATAGATTGCCATGGCAGCCTGCCGAAGGCCCCCATTACTGCCATGCTGTGCTCCTCAAAGCCTGGGCTTCATGGGAGATTTTCACTACATACTGCAATACTTAAAGTGTATCTGTTGTTTTAATTTTTATTTTATAAATCAATTGTGCACATGAAAATAAGCAACTTTGTAATATATCTTATCAGACAAATCTGCTTCTTTCTCTGCCAGAATTGATCAGTCATTATCAAAATCATCAATTCTGAGGCAAAATCTGTATTCAGTGAAGACTTTCCCATTACTGAGATAAAAGATGGCAGCTGGTGCTCATGAGATTCTATGAAGGAGGGAGAAGCTAGAGTCAGAGCTCTGCCAGCTCCTTCCTTATCTATCTACATAGAATCTCATCAATACTAACTGCCATCTAGGAGTTACTAGGCATTTAGAATATTGCCTCCACACTAACCCTCTTATATATTAAGCCCAACACAGCATCCCTCCCTTATGTACTATGATCACCACATAACCCTCCCTTAAGTACTATGACCGCCTCATAACCCTCCCTTATGTACTATGACCATTATATCACCCTCCCTTATGTACTATGACCATTATATCACCCTCCTTTATGTGCTATGACTGCCACATCCATTCTCCCTTATGTGCTATGACCGCCACATAACCCTCCCTTATGTGCTATGACCGCCACATAACCCTCCCTTATGTACTATGACTGCCACATCACCCTCCCCAATGAGCTATGACCGCCACATAACCCTCCCTTATGTGCTATGACCGCCACATAACCCTCCCTTATGTACTATGACCGCCACATCGCCCCCCCCTTATGTACTATGACTGCCACATCACCCTCCCTTATGTGCTATGACTGCCACATCACCCTCCCTTATGTACTATGACTGCCACATCACCCTCCCTTATGTGCTATGACTGCCACATCGCCCTCCCTTATGTACTATGACTGCCACATCACCCTCCCTTATGTACTATGACTGCCACATCGCCCTCCCTTATGTGCTATGACTGCCACATCGCCCTCCCTTATGTGCTATGACTGCCACATCGCCCTCCCTTATGTGCTATGACTGCCACATAACCCTCCCTTATGTGCTATGACTGCCACATCGCCCTCCCTTATGTGCTATGACTGCCACATCGCCCTCCCTTATGTGCTATGACTGCCACATCGCCCTCCCTTATGTGCTATGACTGCCACATCGCCCCCCCTTATGTGCTATGACTGCCACATCGCCCTCCCTTATGTGCTATGACTGCCACATCGCCCTCCCTTATGTGCTATGACTGCCACATCGCCCTCCCTTATGTGCTATGACTGCCACATCGCCCTCCCTTATGTGCTATGACTGCCACATCGCCCCCCCTTATGTTGCTATGACCGCCACATAACCCTCCCTTATGTACTATGACTGCCACATAACCCTCCCTTATGCACTATGACCGCCACATAACCCTCCCTTATGTACTATGACCGCCACATAACCCTCCCTTATGTACTATGACTGCCACATCGCCCTCCCTTATGTGCTATGACTGCCACATCGCCCTCCCTTATGTGCTATGACTGCCACATCGCCCTCCCTTATGTACTATGACCGCCACATCGCCCTCCCTTATTTGCTGACTGCCACATCGCCCTCCCTTATGTGCTATGACTGCCACATCACCCTCCCTTATGTGCTATGACTGCCACATCGCCCTCCCTTATTTGCTGACTGCCACATCGCCCTCCCTTATGTGCTATGACTGCCACATCACCCTCCCTTATGTGCGATGACTGCCACATCGCCCTCCATTATGTGCTATGACTGCCACATCGCCCTCCCTTATGTGCTATGACTGCCACATCGCCCTCCCTTATGTGCTATGACTGCCACATCGCCCTCCATTATGTACTATGACTGCCACATCACCCTCCCTTATGTACTATGACCGCCACATCGCCCTCCCTTATGTGCTATGACTGCCACATCGCCCTCCCTTATGTGCTATGACTGCCACATCACCCTCCCTTATGTGCTATGACTGCCACATCGCTCTACCTTATGTGCTATGACTGCCACATCGCCCTCCCTTATGTGCTATGACTACCACATCGCTCTACCTTATGTGCTATGACTGCCACATCGCCCTCCCTTATGTACTATGACCGCCACATCGCCCTCCCTTATGTGCTATGACTGCCACATCGCCCTCCCTTATGTGCTATGACTGCCACATCGCCCTCCCTTATGTACTATGACCGCCACATCGCCCTCCCTTATGTGCTATGACTGCCACATCGCCCTCCCTTATGTGCTATGACTGCCACATCGCCCTCCCTTATGTGCTATGACTACCACATCGCTCTACCTTATGTGCTATGACTGCCACATCGCCCTCCCTTATGTGCTATGACTGCCACATCGCCCTCCCTTATGTGCTATGACTGCCACATCGCCCCCCCTTATGTTGCTATGACCGCCACATAACCCTCCCTTATGTACTATGACTGCCACATAACCCTCCCTTATGCACTATGACCGCCACATAACCCTCCCTTATGTACTATGACCGCCACATAACCCTCCCTTATGTACTATGACTGCCACATCGCCCTCCCTTATGTGCTATGACTGCCACATCGCCCTCCCTTATGTGCTATGACTGCCACATCGCCCTCCCTTATGTACTATGACCGCCACATCGCCCTCCCTTATTTGCTGACTGCCACATCGCCCTCCCTTATGTGCTATGACTGCCACATCACCCTCCCTTATGTGCTATGACTGCCACATCGCCCTCCCTTATTTGCTGACTGCCACATCGCCCTCCCTTATGTGCTATGACTGCCACATCGCCCTCCATTATGTGCTATGACTGCCACATCGCCCTCCCTTATTTGCTGACTGCCACATCGCCCTCCCTTATGTGCGATGACTGCCACATCGCCCTCCCTTATGTGCTATGACTGCCACATCGCCCTCCCTTATGTGCTATGACTGCCACATCGCCCTCCCTTATGTACTATGACCGCCACATCGCCCTCCCTTATTTGCTGACTGCCACATCGCCCTCCCTTATGTGCTATGACTGCCACATCACCCTCCCTTATGTGCTATGACTGCCACATCGCCCTCCCTTATTTGCTGACTGCCACATCACCCTCCCTTATGTGCTATGACTGCCACATCGCCCTCCATTATGTGCTATGACTGCCACATCGCCCTCCATTATGTGCTATGACTGCCACATCGCCCTCCCTTATTTGCTGACTGCCACATCGCCCTCCCTTATGTGCTATGACTGCCACATCACCCTCCCTTATGTACTATGACCGCCACATCGCCCTCCCTTATGTGCTATGACCGCCACATCGCCCTCCCTTATGTACTATGACCGCCACATCGCCCTCCCTTATGTGCTATGACTGCCACATCACCCTCCCTTATGTGCTATGACTGCCACATCGCCCTCCCTTATGTGCTATGACTGCCACATCGCTCTCCCTTATGTGCTATGACTACCACATCACCCTCCCTTATGTACTATGACCGCCACATAACCCTCCCTTATGTACTATGACTGCCACATCGCCCTCCCTTATGTACTATGACTGCCACATCGCCCTCCCTTATGTACTATGACCGCCACATAACCCTCCCTTATGTACTATGACTGCCACATCGCCCTCCCTTATGTACTATGACTGCCACATCGCCCTCCCTTATGTGCTATGACTGCCACATCGCCCTCCCTTATGTGCTATGACCGCCACATCGCCCTCCCTTATGTGCTATGACTGCCACATCGCCCTCCCTTATGTACTATGACTGCCACATCGCCCTCCCTTATGTGCTATGACTGCCACATCGCCCTCCCTTATGTGCTATGACTGCCACATCGCCCTCCCTTATGTACTATGACCGCCACATCGCCCTCCCTTATGTGCTATGACCGCCACATCGCCCTCCCTTATGTGCTATGACTGCCACATCGCCCTCCCTTATGTGCTATGACTGCCACATCGCCCTCCCTTATGTGCTATGACTGCCACATCGCCCTCCCTTATGTACTATGACCGCCACATCGCCCTCCCTTATGTGCTATGACTGCCACATCACCCTCCCTTATGTACTATGACTGCCACATCGCCCTCCCTTATTTGCTGACTGCCACATCGCCCTCCCTTATGTGCTATGACTGCCACATCGCCCTCCCTTATGTGCTATGACTGCCACATCGCCCTCCCTTATTTGCTATGACTGCCACATCGCCCTCCCTTATGTGCTATGACTGCCACATCGCCCCCCCTTATGTTGCTATGACTGCCACATAACCCTTCCTTATGTACTATGACTGCCACATAACCCTCCCTTATGCACTATGACCGCCACATAACCCTCCCTTATGTACTATGACCGCCACATAACCCTCCCTTATGTACTATGACCGCCACATAACCCTCCCTTATGTACTATGACTGCCACATCGCCCTCCCTTATGTACTATGACCGCCACATAACCCTCCCTTATGTACTATGACTGCCACATAACCCTCCCTTATGTGCTATGACCGCCACATAACCCTCCCTTATGTACTATGACTGCCACATCGCCCTCCCTTATGTGCTATGACCGCCACATCGCCCTCCCTTATGTGCTATGACTGCCACATCGCCCTCCCTTATGTGCTATGACTGCCACATCGCCCTCCCTTATGTGCTATGACTGCCACATCGCCCTCCCTTATGTGCTATGACTGCCACATCGCCCTCCCTTATGTGCTATGACTGCCACATCACCCTCCCTTATGTGCTATGACTGCCACATCGCCCTCCCTTATGTACAATAACTGTCATTTCGCCTCACCATGAACTATGACCACCATTTCGCCCTCCCTTGTGTACTATGGCTGTCATTTCGTCGCCCTATGTACTATTGTCGCGGGCGGGGAGGAGGGTGTCAGCACACCGCGCTCACCCCTTCTGCTCGGGTCCGGCAGCTGCTCAGTGGTGGCTCGAGCCGTAGGCCGGATCCCGGGGGTTTTCCTCGAGCGGCACTCCTCGCCCGTGAGTGAAAGGGGGGTTTGGGATGTTGGGATAATGTCCGTGACGCCACCCACGGTTGTGGTGATGTGTAGCACCACCGCTGCTCAATGCGGGGATCCCGGGGATGGTGATGGGGAGCAGCCAGGTGTTGCGTTGCCCCTCCGTGGGTAGGGGTTGGTGATCCCGGGGCCCGGTGATGGCTTGGGAGGTGCAGGGCCTGGTGGGCGCAGGGACGCGGGGGCAGCGCTGTGCCTTGCGGCACTGTGGTACTCACTCAGCCTGAGACTTGGACACAGTTTGTACGGTAAACCAAACGGCTGGTAGGACGGTCCCACAGACGGCTGCTTTGCTTCCCCGGTAGGTGACGGTGATGTCCCTCTTCCTTGCACCTGTATGTACGGATGGTTGCGATGGGTCCCCACCGGTAACCCGCTCCCCGGCTTCAAGCTGGGCCGGAGGAGCACTACACTTTGCCCGCAGGCGCTGGCCCTCAGAGACTGGTGCCCTGGCGGTGGCGGTGCCTCTGTTGTACAGGTTGGACTGTTGCCTTCTATCGGGACTTGGTTGTTGGGGGAATCTACGTCCCCTTCACTGACGGATTCGGCAAATTTGGCGACTCCTAGCCTTGCCGGGGTCCGAGAGGCCCCTGCCCTGGTGCTGACTGTCCTTCGGAACACTGCTCCAGACCACCGGGCACACAGCCAACGGGGTCCTTCCAGGAACTTCCAAACGGTCCCCCTCCGGACAGTCACCGCCGTCGCTGACCTTGCTGTTCTGGCCCTACACAAAGCTGGGCTCTCAGGCTTGGCACACTCTCTGCTCTGTCACCACTTCTTGCTTTCCTCCTTTTCCACTTTTCTTTCCTTCACTTTCACTTCTTTGTTGTTTACTCTAGCCCTGCCTGGGCTACTCCTCCACTCCTTCCACTTCCTCCTCCCTGACTAGACTGCCTGGTACTTCCTGCCTCCAGAGCTGTGAGCTCCTTGGTGGGCGGAGCCAACCGCCTGGCCCACCCCCTGGTGTGCATCATCAGACTCCTGGAGGAAGGCAACAAGGATTTTTGGTTCAGCTTAGGTGTGCCTACCTGGGATGTGGGGTGTGGTGGTGTTGTGACCTGTGTCCCCTGGCTTGCCCAGGGCGACACACTATGACCGCCACATCACCCTACCTTATGTACTAAGGCTATGTGCGCACGTTGCGTACTTCACTGCAGAAATTTCTGCAGCGATCTGAAGAGCACATGTGCTCTTTAAATCGCTGCAGAAATGTCCGTAGTGAAAAAAAAAAAAAGCCGATTCCATGCGCTCTGCCTGCAGCTCCTGCCATAGACAGAGCAGGAGCTGCCGGCAAAGCACAGGAAAGAAGTGACATGTCACTTCTTTTTGCGCAGCGCTTCGGCAGTAGCCGAAGCGCTGCGCTCTTAAACGCCACGTGCGCACGGCCCCTGTGTAGTGGGTGGGCCTACCCCCTACTAGTCTAGCATAGATAACCCGGCACTGTTGTTATTAAAAATGTTTTACTATTGTTCTATGATGTGTTAGGGCACCCCCTAGTGGCCGGGTGGGACGGCTGTTGCCACCGGGGAGGAGGAGTCGGCCGGATTGCTAGGCAAGGTCTGAATGTGTGTGAGTTAGAAAGATCCGGGTCAGCGGAGTGTGAACATCTGGAGCGGCAAGTGCGATTGTGTGAGCGGAACATCAGGGGACACCGGAGATAAGGAGGTGGACGCAACCTCAAAGCCTATTCTGCCGGTGTGGGTCCGGTGTATGCTTGGCTGAAGAGTGGGAGTCCAGTGGCGCAACCTCAAAGCCTATTCTGCCGGTGTGGGTCCGGTGTATGCTTGGCTGAAGAGTGGGAGTCCAGTGGCGCAACCTCAAAGCCTATTCTGCCGGTGTGGGTCCGGTGTATGCTTGGCTGAAGAGTGGGAGTCCAGTGGCGCAACCTCAAAGCCTATTCTGCCGGTGTGGGTCCGGTGTATGCTTGGCTGAAGAGTGGGAGAAGAACTCTGGGCATATCCCCATCAGAGGGTGCGTTTGGGCAGGTTGTCCCCAGCTCCACTAATATTGCCGGAATCCGCTGACCGGAGTGTTTTTTTCCTCTTTAACTTTGTGAATAAATGTCGTTTTTATTGCATCTGGACTGTTGCCTGCAGCCTCTTTGTGCATCGGCCGATGAAGACACCGACATACACTCTCTCAACATTAAAGAAGTGATGAAGCCAGGGATGTGCCTTGAATATAGTGCTGCCACGACTACACAGCCAGAGGCCTCCCTGGCTGCTCATTACACCTGCACAATCTCCATAGACTGTGCAGGGGACGCAGGATGCATGCAGTTACGCTGCGCTACAAAGCACAGCGTAACTGCATGTATTTACGCAACGTGCGCACATAGCCTAAGACTGTCACTTCACCCTCCCTTATGCACTATGACTGTCACATCACCCTCCCTTCTGAAGTATAACTGCTAAACCGTCCCCTTATGAATTATACCCACTACATTATCCTCTATGGCCTCCACGCTTCCCACTTCACGCTATCCTTGCTGCCCCCTCTCCATACTGTACACCCTTTTTATGCTCCCACCTCTTTATATTGTGTCCCATTTTCACACTGCTCCATGTTACCAACTCTGCACACTGTGCCCCCTCTTCACACTGCCCCCACCCCCATACTTTGCCCTTACACAATTGATCACACTGTATGAGTGGTAAATATGGCCCTGACTGTATGCAGCCCTGCTGCTATGACTACTATTTATACTGTCAGCACCTATTGGATAATTGACCACATGCCATACCATACAGCTCTTCCTCCTGCGGTACAGTAACCCTTTCTCTTAAGCCACATGGCCCACATCATTTAACCCATACCATGCTGGTGTCTGCATTTTCCCACCTTTTCCTGCATCGCGCAGATCTCCGTGTTGCAGACTGAAAATCTGCTTTAATCCTTTTAATTGAAATTGTCCACAGAGCCGAGCTAATCAAGCAGATTATTAGATTACATTACTAGATGTAATTTGTTACAGTTTGTGCATACCTCCCAACTTTTAAAGAAGGAAAAGAGGGACAAAGTTTGCGGCGCGCGTAGCGCGCCGCGGCAAATTTTTAGGCCACGCCCCCTAACCACACCCATTTCACAGTCACGCCCATATCCACTCCCCATCCACACCCATTCAGCACAAACACGCAGGCAGCCGGCGGGCCTCCAGCACGGACACGCAGGCAGCCGGCGGGCCTCCAGCACGGACACGCAGGCAGCCGGCGGGCCTCCAGCACGGACACGCAGGCAGCCGGCGGGCCTCCAGCACGGACACGCAGGCAGCCGGCGGGCCTCCAGCACGGACACGCAGGCAGCCGGCGGGCCTCCAGCACGGACACGCAGGCAGCCGGCGGGCCTCCAGCACGGACACGCAGGCAGCCGGCGGGCCTCCAGCACGGACACGCAGGCAGCCGGCGGGCCTCCAGCACGGACACGCAGGCAGCCGGCGGGCCTCCAGCACGGACACGCAGGCAGCCGGCGGGCCTCCAGCACGGACACGCAGGCAGCCGGCGGGCCTCCAGCACGGACACGCAGGCAGCCACAGTGAGGCGGCCGGTCGCCTTCACAGACAGGCGGCCGGCCGCCTTCACAGACAGGCGGCGGGCCGCCCGCACAGAGAGGCGGCCAGCCGCCCGCAGAGAGAGGCGGCCGGCCGCCCACACAATGAGGTGGCGGGCCGCCCGCACAGACAGGCGGCGGGGGGCGCCCGCACAGACAGGCGGCAGGGGGGCGCCCGCACAGACAGGCGGCAGGGGGGCGCCCGCACAGACAGGCGGCGGGGGGCGCCCGCACAGACAGGCGGCAGGGGGGCGCCCGCACAGACAGGCGGCAGGGGGGCGCCCGCACAGACAGGCGGCAGGGGGGCGCCCGCACAGACAGGCGGCAGGGGGGCGCCCGCACAGACAGGCGGCAGGGGGGCGCCCGCACAGACAGGCGGCGGGGGGCGCCCGCACAGACAGGCGGCGGGGGGCGCCCGCACAGACAGGTGGCGGGCCGACCGCACAGACAGGCGGCCGGCCGACCGCACAGACAGGCTCCGGCCGGGGGTGAGGGGGGAGGGAGGGAAATCAGCGCTGGGGAGATTAGTTTACTGTACCAGCAGCAGCACAGGCAGCGCTCCTCTCTATGCCACGTCTACTAGGATGGTAGGAGGGAAAAGCAGGGAGGCGGAGAGAGAGTGGGTGGGCGGAGCCCGGGAGCCGGCCGTCCCGCCCGTGGCAACGGGACAAACAACGTAAAGCGTGAAAGTCCCGCTGTATCCGGGACGGTTGGGAGGTATGCAGCATGTTAGAATGTGTACATAAGATCCCGCTGGTGGTGGCCGCAGCTTATAGGCCCCAAATCTGGTGACAGGTTCCCTTTAAAGTGAACCTGTCAGGTGCAATATGCACTCAGAGCCAGGAGCAGTTCTGAGTGTATATTGCTAATCCCTGCCTAACCGTCCCTGTATACACTAGCATAGATAAAGAGATCAAGAACAAATATTTTTAAAGATCTTATATCTTATGCTAATGAGCGCGGGGACTAGTCACAAGGGCGTTACTTCACTTGGCTAGTCGGCTCGCATAGCATGTTAGCATGTTATTACGCCCCTGTGTGAGTACTAACACGCTATATGAGCCGACTAGCCAAGTGAAGTAACGCCCTTGGGACTAGTCCCCGCGCTAATTAGCATAAGATATAAGCTCTTTAAAAATACTTTTTCTATAGATGCCTTTATCTATGCTGGTGTATACAGGGACAGTTAGGGAGGGATTAGCAATATACACCCAGAACTGCTCCTGGCTCTGAGTGCAGATTGCACCTGACAGGTTCCCTTTAAAGGGAACCTGTCACCAGAAATTTAGCAAAAAAAATAAAAGATTCCCCTCTGCAGCTCCTGGGCTGCATTCTGGAAAGGTTCCTGTTGCTATTGTGCCCCCTTTGAGACCTAAAATAATACTTTATGAAGTCTTACCTTTTTGTATGCAAATCTGTTTTTATGGTCACGGGGGCGGGCTGCCTGGCATCCGTTATTCCCCCTCCTGCCGCTGTACGCCGTCCCCCATTGCTCATTTCCATACATGAGGACGCCTTCCTCATGTAACTGTCCTCCTGAAGTTTTGTGCATGCCCAGTGCCACTCTCGCGGGACTGAGCACTGTGCAAAGTGTGAACGCTTTTGAGGTGATTGCGCAGGCGCGAGATTATGGGCGGCGCTGTGATTGTCATCAGCAGCGTCATCCAAGTACCCGCCCATAATCTCGTGCCCGCGCTTCTCACTCTGCCTCCACCGTTATGCGCAAGCACTGGCCATATGAACCACGTTACCTATTACCATGGGCGCGAGATTATGGGCGGCGCTGTGATTGTCATCAGCAAAGTCATCCAAGTACCCGCCCATAATCTCGTGCAAGCAGTAATAGGTAACATGGTTCATATGGCCAGCACTTGCGCATAACGGTGGAGTCAGAGGGAAAAGTGCGGGCACGAGATTATGGGCGGGTACTTGGTTAACGCTGCTGATGACAATCACAGCGCCGCCCATAATCTCGTGCCTGCGCAATCACCTGAAAAAGCGTTCACATGCGCAAAACTTCGGGAGGACAGTTACATGAGGAAGGCGTCCTTGTGTATGTAAATGAGCAATGGGGGACTGCGTAAAGCGGCAGGAGGGGGAATAACGGACGCCAGACAGCCCGCCCCCGTGACCATAAAAACACATTTGCATACAAAAAGGTAAGACTTCATAAAGTATTTTTGTAGGTCTCAAAGGGGGCACAATAACAACAGGAACCTTTCTAGAAGCAGCCCAGGAGCTGCAGAGGGGAATCTTTTACTTGTATTGTGAAATTTCTGCTGACATGTTCCCTTTAACTGGTAGAGGAGCCAGGATAAAGCAGAGCTGAAGCTGTTGGGAAGCTAGGACCCAGCAGCTCTGCTCCACAGGCAGGAGACCACTGATCGGTAAGCTAATAGAAGCCTGCAGATGTCACTCTGCATAGGTTATTGCCAGTGCTATCTGCAGGAGATAAGTGCTGATTGCACGGTCTCCTCAGCTTCCTGACTCCCCGTGTGTCTGCAGCAGTGAGAAGCCGCACACGGGGAGTCAGAGAACAGCTGCAGAGAAACGCAGGCTCCGGGACTGGGGGGGTCGGCTCTGGTGCAGGGGGGGGGGCTCTGCTGCAGGGGGGGGTCGCTCTGCTGCAGGGGGGTCGCTCTGCTGCAGGGGGTGATTCATACCTCAGCAGCAGTCACAGGAGTAGGTGCGCGCTCGGCTCTGTAATGAATAGTAGAAGGGAGAAACAGCGAGGCGGGGCTACAGTGGGTGGGTGGAGCCGTGACAAACAGCCTCACGGGCGGGAGCCGGGATCAAAGGCTCAGAAGAGGGACTGTCCCGCTGTATCCGGGACGGTTGGGAGGTATGGTTTGTGGGGTATTTCAGTAATAGGATTCGCATGACTTTCATTTGAGGCTCGCACACACTCCGCTGTTTGGCTCAGCCGCGGAGGTCACATGGAAACCTAAAAATAAAAGCCCTGAAATCGATGCAGTAACGGCAATATATGGAGATGGTGATTTCTCCTTTTATTATCACATTTCCAGGAGGAGTATTAGAGGAACAGCACAACACAGGGTAGAGATTTCCCAGCATTGCTGTTTCAATAATACAAATATTTCCTGCAATAGATATACACACAGGGTTGCCGACTTTTTCCTGACTGCAGATGTCAGGGTTAAGAAAGGATTGGTCAGTTGGATTTCAATATGCCCGATCCTTTTGTAGTATCTGGGTCTTACGTCCCTCTTCCCATTACGCATGCATGCTTGGCTAGAGATGACTGTGTGTATGGGGAGTGTTGAGAGTGATGGCTGCCGGCTAAAGAAGCGTCCAGCCAACAAATCTTCTGTGTATGACGTGATCTGAGAAATTTGTCACCTGCTATTATTTTGGTACTTACGGCTACTATTAATTTATTTATTTATTTTTTTTAAACATCTTTTTATTGAATTTTAACTGAGTTTCTTTTACAATCTGCTCTTATACAAAGAGCATTTCATTGATGACATTATAATCAAAACAGTCCCGCCCACCCCTCCCCCCGCTCTGCGTGCGACCAGAAGCAACTTAAAATGGTAACTTATGTAATTGGTATGTGTCCATTGAGCAGTTCAAGAAGGTACCAAGAGGTCTGTCCAAACTGAGATTTAAGTCTATCCTTAAGCACAGTTAGGTATATATAAAGACCATGTTTCAAAGAAACGCTTAGTCAACTTCTCCTTATTCGACAGTGCATCCAGCCAGTCCATTTTGAATATGAACATTAGTTTTGTTTGGATAAACGCTAGAGAGGGCGCTTCAGGATTTACCCAGAGATGTAGGATACTTTTCCTAGTGGCCGAGGCTCAAATAGTTAACATTGCCCTGGTACCTCTCGGAAGACTTTGTTGAGCCTCCTCCAACATGTTAAAAATGGCCCGCTGTGGTGTCAGAGCAAACTGAATATTGTATGTGTTTTGTAAGACTGAGTGAACGCTTCTCCATACTCCCTGTATCTGAACACAGTCCCATAAGTGGTGGAACAGGTCAGTGTCTCTTATGCCACATTTAGAACAAGAGTATAAGGCATTTGTGTCCATTTTTGATTGAATTTTTGGAGTAATATATGCTCTATGTAGAATCATCAAGGCCATATCTGTGTAGCTACTGGACGACAGAAATTTACGTTGCAACAGCGTGGCTTGTAAAAAATCCTTTACCTCGAACTCTGGCATGTCTACCTTCCATTTTGCTGGACCTGTTGTTTTCCCCTCCCATGTCCAAACTGTACGCAACATTGAATAAACCTGATTAGTCGAGGACGCCTGGCTTCTTGCCCTCCTAAGAAAGTTATCCACACTTCCTCCAAGATCTCCCTTTGGCTTGTCAACAAGATATTTTTGTGCCAAGCTACGTGCCTGAAGAAAAAGAAAAGGCTGACCCACAAAAGCTGAAAATCGGTGTGCCGCCTTCTCGTAAGAAAGCAATGACCAATCAGGCTCCATTAGATCTGCAGCATAAGCACAACCCTGCATTGACAATGTTTCATAAATCCTCGGAGGGCGACCCTGGAGGAATCTCGGATTTCCAATAAAGGGTTGAAATGGGGAACTTGAAGTGTTAGTTTTACCAAGTTTCCTCACCTTCCTCCACGTTTGTATAGTATGCCATAGTGTTGGATGATCCCTAACCTCACTCGGTATTTCCTCGTTCCCTAAATGCAGCAATGCTGTTAACGAGACTTGTGAACATAGCGGTTGTTCCAATTGTACATTGGCAAAGTGAGATACTCCTCGCACCCAGTCCACCACATATCTAAAATTTGCTGCTAGATTATATCTGCCCAGATCTGGAAGATTTATGCCCCCTGCCCCTTTTGGTAATTGAAGCTTGATTAAGCTGATCCTAGTACGCCCCTTGTGCCCCCAAATGAATTTTCCAAAGGATGAATTTAGTAGCTTAATATCTGATTTGCGTAGAAGCAACGGGAGAGTCTGAAATAAGAACATTATTTTGGGGAATGCTACCATTTTAATTAAGTGACATCGGCCCGAAAAGGATATTTTCAGATGTTTCTAAGATTGGAGTAGATGTATTAATGAATTTATAAGAGGCTTATAATTAATTTGATATAGTAACAAGGGGTTTGCTGGGAGCTGAATCCCCAAATATTTAATGGACCTGGTACACCACTGGAAGGGAAATAAGTTGTTATCAATTTTACCCGATTTGTACATTGCCAATGCCTCAGTTTTTTTGTAATTTACCCTGAAGCCTGAGGCCTTTCCAAAATTATTCAATGTGTTCATTATCTCTGGAATTGCTTGAGAGGGATTGGCAATAAACAATAAAATATCATCGGCAAAAGCCAAAAGTTTAATTGTTGTCCCACCGACTCTCATGCCCTGAAATATTGCTAAATTATGTAGGGTCCTCAACATTGGGTCCAGAGCCAAATTAAACAATAAAGGTGACAAGGGACACCCCTGCCTCGTTCCCCTCTACCTCAAATGGCTCAGAGAATGTATTATTTATAGATAGTCTGCATTTGGGTTCTGTGTATATCATCTTGACTGCTTTGCAAAACCAGGATCCCGCCTGGCGACATGCCAAAAGATTATGTAAATAGGCCCAAGAGACCCTGTCAAAGGCCTTGTCCGCATCAAGGCTAACTACTATATGTTTGGTACATCTATGCTTCCTACTATAAGAGAGAGCCCCAATAGGTGATGGATTTCCCGTGCACGAATCCCGTTTGGAAGGGCAGAATAAGATCTAGAATCACTTGTTGTAATCTACCAGCTAGTATTTTAGTAAAGATTTTAAAATCAGAGTTGAGTAATGACATGGGTCTGTATCCCTCCTCCTGTAGTGGGTCTGTATCCCTCCACCTGTAGTGGGTCTGTATCCCTCCACCTGTAGTGGGTCTGTATCCCTCCACCTGTAGTGGGTCTGTATCCCTCCACCTGTAGTGGGTCTGTATCCCTCCACCTGTAGTGGGTCTGTATCCCTCCACCTGTAGTGGGTCTTTTCCTGGCTTAGGTAATACTATAATGTTTGCCTCATTGAACCTGTCGGGAATTATTCTATCTGTGACTATCTTATTATACACTGCACATAGATGAGGATCGATAGAGGCTCCCAAGATCTTATAATATTCATTACTAAATCCGTCGGGCCCTGGGCTTTTGGCTAGTTTAAGAGTGCCAATAGTTTTTACTATTTCTGAAATATTTATAGGGGCGTTTAGTACTACTCTTTGTTCCTCTGTCAAGATGGGCGCTACGGTACCATGGATAAAATCAGCTTCCCCGTCAACCTCCCTCGGTTCCGCCTCATACAGCGAGCCAAAGAATGCCCTGAACTCCTCCACTATTTCCTCATCTTTTGTTACCATGGTACCATCTTTCTTTTTAATTTTGTGGATTCTAGTGGTGGTTCTAAAGGGTTTGGTTAAAGAAGCTAGTAATTTCCCAGGTTTGTTGCCCCATTTAAAGTATTTATGTTTCTGGTAGTCCAGGTTACTAAGTGCCATCTCATGGGCCAAGGTGTCCGCCGCCTCCTTGGCCTCTAAGAAATGTTGTTTTGTCGCATCCGTGTTGTTATTTTTAAAATCTTTATATGCCTGCGTGAGAAGTTTTTGTGCTGATATAGTTTGTTCCAGGAGCTTTTTTCTCTTATGGCTGACATATGATATTATCTGACCTCTTACTACTGCCTTGGAGGCAGCCCAATACAAACCAGTGTCCACACTATGCTCGTGATTATCATTCTCATAAAAGCTCCAGTAGTTTTGTAAAGAAGCTTTGAAATCCTCAGATTGATATAAATATGAAGGAAACCTCCACCTTCTTTCCCGTAGTATTGTGGTAGATAATAAATTAAAAGTAACCGGTGCATGATCCGAAATACAGATGTCTAGGATGTTGGAGGAAAGTAAATGTGGCATCAGTGCTGGGCTTAGTAGCCAATAGTCAATCCGTGTATGTAAGTCATGGACATGTGAATAAAATGTATAATCTTTATCTATTGGGTGCTGCATGCGCCATGTGTCTATTAGTCCCAATTGATTGACGAGATATTGCAAACCACTATGGAGCGCCAATAGAGGAGATGGCTGGGGACTTGACCTGTCTAAAATTCCATCATGAGCCTCATTGAAATCTCCGCCTACAATTAAATTAGTCATATCCCAACCTGTGATACTTTCGATCAATCTGGCTCTGAACTGTGGATCAGGAATATTTGGTGCATATATGTTTGCTAAGTTGTAGATAGTGCCCTCTATCTTCACTTTCACCAATAATAATCTCCCCATAGGGTCCTCTGAAACCTCCAGAACTTCATGACTAATATGCTTATTCATCAATATAGCTACCCCTCTTTGTTTTCTCGTAAATGAGCGTTTAACCCGTTAACATTCCAGGAGCACCAATACAGCGATTTAATCGTGGACACATTTGTGCTCTCTGTGTTAGTCATTTATCCTATTCCAGAAGGAGGAATTAATTGTAAAATTATAAACAACCTATTTGGGTTCCCTCGTCCATCCCAGCGAGTAAACGCGACAACCCATATGAGAGCTAAACTAAAGGTACGCACGCAGAGCCCCCTAACCCATTCCCATCTAAACAAAAACCTTAATCTAATGGCAATGTCACCTGCCTCTCTGGCAGTCCTGACACTGAAAAAAAAAGGAAAAACAGGATGAACATCAGAACTGTAGCACAGTGACGTCTCTGATTTAAGTGTCTATGTTGACTGCTGGCGAAGCTCCATTTTCCTGAAGAAGGTAATTTAAAGCCAACTTAGGATCTTCAAAAGTCCAATTCTTTCCCCCTGTAGTGAAGCGTAGAACAGCAGGATACAGTAGACTGAAGCGAATATTTTTTTCC
This sequence comes from Anomaloglossus baeobatrachus, assembly GCF_048569485.1. Taxonomy (NCBI): domain Eukaryota; kingdom Metazoa; phylum Chordata; class Amphibia; order Anura; family Aromobatidae; genus Anomaloglossus; species Anomaloglossus baeobatrachus. The sequence goes on from NC_134354.1 coordinate 757,515,478, forward strand.
GCCAATAGTTTGCATGCTGGATTGAAGGCTTTGCGTCTTGTTGTCAAGGCTGCTGAGTAATCTTGGAACAAAAGCAGTTTAGAGTTATTGTAGGTAAGTGAGCGATTTTTTCTAAATGCTGTCAGCAATCTGATCTTGTCTTGGAAGTCCAGGACCTTAAAAATTACTTGTCTGGGTCTGACCTCTCCATCATTTCGAGGTGGGCCCACTCTGTGGGCCCTTTCAATAGCAATTGGCCCCGACTTTAGATCCAATTTCAAAGCTCCTGGTAGCCATTCTGAAGTGAGTTTAACATAGAGCCACAGCCACACCATGATTTACCAGATACATATATAAACGGTAAAGACCATATTATGTATGAGAAACTGGATGGGGACTGAGGATGAGTCGTAATAACTATGAGATAAGGAGAAACACACGACCAAGTATCCAAATTGGAAAGGTGAAAATCTTTATTCACAAAGGGGTAGGTGCGGGGCGGCACGGAACAAGTAGGGACACAGACCATCAATCTCCAACCATTATGCATTACATTTAAAATTATTCTATGCTGACGAAGGCTTCACCGCCGAAACGGCCGTCGGGAAGGACACGGACGCCTCTCTCTGACCTCCACAAGTCTCCCAGGTAGAGTGTGCCACTGCTATTTCTCCACATATTTGAACCTTGAAATTGTTTCCCTGATGTAATTATATACGTAGGTTAGGTATAGTAACATTCAACCTTAACCTTTCAGCTATAGTTTAGCGTTGATTGGGGATTTTCATTGTTAGGATGTGAATGAATTTTCCTTCCGTCCGACAGTGTCATACTTTTTCCTCCTTGACTTGTGTGGTTATGCATGTAATTTGTTACCCTCTTCTGCTACCCTCATATTGATGATGGATTTCATGTGTGTATAATTGGCTGCAAGGACCTATATTGATATACTATATTTGAAATATTTTTCATCTTTCAGTGATACATCTCTGTTTGATTGAATTCTCTTTGTGGTTATATACCCATTTTTTCTACCCTTTGTGGTTTACCTTTATGTCTGGTTATACATATATGTGCAGATGACTAGACTATGTCAGCATAGAATAATTTTAAATGTAATGCATAATGGTTGGAGATTGATGGTCTGTGTCCCTACTTGTTCCGTGCCGCCCCGCACCTACCCCTTTGTGAATAAAGATTTTCACCTTTGCAATTTGGATACTTGGTCGTGTGTTTCTCCTTATCTCTTGAAGTGAGTTTCAGTAGATCAGCTTGCCGAACCGATTCAGGGACGCCCACCAACCTTAAATTATTGCGTCTGGACCTGTTTTCAAGATCATCTACCTTGTCCAGCAATACAGCAATGTCCTTATTCCTGCTCTCCAGCATCTCTGAAATTTCCTTTACAGAGTCCTCCATGTCAGAGACCCTCTGCTCCACATCTGTTAGCCTTGAACCCTGGGCATTAACTTGGGTGACTATAATGTCTAATGAAGACTGGAAGGCTGCCAGCCGCCCATCAATCACCGGCATCAAGAGATCCGTGATGGCCTTAGCAGTGTCCTGGGGTGGGTCTGTAGTTGCCTCAGGGGAAGCCCCTGGTGATGGGGGTGCATTTTGGTTTTGTCTTTGCGGTCTAATTCCTTTAGGGTATGTGCGCACGTTGTGTACTAGCCCAGCACCGTAAAAGGTGCGCTTCAGAGCGCAGCTGAAAAGCTCCGTTCTGAAGCGCATGGTGCCGGCGAGAACGTGCGCTCTGCCTGCAGCTCCTGCCATAGACAGAGCAGGAGCTGCCGGCAAAGCGCACGGAAGAAGTGACATGTCACTTCTTTTTGCGCAGCGCTTCGGCAGTAGCCGAAGCGCTGCGCTCTGAGACGCCACGTGCGCACGGCCCCTGCACAATCTCCATAGACTGTGCAGGGGACGCAGGACGCATGCAGTTACGCTGCGCTGCAAAGCGCAGTGTAACTGCATGAATTTACGCAACGTGCGCACATAGCCTTACTTGGTTGTGTGGCATTGCTCTTACCCACAAATTTATCCATAGTAAGAACTGTAAATATGGAGCTTCTTTAGAGACTGTGGTGACGTCACAATAACATAAGCTTAATTACATTTGTGTGGTAAACTTGGCTGTTTCACAATTATTTCCACGCTGTGTATGAGAGTGTATAGATGTTACTTGAAAAAGACCAGTCAGAAGGGTAGGAGGCAGGCCAGATGACTGATCCCACTTCTTTTTGTTTTTCACCCTCTTCTATACTGTCAGTGCTGGTGCAGTGGTGAGGTAGGGGTTAATCAAGTTGAGCTGTGATGCACTTCAGGCTTAGGCTACTTTCACACATCCGGATTTTTGCTCTGCGGCACAATACGGCGTTCTGCAGAAAAACCGCAACCGGCTTTTGTAACGCCGGTTGCGTTTTTTTTTGCATAGACTTACATTAGTGCCGTATTGTGCCGCAGGGGCTTGCGTTCGGTCCGTTTTTTGCCGCATGCGGCAGATTTAGCCGATGCCGCGGCCGGATCGAACGTTCCCTGCAACGTTTTTTGCTCCGGCAAAAAACACCGCATCGCGCCGCATCCGTCCGCTGCGGCGCATTTTTCAATGCATACCTATGGAGGCCGGATGCGGCGCGATGCGGAAAAAACCGCATCCGCTCGCCGCATGCGTTTTTTTCCACTGTGCATGCTCAGTAGCATGCCGCAACCGGAAAAAAACGGACGGGCCGCATGTAAAAATTTATGCAAAGGATGCAGTGTTTTCGCCGCATCCGTTGGATAGTTTTCACAGCCGGATTGAGCCGCAGTGCTCAAACCGGATGTGTGAAAGTAGCCTTATCTGCCTCTGTTTACTGTTGCAGATTACAGGCCTTGTGCAGCAGCCATATAAGATGAGACCTGCAGGGATGTATCTGCCCCCTCCACAGCCCCCTGTTTATCTCCTGACCTGCTCTCACAGCCGAATGTCTCCAGGGGCTCTCAGCTCCCCCCTCACTCACAGTATCTCAGACGGTGGGCCTGTCCACGGAGCTCTGTGTGACAGGTAAACACAGCGTGCAGTCCTGTTTGCTGAGCTTGCTGCTGCTCAGTGTTTCACTATTTTTTCTGTGGCAGGGAGGGGAGTGTGTGAGAGTTCACTGAAAACTATGGCTGCCGCTGGAAGCACTTCAGTCCCCCTCCCTGTCTCCTTCTGGATGTTAGTGCCCGATATTTAACCCCTCTCTTACCAGATCCCGGGTGCTTTCCGTTTGCAGTGGCACAGCTGCAGGGGGAGCAGGGAGGATGGGCAGCGTTCCTCTGTGCAGCACAGCCCACAGCCTGCAGCCTGGTGCTTTGTGTCAGAGCACTCCTTTCTTTGTGGTGCAGCATACACCTTTCACCTCTGGAGTATCAGGAGAGCCGGGCCTGATGTGCGCCCCTTGTCCTGGCCTTATCCCTGCAGCCTTGAGATGTTAGGATAGGCCTGGATAACGTTTTTGGCCTAGGCTGCTGCAGGAGCTCATGATAAAAGCAGCTACCTCGTAGCTCCGCCTCCCGGATGTCCCCCTATTTATTTTTTTTAAAAGTGTATGGCAGGGGCGGGCAATTAATTTTCCCGAGGGGCCACATGAGAGACTGGTATAGAGGGCTGAACCAAAAGGCTGAAATTAATTCTGCTTAATATTAACATATGAATTATAATTATTTTATATTAATTTTGTATCACTTAATATTGAGCAGAATTTAGTATACTGACCTCTCCCTATATAGAGTATAAGCCCATACAGACTCCCCAAATACAGTTTGAGCCCCTACATAGCCCCTTTATACAGTATGAGCCCCCACATAGCCCCTTTATACAGTATGAGCCCCCACATAGCCCCTTTATACAGTATGAGCCCCCACATAGCCCCTATATACAGTATGAGCCCCCACATAGCCCCTTTATACAGTATGAGCCCCCACATAGCCCCTTTATACAGTATGAGCCCCCACATAGCCCCTATATACAGTATGAGCCCCACATAGCCCCTATATACATAGCCTCTATATACAGTATGGGCTCTCGCATAGCTCACTATATACAGGATCAGCCTCCACATAGCCCCTTATATACAGTATGAGCCCCACATAGCCCCTATATACATAGCCCCTATATACAGTATGGGCTCTCACATAGCTCACTATATACAGGATCAGCCTCCACATAGCCCCTTATATACAGTATGAGCCCCCACATAGCCCCTTATGTACATTGAGGCCCCACAGAGCCTCCCATATACAGTATGAGCCCACACACAGCCCCCTATATACAGTATAAGGCTATGTGCGCATGTGTGCGCTCTGCACCGCACCTAAAACGGTGCGCTTCAGAGCGCAGCTGAACAGCTCCGTTCTGAAGCGCATGGTGCCGGCAGAGAACGTGCGCTCTGCATGCTGCCTCTCCCTATAGACAGCATGCAAACCGCACGGAAGAAGTGACATGTCACTTCTTAGAACGCAGCGATTCGGGCAGCAGCTGAATCGCTGCGTTCTAATTTGGCACATGCGCACGGCTCCTGCACAATCTCCATAGACTGTGCAGGGGACGCAGGACGCATGCAGTTACGCTGCGCTGCAGATCGCAGCGTAACTGCATGTAATACGCACACGTGCGCACATAGCCTAAGCCTCCGCACTGTCCCCTAGATACAGTATGAGCCCTACATGCATGGTGCAGCCCGTGGTCCATTGTTTTCAGTCCTTTAGCTGTCTTGATCCGCATTTCGGACTGGAACAGCCAGAGGCCTATATGTGGCCCACAGAGCACACTTTACCCAACCCTGGTGTGGTGTATGGTGGCATTATTTGGAACCTGCAAAGAATATTAAAATAACCCTCCATTCCCCATATTAAATGTTATTGGCTGTAGTGCTGACGTCGCATAGACCATACTGCAACCAATCCGTGATTTTGGTGGCTCATGCCGTCATTTTGGGCAGAACCGCTGAAGTTAGTTACTGGCTCCAGCACTGTCAAGATGATATCTGTGCTGAAGACACTGGACCCGGGGAGCAGGATTCTGCAAACAAGGGATTCATTCAATCTATTAATAATTTTCCTAAAATTTCTTTGAAAAACACATATTGCAGCTTTTCTGGAGGCAGATCAAAGCTCCAGGCATCACAGTGGATGAGGTATATGCCATATCATTGCAGGGATCTGCAGGATTCCAGCCCCTTCATTGCCTGTGTGTGTTTTTTCTCACGGCGTCCAGATCAGCACATGACTCAGCTTCGGGCGTTGGCAGTTATCGGCATCAGAGCATTGATGGCCGAGGTCCAGTCTAAACTCAAAAATAACCAATCACTTCCAAATATAAGTGGAAAATGAAGAATTTTGCTCTGGTTCTATTTGCTATTTTTAATAAAGTGATGAGATTATGTGTATCTCAAAGGAAACTGCTGCTGTCAGCTGTTGTTTACTTATGTAGGCTTTATCACCAGGACCTTTTCACTGCTGGTACTACAGCAGCGCCATAGTCTGACCTACCCCCGCCTGTGATAGGCAGCTCACTGTTCATAGACTATGTAAACAGAGAGCTGGGGTGTGGGCGGGGTTAGCTTTCTGAGCTCTGCTTCATCCTACGTCTATAAACTCTGATTGTGTCACAACTGCTGCAACTAGTAAACTGAGTGATACATCATTGGATTTGGGGTCTCTTTTCCTACATCATGCAGCTCTCAGATGAGGTAGCAAAAACCTGCTGACATGAGCGTCTGACTGGATGCAGAGAAAGTTTAATATTCATTCAACTGGGAACCGTCCTCTCCCTCCTCCATCATTCTGCTTGTGCGTCTGATGGTGAAGTCACTGTCTGTGCAGACCTTCAGACATGCTGTAGATACCGGAGCAGTGGGGAACAGGGAGAGGTTTCGGTGTTTTGGTTTTTTTAAACAAGAACATTGTAGGGACCAGTATTACATTTGGAGGGTTATGTGGGGCCAGTATTCTATTTGAAGGGCTATGGGGGACCAATATTCTATTTGGAGAGCTATGTGGGGAACCAGTATAATATTTGGAGGGCTATGTGGGGGGCCAGTACCCTATTTACAGGGTTATGTGGGGGGCTATTACTCTATTTGGAGCGCTATGTGGGGCCATTATCCTACTCAGAGGGCTATGTGGGGGGCCGTTTTCCTATTTGGAGGGCTATGTGGGGGGGTCAGTACCCTATTTACAGGGTTATGTGGGGGGCTATCCCTCTATTTGGAGGGCTATGTGAGGGCCATTACCCTATTTGAAAAGCTATGTGGGGGCCATTATCCTACTCAGAGGGCTATGTGTGGGCCATTACCCTATTTGGAGGGGTATGTGGGGGGCCGTTTTCCTATTTGGAGGGCTATGTGGGGGGGCCAGTACCCTATTTACAGGGTTATGTGGGGGGCTATTACTCTATTTGGAGGGCTATGTGAGGGGCCATTATCCTATTAAGAGGACTATGTGGGGGAGTGTTCATACTGTGTGCGGGACATTATACTGTTTGGATGGCTATCTGGCAGCCAATTACACTGTTTGGAGGGATATGTGGGGGCAATTACACTGTTTGGAGGGATATGTGGAGGCAATTAAACTGTTTGGAGGGATATGTGGGGGGCAATTACACTGTTTGGAGGGCTATGTGGGGGACAATTATATTATTTGGAAGGTTATGCAGGAGCCATTTTAGAGGGCTATGCAGGGTCCAATTATATTGTGTGGATGACTATGCCGGGGCCATTATACTGTTATGTCAGTTCTCTACACTATATAACAAAAATACTCTGTCAACACAATTGATTAGAATTAAATATTCACATGTCATGGAAATAGCCAAAAATATCAATAAAATATACATTATATATTATTATTATTATTTATTATTATAGCGATATATATAATTAATATAATATATAATAATATAATTATATATATAATTATTTAGAGAAAACACACATACACTGGAGATCAAAATTAGATAACACAATTTCCTAAATGTTGCGGTCATTGTGTCGTCCTATGTGATTATATCCTAATATGAAGAAACTCGGAGGATTTTCCGCTTATTTCATAAATTGAATTTATTGTAAAGCAAATAATAAAAATGTAATAGAGATAAATGAAAAGACATGATCAAAATTAGAGAACACTTTAAGATACCTGCAAATTATTGGTGTTAATCTGGCACCTGGTGCTAATTTCCTTAATCTGACAAACCCTATGTAGTTGACAGCCTAACTTTCCGGTTTGCACTGATTTAGCAAAAATGGTCTGCTGTTCCAAAGTGACTGAAACCTTCTGGTAGCAGGTTGTCCAGATGAAGACAAAGGGGTGACCCTATCAGTCATAACAAGAGAAGTTTGTCGTTCCAAGTCTGTAATTTCGAGAATATTCATCTTTACAACATCACAAACTGTTTCAAGTCCCCCAAGAAGGCTGGTTGCCTTCGAAAGACAAATGTAAGAGAGGACAGGATAATGCGGAGAATCTCCATGGGTAATAGTTTCAACACTGTAGATGGAATTGCTCGCCAGTTCAGCACTGAACAGGGTAAGAATCTGTCTCGTCATACAGTGTCACAATATTTAAGAGCATTTGGACTGAAATCCCACTCTGCAGTGACCAAACCTGTCATTAGTAGGAAGAATCACAGGGCTAGACTCACTTTTGGTGAGGAGTATGTTGTGTGGACAGAGGAGAAGTGTCCACAGTTCATTTTAGTGATGAAAGCAAGTTTAATTTATTTGGGTCTGATGGGAAACATTATGTTCATCGGCAAACTGGGGAAAGACTGAGCCCAAAGTGTGTTAAGAAGTCAGTGAAAGATGGTGGAGGAAGGGTCATGGTTTGGGAAATGTTTTCTGCAGCAGGAGTTGAACCTCTCATACAGCTACATGGCAGAGTGACTGCAAGAGTGGATCAGAACCTTTAACAACACATGGTTTCTTACTTGCATTCATCATTCAATCAGCAATTTTCATGCAGGACAATGCCCCCTGTCACACAGCAAAATGGGGAAAGCAGTTCCTTGCAACAGAAAACAATGAAACAATGAAATGGCCACAGCCCAGAGTCCTGATCTAAACCCAATAGAAAACCTCTGGAAAATCCTTGGTGACAAAGTTATGGTCAAGAAACCAACAACAGTCAAAGAACTGTGGAAGAGACTGGAAGAAGAGTGGACCAAAATCCCACCAGAGCAGTGTGAGAGACTAGTGATGTCCTGTGCCCGCAGATGTGCTGAAGTCATTCACAGCGACGGCCGGTGTACGTACTACTGATTGTGACTGTTGTTACCAGCAGAACATTTACTGATAATCTCTCTGTGCTACAGTCATTGCTGTTCTCTAATTATGATCATCACGTTTTGGGCAAAATAAAGGTTTTATGTTGATAAACTCTGGATCTTTTGTAGAACACTGTTCTAGTGACATGGTGCACCCCTTAAAGAAACCTTCACATGCTCATCAATGGAGATTACATTAGTTCTGAAAAAAGTGAGTGATCAGACATTGTTCTCTAATTTTGATCTCCAGTGTATATGCTTATTAGATGATAAAAACACTTAACAATCACATCGGTTCTCAGACTTTGAGAGTTGACAGGACAACAAAATATGTATGGTTGACCTTGAATACTGAAGACTGTTATTATTGTGCCATGTGATGTCCCCGGTATGGACTGGAGATGTCCAGACTATCTAGGGGCAATTGTCTTTCCTACATATATTAGCACTTCTTTGCTAGCGAAACACAGAGTATTGGGTCTCCCTCTAGGCTAGATGACTCCTAGCTAATTTAGGCATCTACTGACAGAGGAGATACTGATGGTTGTCCACAATCCATAATACACAGTTTTCATTTACTATAAATCAATGGGCTGTAAATGTAATGTATGGACGCGCTGGACTCTCCAGAGAAAGCGATGCTCCCCGGAGCCACTCACTAATATTACTATTTGATGAAGATTCCTAAAGAGTGATAAATTATATATATATACTAGCTGTAGTACCCGGGGTTGCCTGGGATAGTAAGACCCTGTGCGCACTAGAGGTTTTTGCTACGTGTTTTGCGGCGTTTTTACCGCATTTTTGTTCTGAAAACGCTGTGACATTGCTTCCCCACCAATGTCTATGGGTTTTCAGAAGTGCTGTCCACACACAGCGGTTTTTTTTTTTGCATGTCAATTATTTCTGCATTTTTCACTCACTGAACGCGGTAGAAAATCGTGTTTTGACCGCGGGTGCGTTGTTTTTGCGTTTTTGTGCGTTTTTTGTGGACAACGCACAAAAAACGCAGCGTGAAAAAAACGCCTAGTGCGCACATAGCCTATCTGTCTCTTTTTCTCTCTCCCAGTCTGTCTGTCTATCTCTTTCTGTCTGTGCGTCTGTCTCTGTGTGTGTCTGTGTGTTTGGCTCTGTGTGTGTGTGGCTCTGTCTGTCTGTGTGTCTGTCTCTTTCCCTGTCTGTCTGTCAGTCTCTTTCCCTGTCTGTCTGTCAGTCTCTAGCCATTTCTGTCTGTCTGTCTCTGTAGCAGTCTCTCTGTCTCTCTCTCTGTCTGTCTCTTTTCCCCCTCTCTCTCTTTCCCCCCCCTCTCTCTCTCTATTTTCCCCCTCTCTCTCTATTTTCCCCCTCTCTCTCTCTATTTTCCCCCTCTCTCTCTATTTTGCCCCTCTCTCTCTTTTCCCCACTCTCTCTCTCTTTTCCCCCTCTCTCTCTTCCCCCCTCTCTCTTTTCCCCCCTCTCTCTTTTCCCCCCTCTCTCTCTTTTCCCCATCTCTCTCTTTTCCCCCTCTCTCTCTTTTCCCCCCTCTCTCTCTTTTCCACCTCAGTCTCTTTTTCCCCCTCTGTCTATCTCTTTCCCTATCTGCATTCCTCTGCCTGTCTCTTTGACTGTCTCTCTCTCTGTCTCTTTTCCTGTCAGTCTCTGTCTGTGCTTATGTCTGTCTGTCTATCTGTCTCTTTCTGTCTCTATCCGTCTCCCCACCGAAATCTTATTACCTCACACATAAGCTTCCTATACTAACAGTTTATTTTGTTCCTATAGCAACCACCCACAGCTGCTATTAATAAGCTGTAGCTCCTATATCCATTGACTTTAATGGAGACAGTTGTTTTGGATAGGAACTGTAAAGCGCGGGGTTACATTTTCCTGTCAAAACATAGTCTACGACGTACCCTGAGTCACATGGGGCATCTGTGCAAAATTTCGTGATTGTAAATGTGACGCTGCTAATTCCTTTAGCGGACACACACATATACACACACTCAGCTTTATATATTAGATATATACATATATACTGTATATATACATATATACTGTATATATATATATATATATATATATATATATATATATATATCTCACAGACCAAAAGTTTGGACACACCTCATTCAATGAGTTCTCTTTATTTTCAGGACTATGAGAATTGTAGATTCACATTGAAGGCATGAAAACTATGAATTAAAACATGTGGAATGAAAGACTTAAAAAAGTGTGAAACAACTGAAAATATGTCTTATATTCCAAGCTCTTCAAAGTAGCCACCTTTTGGTTTGATTACTACTTTGCACACTCTTGGCATTCTCTTGATGAGCTTCAAGAGGTAGTCACCGGAAATGGTTTTACAACAGTCTTGAGGGAGTTCCCAGAGATGCTTAGAATGTGTGTCCAAACCTTCGGTCTGTACTATATATATATTATATATTAGTACAGACCAAAAGTTTGGACACACCTTCTCATCTCTAGAACAACTGTTAAGAGGAGACTTTGTGCAGCAGCCTTCATGGTAAAATAGCTGCTAGGAAACCACTGCTAAGGACAGGCAACAAGCAGAAGAGACGTGTTTGGGCTAAAGAACACATGGAATAGACATTAGACCAGTGGAAATCTGTACTTTGGTCTGATGAGTCCAAATTTGAGATCTTTGGATCCAACCACCGTGTCTTTGTAGAAAAGGTGAATGGATGGACTCTACATGGCTGGTTCCCATCGTGAAGCATGGAGGAGGAGGTGTGATGGTGTAGGGGTGCTTTGCTGGTGACACTGTTGGGGATTTATTCAAAATTGAAGGCATACAGAACCAGCATGACTACCACAGCATCTTGCAGCGGCGTGCTATTCCATCCGGTTTGCGTTTAGTTGGACCCTCATTTATTTTTCAACAGGACAATGACCCCAAACACACCTCCAGGCTGTGTAAGGGCTATTTGACTAAGAAGGCGAATGATGGGGTGCTACGCCAGATGACCTGGCCTCCACAGTCACCAGACCTGAACCCAATCGAGATGGTTTGGGGTGAGCTGGACCGCAGAGTGAAGGCAAAAGGGCCAACAAGTGCTAAGCATCTCTGGGAACTCCTTCAAGACTGTTGGAAAATGATTTCCGGTGACTACCTCTCTCTCTCTCTCTATATCTCTCTCGCTCTTTCTACATAAATATATAGCTCTCTCTATATACTGTTATTACACAGAATTGTTTTAGAGCCTTCTGGTTCAGAAAGACAAGGGTAGGACAATGCGGAAATGAAAGCTCTTGTAAGTTCTGCAGTATCTCTCTATTAAGAGAGAGGCCTGAAGAAGACATTGGAAGTAATGTAGCTTTCAAGTAATGGTCCCCAACCTTTCTCACCTTGAGAGCCACATTCAGCTCTTAAGGCCACTTTACACTCAGAGACAAATCTGTGGCAGATCTGTGGTTGCAGTGAAATTGTGGACAATCGGTGCCAGGTTTGTGGCTGTGTACAAATGGAACAATATGTCCATGATTTCACTGCAACCACAGATCTGCCAAAGATTTATCTCTGTGTGTAAAGTGGCCTTTAGAGAGGGTCACGAGCCACATCCAGCTCTGATACGGGATTACGAGCCACATACAGCTCTGATAGGGGGTTGCAAGCCACATACAGCTCTGATAGGGGGTCACGAGCTACATACAACTTTAATAGAGGGTCACGAGCTACATCCAGTTCTTATATGGGGTTGCGAGCCATATCCAGCTCCTGCCCCCCCTAACACCCAGATCCCTATTAAGGTGTAATGACAACCAAAGCTTTTCCACACTAATCACACCGAGGTAGTAAACCAAGATCCAGGGGTTCCACCTTACCCCCAATAAGGTCTGCTCTTCTGTGAGGGGCTACTCACAAAAGTCATTATCTGGAGACCTGTTTTTCATAGCTCTTTGCTAGACCTGGTACTAATTCAATAAACTGGCAGACACCTGTGAGCCACACATTACAGGCCCACGAGCCACATGTGGCTCCCAAGCCACAGGTTGGGGAACCCTACTCTAGAGGTTGTAGTCATGATTGGATCATGTAGGCTAAACGGTGCTTTACACGCTGCGACATCGCTAACGATATATCGTCGGGGTCACAGTGTTTGTGACGCAAATCACATCCAGCATTGTTAGCGACATCGCAGCGTGTGACAGCTAGGAGCGACAATCAACGATCGCAAAAACGGCAAAAATCGTTGATCGTTGACACGTCGCTCCTTTTCATAATATCGGTGATTGTGCATGCCGCTGGTTGTTCGTCGTTCTTGTGGCATCACATATCGCTATGTGTGACACCGCAGGAACGACGAACATCTCCTTACCTGCGTCCACCGGCAATGAATGAGGAAGGAAGGAGGTGGGCGGCATGTTCCGGCTCCTCATCTCCGCCCCTCCTCTTCTATTGGACGGCCGTTTTGTGACATCGCTGTGACGCCGCTGTGACACCGAACACACCTCCCCCTTGAAGGAAGGATTGTTCTGCAGCAACAGCGACGTCACAGAACATGTATGTGCGTGTGACGCTGCCGTAGCGACAATGTTCACTACGGCAGCGATCACCACATATCGCACCAACGATGGGGGCAGGTGCTATCGCTCGCGACATCGCTAGCAATCGCTAGCGATGTCGCAGCGTGTAAAGCACCCTTAAGAGTCACATAGATCCTCTGTCAAAGCTATCAAGCTGGTCTTCAAGTGAGGGATTAATGGCAAAAGGAAGGATGGAGTCACTGTGTCAACCAGAACCATGGGAGGTTGGACAATGGGCATCTTTACATTTCTCAAGGGTTTGCCAATAACCTTTTACAGCCTCCCGATATACAAGTCTACCTAAGAGGGTCTGACAGTGATATCTGTATCATCGGTGCTTTGTCTACATGTTCTTCTGTCATCACGTCACCCAAAGCCATAATACTGTGCTGCACGTTTTCTGGAAATGACCTACAAATGTGATTAGAAGCCAGATCCCAGGCTAAATGGAGCAGGCAGACATCATACTAATGATGGGCCAAACATCCCACCGTGACAAACGCCCATGGCTAGAGGTAAATTGGTCCGTGGCTGCAGGCATTAGTCAGAGATGTTCAAGGCTCGATATCTACTTACCATAATAACCTGAGGTCATTATATTCTCCATAAATAATTCATCTCATGGAAGCTGCTCCCTGTGCATATCTGTCAGCCGGCTACATGGCTTCGTACAGGAAATTTAATCTTTTGTTCCGGAGACTATTTTTCTAGAATCGTTCTGATGAAAACTAAAAAAGTAGCTTTAATATCGAAACACATCATATTGAACATCACTAAAAATATAGAAGGTACGTAAAGAAGAAAGAAAGTTTAATCAAACGTCTCTAATTCAGTGTTGTACACCGTGTGCAGAATTATTAGGCAAGTTGTATTTTGGAGGATTTTTTTTATTATTGATCAACAACGATGTTCTTAATCAACCCAAAAGACTCATAAATATCAAAGCTTAATATTTTTGGAAGTTGGAGTGGTTTTTTTTAGATTTGGCTATCTTGGGAGGATATCTGTTTTTGCAGGTAACTATTACTGTGCAGAATTATTAGGCAACTTAATAAAAACCAAATATATTCCCATCTCACTTGTTTATTTTCACCAGGTAAACCAATATATATCTACACAAAATTTAGAAATAAACATTTCTGACATGCAAAAACAAAACCCAAAAAATTAGTGACCAATATCGCCACCTTTCTTTATGATGACACTCAACAGCCTACCATCCATAGATTCTGTCAGTTGCTTGATCTGTTTATGATCCACATTGCATGCAGCAGCCACCACAGCCTCCAGACACTGTTCCGAGAGGTGGACTGTTTTCCCTCCCTGTAGATCTCACATTTTATGAGGGACCACAGGCTCTCTATGGGGTTCAGATCAGGTGAACAAGGGGGGCCATGTCATTATTTTTGCATGTTTTAGACCTTTACTGGCCAGCCACGCTGTGGAGTAGTTGGATGCATGTGATGGAGCATTGTCCTGCATGAAAATCATGTTTTTCTTGAACGATACGGACTTCTTCCTGTACCACTGCTTGAAGAAGTTGTCTTCCAGAAACTGGCAGTAGGTCTGGGAGTTGAGCTTCACTCCTTCCTCAACCCGAAAAGGTCCCACAAGTTCATCTTTGATGAAACCAGCCCATACCAGTTCCCCACCTTCACCTTGCTGGCGTCTGAGTCCGAGTGGAGCTCTCTGCCCTTTACTGATCCAGCCTCAGGCCCATCCATCTGGCCCATCAAGAGTCACTCTCATTTCATCAGTCCATAAAACCTTTGAAAAATCAGTCTTAAGATATTTCTTGGCCCAGTCTTGACGTTTTATCTTATGTTTCTTGTTCAGAGGTGGTGGTTTTCAGCCTTCCTTACCTTGGCCATGTCCCTGAGTATGGCACACATTGTGCTTTTTGATACTCCAGTAATGTCGCAGCCCTGAAATATGGCCAAACTGGTGGCAAATGGCATCTTGGCAGCTTCACGCTTGATTTTCCTCAATCCATGGGCAGTTATTTTGCGTCTTTTTTGCCCAACACGCTTCCTGCGACCCTGTGGGCTATATGCCATGAAACGCTTGATTGTTCAGTGATCACGCTTCAAAAGTTTGGCAACTTCAAGACTGCTGAATCCCTCTGCAAGACATCTCACAATTCTGGACTTTTCAGAGCCCGCCAAATCTCTTTTCTGACCCATTTTGCCAAAGGAAAGGAAGTTGCCTAATAATTAAGCACCCTTATGTAGGGTGTTGATGTCATTACACCGCACCCCTCCTCATTACAGAGATGCACATCACCGGATTTACTTAATTGGTAGTTGGCTCTCAGGACTATACAGCCTGGAGTAGGACAACATGTATAACAAGTATCATGTGACCAAAATACTCATTTGCCTAATAATTCTGCACACAGTGTAGTCCCCTTATAGGAATATTAAATACAATAAAAAATAAGAAAAAAAAAGTTGAAAGAAATGAATAAGCTTAAATCCCCTCCTCCTTCTCATTAAAAATAATAAAAAATTAAAATAAAAAATACACATATGGGGTATCACTGCATTCAGAAAAGTCCAATCTCTCAATATATAAAAATAATGAACCCGATCAGTAAACACCATAAATGTAAAAAAATTAAACCGCCAAAATTCTGTTTTTTTTGGTCGCTGCAATACCACAAAAAGTGCTGTAACAAGTGATCAAAACATTGGACTTAGCCATCACACCGCTCCATCAATCAAAAAATTAAAACGTTATCGGTCTCAGAAAATGTTGACAACACCCAATTTTTGTATTTATTTATTTTTTAACCTCTGATTTTTTTTCAGTGCTAAAATACAAATAAAAAATTGACATTTCATATCGTCATTACTGTACTGATGACGAGAATCATATAGAGAGGTCATTTTTTATCACACAATATAGGCCGTAAAAACATATTCCCAAAAAACAATGTCAGAATTTGCATTTTTTCTTCACAATTTCTCCCCACTTGGAATGTTTTTCCTGTTTTCAAGTACATAATATGGTAAAATGAATGGTGTCATTCAAAAGTAGAACTCGAAAAAACAAGCCCTCGTATGTCTGTGTGGACAGAATAATATAAAAGTTATGGCTTTGGTAAGAAGGGGAAGTAAACAATGAAAAAGGAAATATAGAAAATGGCTGCGTTTGTGAAAGGGTTAAAGGACAAGATGAAATTGTGCAAATTTTCTACCAGAATTTCGATAACAGCATGTAACTGGTGGGATTGTTTAACACGACCGTTCCATCGCCCATGTAGCGCCCCTGAGACACTCAGGGCACTACAGGGAACTGCATCCTCTTTGGGATGCAGGACCTACCCCCTGGGACCTGGAGTATTAGTGCCGATACCACCAAAGCACAACCAAAATCCTAGTTCTCCACTCCACACCGGGCATAGAGGGTTAACCATGTAAGGGGATGGGAACGAGTCCCTGGAATTAGCCAGTCTGGTGGGAGGGGTCAGGCAATCAGTAGAGAGCGTGGCACACATGAGAGGTGTGTGGACGTGCCTGAGCTGGGTCTGTGCAACAGTGACCCGGGGGCACAGAAGAGAGGTCGCCAGGTAGGGTACCGGAGATACCGCTGGGACCGGAGAACGAACGGGGCACAGGGCCCTAGATCAGGCACCAGTTTTACACGGCTTGGCAAATACCTGCCCGGTGAGGACACCTTCTCGGACTTCACCGAACCAAGTAATCCGGGGGCATCAGCAGTAAACTAAGATCGGGGTTCGGACACTTACCTCCCCGCAGGGTCCGCACTGCCCGCCGTATGGAGGAGACTGTACCCCAAAAAGGACAGTCGGGCCCCAAACGCTCCACACTATGGGGACTCAACCAACAGAGAGTGCCGTGGACAGAGCAACCTGGATCACTACATTGGCACTGATACCCCTGGGACCTGAACCAGCAACCCCTGGGCCCAAGTGAGTAGAGACTGTTAAAGACAACCTGGTGTGGTCTCCGTTATTATCCCTCATCATCTCCCAGGCACAGTCCTACCTGAGGAGGGCCTAACCCCATTGCTGCAATCACCAAAAGTTCTGGGAGTACCTACATTTAGCAGCGGCGGTTCTCCATGCTTAACCGCAACCCGCAGGTGGCGTCACATGACATTAACTCTTATCACTCCTGTAAATATTTCCCATTACAAAAGGGGCCCAGGGCACGGAACCAGGCAACGGCCACCAGAGTGACATTCCCATTTGTAACCGCTCGGGACCAAGTACCCCCTTCCCTGGGCGTCACACCCATATCTTGCAACCTGATGGCGAGGTGTAAGGCCTACTTCACCGCCATCTTTGTACACCCATAAACAGTTCCCTGCCCAAAGTATTATACTAACTCCCCAGTGATTTTATCCTTTTCCAGCGCTGCTCCGGTATCATCTTGTGATCACAACTTCTAACTGGCAGGAAGTCCGAATCATAAACTCTCAGTACAAGTCTATGAGAGCCAGAATGAGGCTCACATAGACTTGTATTGAAGAGTGACCGCTAGCGCATTCCATGAAACACTGGAGAATCCGGGTCACAAACTGATAAGATTCGGGAGGCCCCCATACGTCAGATGGTTAGCCGATCCTGTCAAGCATGGCAAGTTTGGCTAACACTGATTTACTGTTTAGATTATCCAAGCGCGTTACCCTTCTCTCTGATATAGATATTCCAACAAAGAGAGAATGAGCAGATAATTTTATTATCTAATATATAATGCTGAGTGTGTAAGTGTGTGTGTATGTGTGTGTGTATATGTATGTGTGTGTATGTGTGTGTGTGTGTATGCACGTGTATGTGTGTGTGTGTGTGTGTGTGTGCATGTATGTCTGCTAAAGGAATCTGCACTGTCACATTTAGTATCACAATAGGTTGCACAAACACCTAATTTGCCTCAGAAAACATCATAGACTATGTTTTGAGAGGAAAATGTAACCCCGCACATTAGTTATTCGACAAAAAACCTGTGTACATTAAAGTGAATGGAGCTGGGAGCTACAGGTCATTAATAGGAGCTATGATTGGTTGCTATAGGCAATGAAAGATATTCTTAGTTTAATAAGATTATGTGTGAGGAAATATATCGGTAGAGACAGACACACCCAGAGACAGACACACAGACAGAGACACAGAGAGACACACAGACAGAGACACATAGACAGAGACACACAGAAACAGAGAGACAGACACACAGAGACAAAGACACACAGAAACAGAGAGACAGACACACAGAGACACACAGAGACAGACACAGAGACAGAGACACACAGAGACACACAGAAACAGAGAGACAGACACACAGAGACACACAGAGACAAAGACACACAGACAGATACACACAGAAACAAAGAGACAGACACACAGAGACAAAGAAACACAGAAACAGAGAGACAGACACACAGAGACAGATACACAGAGACAGACACACAGACAGAGACACACAGAAACAGAGAGACAGACACACAGAGACAAACATAGATACAGAGAGAGAGGGAGAGAGAGAAAAACGTAATAACTATCCCGGGCAACGCCAGGTACTACAGTTAGTATTAAATATAAAGAATGATGTGAGCACAATAATATCACTTGATAACCAGTCCAATTTTTTACATCTCATTGATTCCAGCCTTACGCCTTGCATATTGCGGCATTATTAGCTGCGTCTGTGCGCTGTTAATTCCCTTTTCTATCTCATTATAAATCTTGTATGAATGTATTTTGTCTGCAGATGTCCTCAGCTGGGTGCACACAGGCAGGATTATTTAATAATGAGACTCATTGATTGAAGCTGAACATGTAAGTCACTATAAAAAAAGATGATAATTGTGATCTGTGGAATGAGCAGATACATAAAGTGACCCATGGCTTGGAAATTGAAATTGACGAGGGTGTTATAGCACTAAAAATTACAGAGTATTTCTAAGAGCAGACTGTACCAATATACAGTATGTAGCCACAGAGATGTTTTCCCAATATACCGTGCAGACAGGTGTCACGATGTGACTGTAGGATAGTGATGGACAGGGGGCTGCTATACTGGCCCTCACGCTAGTGTGACGCGCTGACAAAACCAGGTTGTCACAGAGACTGCACAAATCTTCCAGGTGCAGGACTCCATCCTCCTTGGCATACCAACACAAACCCACACCCAGGTACTCAACATCAGCCAGCAAAGCTTAGTCACCCCCCATGACAATAGGGACACACCAGTGGGCGGGGCCAAGCGGATGGGAGCACCCACCTAGGGGTCCAGAGGTGTTCTGGGAGGGAACACGACAGTTCAGTGCAGAGTGAGGAAGAGAGAGGAGTGTGAAGTGACAGGGTACTCAGGGGTTGGAGCCTCTGGACTACCAGAGTACTGACTAGGTGGCAGACAGGGGCACAGGCGACAGAGATCCGGTCACGGGAGACTTTAAGTGGACCGGGGTAGGGTTGTAGCCCACCGGTGCCGACAGTGGGAATCCGGTCCGGAGGCCGTGCACAGTCGGGGTGCCTGGACCCTAGGGCTAGGACTGCTTCAAGCCCCTTGTCAATTAGCCAGCAGGGGACAAGATTCTACGTCTTGTCCCGCCAGCAAGCCCAGAGAGCGAGACGGAAGCCCAACGAGGGGGATAGGGCTCCGCAATTGCCTAAGATCCCACAGGTCAGTTTTCGCGGGCCACAGCTCCCTACACACAAAAATAACCGGGAGTGGACTTCCCCGTTTCAAGTGCAGTAGTCAAACTAAGGACACAAACACTAAGTGCAGGAGGAAGGCACTCTGTTTGCTGTACCAGGGTGTGGGACCCGAATACACCCACAGGAGGTCACCGGTCACTGGCAATTTGGTTTACCATTTGGACTCTGTGTGAATTCCTCTAGAACTGTGAGTACACCAATACCACCCGGTCCAACCCTGCAGAATACGCTCCGCAACATCCTTCCCCACACACCTGGGCCCCGGGACAACACCTTCCCTACCAGTGGAGGGGATACTGTCGCGGGCGGAGGAGGGGACGCTGCGCTCTCCCACTGCTCGGGTCCGGCTGCTGCTGCCGCTGCTCTGTGGTGGCTCGAGCGGTGGGCCGGATCCCGGGGACTCGAGCGGCGCTCCTCGCCCGTGAGTGAAAAGGGTGGGGATTTGATTGTGGGGGATTTGAGTATTGTCCGTGACGCCACCCACGGTTGTGTTGATATTGGTGACACCACCGCTATTCTGGACGGGGGTCCCGGGAGCGGTGACAGGGAGCAGCTTTGTTATTAGTTCTCCCCTCCGTGGGTAGGGGGTTGGTTGTCCCGGGGCCCGGTGATGGGGTAGGGATGGATGGCAGGCGGGTTACGGGGCCTGGTGAGGTGCAGGGTCGCGGGGGCAGCGCTGTGCCGCACGACACGGTGGTACTCACTCAGCCAATGATGAGGACACAGTTCTCGGTAAAACACACGGCTGGATGGACGGGTCCCACAGACAGCTGCGGTGTTGTTTTCTCCCGGCAGGTTGATGGTGACTGCCTTTCCCTGCACCTAAGTACTGTAACGGTTCCAATGGGTTCCCACCGGTAACCCGCTCCCCAGCTTGGATATGGGCCGGAGGAGCTCCTTTTGCCTGCAGGCTCTGGCCCTGGGAACGGTAGCCTTGGCGGTGGCTGTGTTTCCCTCTCACGGTTGGACTGTTGCCTTCTGTCGGGACTTGGCTGCTGGGAAACCCAGGAGGTTCCCTTCGCTGACGGATTTGGCAAATTCACGGCGACTCCTAGCCTTGCTGGGGTCCGTAAGCCCCTGCCAGATGGTGCTGACTTCTCTTTGTGTACCGGTCCGGTACCGCCGGGCCACCACCCGTCCACGGTCCTTACGGTAGACTCCGATAGGCCACTCCTGCAGACGGTCACCACCGTCTGCCAACCATACTGATCCGTCCGGGCCACACACCCGGACCAACTTCAGTCTGCTCCTCTACCACTTTCCTTCCTCTCACTTTCCACTCTCAAACTGATCTCAACTCTTTTCCCGCCTCCAGGACTGTGAGCTCCTCAGTGGGCGGAGACCAACCGCCTGGCTCCACCCCCTGGTGTGGACATCAGCCCCTGGAGGAAGGCAACAAGGGTTTGTGTCTGACTTCGGTGTGCCTGACCGGGAGTGTGGGGTGTGTGGGTGTTGTTCTCTGTGGCCCTTGGCTTGTCCAGGGCGCCACAATACCATCCTGCTGCCCCGCTCAATCAGCCCCGGGTGTCCCATACCAAGGCAGCGGCGGTGTCACCAACCATCACCGCAACCCACGGGTGGCGTCACTGACAAACTCTCCCCTGTAAATAGCCCCTTTTATTTAGTTGTGAGGATGGATGGCTGCAAGAGCCCCGGACCCGGCTACCTCTCGAGCCACAGCCAAGATCCCGGATCCGAGCGTTCCGAGCAGCCCCCTGCAGTGGTCTGTACCCCATCCGCAACACTGGAAGTGGAGGGCTCATTGTGTTAGATAACTGACCCTGCAACTAGCACTGCAACGTCTCTAGTTTCTGGTGCTCCCTGGCCAGATCCTGAACCACCCAGGTCAGATTCATCACCTGATCACATAATGTATGACTAGCATCCATACTGGTGGGAAGGAAAAAATGCTACGGACAGTTGTAATATGAGGCTGAGTCCCTTCCTACGGATGAGCTGTGAGTCGAGAAGTCAAGACATCCAAGGTCAAAAGCCAGGAGGGTACATCATAAAGGAGTGAGACAAAAGTGTGGTCAGGTAAAGGTCCATGGTCAGAATTCCAAGAAGATAGCGGGATCAAGATACTCAGGTATTCATAGACGTTTTATAACAACGGTGGAAATTTTGTAGTGAAATTGCTTCAGTGTTAGAGCCACAATATATATTAATGGTCAAGACTAAGAAAAAATGAGCTTCTAAACATTTATTATAAAGGTTACTAATTCATTGGGACATCTTTTGAACCTTGATCTTCCCTAAAAATTGAGCACATATCGGCTTGACAAGACGTCTTTGATGTACCACACAAGTGTCTATGTTTATGCTTCCTTCCTTTTGATATTTGGTAGGAATACTGACTTAGATGACTCACTACTGACATGTATAAGAATTTGTATAAAGGAAAATTGAAAACACGCACATCAAGAATAAACGAAAAGCCACTCCTAAGACAATGAGCATAAAGTTGCTGGTTAAATGTAAAAAAAAAATAGAAATCTTCCAATTTTCAAACTGGCCACTGAGACTATTTTAGACTCTAATTTCTTGTTGTTTCATGAAACAACACATATTCAGATCCACAAAGTTCAGACCCCGACCCTTTCTTTTGTATTTAAGTGTCATTTTGTGTTATTGTGACGCCCTGGACTAGCTAGGTAGTCACAGACATAACATCACACACACACCCTCCCCTGGATAGTCTACATCAGTCAACAAAATCCTTATTGCCTCCTCCAGGGTCTGATGTCCACACCAGGTGGGGCGGAGCCAGGCGGTTGGCCCCACCCACTGAGGAGTTCACAGCCCTGGAGGCGGGAAAAGTGACAGATTCGAGTTGGAGTTGAAAGTGAGAGGACAGAAACTGTTGGTGTCTGGGTAGGAGCCCAGGCACTGTCAGCAAGGTCAGCAGACGGTGGTGGCTGTCTGCAGGAGGTGGTGCAAGTCAGCACAACCATAGGATCGGGGACGGGCGGTGGCCCGCCGGTACAGAGCCGGGGAGCAGATTTGTACCAAGCACAAAGGCAGGGCCATCGGACCCCGACCAGGCTGGGAGCCGCCGACAACGGTCAAATCCGAGAGTGACCGGAACCCCAGGGGTTCCCTAACACCCAAGACCCGACAGAAGGCAACCGTCCACACAGTGAGGATAAAAAGCCACCGTCATAGGCTAGAGATCCAAGGGCCAGCGCCTGCGGGCAAAACGGACTCCTTCGGTACATACACGCCGGGGAGCGGACTACCGTTGGGAAACCATCGGAATCAATACATTCTACAAAGGTGCAGGGAAAGACAGCCACCATCAACCTGTCCGGGGAGAGCAAAGACACTGCAGCCGGCTGCGGGACCTGTCCATCCAGCCGTTTGGTTTACCAGAGACTCTGTGAATCTGTGCCTGAGTGAGTACAACAGTGCCATCCGGCACCGCGCCGCGCTGCCTCCGCAACACAGCTACCCTGCCTCCCCGTATCACCACCGGGCCCCGGGATCACCAACCCCTACCCACAGAGGGGGAACCAACATCCTAGCTTCTCCCTGCCATCGCTACCGGGATCCCCGTTACCAGCAGCGGTGGTGCCCATTATCACCACGACCCGTGGGTGGCGTCATGAACTATCTCCCCAAACAAACCATCCCCTTTTCACTCATGGGCGAGGAGCGCTGCTCGAGTCCCCAGGTCCGGCCCACCGCTCAAGCCACCAAGCAGCAGCAGCCCCGGACCCGAGCGTAGCGAGCGCGGCCCCTCCGCCCGCGACATTATCAGCTGTGTATAGAGGTGTGACCTGTCATTGTAACCCTACCTCTGATGAGACTGCTGAAAACTGCTGAAAATCCCCAGCAGCCAGTGTGAAAATGACAAGAATGACATTTTTTTTATAAAGATCATGATATGAAAAAAAAAACATTGCCAAGATAAACAAAAAAATTATCACCCAAAAAATAATTTAAATAATAGGTTATTAACTTCCCTTTAATTCCCCTAATAACATCCATGGTATTAACTTGGGCAAATGTTTCTTTTAGGGTGCCCTCACACAAGTATATAACTCGCATGAGTATCGGAACGCATCACTCGGTGCGGCCGCACAGTCTCTGGACAGGAGCATGTCAGCTGCATAGAAATACATGCAGCTGACCCGATCCTGTCAGCAGAGAAGCCAGCCGCGCCGGGTGATGTGTTTCGATACTCATGTGAGTTATATGCTCGTGTAAGTCCAGCCTTAAGGGCGCTTTACATGCAGGGACATCGCTAGCGATCGCACACGCCCCCGTCGTTTGTATGTCACAGGCAAATCTCTGCCCGTGGCGCACAATATCACTAGGACGCGTAACACATACTTACCTTCCTAGCGACATCGCTGTGGGCGGCGAACAACCTCTTTTTTAAGGGGGAGGTTCATGCACCATCACAGCGACGTCATTGCTGGCAGGACGCAGGTACAGCGGCGGACTGGAGTACCTGGGGCCCACCAGGAAAAATCAATCTTGGAGCCCACCAGCACCATGCAGTTACCGTACCATATATAGCAGGGGTGGGATTCAAATTTTTAACAGGTTATCTGTAAACCCCGCCCATTTGAAAACCACACCCATTCTGTAACCACACCCATTCTGTTAGCCACACCCATTTTCACGCAATTTCCTCAACCAAAAAATACAAGTAATTTAAAGTAAAATCTCCTTCCCCTTCCTCTCCTGTCCAGCACCAGTTGTTCCAGTCACTGTCAGTCTTTTTGTATGAAATGATTTTTCTACAGTTTTTAAAAATTATTACTAAAGGAGCCCTGCTAAAATAGGAATGGACGACCTTCCCCATACAGATCCCATCCCATTATGGCCTCTTTCCCCTGCAGATCCCATCCCATTATGGCCTCTTTACCCCCACAGATCTCATCCCATTATGACCTCTTTTCCCCTACAGATCTCATCCCATTATGGCCTCTTTCCCTTGCAGATCCCTTCCCATTATGGCCTCTTTACCCTGCAGATCCCATCCCATTATGGCCTCTTTCCCCTGCAGATCCCATCCCATTATGGCCTCTTTCCCCAGCAGGTCCCATCCCATTATGGCCTCTTTCCCCAGCAGATCACATCCCATGTGCTCCTTTTCCCATATAGCTCCCATCTTATGTGGCCCCTCTCCCCATATAGCCACATATAGCTGCCATCCTAATGCGGCTCCTCTCCCCATATAGCCACATATAGCTGCCGTCTTATGTGGCCCCTCTCCCCATATAGCCACATATAGCTGCCATCTTAATGTGGCCCCTCTCCCCATATAGCCACATATAGCTGCCATCTTTATGTGGCCCCTCTCCCCATATAGCCACATATAGCTCCCATCTTATGTGGCCTCTCCCTATATAGCCACATATAGCTGCAATCTTAATGTGGCCCCTCTCCCCATATAGCCACATATAGCTGCCATCATATTGTGGCCCCTCTCCCCATATAGCCACATATAGCTCCCATCTTATATGGCCTCTCCCCATAGTCACATATAGCTGCCATCTTAATGTGGACCCTCTCCCCACATAGCCACATATAGCTGCCATCTTAATGTTGCCCCTCTCCCCATATAGCCACATATAGCTGCCATCTTAATGTGGCCCCTCTCCACATATAGCCACATATAGTTCCCATCTTATGTGGCCTCTCCCCATATAGCCACATTTAGCTTCCATCTTAATGTGGCCCCTCTCCCCATATAACCACATATAGCTGCCATCTTATGTGGCCCCTCTCCCTGCATCTTCGGGTCACTGAGCACTTATCTGCTCCAAGCACCGGTGGCCTCTCCTCTGTCTTCCGTCCTCCTCCGCAGCTCTCTGCACACTAAGGGTATGTGCGCACTAGGTGTTTTTTGTGCGTTTTTGGCCGCAGAAAAACGCACAAAAATGCACCCGCGGTAAAAACGCGATGCGTTTTTACGTTTTTGGCTGCGTTTTTGCTCACTGCTTTTTTATGCGTTTTTTATCAGTGAACAATGCCATTAAAGAATGTTGAAAAAAAAGATCTGATGTCATTTCCTTCTTCAATATGTTCTTCATTCTCCACTAGTGTATGCAGGAGAGCATACAGCAGCTGCAGAACTACAAGGCTCAGCATGCTCCATCCAGGACTGTATGCAGGAGTTTTTTGCCCTTCAAAAATATGACGTGGGCTTCGCCATATTTTTGTATGCTAGCCAGGTACAGCAGGCAGCTATGGGCTGCCCCCAACCCCCAGCTGCCTATTTGTACCCGACTGTGAACCAAAAATATAGGGAAGCCCTTTTTTTTTATTTCATGAATTTCATTAAATAATTAAAAAAAAAATGACGTGGGCTTCGCCATATTTTTGAGTCCAGCCAGGTACAACTAGGCAGCTGGGGATTGGAATCCGCAGTGCAGGGTGCCCAAGCTTTCTGGGCACCCCCTCTGCGAATTGCAGTCCGCAGCCACCCCAGAAAATGGCGCTTTCATAGAAGCGCCATCTTCTGGCGCTGTATCCAACTCTTCCAGCTGCCCTGATGTCGGGTGGCTCGCTGGGTAATAATGGGGTTAGAGCTAGCTGTATATTATCAGCTGGCCCTAAGCCCGAAATTCATGGTGTCACGCCAATATTAGACATGGCCACCATGAATTTCTAGTAAAGATAAAAAAAAAACACAACACACAGAAAAATATTTTTATTAGAAATAAAACACAACACAATTAGTGACTCCATCTTTATTGAAATAAAGAACCCCCCTCCCCAGTAATCCTGGGTCAGGGTCCCGCACCGTCCAATCCAGATCCAATATCATCTGATCGTTTGCTGGAAGGCAGAGCGATCAGATGATGTGTCAGGATCAAGGATGTGAATTCCATGACACAGCAGCTGATTGTATAAAAGCCGTTTATACAATCAGCTGATGCATCAGTGCAAAAAAAAAAACAAAAAAAAAACACACACTTCTGTGCAGACTCCTGTCAGACCGATCAATGCAGGACCCGGCGGTAATCAGCTGATAAAGTCTCCTGATAGTTTAGCCTGCCGGGTAGTAAAAAGCCGGCGTCACCGCTGTCACTATCACTGTCAGCTGATTCCATCAGGTGACTGCATCAGGTGATCAGCGCCAGGTCCTGCAGCTATCGGAGGTGTCCCGTCCGTCTGCACACAGCCGGAGCCGCGGTACCGGGAGCGGACATGGCACCGGGAGGCTGCAGACAGGTGAGTATGAGGGGCCCCTGCTCACTCCCCGGGACCCCGCACCCCCCCTCCGGGGCCCCCGTACACCCTTCCTGGGCCCCTGCACTGCCACCCCGGGGCCCCTGCTCGCTCTCCGGGCCACCGCACCCCCCCCGGGGCCTCTGCTCGCTCTCCGGGCCCCCGCACCCTCCCCCGGGGCCCCCGCCTTCTATACTCACGTGCTGCTGCAGCCAGTGGGGTGACGCCGGTCCGTCCTCCGCAGCGCACAGCGCGATGCTGCCAGCACCTGCACAGGAAGGAAGCAGTCATCACTCTGAGACTGCCTCCTCCTGCAGTGTCGCTGCGCAGATGAGTCAGAGCCGCGCGGCACTGACAGTGACAGCAGGGAGAGCGGGGAGATCGCTCTCCCTGCTTGCCGCTCCAGAGGGAATGGGATTGTCACTAATCATATCGGCAATGTGCCGATATGATTAGTGAAATTACCGGCCGGGAGGGGCCTCTCACACACATCCATAGGGGCCCAGGGGGGGTAGGGGGGCGGGGCCTAGGGGGCGTGGCCATCAATAGCAGGGGCCCACCGGGGGTTCTCCTGACCTCCTGGTGGGCCAGTCCGCCCCTGCGCAGGTACGTTGTTGTTCGTTGTTCCCGGGGTGTCACACGTAGTGATGTGTGCTGCCTCAGGACTGATGAACAACCTGCGTCCAGCACCAGTAACGATTTTTTGAAAATGAATGACGTGTCAATGATCAATGATTAGGTGAGTATTTTTGATCGTTAGCGGTCGCTCGTAGGTGTCACACGCAATGACGTCGCTAACAAAGCTGGATGTGCGTCACGAATTCCGTGACCCCAGTGATATCTCGTTAGTGATGTCGCTGTGTGTAACGGGGCCTTTAGACCGACCCTCCAACACTGATCTGCAGGTATAGACCAAATCTAAGCATTATGTCAACAATATTGTTCTCTCTGTCATGGGGTGTAAGGGGATAAGAGGGGACCTGGCTCCTAAATTGGCCCTCAGGCTAGGAGTCCCTAGCTGTCCCTAGTCCCTGAGATACAATATGTGATAAGTAGGAAATAAAGAGCAGGGAGGAAATAACCATATGATGAGAGGATTTCTACAGCACACCAAGCAGCATGCAATAAATTACCAGCAACAGGAACACAACAGCACACTGACTTGTTTTGTGAAAGCTATACTCGGCATGGGACGACAGGCTCCACCATCTTAAATAGTTGGAGAGTAACAGTGATAAGTCTCCCACAACATGTGATTCAAGAGGTAACCAGCAGGCTAGGAGAGATTAACTTCTGCAAGTTCGATCACTATGCGCACACAGCTGGTCAGGGCTCGAGCAAATCTGTGCAAATCAGAAGAATAAAAAAAGGCATAGTGTGGAGTGTTACTCTGCAGTGTAAATAGCATCCGATGCCGCCATGACGCTCGGTGGACTTAGTGCCAAAAACCGTGTGACACTCTCTCTGTTTTTGTCATATAAATGTATGGCTGATCCACCCAGCCCCAGAATTGGCACGTGCACATCACTCAGATACCGGCCTCCAGCCAGAAAGATCAAAGCTACACCACCAATAAAGATATTTACGAACCTCTTAAAGATAAGCTTACAGGAGCAGAGTAGATAACAAGTATTTTAGGAAAGTGTTAGTTAGGAAGAGTTAGGATAAAAGAAAGGGATTCACATTGGAAAACCTCTTTAAGCAATACAATACACAATTACAGTTTTGCAGTGTATTGTATGAGCAATCAAGTAATCACATTTTTGCTAAAAAAAAAATGTAAAGAGTAATATTAAAAAATATATATATATACCATATGTAAGTTGAAATCAGAGCCATTCTTCCCAAACATACACTGCAAAATCTGGCAAATGATAACTTATTTGGCGTCACCATGTACATAATTGTCTGGACTAATAAAATAACAAAATTTTTATCCCATGATAAATAAACAACTTAAATTTCACAAGTAGTATTTTGGAATAAAAAAATAATAATAAAAATAGATCATAAAGCAGTATCCACCCCCCCCCCCAAAAAAAAATACCCCATATAGCCATATTATTTTAGTGATAAAAAAAAAGTTATAGTTGTCAGAATATAGCGATTCCAGACACATATTTTATGTCTTTTTTATTTTTTCATAGTGCAAAATAAATACATTTGGCATTGCCATAAGGCTACATGCGCACGCTGCTTTTTTGGCTGCAGTTTTGTCAGCAGAACTTTCTGACATCTGACTTCCCAGCAAAGTCTATGAGAAGTCAGATTTGTCATGCGCACATTGCAGTTTATTTGTCAGCGGTTTTTTTGTCAAAAGTTTGTGTCAAAAAAAATGCAGCATGTTCATTCTTCCTGCGTTTTTGTCAACATTTGTCACCCATTGAAATCAATGAGGACATCAAAAACGCAGGAAAAATGCATGCTAATCAAAAGTGGTGCATTTTACCTGCCTTTTACCTGCGTTTTTGGTACCAAAAACGCAGGTGATTTGTCAGGAAGTGAGGTAACAGGCAAGTGGTCCCGTCCCGTCCTCCATGTGTTCCCCAAAGTACCGCTGTCCCCAGGGGAGATGATGTGGAGGACGGGGACTATCAGCAGCGGCGGCGAGAGGGAAAAATCAATGTTTTCAGCTGCCAATGCCCATCCCCCTCTTGCTGCCGCCGCTGATAGTCCCGTCCTCCACGTGTTCCCCGAAGTACCGCTGTCCCCGCACAGGGGAGATGATGTGGAGGACGGGGACTATCAGCAGCGGCGGCAGCGAGAGGGAAAAATCAATGTTTTCAGCTGCCAATGTCCATCCCCCTCTCGCTGCCGCCGCTGATAGTCCCGTCCTCCACGTGTTCCCCGAAGTACCGCTGTCCCCGCACAGGGGAGATGATGGACCCCTCTCACTGCCACCGCCACCGCTGAAAGTCCCGTCCTCCACGCTCCTGTCAGCTCCACGCAGTAGCGCGATCAGCTGAGCTGTCACTGAGGTTACTCGCGGCCACCGCTGGATTCAGCGGTGGCCGCGGGTAACCTCAATGACAGCTCAGCTGATCGCGCGGCTGTCTTCAGTTGCTGTGTGGAGGTGACAGGAGCGTCGGTGTCTGCTGCTTCTCCGGTCACCTCCATGCAGCAGGGCTGGAAGCGACGCTGGAGCATCCTGGATTACGCCGGACATGGAGGGCTTTGTCGGGGTTAATAAATTGGTAATGAGGGAATGTGTTTGTGTTTTTTATTTCTAATAAAGGATTTTTCGGGTGTGTGTGTTTATTTACTATAATTTACAGATTAATCATGGAAGGTATCTCGGGGAGACGCCTGACATGATTAATCTAGGATTTAGTGGCAGCTATGGGCTGCCAATAACTCCTTATTACCCCGATTTGCCAACGCACCAGGGCAAATCGGGAAGAGCCGGGTACAGTCCCAGAACAGCCGCATCTAATGGATGCGGCCATTCTGGGCGGCTGCTGACTGATATTGTTAGGCTGGGGGGCTCCCCATAACGTGGAGCTCCCCATCCTGAGAATACCAGCCTTCAGCCGTATGGCTTTATCTGGCTGGCATTAAAATTGGGGGGGACCGCACGCCAGTTTTTTTTAATTATTTATTTATTTCTAATTTTTTTTTTTTTCAATTCAACAAGCTTTATGGGCTTGTTTGAACTGAAAAATACATGAAACAATTGTTGACAAAACTGCAGCCAAAAACGCACCAAAAAAGCAGCAAAAACGCACCAAAAAAGCACCTACATTTTTTGTGACATTTCCAGGCTCTCTCTGACAAGGTGCAGTTTTGGCTGCAGTTTTGGCTGCAGTTTGTGAACACGAAAAAGAAGCAGCGTGCGCATGTAGCCTAACAATACTAACCAGTAGCAAAAAGTTACCAGGTCATTACTTTGTCGTTACCACAGTGAACTCTGTAAAAAAAAAAAATCCAAAAAAACAATGGCAAAATTACTTGGGGTTTTCCGAATTCCACCCACTTGGATTTTGTTTCCCTTTGTTTGAGTGCATTGTATGGTAAAAATTAATGCAAACAAAGGAAAAGGGCGGCACCTACAAATTTAATACAAATTTGGTCAACCTTTATTAAAATCCATAAGTTAAAAGCAGAAATACATGGGCAGCAACACTGACGCGTTTCGGGCACACAATGCACCCTTATTTATACATGAAAACATTGCAAAAATCGACATGGATTTATACAAAATCAGACTCATTTACAAACATGGGTAATAACTTAAAGGGGTTGTCCACTACTAGGACAAGTTTCCCCCAGGCAAAATAATAAAGCTTATACTCACCTCCCGTACCAGCGCCGTTCCAACGACTCATGGTGCTGAGGCTCACATGATATTGTGACGTCACACGAGCCCAATAGAGCTACCTCTCCTGGCTACAAATCGATAGCCATTGTTGAAAATTTTATACAGAATTTCATTTTTGTATTTACTGATGATACTTTTGATATTATTGTACTGAGAACTATATGGAGCACTAAACATTATAGTATTGTTAGTTACATCACCATTATTATGTTTCCCATTTCTTTTACTATGTAACTTGTCTTTCCTTTTTAATCTACAGGATTTATAATGCATCTCAATTATTATTTTCTCATTTAAACCTCTTTCCTTTGGCCTTCCTTTTATAATGACACTGTCCTTTTTCAAAGGCATCATCATTCGAGCAGACACGCCTGGCTCTCGTAAACTCACAGTACGGAAAGGAGGAAATTGTATCAGAAGGAGGGCCGCTGTCAGCTGCTGATAGGTCTCCTATAGAGGGAACAGTCAATTTGGGCCAGTATGCTTACACTGTAGGCTAATGTGGTTATCATTCACAAATGTGATGAAGTCTGGTAAAGTTGACCAAACAAAACATCGTCTACGTAACGACCATACCAGACCACACTGGAAGAAAAAGGATTATCGTGGGAGAAAATGAGAAAAAAAAATCAAAGCACCCAATACAACATCTTATAATTATAGAGAATGCAGGGTCAATACATCACATATTGATTTTCTTTCAATTTTAAAAGCCAACGAATAAGCAAAAAGAGAATGAAGTCTCCCTTGCAGTACTTTTCCATCCTAGATACAGACCTTGTCCAGTATCCCGCTAAACCTCAGTTAACTTCTCCCAGACTATCAATTCCTTTTACTCCGTAATCTTCTTCGAAATAAGCTTAACCTAATCCTCACCAACTCCCTCGACACTAGACCAGCTTCATCGATCCACGCCTATCACAATTGCTCAAACTTATTAAGGGTACCTTATCTGATTTATTTTAATAACCAGGTTTTTACTTTTGCATAATTCACGCATTGCATTTTTATCTAATGTAGAAAGGTTTCTACCTGGTGGTACCAATTTTTATAACACGAGGACTAAAGGGGAAACCTAGTCCTGGCCATATCATGACCACAAAAATCAGAATAAGTCAAATACCCATTACTTGCAAAAATATAAAACATTTAATAGAGAATATTATAGCAAGGAGTAAAATACAACATCATCATATCACAGTCATAATTAACAGATTTTTACAAGAAGACCTTGAACACAATTCACATTGGGCCAGCAAACCACACATGGCATAAGGTTCTTTTTAAGATGATCCACAGACACATAAATAGTGATTTATATTAGATATAATGCAATAGACATATATATATATATATATATATATATATATATATATATATATATATATATATATATATATGTATATATGTATATATGAGATAGTAGTAAATAATCACATAAATCCTATATGTGAATCATGGATTTCGACATATACATTAAATAGTCTTTTTTTCACATTAAGGTGCAGCCATCAGCTAAAGCAGGGTTTCCAGAAAGGAAAACCCATCATAGTATGATGCTCCAGAAAATTGAAAAAAACCTCTTAAACACAGTGATCACTCACCCATGGTGGTTTGGGATGCCTAAGAAAAACGTGCCCCAACGCGCACGTTTTGATATCTTCCTCGGGGGACAGTGGTGTGTAGGCTTGTGGTACCAATGTGGCGATGTATATAGAAAAAAATCCTTCAGATACCTTTCTTCTGTAGATTACAAAAGATATAGCAACTCCACCTGGGATTCCTTGGGATAGTAATAGGGATTTCTTTTATTTTAATAGGATAATTCTCCATGTTGGTTTCAATATTACTTTCGCGAGGTAGAGTCTCAAGAGCAAAGATGGCATTCTGTTCTGCAAAAAATATTAGTAGTCACATTGTTATGTAAAACAGTGGAATCATTGAAGTGATCAGAGATTTCATTTTTAGCTGCTGAATCATTCACAAAAAATGTATTTTCACAGTGAGTAATCTAGCAAATTTGTTAACATCCAGCAGTGTCTGAAAAAGTTCAAAATTTTGTGAAGGGACAAAATTGAGACCTCAGGAAAGAACACTGATTTGTTTCTCAGACAGAACAGTAGGGGTTAAAACCACCACAGTATTGCAAAAGGCAGTGTCTGATGAAGTTAGTTTTTCTTTCCTTTCTGGGTCGGATATCTTTTGGGAAAGGGCCACACTGTTTGTCCTTATTAGCTATAACCGCCACACTGTTCGCTCTAAATAACTATAACAGCAACACTGTCCAGCCCTTATTAGTTATTACTGCCACACTGTCCTCCTTTATTAACTATAACCACACTGTCCACCTTTATTAGATAAAAGCACCACACTGTCAGCCTTTATTAGATATAACCTCCCCATACTTTCCTCCCTTATTAGCTAAAAGCACCACACTGTTAGCCCTTATTAGATATAACCTCCCCACACGTTCCACCCTTATTACCAATAACCACCACATTGTCGGCCCTAATTATCCAGCCCTTATTAGTTATAACTGCCACACTGGCACATTGTCCTCTTTTATTAACTATAACCACACTGTCCACCCTTATTAGGTAAAAGTGCCGCACTGTTAGCCCTTATTAGATATAACCTCCCCACACGTTCCACCCTTATTAGCAATAACCACCACATTATCGGCCTTATTATGCAGCCCTTATTAGTTATAACTGCTACACTGTCCTCCCTTATTAACTATAACCACACTGTCCACCCTTATTAGGTAAAAGCGCCACAGTGTCAGCCTTTATTAGATATAACCTCCCCACACTTTCCACCCTTATTAGCAATAACAACCACATTGTCGGCCCTAATTATCCAACCTTTATTAGTTATAACTGCCACACTGGCACATTGTCCTCCTTTATTAACTACAGTTAGGTCCAGAAATATTTGGACAGTGACACAAGTTTTGTTATTTTAGCTGTTTACAAAAACATGTTCAGAAATACAATTATATATATAATATGGGCTGAAAGTGCACACTCCCAGCTGCAATATGAGAGTTTTCACATCCAAATCGGAGAAAGGGTTTAGGAATCATAGCTCTGTAATGCATAGCCTCCTCTTTTTCAAGGGACCAAAAGTAATTGGACAAGGGACTCTAAGGGCTGCAATTAACTCTGAAGGCGTCTCCCTCGTTAACCTGTAATCAATGAAGTAGTTAAAAGGTCTGGGGTTGATTACAGGTGTGTGGTTTTGCATTTGGAAGCTGTTGCTGTGACCAGACAACATGCGGTCTAAGGAACTCTCAATTGAGGTGAAGCAGAACATCCTGAGGCTGAAAAAAAAGAAAAAATCCATCAGAGAGATAGCAGACATGCTTGGAGTAGCAAAATCAACAGTCGGGTACATTCTGAGAAAAAAGGAATTGACTGGTGAGCTTGGGAACTCAAAAAGGCCTGGGCGTCCACGGATGACAACAGTGGTGGATGATCGCCGCATACTTTCTTTGGTGAAGAAGAACCCGTTCACAACATCAACTGAAGTCAGAACACTCTCAGTGAAGTAGGTGTATCTGTCTCTAAGTCAACAGTAAAGAGAAGACTCCATGAAAGTAAATACAAAGGGTTCACATCTAGATGCAAACCATTCATCAATTCCAAAAATAGACAGGCCAGAGTTAAATTTGCTGAAAAACACCTCATGAAGCCAGCTCAGTTCTGGAAAAGTATTCTATGGACAGATGAGACCAAGATCAACCTGTACCAGAATGATGGGAAGAAAAAAGTTTGGAGAAGAAAGGGAACGGCACATGATCCAAGGCACACCACATCCTCTGTAAAACATGCTGGAGGGAACGTGATGGCATGGGCATGCATGGCTTTCAATGGCACTGGGTCACTTGTGTTTATTGATGACATAACAGCAGACAAGAGTAGCCGGATGAATTCTGAAGTGTACCGGGATATACTTTCAGCCCAGATTCAGCCAAATGCCGCAAAGTTGATCGGACGGCGCTTCATAGTACAGATGGACAATGACCGCAAGCATACAGCCAAAGCTACCCAGGAGTTCATTTGTGCAAAAAAGTGGAACATTCTGCAATGGCCAAGTCAATCACCAGATCTTAACCCAATTGAGCATGCATTTCACTTGCTCAAATCCAGACTTAAGACGGAAAGACCCACAAACAAGCAAGACCTGAAGGCTGCGGCTGTAAAGGCCTGGCAAAGCATTAAGAAGGAGGAAACCCAGCGTTTGGTGATGTCCATGGGTTCCAGACTTAAGGCAGTGATTGCCTCCAAAGGATTCGCAACAAAATATTGAAAATAAAATATTTTTTTTGGGTTTGGTTTATTTGTCCAATTACTTTTGACCTCCTAAAATGTGGAGTGTTTGTAAAGAAATGTGTACAATTCCTACAATTTCTGTCAGATATTTTTGTTCAAACCTTCAAATTAAACGTTACAATCTGCACTTGAATTCTGTTGTAGAGGTTTCATTTCAAATCCAATGTGGTGGCATGCAGAGCCCAACTCGCGAAAATTGTGTCACTGTCCAAATATTTCTGGACCTAACTGTATAACCACACTGTCCACCCTTATTAGGTAAAGGCGCCGCACTGTTAGCCCTTATTAGATATAACCTCCCCAACCTCCCCTTTCCGCCTCTCCTTTTCATTTTTTTAATGCTGTATTCTTTTTGGTAACTTTTTCAATGTATAGCCTTTCAAAGGAGAAATAAATTATATCCTAAGTGTAATTATAAGAGTCAGAGGTGTCCTAATCCGAAGGGGAAAAATTAACCCATTTGTGTCCATATTTCTTTCTCTCACTCATCTTAATGTGCTTTAGAATTGATTTGGGTCTTTTATTATTATTGGTTTAAATGTCATTGTTTTCCAGTTATATACATATTCATGTTTGTAGTTTAATGAATGCCTTTGAAATTTATATTTTTTAATGTTCATGATGTTATCTTCAATTTTACTCACATTCTCTCATTACTCACATGTTGTATTCATTCAAAGCCGTGAAGGAGATAATGGAGGATTGGATTTCATCCATTTCCTTCCGTAAATTCTCAAGACGGATTTCTTCTTCTTCTTCATAATCAATTTCATTAATTCCATGGAGCACTTAGGCAACACATTATTCCATTCACATAAAAAAGCATCAGAAAAAATGTGAGTTGGAATTTTTTTTGATCCTAAGGACACGGGGAATAATTTCCTTTTCTACATAGGTGGAAAGTGTGTTTTATTCCAATATGTGCAAAATTCCCAGGAATTCCAGATAGAGATTTTTTTTCCAGGTGGATTAATAGACTCCTTAGTTCTGTGCCATTAGATGTGGTGTCAGCAGAATTACCAAACACTTGATTAAGTTTTGCATGGCGTGACTCCATGGCTAAATGTATACAGCTTGATATTTGTGAGCAGAATTAACCTTATGACAGATAGGCCGGGGCCACATGGGGCACTACTGCGATGCTCGCATGAGACTCGGCTCGCGCTGGCAGCACAGCAGGAGCCGAGTGTCATGCGAGTGTGCCTGCGTCTGAGGTCCGACCCTGCGAGCAGACCTCAGCTGCGGGGGACGGACCAGCTCTGCAGAGGGGCGGGCCGGCACGGAGGAGGAGAGGGAGGGATTTCTCTCCCTCTCTCCTCCGTAGCCGGTGATTCTCGCCCCTGCACGCACGGTACACCGGAGTACTGCGAGTACAGTGCGATTTTTCTCTCACCCCATTCACTTGAATGGGTGTGAGAGAAAGAGTCTCACATTACATACACAGCATGCTGCGATTGTTTTCTCGGTCCGATTAGGGCTGAGAATATAATTGCTCATGTGTGCTCTCACACATGCTAGAATTGGTCCGAGGGGAATGCGATGTTTTATCGTACTCTACTCGCACCGATTTTCTCGCCGTGTGGCTTAGGCCATAAGTACAGAGTTTTTATAGTCAAAATATTAAAGGGGTTGTCCACTAGTTTGTCAACCCCTACTTATTCCCCTTGTTTGCATCTGTAAAAATAAATAAGCCTATACTCACCTCCGGCTCAGCCACATTTCCAGCGATGTCTGAAGCCGCTCTCCCGAGGCCCACGTGACATTATTATGACATGCAGGATCAATCAGCGCCAACTTCCTTCACCCTACCTTCGGATGTTTGAGCAGGAAGTCAGCGCTGCACTCAATTCCTGCTCAAATGTCCGAAGGCGGGGAGAAGGAAGCCGACACTGATTGGTCCCAAATGTCATAACAATGTCATGTGGCTCCCGAGAACACGGCTTCAGACATCGCTGGAACTGCAGCTGCACCGTTGGTGAGTACAGGCTTATTTTTTTTTCCGGGATTGAAGAAAGGGAATGAGTAATGCCTGGTTTACACGCTTCAATAAATCTTTTAATCCGTCGTCGGGGTCAAGTTGTAAGTGACGCACATCCTGCATCGTTCGTGACGTATTTGCGTGTGACACTTACGTGCGATCAAGATTGAACGAAAATACGGTGATCGCATACACGTCGTTTATTCCTCATACATTGGACGTTTTGTTGTATGAACCTAGTCAATTGAAATGTGTGACATCCCTCATGCGATTTTGGTGTCTGATGCTATGTGCGCAGGTGTGCGCTCTGCACCGCAGCTTAAAAAAGGTCCGCTTCAGAGCGCAGCTGAAAAGCTGCGTTCTGAAGCGCCTCACAATGTCTGTCATTCACTAATCTCTGTCAGTCCGTCACTATCTCTGTCCCTCTCTCTCTGTCCATGTCAGTCTATCCCTCTCCCCCCCCTCTCTCATACTCACCGATCCCCGGCGCGGCGCTGCACGGCATTCACACTGCTCCGGCGGCTTTTACTGTTTTGAAAAAGCCGGCCGCCCATTAAACAATCTCGTATTCCCTGCTTTCCCCGCCCAACGGCGCCTATGATTGGTTACAGTGAGACACGCCCCCACGCTGAGTGACAGGTGTCACACTGCACCCAATCACAGCAGCCGGTGGGCGTGTCTATACTGTGCAGTGAAATAAATAATTTAAAAAAACGGCGTGCGGTTCCCCCCAATTTTAAAACCAGCCAGATAAAGCCATACGGCTGAAGGCTGGTATTCTCAGGATGGGGAGCTCCACGTTATGGGGAGCCCCCCAGCCTAACAATATCAGCCAACAGCCGCCCAGAATTGCCGCATACATTATATGCGACAGTTCTGGGACTGTACCCGGCTCTTCCCGATTTGCCCTGGTGCGTTGGCAAATCGGGGTAATTAGGAGTTATTGGCCGCCCATAGCTGCCAATAAGTCCTAGATTAATCATGTCAGGCGTCTATGAGACACCCTCCATGATTAATCTGTAAATTACAGTAAATAAACACACACACACCCGAAAAAATCCTTTATGATAAATAAAAAACACAAACATATACCCTGGTTCACCACTCTAATCAGCCCCAAAAAGCCCTCCATGTCCGGCGTACTCCAGGATGGTCCAGCGTCGCATCTGTGACGCCCTGGGCAAGCCAGGGGTCACAGGTCATGCACCAACACACCCTACACCCCAGTTAGGCACATCAAAGCTAACCAAAAATCCTTGTTGCCTTCCTCCAGGGGCTGATGTTCACACCAGGGGGTGGGCCAGGCGGTTGGCTCCGCCCACCGAGGAGGACACAGCTCTGGAGGCAGGAAGTACCAGGCAGATTAGCTCAGGGGGAGCTTGAGTAAACAGCTAAGTGGAAGTGAAGTAGAAGTGGAAGTGGTAAAGGAGGAGTAGGAGAAGTTGAAGGAAGGTGAAAGGTGACAGAAAGACAGCCTGAAGTAGTCCAGCTGTGTGCAGGACAGGGTCAGCAAGGTCAGCAACGGCGGTGACTGTCTGGAGGGGGACCGTTTGGAAGTTTCTGGAAGGACCGCGGACGGGTAGTGGCCCGGCGGTCTGGAGCAGTGTACCAAAGGACAGTCAGCACCAGGGCAGGGGCCTCTCGGACCCCGGCAAGGCTAGGAGTCACCATAATTTGCCAAATCCGTCAGTGAAGGGGACGTAGATCCCCCAACAACCAAGTCCCGATTGAAGGCAACAGCCCAACCATTGTAGCAGAAACACCGCCACCGCCAGGGCACCAGTTTCTCAGGGCCAGCGCCTGCGGGCAAAGAGTAGAGCTCCTCCGGTCCAGCTTGAAGCCGGGGAGCGGGTTACCGGTGGGAACCCATCGCTACCAACACAGAAACAAAGGTGCAAGGAAAAGGGACATCACCGTCACCTACTGGGAGAGCAAGTGCAGCCGTCCGTGGGAACCGTCTTTCCAGCCGTGTGGTTTACCGTAAAACTGTGTCAACGTCTCAGGCTGAGTGAGTACCACAGTGCCGCAAGGCACAGCGCTGCCCCCGCGTCCCTGCGCCCACCAGGCCCTGCACCTTCCACACCATCACTGGGCCCCGGGATCACCAACCCCTACCCACGGAGGGGCAACACAACACCTGGCTGCTCCGCATCACCATCCCCGGGATCCCCATATTGAGCAGCGGTGGTGAAATCACCACAACCGTGGGTGGCGTCACGGACAATAAACAATCCTCACACCCCACAATCCCCTTTCACTCACGGGCGAGGAGTGCCGCTCGAGAACCCCCGGGATCCGGCCTACAGCTCGAGCCACCACTGAGCAGCGGCCGCCGGACCCGAGCAGAAGGGGGTGAGCGTAGTGTGCTGACACCCTCCTCCCCGCCCGCGACACATCCAGCGCTGCTGCATGGAGGTGACCGGAGCTGCAGCAGACACAGCCGCTCCGGTCACCTCCACACAGCAAATGAAGACAGCCGCGCGATCAGCTGAGCTGTCACTGAGGTTACCCGCTGTCACTGGATCCAGCGGTGGATGCAGCGGTGGCCGCGGGTAACCTCAGTGACAGCTCAGCTGATCGCGCTACTCACCTCAGTTGCTGCGTGGAGGTGACCGGAGCGGCGGTGAGTAGCGCGATCAGCTGAGCTGTCACTGAGGTTACCCGCGGCCACCGCTGCATCCACCGCTGGATCCAGTGACAGCGGGTAACCTCAGTGACAGCTCAGCTGATCGCGCGGCTGTCTTCATTAGCTTTGTGGAGGCGACAGGAGCGGCTGTGTCTGCTGCAGCTCCGGTCACCTCCATGCAGCAGCGCTGGATGCGACGCTGCATCATCCTGGATTACGCCGGACATGGAGGGCTTTTTGGGGCTGATTAAAGTGGTGAACCAGGGTATATGTTTGTGTTTTTTATTTATAATAAAGGATTTTTTCGGGCGTGTGTGTGTTTATTTACTGTAATTTACAGATTAATCATGGAGGGTGTCTCATAGACGCCTGACATGATTAATCTAGGACTTATTGGCAGCTATGGGCTGCCAATAACTCCTTATTACCCCGATTTGCCAACGCACCAGGGCAAATCGGGAAGAGCCGGGTACAGTCCCAGAACTGTCGCATATAATGTATGCGGCAATTCTGGGCGGCTGTTGGCTGATATTGTTAGGCTGGGGGGCTCCCCATAACGTGGAGCTCCCCATCCTGAGAATACCAGCCTTCAGCCTTATGGCTTTATCTGGCTGGTTTTAAAATTGGGGGGGACCGCACGCCGTTTGTTTTAATTATTTAATTTTTTATTTCACTGTACAGTATAGACACGCCCACCGGCTGCT
Organism: Anomaloglossus baeobatrachus; assembly: GCF_048569485.1. Classification (NCBI taxonomy): domain Eukaryota; kingdom Metazoa; phylum Chordata; class Amphibia; order Anura; family Aromobatidae; genus Anomaloglossus; species Anomaloglossus baeobatrachus. Next base: position 757,556,092 of record NC_134354.1, read on the forward strand.
GTGATTGGGTGCAGTGTGACACCTGTCACTCAGCGTGGGGGCGTGTCTCACTGTAACCAATCATAGGCGCCGGTGGGCGGGGAAAGCAGGGAATACGAGATTGTTTAATGGGCGGCCGGCTTTTTCAAAACAGTAAAAGCCGCCGGAGCAGTGTGAATGCCGTGCAGCGCCGGGGATCGGGGATCGGTGAGTATGAGAGAGGGCTGCTCAATTCACTTACTCAGGAGTTTAGCGGTCACCGGTGAGCCCTTCACAGGTGACCGCTAATCAGGGCGTGACACAGACAGAGCCGCAGCATGACAATGAAGTCGGGTGAGGTTCACCCGAGTTCATTCTGATCGTGCGGCTCTTTCTGTGTCTGCTGTCATCTGCCATTCACCGCTGCTACATGGCTGTCTGTGTCTGCTGTCAGCGGCCATGTAGCAGAGCTGAATGGCAGATGACATAGTAAAAACGCATCCCTACACATTACACACGCTTGGCAAGTCAATAAATAAAAAAAAAGGGTGCCCAATACATACGTCACAGAACACATGATCTAAAGGATCGCACACAAAATTGATCAATTTAACATAGACTACTAACGCACGTGTGACAGCAAATGAACGACCTATGTGCAATCTCATTAGATCGCATATGCGACCTGGGCGTGTCACATCGCATACGAGATCGCACACCTAATTGTAAGGTATAAAGCTGGCTTAAGGGTTGTCCAAGTAGTGGACAACCCCTTTAATCCAAAAAACACAGGTTATATACAGGATAAAAAGTCACTTGAATACAAGCAACATGGTGAAAAAGCTTATGCACAAAAAGAAAAGAGTGTTGCTCACGTGTCACGCAGTGACGAGTGTCGCAACACACTGGGTGCACTATACAACGGTGGCACTAGGGAAAGGGGAGCAGGGTCACCTCCTAAACTCACCTGAGGCTGACCCTTGCACTCCCTAATGTCCCTGCACAGATTTTTTCACCCTGTCGCCAATCACCTGCCTATCCCTGTCTGTATAGTGCACAGGGTAGCAGGAACACTAGTCTTGCTCTACATAAAAGACACAGAGAGGATAAGACAGACAGGAGTAAAATAAACAGCAATCATAGAAAGCACTCCAAATGACAAGAGTTATTAATGAGGTACGGACCAGAGGGGAAAAACCAAAAAGGACTAAAGAAGGGAAAAACTCAACACAGCTTTCACACAGCAAATGTTCTCTGAATGGTTTCCTGGTCCACAGCTCACAGATTCCCTCTAGAGGCAATCAAAACAGAAACTGGCAATTACCTGGGCTGGGAGAGAAATCTTTATAGCAGAGCAAATTGGCAATAGAAGACAGCTGGCTAAAGTTTTCATTCAGAGTTTAGCAGATCAGAAGATCTACTTAACCCAGGATAAAGGAGAATCTGCACAGCCAGCAGTATTAAACTGAGCAAGTGTGAATGAAGCCCTGTGATATGATCTCCTAACAATAAAAATAGGAGGGACCACTCTCCATTGTGGTACCTTTGTGATATCACCATATAGTAGTAATGAAGTTTTGTCCAAATAACATGGAGTTCCTACCACCTGCTGACCAGCAGGAAAGTATGTGGATTAAAGAGGCAGCCCCTCCAAATTGAATCAAAATGTATTCCATCTTTATTAAAGTTCATAAGTTAAAACCACTAAAAATTGAGCATCAACACTGACGCATTTCTGGCCTAAAATGAGCCCCTAGTCATGGATAAAAACATTGCAAAAATGGATATGGAATTATACAAACGCAGATTCATTTACAAACACTTGTAATGAATGACAATCAGAAGTTTATAAACAGACCCACAGTCACACACACACACACACATACACACACACACACAATATCACACACCCAAAGTCACACACTCCCACAGTCACACACACACACACACACTCCCACAGTCACACACACACCCACAGTCAGACACAGTCACACAGTCTCTCTCACACACACACACACACACACTCCCACAGTCACACACACCCACAGTCACACACTCCCACAGTCACACACTCCCACAGTCACACACACCCACAGTCACACACCCACAGTCACACACTCCGACAATCACACACACCCATAGTCACACACACACAGTCACACACCCCCACAGTCACACACACCCACAGTCATACACTCCCACAGTCACACACCCACAGTCACACACCCACAGTCACACACTCCGACAATCACACACACCCATAGTCACACACACACACACAGTCACACACACCCACAGTCACACACACCCACAGTCACACACACCCATAGTCACACACACCCATAGTCACACACCCAGTCATGAACACCCAGTCATACACACCCACAGTCACACACTCCCATAGTCACACACACCCACAGTCACACACCCAGTCACAGTCACACACACAGTCACACACCCACAGTCACACACACTCGCAGTCACACTCCCATAGTCACACACTCCCACAGTCACACACCCCCAGTCACACACCCACAGTCACACACTCCCATAGTCACACACACCCACAGTCGCAATATGTGCACTATAGTGCCTGAAATACAACCACAATCACAATATTTGTTTGAGTACATTCTATGGTAAAATTAATGTTGCCATTCAAAACTAGAATTCCTCCTGCTCCTGCAAAATACAAGTCTTCAAACAAATATATCAACAAGAGAATAAAAATGTTATTTGAGGTTCTCTGTGACGAGGCAGTGGGATTAAAAAAGGTCTGATCAGAAAGTGAACTAAGAACCTTGTGTTCAGGTTTGTACATTTTTGCTTAGTCACAATAGATCTTTGAGTTTTTGATGTGTGGTCCATGTCATTCTTTTTGTTGCATAAAAAACGTTATTTTTTTGGAAATCGAGGTGGAAAAACTGAAAGCAAAAAAGTTGGTGCATACCCTAGAGGTTAAACAAGCGCCAATATTTTTTACGTGGTCAATCATCTCTTTTTATGGGTAGAAATTTGTCTCTGTAACTGTTCCCTTAGAATTCTCAGAATTATCCAAAAACAAATAATTTTACTGCTCCAGATTTAATCTAACCAATAAAATAAGAGTATACACTAATGGCGCATTTAGACAAGCCAATAACCCGGCAAATGAGACTTCGTAGGAAAGTTCTTTCCCAGTTATCGGTCTGTTTAAACAGGCCTGGAATCACCCGTTGCCAAAATGGTTGATCGTAGGGTGAGAAAATTTATATACATACATAAAAATATTCATTATCGGTAGCACGTTGCCCCGTGTAAACAGGTGATTTGCTGCCAATAACATGGCACAGTATGGGGACAAAACATTTACATTAGAGATCATTCTGTCTCCAAAACTATGTGTCATCCTGAGTACAAAGGCCAGAAAATGACCATCGATGGATGGGAGGTCTTCAGAGGAGCCAGCCTAGAATAGGGTTCAAGTGTGAGAAGATGTGGCTTTGGTGCTAGCACTGGCCAATCCTGAGGTATCCTTGAGAGGTCTGGAGCCTACGACTCACCCTGGTGGGCTTAGAGAGTCGTCCTGCTAGAGAGCCTCCAGGGCTCAGAATCGGATGAAGGTGAAAGGAGTCAGGGGGAAGGAGACACAGACACGGAACTTGAAGATAAGATCCAAGATAGTGGAGGGCAACAGGTCGAGAGGTAGTACCCCTCACGGAGAGGAAAGAAGCAAAGGAAGGCCCATCTGTACTAACTGTGTGAAGAATAAGGTGAACGTTTTGTTTGGCTAAGTGAGCTCTGGTGTGTTACTGATTTTCTACGACAGGGACCACCAACCAGGTGACGGACGCCAGCCAGAAGAAACCAGTAAGTGTTGTGCACACCACCCGACATCCCATGAGCCCCCAGAGTCTCCTTAGCGAAGGAGTGCTGTGCCCGAGCAGCATGGGGCTGGCACCTTCCTTCATTAGAAATATGTAATACCTAATTTCTCCTGCGGAAGTGCTGCAGAGAATTTGAATACCTGCTTTTGGGTTCTGCCACTGTTACCAGCTAGTTCCAGTAGCAGGTTAACCTTTTAATTGATTGATCTAGTTGGCAACTCACTTATATTATACTTTTTAGAAATTCTTGTTATTTTTTATTTTCTTCCCCAGTGCATTAAAAAAATCTGCTAAATATTAGGTGGGAAGACTAAAATAATAGTGAACGATATTACGACTTGATCCTGTGAAATATCTCTATAAACTGAGTCTGGATATTGTAAGTGAATTAATTGTTCTTAGACCAAGGTTAAAGACACTGTAACGTTACAGCATACGAGCGTCTCCTGGTAATGTCACAACCTTGCGAGCAAGATAAACCGCTTCATGATTTACATACAGGCCTCCGAGGAAAGCAGTGAAATCTTTTCTGGGCTGGACGCCAGCGGGGCAGACTCATTAACCAGACCCATATTTTCACCACAACTTAATGTTTTCTAAGATGTAATATTTCTGGGACTTGATAAAACATAGTGTATGCCCCAGCAGCGGATCGAACTGCTCGGATCCGGGGGTAGGTCCGTTTGTGGCTCGAGGGTCTCCGGACCTGGGGGCTTAGGGGCCACACTTTAAACTAAAAGGGGGGTATTTACAGGGGAGATATAGTTCATGACGCCACCAATGGTGTGCAGTAATTGGGAGTACCGCCGCTGCCGTTGGGAGTACCCGGGGTGATGGAATGGGACAGCAAAGTGTCGTTACCCTCCACGGGTAGGGGTATGCCCCAGGACTCTGGATGATGATCTTGGGTGCCGTGACGGGGAGATCACTCATGTACTCACTCAGTCATTAAGCAGAGGCTGACAACCGGGTAAACCAAGTCTCTGGGTGCCGCTGCCGCTCAAGGGGGGCTCATCCGGGTCCCGTCCCCTTGCAGTGCTGCCTGATGGTCCGTGACCTGCCTCCTGGCACAAAGTTTAAATTCACCGTAGTGGCCCGGTAGTCTGGAACTTGCTCCCCACTATGGCTAAGTGTGGAAGCCTGTTCTCAGGGCTCACGCTTGGGATTTTAGTGGGCTACCTATATGGAAGGCCCTATCCCCCTCGTTGCGCTAGTGCCCCGATTCTGGAGCTAGTGGGAACAGTCCATGAAGGCTCCGTTCTCTGCAGGTTAATTGCTGGGTTGCCTGAAGCTTCTCCCCGGCCTAGGGTCCGTGTACCCTGCCATGCCTTTTGTCTCTTTAACAGCTCCAGGCACCTTGCCTCAATCCCCTGCGACCGGGGGGGTCAGACTCCTCTAGTCACACTGTCCTTCCTTATTAACTATAACTACACTCTCCGCCCTTATTAGCTAGCTAAAAGCTCCATACTATCAGCCCTTATTAGATATAACCTTTCCACACTTTACACCCTTATTAGCAATAACCGCAATACTGTCTGTCCTAACTATCTATAAACATCACACTGTCCACCCCTTTTTAGCTACAACCGCCACACTGTCTGCTTTTATTAGCTATATGCGCCACACTGTCCACTTTGATTAGCTATAACTGCCACATTGCCCACCCTGTGTCACAAGGAGGTTTTTTCAGGCATCGTCAATTGTCATGGGGGCGTCAGGATCTGTGGAGACTACATATTCTGGCCCTCTGCCTGCCAACTTCTCTGATATCAGTGCAGAGAAACTCAGGTTTCAACCCACAGACTTGTAGTTCATAGGCAGGTTAGCAAGAGTTAATCTCTGCCAGGCTGCTTTTTAATCTCCTTTGGTCGCATCCTGTTGGGGAGCCGGTAACATTCACTCCCCTCTTATATATGCTGGCTGGACAATTCCATTAATGCCAGCTATAGCTAGTCAATACTGGTCTGGAGAGATGGTGTGATCCAGACTTACTGGTGGTTGCAGTACTGTTTGTTCCTGTGAGTTGGAAATTTGTCTGAGTTTTGTTTTTTTTCCTTTTCTGTGTTTATCTGTGTTGCCTTCACACTCCTGCCCCTTCCTTTCCTGGGGAGGGAGGGGGGAGTAAAACAGATTAGTTCTGGTCAGGAGAATAGCCAGGCATGGGGTTCAGGCATCTCCACCAGTAGGGTTAACCATGAGGTTAGGGATAGCCTAGCATGAGTGAATATATTGGAGCCCCCTGGCCTTTGCTATCCTGCAGTTACATCATGACACCCTGAGTAGCTAAACTACCACACTGTCTCCATCTTAAGTGTCCCTCCCCGCCACATATGGCCTCATTTCAATACTGGGCCCCCTCTTCACACTGTGTGCACACCAACCTGTGAAGTCTCTGTACTCTGCCCCATCCTCACACTTCACGTCCCTCTACAAGCTGACCCTCCATATTGTGCCCTCACACTGTCACCCATGCTGTCCTTTTTCTATACTGTCTCCATACAGTGCTCTTATACTGTCCAGTCTCTTTACAGTTCCTTCTTAAACTTTACCCATATACTGTGCCCTCACACTGTGCCCCCATGAAGCCCCCTCACTATACTATCCCCTGCTTTTCCCTGCACTATACTATTCCCGGAAGTGGTAGAAAGATATTCAATTGTATTCCCATCTAAAATGTGGAATGCAGGGAGACGGCCTTTTACATTTTATCTGGGCCAGCTATCAGTATTTTGGAGAAAGACTCAATTTCACTCCCGGGGAAGAGGCAAAGTGCAGACGCCTGAGTGTATGTTTGTGTGTGTGTGTATGTGTGTATGTGTGTCCGCTAAAGGAATCCGCACTGTCACATTTACAATCACAAAATATTGCACAGACACCCCATGTGACTCAGGGAATGTCATGGACAATATTTTAACGTGAAAATTTAACCCCGCGCTTTACAGTTACTCTCCAAAAAACCTGCTTACATTAAAGTCAATGGAGCTGCGAGCTACAGGTTATTAATAGGATCTGTGATACGTTGCTATGAGAATGAAGGAAATTCTTACTATAAGAAGCTTATGTGTGAGGTAATATGATTTCAGTGGGGAGACAAAGAGACAGAGACACACAGAGACAGACAGGGAAAGAGACAGACAGGGAAAAAGACAGAGATAGAGACAAACAGAGACGGGCAGACAGGCAAGAGACAGACAGGAAAAGAGACAGACAGGGAAAGAGACAGACAAAGACAGGCACACAGGGAAAGAGACAGACAGGGAAAGAGACAGACAGAGACATACAGACACACAGACAGAGAGATAGAGACAGAGAGACAGAGACAGACAGAGACAGACACAAAGACAGACACACAGACAGACAGACAGAGACAGACCGGGAAAGTGACAGACAGAGATAGACAGGCAGATACAGGGAAAGACAGGGAAACAGACAGACAGACAGAGAGAGACAGACAGAGACAGACAAATAAAGAGATACAGAGACAGACAGGGAAAGAGACAGACAAAGACAGGCACACAGGGAAAGAGACAGACAGAGACAGACAGACACACAGACAGAGAGATAGAGACAGACAGAGACAGATAGAGAGAGACAGACACACAGACAGACACACAGACAGACAGAAACAGACCGGGAAAGCGACAGACAGAGATAGACAGATAGGCAGATACAGACAGACAGACATAAAAAATACAGGGACAGACAGGAAAACAGACAGACAGGCAGAGACAGCCAGAGACAGACAGACAGAGATACAGAGACAGACAGGCAAAGAGACAGATAAACAGAAAGAGACAGACAGACAGACAGACAAAGAGATACAGGGAAAAAACAGACAGAGAGAGCAAGAGACAGACAGACAGAGGCTGGAAGAGAGGGAGAGAGACAGAGAGACAGTTACCATCCCAGGCAACTCCGGGTACTACAGCTAGTATAACATATATTTTAATGGTCGGCATGTACTACTGGTTTATTTTTGCACCTTTGTTTCTTTTATTCCAAGAGCTGTCACTTTTATTTTTGCATCAACATAGTCATATTGAGGCTTGCTCTTTGCAGTCCGAGCTGTAGTATTGCAGGACACCATTCACTTTACAATATAATGTATTGAAAAATGGGGAAAAAATTCCCGTGGGGTAAAATTTAATGGCAAAAAAAAATGCTTGTATGACATTGTCCCATTTTTATGGCTTTTTCTGTCAGTAAAATGAGCTGATAACTTGATTCCACAGATCACTACAGTTCTGGCTATACCAAATATTACAGGGTTTTTTTCTACAGCTTAAAGAGGACCTGTCGCTAGGTAAAAAGGGATTAGTTTTTGCTTAAATTTCCTTCCTGCTACTCCTTGTTTTTTTTGTTATTATTCTTAAATCTGCCCTATTTTTCCGGCGATATGGGCCTTTTCATGTACTGCTAATGTTTATGGTGTTTACCAAGGTGTCGTGGCTCACGGGATTGTCTTAATAATCTGTATTACGGTATTACCTTGGAGCCACGCCTCCTTGGTAAAAAGAAATCAAAACATAAAATTTAACAGCAAATAAAAAGACCCACATCTCTGGAACATGACAAATTTTTATAACACCAAAAGTATACCATTAAATACTCAGGTCCTGGATAAAATGAGCTGTATGATTTACTGTTTTATACAGTTAGGTCCAGAAATATTTGGACAGTGACACAAGTTTTGTTATTTTAGCTGTTTACAAAAACATGTTCAGAAATACAATTATATATATAATATGGGCTGAAAGTGCACACTCCCAGCTGCAATATGAGAGTTTTCACATCCAAATCGGAGAAAGGGTTTAGGAATCATAGCTCTGTAATGCATAGCCTCCTCTTTTTCAAGGGACCAAAAGTAATTGGACAAGGGACTCTAAGGGCTGCAATTAACTCTGAAGGCGTCTCCCTCGTTAACCTGTAATCAATGAAGTAGTTAAAAGGTCTGGGGTTGATTACAGGTGTGTGGTTTTGCATTTGGAAGTTGTTGCTGTGACCAGACAACATGCGGTCTAAGGAACTCTCAATTGAGGTGAAGCAGAACATCCTGAGGCTGAAAAAAAAGAAAAAATCCATCAGAGAGATAGCAGACATGCTTGGAGTAGCAAAATCAACAGTCGGGTACATTCTGAGAAAAAAGGAATTGACTGGTGAGCTTGGGAACTCAAAAAGGCCTGGGCGTCCACGGATGACAACAGTGGTGGATGATCACCGCATACTTTCTTTGGTGAAGAAGAACCCGTTCACAACATCAACTGAAGTCCAGAACACTCTCAGTGAAGTAGGTGTATCTGTCTCTAAGTCAACAGTAAAGAGAAGACTCCATGAAAGTAAATACAAAGGGTTCACATCTAGATGCAAACCATTCATCAATTCCAAAAATAGACAGGCCAGAGTTAAATTTGCTGAAAAACACCTCATGAAGCCAGCTCAGTTCTGGAAAAGTATTCTATGGACAGATGAGACAAAGATCAACCTGTACCAGAATGATGGGAAGAAAAAAGTTTGGAGAAGAAAGGGAACGGCACATGATCCAAGGCACACCACATCCTCTGTAAAACATGGTGGAGGCAACGTGATGGCATGGGCATGCATGGCTTTCAATGGCACTGGGTCACTTGTGTTTATTGATGACATAACAGCAGACAAGAGTAGCCGGATGAATTCTGAAGTGTACCGGGATATACTTTCAGCCCAGATTCAGCCAAATTCCGCAAGGTTGATCGGACGGCGCTTCATAGTACAGATGGACAATGACCCCAAGCATACAGCCAAAGCTACCCAGGAGTTCATGAGTGCAAAAAAGTGGAACATTCTGCAATGGCCAAGTCAATCACCAGATCTTAACCCAATTGCGCATGCATTTCACTTGCTCAAATCCAGACTTAAGACGGAAAGACCCACAAACAAGCAAGACCTGAAGGCTGCGGCTGTAAAGGCCTGGCAAAGCATTAGAAGGAGGAAACCCAGCGTTTGGTGATGTCCATGGGTTCCAGACTTAAGGCAGTGATTGCCTCCAAAGGATTCACAACAAAATATTGAAAATAAAAATATTTTGTTTGGGTTTGGTTTATTTGTCCAATTACTTTTGACCTCCTAAAATGTGGAGTGTTTGTTAAGAAATGTGTACAATTCCTACAATTTCTATCAGATATTTTTGTTCAAACCTTCAAATTAAACGTTACAATCTGCACTTGAATTCTGTTGTAGAGATTTCATTTCAAATCCAATGTGGTGGCATGCAGAGCCCAACTCGCGAAAATTGTGTCACTGTCCAAATATTTCTGGACCTAACTGTATAAACTTCGATGGGCCTCCCATACAAAATTTGGACCTGGGCCCCCCCCATTCCCGAATGTTGGTTACATTTAGCGTTCTAAATCATATAAAGACATACAAGTTGTCTATCCCCACATTATGTAGCAATGTGCCCCATCCTGTTTTATTGTCCCCCATCGTAAGTATGTCCCCTCTGGTAAATATGTTACTCATCCTGGTATATATGTTTCCCATCTTGGAATATATGTCCCCATCCTGGTAGTTATGTCCCCCATCTTGGTAAATGTGTTCCCTATCCTAGGCATCATCCTTGTATATATAGCCCCTGTCTGGTTAATGTTCCCCATCCTGGTAAATATGTCTCCTGTCTAGGTATATATGCCCCCCATCCTGTTATATATGTACCCCATTATAGGCTCCTTCCTGGTAAATCTGTCCCCCATCCTGGTATACATGTCCACCATCCTAGGCTCTTTCCTGTTAAATATGTCCACCATCCTGGTTTATATCTCCCCATCCTAATTTATTTGTCCCCCTCCTGGTATATGTGTCCCCTTCCTGTTATATATGTCCCTCTCCTGGTATATATGCAGTCATTCTGGTACAAATGTCACCCTCCTGTGCCCCATCCTGGTTTATTGTGTTCCCTCCTTGTATATACAGTATGTCCCCCTCCTGGTATATACAGTATGTCCCCATCCTGGGCCACTCCTGGTATATATGTCCCCATTCTGGTACAAATGTCACCGTCATGTGCCCCATCCTGGTTTATTGTGTTTCCTCCTGGTATATACAGTATGTCCCCCTCCTGGTATATACAGAATGTCCCCATCCTGGGCCACCCCTGGTATATATGTCCTCTTTCTGGTACAAATGTCACCCTCCTGTGCCCCATTCTGGTTTATTGTGTTCCCTCCTGGTATATATGTGTCGCCCTGGGCAAGCCAGGGGACACAGGTCACAACACCACCACACCCCACATCCCAGGTAGGCACACCTAAGCTGAACCAAAAATCCTTGTTGCCTTCCTCCAGGAGTCTGATGATGCATACCAGGGGGTGGGCCAGGCGGTTGGCTCCGCCCACCAAGGAGCTCACAACTCTGGAGGCAGGAAGTGTCAGGCAGATGAGCCCAGGGTGAGCCTGTGTCAACAGCAGAGTAGCCCGGGTAGGGCTAGAGTAAACAGCAGAGAAGTGAAAGTGAAGGAAAGAAAAAGGGAAAAGGAGGAAAGCAAGAAGTGGTGACAGAGCAGAGAGTGTGCAAGCCTGAGAGCCCAGCTTTGTGTAGGGCCAGAACAGCAAGGTCAGCGACGGCGGTTACTGTCCGGAGGGGGACCGTTTGGAAGTTCCTGGAAGGACCCTGTTGGCTGTGTGCCCGGTGGTCTGGAGCAGTGTTCCGAAGGACAGTCAGCACCAGGGCAGGGGCCTCTCGGGCCCCGGCAAGGCTAGGAGTCGCCAAATTTGCCGAATCCGTCAGTGAAGGGGACGTAGATTCCCCCAACAACCAAGTCCCGATTGAAGGCAAAAGCCCAACCTGTACAACAGAGACACCGCCACCGCCAGGGCACCAGTCTCTGAGGGCCAGCGCCTGCGGGCAAAGTGTAGTGCTCCTCTGGCCCAGCTTGAAGCCGGGGAGCGGGTTACCGGTGGGGACCCATCGCAACCATCCGTACATACAGGTGCAAGGAAGAGGGGCATCACCGTCACCTACCGGGAAAGCAAAGCAGCCGTCTGTGGGACCGTCCTACCAGCCGTTTGGTTTACCGTACAAACTGTGTCCAAGTCTCAGGCTGAGTGAGTATCACAGTGCCGCAAGGCACAGCGCTGCCCCCGCGTCCCTGCGCCCACCAAGCCCTGCACCTCCCAAGCCATCACCGGGCCACGGGATCACCAACCCCTACCCACGGAGGGGCAACACAACACCTGGCTGCTCCCCATCACCATCCCCGGGATCCCCGCATTGAGCAGCGGTGGTGCTACACATCACCACAACCGTGGGTGGCGTCACGGACATTATCCCAACACCCCAAACAACCCCCCTTTCACTCACGGGCGAGGAGTGCCGCTCGAGGAAGCTCCCGGGATCCGGCCTACGGCTCGAGCCACCACTGAGCAGCCGGACCCGAGCAGAAGGGGTGAGCGCGGTGTGCCGACACCCTCCTCCCCGCCCGCGACATATACAGCATGTCCCCCTCCTGGTATATACAAAATGTCCCACTCCTGGACCCCATACTGGTATATATGTCTCCATCTTGGTTTATTTGTCCGCCTCCTGGTATATATGTTCTACTCTTGGGATAAATGTCCCCATCCTGGTAAATATATCTCTGCTCTATCTCTAACATAAAAAACCCTGAAACATTCACCCTACCTGACTCCCTTGCTGTGTCCCCCTCTGTAGTCAGCGCACAATAGTTGGCAGCTAACATCAGGGTTGGTGCTGTGGAAACACATGTTGTCACTGTCATGTGCTGCCCTCTGTCACAGGGACGCCGACAGCATGTATCACAGTGCAGGGACCCGATGGGTCTCTGCTCCACGATGCATTTCAACTGAATTCATGCAGTCGGACACACATCTAGCTGAAGCAGGGGCTAGGGTCAATGGGCCCCTTCCACCCCCAGGCCTGGTCGCGATCCCTGCGACCGTGATCGTTACGCCCCTGTCTACTGGTAAGAATACAAGTTACAATAAGCCTATCGTAACCTATATTAGCAATAGCCATGAATCTGTAGACTTAATTCTGTCAAACATTAAGTGATAAAAAAATTATCTAAAACAATAATAATAATACCACATACACCGTCCAAATCTGGTGGGAAAAAAAATCAAAAATAGTGAGTCTATTCATTATAAAAATAATTATTCCCTGATCTTCTCTACATCAGCCATTATTGTGATGAGTGGACTATTTCACATTTCAAGGCTGGGTTCGTGGGTTTTTTTGTTTTTTTTTTGCATTCTTGCTGCATAATGATTATCTTGGCTTAAAATGCAAATTTGTGCACATTTTCAAAACACTTATTTTTAGATGTGGTTTATCCCTTAGGTTTATTAAAGGGAACCTGTCACCAGTTTTGACGACTATAAGCTGTGGCCACCACCAGTGAGTTCTTATATACAGCATTCCAGAATACTGTATATATAAGAGCCCAGGCCGCGCTGTGTAATGTAAAAACACCTGTATAATACTCCCCTAGGGGGCGGTCCGGTCTGATGGGTGTCGCTGCTCTCTGGTCTAGCACCTCCTCTCTGCTGCGATGGCTGTCCTCCTTTTACCCAGCCCAGTGTTGATTACATGTCCTACGTCAGCCACACAGGCCGGCATTGAGGTCCTGCCCAGGAGCACTTTGATCTGCCCTGCTGAGGGCTTATCAAAGTACTGTAATGCGGAGGCATGATGAAACGTTAAAGATCACCCGTGCATATATGTCAATATTCTGGGCTTATTCTGGTATATATATCCCCCCCTTCCTTGCATATATGCCCCTCTCCTGGTATACTCTGTCCCCCTCTTGGACCCCTCCTGATATACAGTGCTGGCCAAAAGTATTGGCACCCCTGCAATTCTGTCAGAGAATACTCAGTTTATTCCTGAAAATGATTGGAATCACAAATTCTTTGGTATTATTATCTTCATTTAATTTGTCTTCAATGGAGAAAAAAAATATGTCAAAAAGCCAAATTGGATATAATTCCACACCAAACATAAAAAAGGGGGTGGACAAAAGTATTGACACTGTTTGAAAAATCATGTGATGGTTCTGTAATTTGTGTAATTAACAGCCCCTGTAACTTACCTGTGGCACCTAACAGGTGTTGGCAATAACTAAATCACACTTGCAGCAGGTGACATGGATTAAAGTTGACTCAGCCTCTGTCCTGTGTCCTTGTGTGTGCGACATTGAGCATGGAGAAAAGAAAGAAGACCAAAGAACTGTCTGAGGACTTGAGAATCCAAATTGTGAGGAAGCATGAGCAATCTCAAGGCGACAAGTCCATCTCCAAAGACCTGAAAGTTCCTGTGTCTACGGTGGACAGTGTCCTCAAGACACAAGCCCATGGCACTGTGGCTAACCTCCCTAGATGTGGAAAAAAAAGAAAAATTGACGAGAGATTTCAACGCAAGATTGTGTGGATGGTGGATAAAGAACCTCGACTAACATCCAAACAAGTTCAAGCTGCCCAGCAGTCCGAGGTTACAACAGTGTCAACCCGTACTATCCGTCGGCGTCTGAATGAAAAGGCACTGTATGGTAGGATACCCAGGAAGACCCCACTTCTTACCCCGAGACATAAAAAAGCCAGGCTGGAGTTTGCCAAAACTTACCTGAGAAAGCCTAAAACGTCTCCCTCAGAGGTCATGGGTCTTCCAGCAGGACAATGACCCAAAACAAACTTCAAAAAGCACTAGAAAATGGTTTGATAGAAAGCACTGGAGACTACTAAAGTGGCCAGCAATGAGTCCAGACCTGAACCCCATAGAACACCTGTGGAGAGATCTCACAATGGCAGTTTGGAGAAGGCCCTTTCAATTCTCAGGGACCTGGAGCAGTTTACAAAGAAGAATGGTCTAAAATTCCAGCAGAGCATTGTAAGAAACTCATTGATGGTTACCGGAAGCGGTTGTTCGCAGTTATTTTGGCTAAAGGTTGTGCAACCAAGTATTAGGCTAAGGGTGCCAATACTTTTGTCTGGTCCATTTTTGGAGTTTTGTGTGAAATGATCAATGATTTGATTTTTGTTTCATTCTCTTTTGTGTTTTTTCATTGCAAGCAAAATAAATGAAGATAATAATATCAAAGAATTTGTGATTGCAATCATTTTCAAGAAGAAACTGAGTATTATCTGGCAGAATTGCAGGGGTGCCAATACTTTTGGCCAACACTGTATACTGTCTCCTTCCTGGGCACCTCCTGGTTTATACTGTCCCCCTCCTGGTATATACTGTCCCCCTCCTTGGCCCCTTCTGGTATATGTCCCCATCCTGGTAAATATGTCTCCGCTCTGCCTCTAATGCAAAAAAACAAACATTGTACTCACCCTCCCCGGTTCCCACGTCGCGCTGCGTCCACCTCTGTAGCCAGCGGCAGCTTTTATTGGCTATGGCAATGCATGACGTCATTCTCATGTGCCACCCTCATTCACTGGGATGCAGATGAAAGCTGCCGGCTTCTGTTTGGCCAGCAGCATGTATCGCAGTGCAGGGACCCGATGGGTCTCTGCGCTGTGATGCATTTCAGCTGAAGCAGGGGCAGAGGCCGGTGGGCCCTGGTTCACGATCCCTGCTACCATGATCATTCTGACCCTGAATAGAATATAAGAAAATATGTGTAGAGGCAAAAGAAGGTGCCAAACATTTAGTCTTCTTTAGGGGTTCAAATTCCCTTAGCGGATCATTTTGTATAACTTTATGTAAAATAAACTGAAAATTCCCTGCGGCCCAGAATCCTGGTACGTACAGTATATTGTCCTTCTCATCCTTAGTATAACATATCTTGGAATAGCCTTACCAGTAAAGAATGTCTTAGGAGTGTCTCAGTCTGTAGACCCTAATCCTAAACACTGTCTTAGGAGACACTGAGCAGAGGCGGCCAGTCTACAGCTAATGCACAGATACGTACAGATGATGTATACTTGTGTAAGCCATGTTCCTGCAGCCGTCTACATCAAATAAATCTTTTTGAACTTCGGTGTCATATAATGCGGAGACTTCTATTTATGGTCAGAATGGCCCATACGGAGGCGAGAGGATCCTTCAACAAAGCCATTGTTCCAACACAGTAATATTTGCCACCATATGCACGGATGGGGTTATGGTTAGAGCTGAGTGGATCGCTAATAATCCGGGTCCGGCGAATCAGTGTCAGGTTGACACGGAAGTTCGAGATCCGATCCGAGAGAGAGAGAAAGAAGGAAAAAAAATAAATAAATAACACACGGAATCCCGCGTCCGGGTCGGACTCGGATCTGCCGCTCAGACCACACGGATCCGGATTTTGCGGATCCGGGTCCGCTCAACACTACCGTAGTTATGGTACATCAGAGGACAACCTCATTTAAAGCTAATCAAATTGTGATGGAGATCACCTTTTTTGGCTTAAAGGAAGAAGGATAAGTGCACAGAACATTTTTGCAAAAATTTGTCGACTTTTTAAAAAGTTGCAAACATCTGGAAACCATGAACCCTCTCCAAAATTGCAAACATAAAAAACATCCTCTGTGGAACAATAGACTTTTAAAAAGGTTGCTAGGTGCAAATGCAAACACCAAAAACTAGACAAAAAAAGGTGTATATCTAATAATGAATGGAGCTTTTTGCTTCAATTTTCCACCACTTTCAATACATTGATATGCAGTAGGTGACTGTTTATATTCAAAGACAGCAATCCTATACACAGCTCCCATCTGAGAAGTAGATAGGAATATTTGTATCAGACTAGTCCAGGCAATGCTCTGTGAGCTAATGTTACGGGTGATAGACAGTCGTGTGGTTTCTGGCAATAGAAGGTCACAGCGTTTGGCTGCACAGAATGCTCCCTGACTTTCTGTTGTTGTTAGTATTTATTGTACTATATAGTTTTCCTGCTGAGTTTTCATCTCTCCCCCTTTTGGACCCAGGAGAGCACTGCTTCCTCCCAGCTGCTGATATCAGTATTCTCCTTGTGCTTATATATTGCCATCTTCCCTGGACTTGTGCTGGTGATATTATTCAGTTCATTGAAACTCTGGTTGCAAGCAGGTGGCTTGTACTCATCTGTGGTATCTTTGCTGTTACTTTGCTGAACTTCTACCTGAATTATCATTGATAAGTAGTTCATGCTTTTTCCCGGTGTGTCCTTCTTGTGTCTTCTTTAGTGTTTAGAGGGGTTGACGAAGAGCTCATCCCATCCGTTCCCTATTTAGGGCCCAGCAATAGGGATACCTAGTATCAGGTATCCGGCTCGGCGCATAGGTGACGACCCTATCTAGGGTGGCGAGGGACCCCAGGGACCAGCAGTAGGTTTGGTCAGGGGTCACCATCTTCCTCTTTCCTAGACATAGGGTTTTCCTTCCCTTTCACTGTTTGCTTGGCAGTTCCCCGTATCCCCGTCACAGCTAAACAGCCAGGACTATAGACTGATACATTGTAGCAAACAAGGGAGATTTTTGCAGCTGCTGTATTAAGCTCACATTGTATAGACTGGATATACTATTGTTGTCACTAGTTTTGCACAAAACTCACTGATTGTCATGGCGGCATCAGACACTGTTCACATTACAGCTCCTGACACTGCACACTATGATGATTTCTCTGGTACTTCTGGGCCTACACAGACAGGTTAGGACGTCAATCAGCTGTGGGCTTATCCATGATCAGGCTAGCAAGAGTTAACCTCTGCTAGCCTGCTTATTATTTTTGAGATCACATGTTGTTGGAAGCCAATCACATTGGCTCCTTTCCTTTTTAAGATGGTGGAACCTGTCCTCTCACGCCAACTATAGTTTATTGCTCTATTGGTCTGTGTGCTATTATGTCCCGGTCCTGCTGGTGATTGTATTTCCATGAGCTTGGAGCTTTGAATTACTGTGGAGTTCTCCCAGTGACGTTATTTCCTCCCTGTTCTTATTTTCCTCTTAAGCTCTTATTGTCTTTTACCTTTGTGTGAGGGTGCTGAGAGATATTGTTTTGTTTTCCCCTTTTTGTCTATTTCTGTTGGCTTTATCACTTTTGCAGGCTCTCCACTGGGGTTGGGGGTATAAGATCAGGCATGGCCAGGAGCAGGGCCGGGAAGGTGGCTCAGACATCCTCACCTTTAGAGGTAACTCTGAGATAAGGGATAGCTAGGGTCCCCTAGCCTGAGGACCAATCTAGAAGCCCCTGTCCCTTCTTTCTCCGTAATCACCATGACTTTTGTATCCACTACTGAGCTCAGAGTTTGCGGCCTGTCACCAGTTTCAGATGTATTTCTGTACCCTGTTAGTTTGGATCCCTGGACCTGTGGTCAGTACGAGATTTGCATGTAAAATACCAGTGGACAAATGAGACTATAGCCCGCTTTACACGCTGCAATGTATCTTACAATGTGTCGGCGGGGTCACGTTGTAAGTGACGCACACCCGGCATCGTAAGGTACATTGTAGTGTGTGACAGCGACGTGCGATTGCGATTGAACGGTAAAACGTTCATCGCATGTGTGTCGCCCTGGGCAAGCCAGGGGACACAGATAACAACACCACTACACCCCACACTCCAGGTAGGCACACCTGCTAACCAGAAATCCTTGTTGCCTCCCTCCAGGAGTCTGTGATGCACACCAGGGGGTGGGCCAGGCGGTTGGCTCCGCCCACCAAGGAGCTCACAACTCTGGAGGCAGGAAGTAAACCAGGCAGAACTGTCAGGGACATGAAGGAGTGAACAGCAGAGTAGCCCAGGCAGGGGCTAGAGTAAACAACAAGAAGTGGAAGTGAAGGAAAGGAAAGTGAAACAGGAGGAAAGCAAGAAGTGGTGACAGAGCCTGAGAGCCCAGCTGTGTGTAGGGCTAGAACAGCAAGGTCAGCGACGGCGGTGACTGTCCGGAGTGGGACAGTTCGGAAGTTCCTGGAAGGACCCCGTTGGCTGTGTGCCCGGTGGTCTGGAGCAGTGTTCCGAAGGACAGTCAGCACCAGGGCAGGGGCCTCTCGGACCCCGGCAAGGCTAGGAGTCGCCCAATTTGCCGAATCCGTCAGTGACGGGGACGCAGATCCCCCAACAACAAAGTCCCGATTGACGGCAACAGCCCGACCATTAACGGGGAGACGCCGCCACCGCCAAGGCACCAGTTTCCCCAGGGCCAGCGCCTGCGGGCAAAGTGTAGAGCTCCTCCGGCCCAGATTGCAGTCGGGGAGCGGGTAACCGGAGGGAATCCACCGATACCACCAGACCACACAGGTGCAAGGAAGAGAGAAGTCACCGTCACCTACCGGGAGTGCAGGTGCAGCCGTCTGTGGGACCGTCCTACCAGCCGTTGGTTTACCGTACAAGCTGTGTCCGTGTCAGGCTGAGTGAGTACCATAGTTCCGCAAGGCACAGCGCTGCCCCCGCGTCCCTGCGCCCTCCAGGCCCTACACCTTGCATCTCTTCACCGGGCCCCGGGATCACCAACCCCTACCCACGGAGGGGCAACACAACACCTGGCTGCTCCCATCACCATCCCCGGGACCCCCACACTGAGCAGCGGTGGTGCCATCACCACAACCGTGGGTGGCGTCACGAACTATAATCCCAACAAACACCCCCTTTTCACTCACGGGCGAGGAGTGCCGCTCGAGACACCCCGGGATCCGGCCCGCAGCTCGAGCCACCAGGAGCAACTGCCGGACCCGAGCAGAAGGGGTGAGCGCGGTGTGCTGACACCCTCCTCCCCGCCCGCGACAACTTGGC
Organism: Anomaloglossus baeobatrachus; assembly: GCF_048569485.1. NCBI lineage: Eukaryota > Metazoa > Chordata > Amphibia > Anura > Aromobatidae > Anomaloglossus > Anomaloglossus baeobatrachus. The sequence continues at coordinate 757,575,603 of NC_134354.1, forward strand.
GTCACGAACAGGATCTTACCGCTCTGCCGTCAGGTAGAGGTGCGCCTTGTGACCGCCGGAGATATCCGGCAGAAAAATTTCAGAAGCCGCCATCTTTGGCGCGAAAAGTTCCCGCTCGAGCGTCTTCTCGAGCAGTAGAAGCGCGAAGGCCAAAACCCCGCCCCGAGAGAGGAGGGGCCGGAAAGAGCTAAGGGGGACGGAAACAAGATGTCTGCGCCCGACGGAGCCGCTGGAGGAGCGGTGGTCGCAGCCGCAGCGGCACCCGCGGATGGGAATGGGCCTGCCCAGGTCCCGGCCGTACTGGCGGGAGGTGCCGCGGCCCCCGCGCTTGCTCAGGTCATGCCGTTTTCCTTGCCCTATGCGCCCGGAGCTGCCTGGCTACCGCAGTATGACGGGAAACCGGATGCCCTACAGGCCTTCCGGAAAAAGCTTAACCCGTTGCTAGAGCTGTACCCCCTGACTGATAAGCAACGTGCAGCGATAGTGCTAGGCCAGTTAACCGGTGTGGCGGAGCAGGAAGCGGAGACCTGGGCCGAGGGGGACCGGCTCTCTGTAGCCACCATCTTCGAGAAGCTACAGACTGCCTTCGAGACCCGGACAGAAGCTGAGCTGAGGATGCAGTTTTACCAGTGCCGGCAGCGAGCTGGGGATAGCATTCGGGACTATGCTCTACGTCTGCAGACCGCCCTCCGCACGCTGAAGCGGGTGAACTCTATTAATGAGGCGGATAGCAACAAGATGTTAGTGGAGCAATTTGCGCAGGGGATGAGGTCCCCTGAGGATCGTAAACAACTCCGGCTGTGGGCCCTGGAACACCCTGATGTGGACTTTGCCGTGTTAAAGGAGCGGGCTATCAAAGCACTACAGCCCCCAGCTGCTGAAATTCTGGAACCCGTCCCGTGGCCCGTCGAAACAGCTCCCGTTGTGGCGGCCCCAGCCAAACCAACCTCCTTACTACCTGCAGCCTCGAGCAGTACAGTGGAAGAACTGGCAGCCCAGGTCCGTCGCCTGGACGGAGACCTTGCCAAAATCCTTGCTGCACTACAACCTCTGACCAGACCTCAACCCCCAGCACAGATACAGCTTGCTGACAGTCCCGAGGATGTTCCCTGGATGCAGCGGAGAAGCACTACCAACCCGCGGAGCAGACTTCCAATCTGCTACAAGTGCCGTAAGCCGGGCCATGTTTACCGACAGTGCCCGTTAAACGAGCAACCCCTGGGGCCCCGGGCCAATCCTCAGGAGTAGAACACCGTGGCCCCCCGGACTGGCGAGACCGATATGTCGGGGCCCGCCCTATCATCCCTGTGGCTGTGGACCGCATACCCGTGATGGCTCTCCTGGACACTGGATCACAGGTAACTACCATACCGTATACCTTGTACCAGCAGTATTGGGCCACAGACGAGCTGGCGCCTCCAGACCCTAGTATAAATTTGATTGCCGCTAATGGACTTCCATTGACCCAGGTGGGGTATAAAGAAGTGGCTATGACAGTGGGGCAAGCTGAACTGCAACACCAGGGCATGATTGTGATTATGAATGAACCCAGTGATCATAACCCGAAAATAGTGCTGGGAACCAATGTGATGGAACACTGCATGGCTGATGTGTTGAACCTTTTGCAACGGCTAGCCGCCACGGCGGCGGGGAGCCGGCAGAGGGCTGTGCAGCGTGAGATCCGCGCCCTGATGTACCGCCAGCATGTAAGCTCAACCGGAGGGGAGATTGGTGGAGTGCGAGTGATGGATGTTGCTCCATTGACTGTGCCCCCTAGGAGTGAGATGATGATCTGGTGTAGGGCAGCAGTAGGGCCTCAGGGGCGTGACTACCCTGCGATGATGGAACCCATGCCTTCCGAGCACTGGCCCACTGTAGTGGCCGCCCGAGGGGTGGTAGATGTGAAGAAAGGGAGAGTGCCTGTGAGAGTGTTGAACTGTGGGGAGGAAGAAGTCAGGCTCCCCCGGTATGCCACCATTGCCAAACTGCTCACCCTAGACCCTCACACTATCCAGGAAGCCCGTCCATCCACACTCCCACCTACCACCAGCACTTCCCCACCCCAGGGGGACACCAAGGAGTGGCACCAACAGCTACATGTGGGCACTGATGATACCCCTACACATCACAGGGCAGGGGTACACAGGGTAGTGCAGGAGTACGAACAAGTTTTCAGTAAGCACCCCCTAGACTTTGGGCAGATCAAGGGGGTCCAACACCACATTCCCACGGGTGAACATCCCCCTATCAAAGAGAGGTATAGACCTATTCCCCCTGCACATTACCAGTGTGCCAAAGATATGTTGAAGAATATGAAGGAGGCAGGGGTTATTCGGGACAGTTGTAGTCCCTGGGCCGCTCCGTTGGTACTGGTCAAGAAGAAAGATGGTACCATGCGGATGTGTGTGGACTACCGGAAGATCAACCAGATAACCCATAAAGATGCCTATCCCTTGCCTCGTATCGAAGAATCTTTGGCTGCACTGAGAACTGCAAACTACTTCTCGACCCTTGACCTCACCAGCGGATACTGGCAAGTGGCCGTGGCCCCCGAGGACCGGGAGAAGACCGCCTTCACCACCCCGATGGGGCTCTGCGAATTCAATAGCATGCCGTTTGGGCTGTGCAATGCCCCCGGGACCTTCCAACGGCTGATGGAGTGCTGTTTGGGACATTTAAACTTCGAGACCGTCCTGCTGTATTTGGATGATGTGATTGTTTATTCCCAGACGTATGAAGCCCATCTGGAGCACCTGGCCGAGGTGTTCGCGTCCCTTGCCAAGTTCGGGATGAAGTTGAAGCCCTCGAAGTGCCATCTGCTGAAACCCAGGGTACAGTATCTAGGACATGTGGTGAGTGCGGATGGTGTTGCCCCCGACCCTGAGAAGATCACTGCCATCCAGAGCTGGCCGAGACCAACCACAGTGAGGGAAGTAAGGCAGTTCCTGGGCCTGGTGGGGTACTATCGGCGTTTTATAAAGGGGTACACGAAGATGGCTGCCCCCATGCAAGATCTCCTCGTGGGACAGACCAAAGGTGGTAGACCCATTGTAGCCCCACTGTTGTGGGAGGACCAGCATGAAGAGTCCTTTGGCCAGTTGAAAGCGGCCTTGACCGGAGAAGAGGTCTTGGCGTACCCCGACTATGGGCGCCCGTTCATTCTCCACACGGACGCCAGTAACGTGGGGCTAGGAGCGGTCTTGTCCCAGCTCCAGGATGGAAAGGAGAAGGTGATTGCCTACGCCAGCCGGAAACTCCGGCCGACCGAAAGGAACCCTGAGAACTATAGCTCCTTCAAGCTCGAGCTATTGGCGTTGGTGTGGGCTATCACCGAGCGGTTTCGCCACTACCTGGCGGCAGCAAAATTCACCGCGTTTACGGACAACAATCCGTTAACTCACCTGAACACGGCCAAGTTGGGCGCGCTGGAGCAGCGGTGGGTAGCTCGGTTAGCCAACTATGATTTCACCATAAAGTACCGAGCTGGTCGTGTCAACATCAATGCAGATGCACTCTCCCGGATGCCCCATTTGTCAGAGGAGGGGTGTGAGGACGACGACCTCGAGGAGATTGAGTTACCTGCGTTTCACCAGCCGCCTACTGAGAGGATACAGGTATGTCAGCAAAGGGTGGATCTGGACCCGCGGCCCAGTCAAGAGTGGCAGGACGCCCAGGACCAAGCGCCGGCTGTCCGCCTTGTCAAGACTCTGGTGGAACAAGGCGCCATGGGAATGGACCCCAGCGCTCCAGCCGAAGCCCAACGCTTGTGGAAAGAACGGAAACGGCTTTACCTACACCAAGGGAGGCTGTACCGTGAGCTGATCAACCCGAAGACCCATGAGAAAATATGCCAGTTAATCGTTCCTCAGGCTGATGTCGCTACTGTACTGCGGGCATACCATGATGGTGCTGGCCACTTCGGGTGGAAGAAGCTGGAGATGCTGTTGAGGGAGCGGTTCTATTGGAGGGGGATGCGTGAATCGGTGGAAGCCTGGTGTCGAGAGTGCGGTCCTTGTACGCTGAGGAGAAAGGACGAGACTAGCCAGAGGGCGCCGTTACATCCCATCGTCACCCATCAGCCGCTGGAACTGGTCGCCCTAGACCATGTTAAGCTCACCCCTAGCCGAAGTGGGTACACCTACGCATTGACCATGGTAGACCACTACTCAAGGTTTATGGTGGTAGTCCCCGTCAAGGACCTGACTGGTCGAACTGCTGCTCGTGCGTTCCAGGCTTATTTCTGCCGACCTCATGGGTACCCCGAGAAGGTGCTGACTGACCAGGGCCCGGCTTTTGAAGCAGAGGTGTTTCACGAATTCTGCCAGTTGTACGGCTGCAAGAAGATCCGGACCACTCCGTACCACGCCCAAACCAACGGCATGTGCGAGAAAATGAATCACTTGGTCCTGGGGCTCCTCAAGACGCTACCGCTGGAAGAACGGAACATGTGGCCGGAAAAGTTACCCGACTTGGTCGACATGTACAATAACATCCCAACCAGCTCGACGAAGTGTACCCCAGCGTATCTGATGAGGGCTCGGCCTGGCCGCCTGCCGGTGGATCTGGAGATGGGGTTGGAAGCCCCGGAAGCACTCCCTTCAACAGCAGAGTGGGAAAGTCAGAGGAGGGCCCAGTACCGGCAAATCCAGGAGTATGTGGAGAAAAACCTCAGTCGAAGTCGAGAACAGCAAGAGCACCGGTTCAACCAGAAGGCGCCTGCAGGTCCTTTCCAGCCAGGAGATGTGGTGCTGAAACGGAAGAGAAAAGCCCACAAACTGGATGACCAGTGGGAGCAAGTCCCTTACGTCATACAACCCACTGAGTGGGACAATGGGAAGACCTACCTGATCAGTCGTGACCAAGGGGACACCCTGGCCACAGTTTCTCGGGACCATCTAAAGAAATGCCCCCCAGCGCTGAAGGCAGAGGCCGAAGTACCGGTTCCTCCACCAATGGAAAAGGCAGCAGAGGTAATCCACACTGTAATGGGTGACTTCCCAGCAAACTGGCCTACACAGAACGGCGCGGTGATACTTCCAGTGATACTGTTCCCACAACCCGTGGATGAAGAAGTAGTGGAAGCGGTCAACCGTGAGCCAGAACTAGTGCCAGTGCCCAGGGATGAACCTGTACCCAGCTCCCCTGCACCTCCGCCTGCCCCACACTGTAGCAGGGAGGAGGAACCGATTGTTCCCTCTACCCCACCGTCTAGTACCACTGACACCGGGCCCCGAAGGTCCACCCGTTCCAACCTAGGTAGACCCCCACTTAGGTACAGGGAGACCGTTCTATGAATGAAAAGGGTCCGCGAATGTAAAAGAGTGTTGTTTGAAAAAGTTTGAAAGTTTTTGAAAATTCTGCAATGATGAAAGATGATTACCCGAGTTTGTTACCTGATTTGCTGCAGTGATTTGCCACCGGCAGGAGCCGGCACCGTTGTCCCCGTGGGGACCGTTAAAGGTTTAAAATGCATGGGAACTATCCATGGACAAGCCCGTGAACTCTGCAGGGCAACCACAAACGTTAGTGGCTTGTAAATATGTTGGGTACCGTTACCGTTTCCGCAATGCCGCCTCCGGAGAGGCAGGTTGGAGGGAGGGCCCTGAGCAGAGCAGGCCAGGGCCCAGCCACCAAAGGGACCGGTGGCTACCCTCTGGAGGGAAGGACAGATCCCGCTCGGGTGACTTGTGCTGGACTGTGGGTCAAGGGGTGCTGCCTGGGTTTTAGGGGCAGCATCAGGGCCAGGTTGCTTGGGTGGGAGAGAGCGGAAACCGTGACCGTACACCGTTGCAACGTTTAAAGTAAAATGTGCCTCCCGTCTTGGGAAGAGTTTATGATTAAAAATGTTATTTATGTTTGATTAACCCTTGTTATCCCCTTTTACAGAAAAATAAAACCGGTGTAGGACGGCAGCCCGCGGACGGTCTGCATTTTGCTAAGGGGGAATGTGTCGCCCTGGGCAAGCCAGGGGACACAGATAACAACACCACTACACCCCACACTCCAGGTAGGCACACCTGCTAACCAGAAATCCTTGTTGCCTCCCTCCAGGAGTCTGTGATGCACACCAGGGGGTGGGCCAGGCGGTTGGCTCCGCCCACCAAGGAGCTCACAACTCTGGAGGCAGGAAGTAAACCAGGCAGAACTGTCAGGGACATGAAGGAGTGAACAGCAGAGTAGCCCAGGCAGGGGCTAGAGGAAACAACAAGAAGTGGAAGTGAAGGAAAGGAAAGTGAAACAGGAGGAAAGCAAGAAGTGGTGACAGAGCCTGAGAGCCCAGCTGTGTGTAGGGCTAGAACAGCAAGGTCAGCCACGGCGGTGACTGTCCGGAGTGGGACAGTTCGGAAGTTCCTGGAAGGACCCCGTTGGCTGTGTGCCCGGTGGTCTGGAGCAGTGTTCCGAAGGACAGTCAGCACCAGGGCAGGGGCCTCTCGGACCCCGGCAAGGCTAGGAGTCGCCCAATTTGCCGAATCCGTCAGTGACGGGGACGCAGATCCCCCAACAACAAAGTCCCGATTGACGGCAACAGCCCGACCATTAACGGGGAGACGCCGCCACCGCCAAGGCACCAGTTTCCCCAGGGCCAGCGCCTGCGGGCAAAGTGTAGAGCTCCTCCGGCCCAGATTGCAGTCGGGGAGCGGGTAACCGGAGGGAATCCACCGATACCACCAGACCACACAGGTGCAAGGAAGAGAGAAGTCACCGTCACCTACCGGGAGTGCAGGTGCAGCCGTCTGTGGGACCGTCCTACCAGCCGTTGGTTTACCGTACAAGCTGTGTCCGTGTCAGGCTGAGTGAGTACCATAGTGCCGCAAGGCACAGCGCTGCCCCCGCGTCCCTGCGCCCTCCAGGCCCTACACCTTGCATCTCTTCACCGGGCCCCGGGATCACCAACCCCTACCCACGGAGGGGCAACACAACACCTGGCTGCTCCCATCACCATCCCCGGGACCCCCACACTGAGCAGCGGTGGTGCCATCACCACAACCGTGGGTGGCGTCACGAACTATAATCCCAACAAACACCCCCTTTTCACTCACGGGCGAGGAGTGCCGCTCGAGACACCCCGGGATCCGGCCCGCAGCTCGAGCCACCAGGAGCAACTGCCGGACCCGAGCAGAAGGGGTGAGCGCGGTGTGCTGACACCCTCCTCCCCGCCCGCGACACATGCACATCGTACCTTTCTCTAGAATTGCACGTCAGGTTGTTCATCGTAGCCGGGGTAGTGCACATCGCAGTGTGTGACACCCCGGGAACGATGAACAGATCTTACCTGCGTCCTGCGGCTACTGGCCAGCAATGCGGAAGGAAGGAGGTGGGCGGGTGTTTATGTCCCGCTTAGCTCCGCCCCTCCGTTTCTATTGGCCGGCTGCCGCGTGACGTCGATGTGACGCCGAACGTCCCTCCCACTCCAGGAAGTGGATGTTCGCCGCCCACATCGAGGTCGTATGGAAAGTAAGTATGTGTGACGGGGGGGGGGGAATCGTTTGTGCGGCACATTCAACAAATTGAACGTGCCGCACATACGATGGGGGCGTGTCACATCGCATACGATATCGTATGCTGGATCGTAAGGTGTAAAGCAGGAATAAATTACACTCATTGTAACTGACCCATGAGTGTAACAGCAAGGTCTGGCTGTGTGAGTTACAGGTAGGTGTCCAAACCCATTATGTGCGGAGGTGGGGAGCAGGCTCAGGTCCTGAGCGCACTCAACCTATACATGCCCCTTACATGCAATGTTTACAGTTTATATATTGCTAGCAGTGCATCCATCCTCTGCTGCTGATAATGAGAACACTATTTTAGGCATACTTGCAAAGTGTTACAATTTTTTAGCAACTATCCGAATGGATGTTGATCAAATTTTTGCCCTAAGTAATTAAGAGAAAAAAAGCACACTTTTGGAGATATATAAACAAAGCCTATACAAAAAAAAACAACAACAAAACTAACCAACACCTCCAAAGAGAATAAAGCAAGTGTTAACAGGTGCAACTTGCCACAACTGCATAATACACAAATTATATATATATACATACATACATACACACATATATTGTGCAGTCCTGCTATTGCTTGCTATATTATCAGTGCTGTACTGCCCTCTGGTGTCTGCAGCTTCTACTTAGGCTTTGGTTATATTCAAATTAAAAAGTACCGTAGCTCTATGTAGGGGTAGGACTGCACAATATATGGATATATACAGTGCCTTGCGAAAGTATTCAGCCCCCTTGAATTTTTCAACCTTTTCCCACATTTCAGGCTTCAAACATAAAGATACAAATGTTAATGTTCTGGTGAAGAATCAACAACAAGTGGACACAATTGTGAAGTTGAATGAAATTTATTTTAAACTTTTTAAAAAAATAAATAACTGAATATTGGGGTGTGCAATATTATTCATCCCCTTTACTTTCAGTGCAGCAAACTCACTCCAGAAGTTCATTGAGGATCTCTGAATGATGCAATGTTGTCCTAAATGACTGATGATGATAAATCTAAGCCCCCTGTGTGTAATAAAGTCTCCGTATAAATGCACCTGCTCTGTGATAGTCTCAGTGTTCTGTTTAGGCCAGGGCCACATGGGGCACAGGTGCAATGCTCGCATGACACTCGGCTCGCGCTGGCAGCACAGCAGAAACCAAGTGTCATGCTAGTATCCCTGCGTCTGAGGTTCGACTGTGCGAGCGGACCTCAGCGGCGGGGGGCGGTCTGGCACTGAGGAGGGGCGGGAGGGATTTATCTCCCTCTCTTCTCCGTAGCCGGCTATTGCGATTTTCGCTCTGCATGCGCGGTACACCGATGTACTGCGAGTGCAGTGCGATTTTTCTCTCGCCCCATTCACTTGAATGGGTGCGAGAGAAAAGAGTCTCGCATTAGAATTGTAGCATGCTGAGATTGTTTTCTCGGTCCGATTAGGGCTGAGAAAATAATCTTTCATGTATGCTGACACACAGGCTAAAATTCGTCCGAGTGAAATGCAATGTTTTATCGAACTCCACTCGCACCGATTTTCTCGCCGTGTGGCTTAGGCCTTAAAGCGCAGATTGCATCATGAAGACCAAGGAACACAACAGGCAGGCCCGTGATACTGTTGTGGAGAAGTTTAAAGCCGGATTTGGTTACAAAAAGATTTCCACAACTTTAAACATTCCAAGAAGCACTGTGCAAGTGATCATATTGAAATGGAAGGAGTATCATACCACTGCAAATCTACCAAGACCCGGCCGTCCATCAAAAATGTAATCTCAAACAAGGAGAAGACTGATCAGAGATGCAGCCAAGAGGCCCATGATCACTCTGGATGAACTGCAGAGATCTACAGCTGAGGTGGGAGAGTCTGTCCATAGGACAACAATCAGTCGTACACTGCACAAATCTGGCCTTTGTGGAAGAGTGGCAAGAAGAAAGCCATTTCTCAAAGATATCCATAAAAAGTGTTGTTTAAAGTTTGCCACAAGCCACCTGGGAGACACCAAACATGTGGAAGAAGGTGCTCTGGTCAGATGAAACCAAAATCGAACTATTTGGGAACAATGCTAAACAATATGTTTGGTGTAAAAGCAACACAGCTCATCACCCTGAACACACCATACCCACTGTCAAACATGGTGGTGGCAGCATCATGGTTGGGCCTGCTTTTCTTCAGCTGGGACAGGGAAGATGGTTAAAATTGATGGGAAGATGGATGGAGCCAAATACAGGACCATTCTTGAAGAAAACCTGTTGGAGTCTGCAAAAGACCTGAGACTGGGACAGAGATTTGTCTTTCAACAAGACAATGATCCCAAACATAAAGCAAAATCTACACTGGAATGGTTCACAAATAAACGTATCCAGGTGTTAGAATGGCCAAGTCACAGTCCAGACCTGAACCCAATTGAGAATCTGTGGAAAGAGCTGAAAACTGCTGTTCACAAACGCCTCCATCCAACCTCACTCAGCTCCAGCTGTTTACAAAGGAAGAATGGGCAAGAATTTCAGTCTCTCGATGTGCAAAACTGATAGACACATCCCCCAAGAGACTGCAGCTGTAATCGTAGCAAAAGGTGGCGCTACAAAGTATTAACTTAAAGGGGATGAATAATATTGCACGCCCCAATTTTCAGTTATTTATTTTTTACAAAAGTTTAAAATAAGCAATAAATTTCGATCAACTTCACAATTGTGTCCCACTTGTTGTTGGTTCTTCACCAGAACATAAAAATGTTTATCTTATTTTACAGCTTTTCTGTACTATATTAAAATTGCTTCTTCAAATCTGCATTAGAAACCAAATAAGAGCAAAAAGGCATAAAAAAAATGCAGAAAAAATGCAATAACCAGAGAAGATTGTGCAGACACCTGCAGTAGATAAAAGAAAAATAGCATTTATATAACGTGTGAACACGGCCTTATAAACACAAGAACATATATGTAAAAATAAGGCTACTTTCACACTTGCGTTCATCGCAATCCGCTGCTATGGAAAATATCGCAAGTCGTTAACGGCTTGCGCTGTTTCCCATAGACTTGTATTGACGACGCACTGCGACGCAAGTGTCTACGTTGCATCTGCCGGCCGACGCGGAGTCGTTATTTTGACTGCGGGCCGGGTGGATGGAACGCAGAATGCAACGTTTTTTGTTGCTGTAAAAAAACGCACTCCGCAGGATTCTGTAGGGATCCGTTAAGAGGCATAATGAATGTCTATGGTGCTGGATTACGTCGCCTTGCGTTTGGCGACGGATTCCAGTGCAGGATTTCGTCACGTTCTACTGAGCATGCTCAGCATGTCCAGCAGAACGTTCTAAATCGTTTAAAAGCCCTTCTGGTCTCTCTCTCTGTCGGTCTCTATCTCTCTCTGTTAAGGGGGCTTTACACGCTGCGACATCGCTAATGCGGAGTCGTTGGGGTCACTGAATTTGTGACGCACATCCGGCCGCATTAGCGATGTTGCTGTGTTGCTGCGTGTGACACCGATGAGCGATTTTGCATCGTTGCAAAAACGTGCAAAATCACCCATCGGTGACATGGAGGTCCATTCTCAATTATCGTTACTGCAGCAGTAACGATGTAGTTCGTCGCTCCTGCGGCAGCACACATCGCTATGTGTGACGCCGCAGGAACGAGGAACCTTTCCTTACCTGCCTCCTGGCCGCTATGAGGAAGGAAGGAGGTGGGCGGGATGTTACGTCCCGCTCATCTCCGCCCCTCTGCTTCTATTGGGCGGCCGCTCAGTGATGTCGCTGTGACGCTGCACGGACCGCCCCCTTAGAAAGGAGGCGGTTCGCCGGTCACAGCGACGTCTCCGGGCAGGTAAGTATGTGTGACGGGTCTGCGCGATGTTGTGCGGCACGGGCAGCGATTTGCCCGTGTCGCACAACAGATGGGGGCGGGTACCCATGCTAGCGATATCGGGACCGATATCGCAGCGCGTAAAGTAGCCTTAAGTCTATCTCTCTCTCTCTGTCAATGTCGGTCTTTCTCTCTCTGTCGGTCTATCTCTCCCTCTCTCCCCCTCTCTCATACTCACCAATTACCGGCGCAGCACTGTACAGCTGTCCGGCGGCTTCTCCTGGTTTTGAAAATGCCAGCCGCTCATTATTCCATCTCGTATTCCTTGCTTCCCCCGCTCACCAGCGCCTATGATTGGTTGCAGTCAGACCTGCCCCCACGCTGAGTGACAGCTGTCTCACTGCAACCAATCACAGCCGCCGGTGGGCGGGTCTATATCGTGCAGTACAGTAAATAAAGTAAATAATCTATAAATATAATTGCCTTATTCTGTCTGTATGTCTGTCTTGCTCCAAAATTGTGTCACCGTGACAGTGTCGTTAGCGTGACAACTGTCGGATTGGCCGCTGGGCTCGGCCTGACCCCCCCCACGGATTGGCCGCTCGCCTCGGCCTGGCCCCGCCCCCCGCATGGATTAGCCGCTTGCCCCGGCCCTCCGCACGCATCGCCCGCTCCAGCGTACACCGGCTCCCGGTACACATGTGCAGGGAGCCGGCATACGCTGACGCCTCGCCCGCTCGCCCCCGCCACACGTTGGCACACTCGACCCCGCCTCTGGCAGACATAACCTTGCGATGATGGGATCGTGACAGAGCCGGTGTACGCTGGTAACCATGATACACATCACGTAACTATAGGAAGCGCTTCCCTTAGTTATCTGATGTGTATCATGGTTACCAGCGTACACCGGCTCCCGGTACACATGTGCAGGGAGCCGGCATACGCTGCGGTCAATAATGAAGTGTCATGCAGCGGTGAAAGAGTTAAAGACACTGCAAGACACTTCATTATAGGCAGCGGGCACCCCCAGAAGAGAGAAGACAGAAGAAAGAAGACCCCACAGTCATACTCACCAGAAGCCGACCGGGAGCAGGTGAGCGCATCAAGGTCCTGCAGCGGCGGAACACACACACACACACACACACATATAAGAACAGACACACACACATCAGATCACACTCACTCTCACACACACCTCACACACACATCAGATCGCATTCACACACAACAACATCCAGTGATATCGCTTACTTCTCGGCGGCGATACTGTGCGTCCAGTGACCTTCCAGGACCTGCCGAGGATCACATGGCCGGAAGCATGTGGTATCTCCGGATGTTGTGAGTGTGTGAGCGCGTATGTGCGATATCGTCAGTGTGTGTGTGCGTGTATGCGATCGGGTGTGTGCGTGTATGCGATCGGGTGTGTGCGTGTATGCGATCGGGTGTGTGCGTGTATGCGATCGTGTGTGTGCGTGTATGCGATCGGGTGTGTGCGTGTATGCGATCGGCTGTGTGCGTGTATGCGATCGGCTGTGTGCGTGTGTTCTGATGTGTGAGTGTATGCGATCGGATCTGTGAGTGTCGGCAGAGGAGCACGGCGTGCAGCACAGCTGCTGGGACCGCCCACCCGAGAAGTGGGGTGTGAGTATATGCGATCAGATGTGTGCGTGTATACTTTCTGATGTGTGACTGTGGAGCACGATGGGGGGTGCGCAGCATGGGAGATGGAGCACGATGGGGGGTGCGCAGCATGGGGGAGGGAGCACGATGGGGGGTGCGCAGCATGGGGGATGGAGCACGATGTGGGGTGCGCAGCATGGGGGGTGCGCAGCATGGGGGATGGAGCACGATGGGGGGTGCGCAGCATGGGGGATGGAGCACGATGGGGGGTGCGCAGCATGGGGGATGAGCACGATGGGAGTGCGCAGCATGGGGGATGGAGCACGATGGGAGTGCGCAGCATGGGGGATGGAGCACGATGGGGGGTATGACTCGCCCACCCCAGGGCTATGGGACACCCGGTGCCGGGCCAGACTAGTCCGGGGGTTGTCAGTGGTGGCGGAGCCCGACTCCGAGACCCTGGTGGGTGTCAATTAAATATGGCTGGTGACTTGCGGGTGAATAAAGTTTGTGACGCCACCTGTGGTTTGCGGCTACTGAGCCGCCGCTGCTGTGTGAGGCCTCCGGGGTGATGGAATGGCAGCAATGGTGGTACTTCTCCCCACAGGTGGAGCGGTACCCCGGGGCACAGTTGGTGCTCGTGAGAGTCTATGGTGTGATGGAAGTCTATACAGGCGACAATAACTGAGACAACACCAGAGGGTGCAATTCCAAGGTCTTTACTCACATTTCCTGGGCTGCAGCACACTGGTGCCTTTGGGCGGCTGGAACCCACTGTCAGGGGCCTCCGCCATTCCTGGGCAGATCTTGGAATGAAAGCCAGTACACTCCTCTATTGTGTCTGTCTTCAGCTGTCTCCTTAAGCCTTGCCCTTTGTTGGCTGAACCTGGCTCGGCCTCCACTACAGCCTCCAGGCCGGGGGCTCGCCTGTCGGATCTTTACCCCCTTTCTGAAGGTTCTGCTGTGGGCTGTGGCCCGGGGAGTTTGCAACTTTCCCTGGGCCTCGGTTTTTACTGTTGGAGATGATTTTTCACTCCTCCGGTTTCTAGGGACCGTCCCCTGTTTGCAGCTTGATCCCTCCACCGAATGACTTTGTGGAACAGGCCCTGCGCTCGTAAGCCTTGCAGCGGCCCTGGAATCCCTTCTTTTCTCTGCTTGGTGTCACCTGGACCCTCTGAGTCCCAGGATCTTCACCAGGAAGCGTCTCTTTCTTTCTTTGCTCCTGTCTGACTAGAGCTCTATCCTTAGCTCCCTTCGCTGCCTCCCGCAGCCTCTCTCTCAACTCTCCCCACTAGACCTTCCCTTCTCACCTCTTCCCTCGGTTCGCTCCTCCAACCTCCCCAGTTGCTAAGCTGTACCCTATAGGAGCAGGGATGGGTCTTACGGCCCCTCCCAGCATGCAGCATGGGAGGGTTGCTGCCACTGTCCCTGGTCCCAGTGTGTACCTAACAATGGGTGTAGTGTAGATTTGCCTGAGTACCGGCGTTCACTCCTTTCCTTACCCAGAATGGGACATCACACCGCTGGATGGGGTGCAATGTGCCTGTGGCAACGGATGCCTCAGGGGCGCCACAGGTGCGCAGCATGGGGGATGGAGCATGATGGGGGGTGCGCAGCATGGGGGATGGAGCACGATGGGGGGTGCGCAGCATGGGGGATGGAGCACGATGGGGAGTGCGCAACCTGGGGGATGGAGCACGATGGGGGGTGCGCAGCATGGCGGATGGAGCACAATGGGGGGTGCACACACACAGCGCCACACGTGCACCGCACAACACACCACACACACACTGGGAACCACAAACACCGCCGTACACAGACACCCACACACAGACAACGCCGCACACACACAACACCCAACACACAAACACCGCGGCATACATAAAGATACGCACATACCGCGCAACACACACACACACTGCACAAAACATACCTCCCCCAAAACACACACACGCACTCCACACCCACACAAACCGCGCAACACACACAGCACCACACACACAGAACGCTGCAGACACACAGCGCTCCACAAACAACGCAACATACACAACGCAACACACATACAACACCGCTCTCACACCCTCCCACACCCAGACAACACCCAGAATATTTACAGCGCCCTACACAAACACTTGGTAACTACACACAACATCTATATATATATATATATATATATATAACAAAAAACATACATTAACTACACAATAAATTCTAGAATACCCGATGCGTTAGAATCGGGCCACCTTCTAGTTTAACATAATCCTCTTGGATGCAGTGAACAGTCCTGGATTTGGGTCTATGCCCTGAAGTCTCAGGCTTTGGCTGAATGATCCTCACTGTCACCGCCCCTCTGAAATCTACTAGGGAAAAAAGAAATGACAAATGGCTGTGTCCAAGGCTTGTGGCTAGAAGGCTTTCAAAAATTTGCAGAGGTGCGCTACACACGCCATATAGTTTGTACTTCTTTCTGTTTTGTAAAAGTTGTGAGCTATAGATAGGTGATAACTAGTGCTTGTAACTAGTGATGAGCTCAGGTGCTCGTAACTAGTAATGAGTGAGCACTACCATGCTCGGGTCTCGTAACTAGTGATGAGCGGGCACTACCATGCTCAGGTGCTCAGTACTCGTAACTAGTGATGAGCGGGCACTACCATGCTCAGGTGCTCAGTACTCGTAACTAGTGATGAGTGAGCACTACCATGCTCAGGTGCTCAGTACTCGTAACTAGTGATGAGTGAGCACTACCATGCTCGGGTGCTCAGTACTCGTAACTAGTAATGAGTGAGCACTACCATGCTCAGGTGCTCAGTATTCGTAACTAGTGATGAGTGAGCACTACCATGCTCAGGTGCTCAGTACTCGTAACTAGTGATGAGCGGGCTCTACCATGCTCGGGTGCTCAGGTGCTCGTAACTAGTGATGAGCGGGCACTACCATGCTCGGGTGCTCTGTACTCGTAACTAGTGATGAGCAGGCACTACCATGCTCAGGTGCTCAGTACTCGTAACTAGTGATGAGCGGGCACTACCATGCTCGGGTGCTCAGTACTCGTAACTAGTGATGAGTGAGCACTACCATGCTCTGGTGCTCAGTACTCGTAACTAGTGATGAGCGGGCACTACTGTGACGCCCCTGGACTAGTCAGGGTGTCACAGGGAACTGCACTCCATTTTCTTATAGTGCAGATGTCGTGGGCGGCGGGGCGCTGCGCTCGCTAACGTCCGGGTCCGGCACTGCTGCTGCTCGGTGGCTCGAGCGGTGGGCCGGAGCGGGGGGACTCGAGAGGCGCTCCTCGCCCGTGAGTGAAAAGGGGGTGGTTTGTTTGGGGATTTAGTCCGTGACGCCACCCACGGGTTGTGGTGAAGATGGGCACCACCGCTGCTGGTGACGGGGATCCCGGGAGCGATGGTAGGGAGCAGCTGGGATGTTGTTTTCCCCCTCCGTGGGTAGGGGTTGGTGGTCCCGGGGCCCGGTGGTGTGACGGGGAGGCAGGGTCGGTGAGGTGCAGGGTTGCAGGGACAGCGCGGCGCGGTGCCGGATGGCACGGGTGTACTCACTCAGCAAGAGATGCACAAAGTCCTCGGTAAACCAAATGGCTGGATGGACGGGTCCCGCAGCCGGCTGCAGTGTCTCTCCCCGGACAGGTGATGGCGGCTGTCTTTCCCTGCACCTTTGTGTACTGTCTTGACTACGATGGGTCCCCAACGGTAGTGCGCTCCCCGGTGTATGAATGCCGGAGGAGCCCGTTTGCCCGCAGGCGCTGGCCCTTCGGTCTCTAGCCTTAGGCGGTAGCTGTATACCCTCACGGTGCGGACGGTTGCCTTCTAACGGGTCTTTGGCTGTTAGGAAACCCCTGGGGTTCCTGTCACACTCGGATTTGACTGTTGACGGCGACTCCAAGCCTAGTCGGGGTCCGATGGCCCTGCCTGTGTGTGCTGGCTTCACTTCGCTCCCCAGTCGGTACCGGCGGGCCACCGCCCGACCCCGGTCCTACGCTTCCACGTCGATCCACCACTCCTGCAGACGGCCACCACCGTCTGCCAACCTTGTTGTCAGTGCCTGGGCCACAAACCCAAACACTCTCCACTTTACTCCTCTCACTTCAACCTCCTCCACTGTTGTGTCACTTTTCCTGCCTCCAGGCCTGTGAACTCCTTGGTGGGTGGGGCCAACCACTTGGCTCCGCCCACCTGGTGTGGACATCAGACCCTGGAGGGAGGCAACAAGGGTTTTGTGTTTGGCTAATGTTACTGTCAAGTGGGGGTGGGGGTGTGTGTGTGTTACCTGTGACGACCTGGCTAGTCCAGGGCGCCACACAGAACCCACCCTCCATGGTTCTGGGATCCTAACCTATGGTATTGCTTCTATCAGCATTCAAATCCTAGTCACCTTACACCACATCCTGTCAGGCACACCAGTGGGTGGTGTAGCTGGAATAGGGTCACCCGCTTAGGGGTCAGGCAGACTGGTGGGAGGGACTTGTTCAGTTCAGTGTCAGCTTTCAGTGAGAGAGGAGCTGAAGTGGCAGCTCCTGGGGAGCTGGGAGAGGAGTTGAGTTGTAGTCCTCAGAGAGTGAGGAGCTGGGGGAGTTGTAGCTCCCTGGGAGAGTTTGGATAGGTCACAGACGGTGGTCTGGGCTCGGAGGAGTCGGAGACCCGGTTGCAGGATATTGGAGAAAGGAGCCAGACTTAGTTGTGGAGAACGATCGGCACCGGAATATGTAGTAACCGGACTGGTACCGAGTACGGCGGGGTACTGAACCCTAGATCATGGAGTAGCTTTACGCAACCTGATAATTAACCTGTGGAGGATAGTATCTTTATGAACTTTCCCCAAGAGCTCAGAGATCGAAGGCACCAACACAACGAGGGGGATAGGGTTTCCAACCCATGCGGCCCACCGAAATCCCAAGTGTCAGCCATCGAGAGCACAGATCCTCTACTCAAATATAGGGAGCGCGACCCCGAAAGCTGTAGGCCGAGGGGTCACTCAGCACCATCTAAAAATCAGTGGAAGGAGGCAGGTCAGGACCACCAGCAATATCAACGGGAGCGGATTCCCGGACGAGCTCCCCCCAAGAGGCAACGGCACCCAGAGACTTGGTTTACTCCTGTGTCAGCGTCTATTTGATGGTCTCACCAACACACACATGGCCTGAGTGAGTGCGCTGCTTTCTCCCTGCGTCCTGACTGCTGTGCGGGCTGCACCCCGCGTCGCTGCACCTCCACCATCCAGAGTCCCGGGGATTGCCCTACCCGTGGAGGGTACTTCATCTGGCTGCCCCGCTGCATCTCCCCCGGGTACTCCCATCGGCAGCGGCTGTACTCCCATTTACCGCGAACCACAGGTGGTGTCACGAATAATAACCTCCCCTGTAAATAGCCCCCTTCTTATTTTCGAGTGTCCGTGAGCCCCCGGGTCCGGACACCCTCGAGCCACAGCAAACCCCGGATCCAAGCAGTCCTGACTGCTGCAGGGGCGGTACACTACCATGCTCGGGTGCTCCGGTACTCGTAACTAGTGATCAGCGAGCACTACCATGCTCGGGTGCTCGGTACTCATAACTAGTAATGAGTGGGCACTACCATGCTCAGGTGCTCGGTAATCGTAACTAGTGATGAGCGGGCACTACCATGCTCAGGTGCTCGGTAATCGTAACTAGTGATGAGCGGGCACTACCATGCTCGGGTGCTCTGTACTGGTAACTAGTGATGAGCGAGCACTACCATGCTCGGTACTCATAACTAGTAATGAGTGGGCACTACCATGCTCACGTGCTCGGTAATCGTAACTAGTGATGAGCGGGCACTACCATGCTCGGGTGCTCGGTACTGGTAACTAGTAATGAGCGGGCACTACCATGCTCAGGTGCTTGGTAATCGTAACTAGTAATGAGCGGGCACTACCATGCTCGGGTGCTCTGTACTCGTAACTAGTGATGAGCGGGAACTACCATGCACGGGTGCTCAGTACTTGTAACTAGTGATGAGCGGGCACTACCATGCTCGGGTGCTCGGTACTCGTAACTGGTGATGAGCGGGCACTACCATGCTCGGGTGCTCTGTACTCGTAACTAGTGATGAGCGGGAACTACCATGCTCGGATGCTCAGTAATTGTAACTAGTGATGAGCGGGCACTACCATGCTCGGATGCTCAGTACTTGTAACTAGTGATGAGCGGGCACTACCATGCTTGGGTGCTCGGTACTCGTAACTGGTGATGAGCGGGCACTATCATGCTCGGGTGCTCAGTACTCGTAACTAGTGATGAGCGGGCACTACCATGCTCGGGTGCTCGGTACTCGTAACTAGTGATGAGCGGGCACTACCATGCTCGGGTGCTCGGTACTCGTAACTAGTGATGAGCGGGCACTACAATGCTCGGATGCTCAGTACTCGTAACTAGTGATGAGAGGGCACTACCATGCTCGGGTGCTCGGTACTCGTAACTAGTGATGAGCGGGCACTACCATGCTCGTGTGCTCGGTACTCGTAACTAGTGATGAGCGGGCACTACCATGCTCGGGTGCTCGGTATTGGGAACTAGTGATGAGCGGGCACTACCATGCTCGGGTGCTCGGTATTGGGAACTAGTGATGAGCGAGCACTACCATGCTCGGGTGCTCAGTACTCGTAACAACTAGTGATAAGCGGGCACTACCATGCTCGGGTGCTCAGTACTGGTAACTAGTGATGAGCGGGCATTACCATGCTCGGGTGCTCAGTACTGGTAACTAGTGATGAGCGTGAGTGGGTACTACCATGCTTGGGTGCTCGGTACTATTCCAACCTGTTTGTTTCAAATACCGATCAGCCAAGCATGGTAGTACCCGCTCACGCTCATCACTAGTTCCCAATACCGAGCACCCGAGCATGGTAGTGCCCGCTCATCACTAGTTGCGAGTACTGAGCACCCGAGGGTGGTAGTGCCCGCTCATCACTAGTTGCGAGTACTGAGCACCCGAGCATGGTAGTGCCCGCTCATCACTAGTTGCGAGTACTGAGCACCCGAGCATGGTAATGCCCGCTCATCACTAGTTACAAGTACTGAGCACCCGAGCATGGTAATGCCCGCTCATCACTAGTTACAAGTACTGAGCACCCGAGCATGGTAGTGCCCGCTCATCACTAGTTACAAGTACTGAGCACCCGAGCATGGTAGTGCCTGGTCATCACTAGTTACGAGTACTGAGCACCCGAGCATGGTAGTGTCGCAGGCGGAGGAGGGGACGCCGCGCTCTTCCACTGCTTGGGTCCGGCTGCCGCGGCCTGCTGCTGCTCGGTGGCTCGAGCGATGGGCCGGATCCCGGGGACTCTAGCGGCGCTCCTCGTCTGTGAGTGAAAGGGGGTTTTTGGGTGTGGGGATTGTTTATTGTCCGTGACGCCACCCACGGTTGTGGTGATTGAGTGTACACCACCGCTGCTCTGGCTGGGGATCCCGGGAGTGATGGTGTGGAGCAG
This sequence comes from Anomaloglossus baeobatrachus, assembly GCF_048569485.1. Classification (NCBI taxonomy): domain Eukaryota; kingdom Metazoa; phylum Chordata; class Amphibia; order Anura; family Aromobatidae; genus Anomaloglossus; species Anomaloglossus baeobatrachus. The sequence continues at coordinate 757,595,964 of NC_134354.1, forward strand.
CCAGTTGTTGTGTTGCCCCTCCGTGGGTAGGGGTTGGTGATCCCGGGGCCCAGTGATGGGGTTGGGATGGTGGTCAGGCGGGTAGGGGGCCTGTGGAGGTGCAGGGGCGCAGGGGCAGCGCTGTGCCGCACGGCATGGAGGTACTCACTCAGCCAGTAAACACGACACAGGTCCCGCGGTGTCTTGGCCTTGGGCGCCGCCTTGCAGCGACAACCCGGCGCAACCTCAGCCGAGGTGTGGGGGATGGGCACAGGGGCTTTCCGCGGCTGGGCCTTCGGCTCGGAACGGGTCATCAGCTCCGGCTCGGGGGACTTCTCAGGGGCTGCCTCCAGTGCAGACTTCGGGGCCTTCCATGGCAGCACCTCCGACTTGCTACGGGCTCCGGCTACAGGTCGGCCCGCCGGGGTGGGCATGCTGGGTATCGCTACCGGTTGTGGTGGCAGCGGGCCTAGTGGCGGGGTCACAGCTTCCGAGATGGGTAGCGAGAGAGGCAACAGAGCGAGAGGGCTTGGACCGGGTCCCGCAGCCGCGATGACCAGCCCTTCAAGGGTATCGAGGCGTGGGTCACTCACCCTCCCTTCCTCGGCTTCCCCCTCGCGTCTCCGCACGGTCGCTATCACGTCCGCCATGTCGGCCTCCCACTCCTCCATGAGGAGCTGCATTATGACCTGCAGCCTTTGATAGAGCTGCGCGGTCCGGATCTCCACCCACGCCGCGGTTCCCGGCGCGGGGGCTACGGTGCTTCGGGACGGCATCCACATTCTGCTGGCAACTCCTTCCAGGAACAGGGTGACTGCAGAGTCCTGGCGTCCCTGCTTTTATAGCTGCGTTCACATGCAGCCAGCCGCCATCGCGTCCCCCTTAGCTTTTTTCCGGCCCCTCCTCTATCGGGGCGGGGTTTTGGCCTTCGCACCTCTGCTACTTGAGAAGACGCTCGAGCGGGAACTCTTCGCGCCAAAGATGGCGGCTTCTGAAATTTTTCTGCCGGACACCGGCGGTAACAAGGCGCACCTCTACCAGACGGCAGAGCGGTAAGATCCTGTTCGTGACGCCAAGTTGTCGCGGGCGGAGGAGGGGACGCCGCGCTCTCCCACTGCTCGGGTCCGGCTGCCGCGGCTGCCGCTGCCTGCTGCTGCTCGGTGGCTCGAGCGATGGGCCGGATCCCAGGGACTCTAGCGGCGCTCCTCGCCCGTGAGTGAAAGGGGGTTTTTGGGTGTGGGGATTGTTTATTGTCCGTGACGCCACCCACGGTTGTGGTGATTGAGTGTACGCACGGCACGGAGGTACTCACTCAGCCAGTAAACACGACACAGTTCTCGGTAAACAAACGGCTGGTTGGACGGGTCCCTCAGACGGTTGCGTTGCTGATATCCCCTGCAGTTGACGGTGACGGTCTCTTCCCTGCACCTATGTCTTGTTGTTTGGTAGCGATAGGTTCCCACCGGTAACCCGCTCCCCAGCTTGGATATGAGCCGGAGGAGCTCCACTCTTGCCCGCAGGCGCTGGCCCTGGGAAACTGGTGCCTTGGCGGTGGCGGTGTCTCCCCTTAACGGTCGGACTGTTGCCTTCAATCGGGACTTGGTTGTTGGGAGACAGTCGTCCCCTTCACTGACGGATTTGGCAAATTATGGCGACTCCTAGCCTTGCCGGGATCCGAAAGGCCCCTGCCCTGGTGCTGACTAATCTTCGTATACCGCTCCGGTACCGCCGGGTCACCACCCGTCCACGGTCCTTTCGGCAACCTCCAATCAGTGTCGCCTGCAAACGGTCACCGCCGTCTGCCAACCTTGCTGTCTCAGTCCGGGGCACACACCTGGACTAACTTCAGGCTTCTTGCTGTCACTACTCCTACTTTCCTCCTTTACCACTTCACTTCACTTCTTTTCACTTTCAACTCTAACACTCATCTGCCTGGTTTTCCCGCCTCCAGAGCTGTGAACTCATCGGCGGGTGGAGCCAACCGCCTGGCGCACCCCCTGGTGTGGACACCAGCCCCTGGAGGAAGGCAACAAGGATTTCTGTTTTGACTTTGTGTGTACCTGCAGGGAATGTGGGGTGCGTGTGGTGTTGTGACCTGTGACCCCTGGCTTGCCCAGGGCGTCACAGTAGTGCTCGCTCATCCCTAGAAGTGATAGCTTGTCTTCATTAGAGAACCCTTAACCTGGTGCCATGATACCTGGGTGTATGATGGGGTCATCTACACTAATATGACTCAAACACGGTAGTAGGGGACTTCTCATACAGATGGGTGCAGCATCAGAACACCAATATTTTCTCTGAGTCCATCTTTGCACCTCATTCTACAAAATCTGGCTTTTCATAAAATGTCAATTTTTGTGTTTTGAACCATAGTAATGAGAGGGTGAGGGGAAGCTGGAACGCAGGATCTATGGTACACAAAACATCGCTAATCATAAATAATAACCTCTACAGACACATAGCTGGTATGTCTATTAATTTTCACTCATAGTTCTATACAATACGATCTATTGTGTTGCCAGTACACTGAGGGAATACTGCCCATAACAAAGATGGCGGCGGATGCAGCATCCTCGTGACGTCGTCACCCGGCGCCGGATGCGTTAGCAGAGACTGTTCTGTGTCGCTGTGTAGTGACGTCACCAGACTTATTCCGGTTTTTTATTTTTTCGTCAGTACGGTGTTCCGAGCTGGAGGGACGGGAGCCGGCGGGGTGAGTGCACGGCGGAGGTGGCGGCTGCATGCAGTGCGGTGGTGGATAGGATGTGGAGTCAGGTCCTGCCATGTCCACAGGGACTGGTGCCGACATCTATGGCTTCTGGACACCCATGAGGCTGCAGAGGTGACGATACCCCGCTATAGGGGTGTACGGGCTCCAGACTGCGTCATTGCAGTTAGGGGGGGGTCTATAATATTCCTTAGTGTCAGTAAGTAAGTACACCCCCTCCCCCAGACTCCCATAGAGATGACGGACCTGGTGACACTAAAGAGTCAGGCAGGAGGTAGCTAACTTCTTACTTTTCAATAGACTTTACTAAAGTCTATTGAAAAGTAATGTTAGCTACCTCCCACCTGACTCTTTAGTGTCACCAGTGAGCTACACTAACCTGGACCCTGTAACCTTAAGGGGATCTCCCATAGACAACACAGGTTACATAATAAAGGGGTGACTGACTGGCAGACCCCCAGTTATCATGAGGACTGGGAGGGGGAGAGAGGGTCCCAAAATTCCCTTTGTGAATGAACCTGTGCATGGTTCTCCTCTATTCTGTGTGATCAGATGTGAGTTGTCCACTTCCAATACAACACATCAATGAGTATTGCAAAAGTAAGAAAAAACCTGTGCTCCAATATCAGATGACCGCTGCAGACGATCAGCACCTACTAATGGGCTGTAGAGGAGCAGCACTGGTGCTTTTCTTTTTTTTCCTTTTTTGGGGGCAACAGCCTGGACCCTTTCATAAAGTGTTATATTTTATGATAAGTTAGGGAAAATATTACTCTCCTGGTGAATTCCCCGCAGCTCCAGCACCAATCATTTTTGCCAGTCTCTGTTTGCTTTCCTGCAGCGATGACATTATGTACATCCTTGTGACCGCTGCAGTCAATCATTGGGCTCCACTGATGATGTCTGTATACATGGCATCAGACTGCTGAGGCCAGTGATTGTCTGCAGTGGTTACGTGGACGCACATGATGTCATCGCTGCAGTGATGTTCACAAAAATGTGATGATTTGGTGGCATGAGACACACAGATGCCCACAGATTGCTGAAACAACAGAGAGGTTGAGGTGGTCCCCGACCACTGTGACACTTTCCTATACCCGGTTCTATTGGGGGGTGGATTGTGTTGTCAGACGATGATCTATTGTTTTTTAGTACTACCACGCTTGGTTGCCCCGTACTCGTAAATAGTAATGAGCGACCACTACCATGCTCGGGTGCTCAGTACTCGTAACTAGTGATGGGCGAGCACTACCATGCTCAGGTGCTCAGTACTCGTAACTAGTGATGGGCGAGCACTACCATGCTCAGGTGCTCGGTACTGGTAACTAGTGATGAGCGGGCACTACCATGCTCGGGTGCTCAGTACTCGTAACTAGTGATGAGCGGGCACTACCATGCTCGGGTGCTCAGTACTCGTAACTAGTGATGGGCGAGCACTACCATGCTCAGGTGCTCAGTACTCGTAACTAGTGATGAGCGGGCACTACCATGCTCAGGTGCTCGGTACTTGTAACCTGCAGTTGGATGGGCGTGACTAGAGTACCCGAGTATAATGGGAACATTCCAAATTGACTTTTATTATTCGCAGTACTCAAATCGAGCATGTAGCTCTTCGTTATGAGTACCGAGCATAGTAGAGCTTGTGGATCACTACTCATTACTAGTTACGAGTACCTGAGCATGGTAGTGCCCACTCATTACTAGTTACGAGTACCGAGCACCTGAGCATGGTAGTGCTCGCTCATCACTAGTTACCAGTACTGAGCACCCGAGCATGGTAGTGCCCACTCATTACTAGTTACGAGTACCGAGCACCTGAGCATGGTAGTGCTCGCTCATCACTAGTACCGAGCACCCGAGCATGGTAGTGCCCGCTCATCACTAGTTACCAGTACCGAGCACCCAAGCATGGTAGTGCCCGCTCATCACTAGTTACCAGTACCGAGCACCTGAGCATGGTAGTGCACGCTCATCACTAGTTACCAGTACCGAGCACCCAAGCATGGTAGAGCCCACTCATCACTAGTTACATGTACTGAGCACCCGAGCATGGTAGTGCTCACTCATTACTAGTTACGAGTACTGAGCACCTGAGCATGGTAGTGCCCGCTCATCACTAGTTACAAGTACCGAGCACCCAAGCATGGTAGTGCTCACTCATCACTAGTTACATGTACTGAGCACCCGAGCATGGTAGTGCCCAGTCATCACTAGTTGTCAGACACCCCTGTGTACTGCGTGGTTGGTTTCTAGCAGTATAAATAAGCTCACTCATCTTAATGGCCGCTTCTTTCTTCTTTTATTGAAATAGCTGCTTAGAGGATGACGACCGCAGCCAGGCCAACGTTTGAGCCAGCCAGAGGAGGCAGAGGAAAAGGAGAAGGAGACCTTAGTCAGCTCTCCAAGCAGTATTCCAGCCGAGACCTTCCGTCACACACCAAGATCAAATACAGGTACCGCACTGCTCACCCGTCACGTGTCCATCGTATGTGCTGGCTGTATGGATGGGACATTATTCCTTACAGTGTTTCATGACCCCTGTCTTGCGGTCAGTCAATGGAAATTAAGGCTCGTCTTAAACAAACGTTTTGTGTTTTGCTTCTTTATTTAATGTAAAAATGTATGTATCTTTTTCTTTTCACATTTTAGTGCCCTTACAATTACAAGCAGATCGGTGGAAGACCGAGTCCTGAAACCTCCACCGATCACTCATACACCCGCGTTCCCTGAAAGGGGCGCAGATTTGGAGCCTGGAAGCATTAGCACCATAGTGTTTGCTTTCTATTGAATCCGTGCCACACTGTGTGTGCGCTCAGCCCGGAGCTCCAGTCTGCCTTTCGGGGGTCTTTGAGAATCTGCGGGGTACCACCTCCCCGTCTGCATCTTTTAGATGCTAGAGTCACTAAATGATTACGGCATATAGTTGATTTGGCCGTTTTCACACATCCGGCTTTTCGCTGGTTTGACGGATGCGGCGCACGCCAGTACAGTGTATACAGTACAGTGGCAGCGCAACAAGCGCCGGTCACATGCTGTCATGTGACCCGGAAGTTGATGCGCTGCCACTGTACTGTATCGTACTGGCGTGCGCCGCATCCGTCAAACCGGCGAAAAGCAGGATGTGTGAGCGCGCCCTTACAGGGGTTACCCCTGTACTGGACAACCTCAGTTTAATCAATTCATGACCCCTAATAAAATAAATCCAGTCTATTCTCTTCTCCCGCAGCGGCACCGTTCCAGCGATGTCCCTGCTGCGGTTTCCAGAGAGAGATGACTTGTGTCACATGCATGTTGCTGCCAGTCAGCAGGCGCTCATTACCCGCAGCCTTTACTAATTCATCAGAATGGACGTCCGCCCTGATGGACTTATAATGAGTGGCCACTGATTGGCTGCAGCCTGAATTTGACACAAGTTGTCACTGTCTGAAAACAGCGGCACCGACATCGCTGGATTGGCGCTGCTACACTAGGTGAGCGCACACTGGATTTTATTTTGAATTGGGGTCTGAATTGATTAGGCTGAGGTTGTTGGGGAATCCCTTTAAATAGAGGATATGCGGACCATAGCTGGTGGGATGTGAGTGTATATTCCTGCCGTCTCTGGCTGCTGATTTGGGCAGATACATCCTTGCACTCTTCCATCCATTTTCTGTAAATACAGTGCAGTTTGGGTGACATTGTACATCCTCCTGGATATGGTTAAATATGTGTGTATTTGACCAGGTGAGATGTAGAGAGACGACCATCGGCAATAGATAACTGCGGATCTGTAATTACGTCTGTGTTTGTAGACAGACCACCCAAGATGCCCCCGAGGAGGTGAGAAGCCGCGACTTCAGGAGGGAATTGGAAGAAAGGGAACGCGTGGTTGTGAGAGAGAAGAGTAGAGACAGACCGCCCAGAGGTACGCAACGCACTGAATCTTTATATGGATGGTTCATATTTTTTTATAATAATAATTTTATTATTATTATTAATAATAATTATTATTATTATTATTATTATTATTATTATTTTTACTCCATTTATTCCATGGCGCTTTGAATGTGAGAAAGGGCATACATTGCCAAGTAGAATAATCATAATCATAAACAATATAAGGCACAGACTGGTACAGGAGGAGAGAGGACCCTGCCCCCGAGGGCTCATAGTCTACAGGGGATGGGTGAGGATACAGGAGGAGAGAGGACCCTGCCCGCGAGGGCTCATAGTCTACAGGGGATGGGTGAGGATACAGGAGGAGAGAGGACCCTGCCCCCGAGGGCTCATAGTCTACAGGGGATGGGTGAGGATACAGGAGGAGAGAGGACCCTGCCCCCGAGGGCTCATAGTCTACAGGGGATGGGTGAGGGTACAGGAGGAGAGAGGACCCTGCCCGCGAGGGCTCACAGTCTACAGGGAATGGATGAGTGAGGGTGCAGGAGGAGAGAGGATCCTGCCCCCGAGAGGGCTCACAGTCTACAGGGGATGGGTGAGGGTACAGGAGGAGAGAGGACCCTACCCTCGAGGGCTCACAGTGTACAGGGGATGGATGGCTGAGGGTGCAGGAGGAGAGAGGACCCTGCCCCCGCTATGGCTCATAGTCTACAGGGGATGGGTGAGGATATAGGAGGAGAGAGGACCCTGCAGTGTACAGGGGATGGGTGATGGTACAATAGGTGAGGACAGAGCTGGTTGCGCAGTGGTGTACTGGACTGAGGGCTATTGTAGGTTGTAGGCTTGTTGGAAGAGGTGGATCTTCAGGTCCTTTTTGAAGGTTTCCGAAGTAGGTGAGAGTCTGATATGTTGGGGTAGAGCGTTCCAGAGTATGGGGGATGCACGGGAGAAATCTTGGAAGCGATTGTGGGAGCAGAAGATAAGAGAGGAGTAGAGAAGGAGATGTTGTGAGGATCTGAGGTTATATGCAGGTAGGTATCGGGAGACTAGGTCACAGATGTAAGGAGGAGACAGGTTGTGCATGGCTTTGTAGGTCATGGTTAGAGTTTTGAACTGGAGCCTTTGGACAATGGGAAGCCAGTGAAGGGATTGGCAGAGAAGAGAGGCTGGGGAGTAGTAGTGGGACAGGTTGATTAGTCCAACAGAATTTAGGATAGGTTAGCGGGGTACAAGACTGTTAGAAGAGAGGCCACAGAGCAGGAGGTTGCAGTAGTCGAGGCGGGAGATGATGAGGGCATGCACTAGTGTTAAAATGATCGCTACATGTATGTTTAGTCTATAGGTCAGTGGCAACTGGGATGCACATTAGGCCACTGGGTAGGTGAGTGAAAGATCGAAAGGTATTATCAATCCACAGAATAAGGGGATATGTGACTGATAAGTTATTGGGCTCGGAAGTTTCCCATCGTAATGGAGCGGTCGTCACAGTTGCATAAGCCGGTGCTCCAGTCAATCACTATTGGACTGCTAGGAAAGCCAAGCGCGCCACCATGTAAAGCAGTCCCATAATGAATGAATGGAGCGGTGGTGTGCAGGACGGGGAATTTTTCACACAAATGCCTGTAGGTAGGTGATACATTTCAATGTTGGGATTAACCTTTTAAGAACGATCACAACTTCCTAATTGACAAACCATTCTAATCGTGCCTCACTGTGCACGGGTCTGGTGGGGGCTGCAGGAGGGCGAAGTCTCCATCACATCGGTTATTGACCAGGCGCATCGGTGTGTAACACAACGGACGGTATATCAGACTCTGCACCTCCATGCCACACCAGCTGATTTTTTTTTTTTTTTTTTTTCTTCAGTCCTGGAGTATTGCTTTAAATATAAGTCCCATGCTCCTGGTCTTATACTCGCCCTCTGGATTCTTTTACCTTTTTTTGATGTCGCTCTGGTCCAGCTACCCTATTTTGTGACCATAACTTCAGATTGGCCTGGAAGTCAGTAGTTATGTCACAATCTCTCGGTGCTAGTCTATGAGAGCCAGAGCAAGGCTCTCATAGACTTGTATTTAATTATGAAACCCTGTAGCTCCCAGAAGGTCACAAATCACCGGAGACCGAAGGGATTGACGCTGTGAACGGGTGAAGATGGCGACAGGTGAGTATAATACTGGGGGCAGGAGATTTAAAGCACCCCTTCCAAAGGGGCCCTTTAAGATATATTCAGGCTTCTGCCTTGTGACGCACCGTGCCCCCGTGTGATCGGCATAGGATGAGGGGTTTCATCCACTGGGGTTTAGTAAAGAGGGGTGCGAGTCACTGACTGCAAATAGAGATCTTGCAGACTGTGGAAGAGGTCATGAACTTCCATTTATATACAGGTAGGTTATCATTTTCTCTTTTTGTCTTTATGCCTCACAATTTTATTTATTTTTTACTTGGAAAAAGAAAACACAAAATTGATATAAACTAAGAAAACAACAAAGGCAAACGTTAATTGAATATCCAGACAATAAAAAAGTTAAATTCCTAAAGGGATATTACCATCCCAATGTAGTAGGTGTAATAATATTAGCAGATACCTCCAATTAGAAATGTAGTATAGTTTTCCTGATTATAGCCATGTTTCCTACCTCATGTGCAGGGCATTGCAGTAGCTTAGGTATCCGTGGTTACGTCCACTCATATAGTGACAGTTATTTGCGAGTGGTCATAACCATGGATACCTAAGCTGCAATGCCCTGCACATGAGGTAAGAGACATGACTATATCAGGAGAACTATACTACATTTCTAATTGGAGGTATTTACTAATATTATGTCTGCTATGTATTGGGAGAGGCTCATGGAAATGAGTACACCTCTTTAAATCTGCCTAAAAACTTAAATATGCTTTCAGGAGTTAAAATTAAAGGGATTGTCCCACTGAGAAAACATCAGACAAAACGAGTGGACCGACTTCTGGTAATTACTGTGCAGATATCTCTGCCACACACTTGTTATGGCGCCCCCTGCTGTTCTCTTCATTGCCTTTTTGTCTGCTGCTGGTCCAAAGATGCCGCTTCCAGTTCTCTGTTGCCTATTGGCTTCCTGCACAATTACTCCGCCCATCTGGGTACAAAAGGATGTGTGTGATTGGATGGATCCACTGAGCATGTGCGACTACCAGCATCGGACACTTCAGGTGGACGTTTTGAGAAAGATCCATATAACAGCAGGTGGCGCCATAACGAATGCCTGAGATATTTGGGAAAGGTAACATTTATTTGTGGGACCAGCCTTTTCCAATCTTGTAGTTCTTCATTGCTTCTTTTTTGCATTTTTAACCTGATTCCTTTTTTTCTTCCTAGAGCACACGTCTTCTGTGTCCAAGAAACCTCGTCTGGATCAGATTCCCGCAGCCAATCTAGACGCCGATGATCCCCTGACCGATGTATGTGTGCCTCTTTTCCACTTTACTTTTAGTCTAGCGCTGCACAGGGCAGTGACGGATCTAGGTGGAATCATGGGGTACAGGAGCCGTTACCTGACCTGATTCATTCCATATGGAGTTGTGTGCGGACCCCAACATTGGAATTCCTGCTATAGCTAAGCAGGATTTATCTCTGTAGGAAACCCGTGTTATTAGTGAGACCAATAGCTGCTTTTTTTGGAACCTTGTAAGGGATCTCTCATTTGGAAGGGTCACCAATATCGGATCAGTGGGAGTCCAATACCCGGCACCCCAACTGATGCGGACCATAACACCATTGCCAGGTACTGCAGATCAGCTGCTGTTGAGGCAAACCCCTCTCTGCATTTTTAAGCTGCCATTGGCACGCCTGTGATGTGATTGGGGGGGTCACTGATGGATGGCTATGACAGTAGGGGGTCTACTGACCTTCGGTGAAGGTCATAACAGTGCTCCTCTGATATCTGCCTGTGGCCGGGCTTCAAAGGAGACTGTGATTTCTGCTATATACAGCAATACTGTACAAGCAATCGATGATCACAGCTTCGCGTTCTCTAAGAGAGTTATTAAAAATGCTGAAAAGTAAAAAATATATGAAAACAATTACAAAAAAAAAATTCAAATCGCCCCCTTTTTTTGCCCCATTAAAAATAAAGATAATGCATTTATTTATTTTTTTCTTTGTCGCTCTATTGGGAGACCCAGACAATTGGGTGTATAGGCTATGCCTCCGGAGGCCGCACAAAGTATTACACTTAAAAGTGTTAAGCCCCTCCCCTTCTGCCTATACACCCCCCGTGCTCCCACGGGCTCCTCAGTTTTTTTGCTTTGTGCGAAGGAGGCAGACCTGCACACATAGCTCCACAGATTGGTCAGCAGCAGCTGCTGACCATGTCGGATGGAAGAAAAGTGGGCCCATATAGGGCCCCCAGCATGCTCCCTTCTCACCCCACTCTTGTCGGCGGTGTTGTTAAGGTTGAGGTATCCATTGCGGGTACGGAGGCTGGAGCCCACATGCTGTTTTCCTTCCCCATCCCCCTCAGGGCTCTGGGCGAAGTGGGATCCTATCGGTCTCCAGGCACTGAGACCGTGCTTCATCCACAACTCCTGGGAGACTGCTGGATAGGAGCCGGGTACCGTTCAGGGACATGGCCCTGCTACTTGAAGGTACTCTGTATCCCTGTGGGGACCGTGCACGGCAACACCTCAGCTTTGCTGGGTGTGCTAGTGCACCGGGGACCGCGGCGCTGACCGGGTTAAACTGTGCCATTACACACTCAGCGTCGCTGAGTGTGTTTATATGTAGGGGCTACCGCGCTAACCGCCGCTGCCATGGGAAACTGCGGCGCGGCTGGGACTTGTAGTTCGCCGGGGACTTCGGCGCCGGCCGCGCTTTTACGGCGGCCAAGCTTATACTCGAGTCCCCGGCTTTCTTGCGGCCTAGTTTCCTTTTCTCCCGCCCTCAGCCCTGACAGGCAGGGGAAGGGCGGGACGCTGCACGGAACGAGCAGCACTGAGGGCTGGAGTATGCTTTGCATACTCCACCCCCCTCACTGTGCACAGTGTGAGCACCAGTTCCCGCACTTTCTCGGCCACGCCCACGGCTCCCTCCTCTCGTCAGGACGCCGCAGCCATTCCTGTCAGCTCCTCCGACGCTGCAGAGAGGGACAAACCCTGGGAGACCCAGACACGGTCTCTGGTGGCCTCACAACCGCTTTAGGCGGATGGTAAGCAGCACCTGTTGGTGCTAGCCCCATGGTGCTGTAGTGTATTGATACATTATTTGTTTATGGTATATTCTTTACACTGTATGAGCACAGTTCATTCTGGCTATATACCCTATTGTGTTGCTCAGGGAAAACAATAGCATGGCGCCCACAAAAGGCAGGGGTGCCAAAACACAGGCTTATTATGCTGCCTGCGCTGCTTGTACGACCCAGCTGCCGGCAGGTCCCACTGACCCTCATTGTGTGCAATGTTCGGCCCCTGTAACACTTCTTCAGCCAGAGCCTCTGCTAAGAGGGGCCCAGGGGGAGCCACCTGTTGACGCTGTTCAGGTGACAGGGACGGAGTTTGCAAAACTCTCTGAGACTATGGCTAAGATACTAGAAGCCTTGCAGTCCAGGCCGGTATCTCAGCAAAGGGACTCTGTTGAATCATTGTTCCCTGGCCCCCCTCAGTTGGACCAACAATGTCCTCCCGGGGTATCTCATACATCCCAGGCTGAGGGTTCTGACTTAGACCCCAGTCCCAGACCGACTAAGCGGGCTCGCTTAGAATTTCCCTCGACATCATATTGTTCAGGGTCTCAGCGGGGGGAATCTCTGGTTGATGATGCGGAGACAGCTGATCAGGATTCTGATCCTGAGGCCGCTCTCAATCTTAATACTCCAGACGGGGACGCCATAGTGAACGATCTTATTGCGTCCATCAATCAAATGCTGAATATTTCTCCCTCAGCCCCTCCGGCGGAGGAGTCAGCTTCTCAGCAGGAGAAATTCCGTTTCAGGTTCCCCAAGCGTACACAGAGTATGTTTCTAGACCACTCTGATTTCAGAGAGGCAATCCAGAATCACCATGCTTGTCCAGATAAGTGTTTTTCGAAGCGCCTTAAGGATACACGTTATCCTTTTCCCCCTGACGTGGTTAAAGGTTGGACTCAGTGTCCCATAGTGGATCCTCCAATCTCCAGACTGGCGGCTAGATCCATACTTGCAGTGGAAGATGGGGCCTCGCTCAAAGATGCCACTGACAGGCAGATGGAGCTCTGGTTGAAATCCATCTATGAAGCTATCGGAGCTTCTTTTGCCCCAGCATTCGCAGCCGTATGGGCGCTACAAGCTATCTCAGCAGGTCAAGCGCAAATTGAAGCAGCCACGTGCACGTCCGCGCCACAAGTGGCATCCATTACCAACCAGACCTCGGCATTTGCGTCTTACGCTATTAATGCTGTCCTGGACTCTGCGAGCCGTACGGCGGTTGCGGCCGCCAATTCGGTGGTACTCCGCAGGGCCTTGTGGCTACGGGAATGGAAGGCAGATTCTGCTTCCAAAAAGCGCTTAACCAGTTTGCCAATTTCTGGCGACAGGCTGTTTGGCGAGCGTTTGGATGAAATCATCAAACAATCCAAGGGAAAGGATACATCCTTACCCCAGCCCAAACCGAACATACCCCAACAGAGGAGAGGGCAGTCGAGGTTTCGGTCCTTTCGGGGTGCGGGCAGGTCCCAATTCTCCTCGTCCAAAAGGTCTCAGAAAGAACAAAGGAATTCTGATGCATGGCGGTCTAAGTCACGTCCTAAAAAGACCACCGGAGGCGCCGCTAACAAGGCGGCTTCCTCATGACTTTCGACCTCCTCTAGCAGCATCCTCGGTCGGTGGCAGGCTCTCCCGCTTTTGCGACACCTGGCTGCCACAAATAAAAGACCGCTGGGTGAGAGACATTCTGTCTCACGGTTACAAGATAGAGTTCACCTCTCGTCCCCCGACTCGATTCTTCAGGTCATCCCCGCCTCCCGAGCGAGCCGAGGCTCTTCTGCAGGCGCTGCGCACTCTGAAGGCAGAAGGAGTGGTGATCCCTGTTCCTCTCCAGCAACAGAACCACGGTTTTTACTCCAACTTGTTTGTGGTCCCAAAGAAGGACGGGTCTTTCCGCCCGGTCCTGGACCTGAAACTGCTCAACAAACACGTAAAAACCAGACGGTTCAGGATGGAATCCCTCCGCTCCGTCATCGCCTCAATGTCCCAAGGAGATTTCCTTGCATCGATCGATATCAAAGATGCTTATCTCCACGTACCGATTGCTCCAGAGCACCAGCGCTTCTTGCGCTTCGCCATAGGAAACGAACACCTGCAATTCGTGGCACTGCCGTTCGGCCTGGCAACAGCCCCACGGGTTTTTACCAAGGTTATGGCTACTGTAGTAGCGCTCCTACACTCGCAGGGTCACTCGGTGATCCCGTACTTGGACGATCTGCTGATCAAGGCACCCTCTCAAGAGGCATGCCAACGCAGCCTCGACGCTACCCTGGAGACTCTCCAGGGTTTCGGGTGGATCATCAATTTTCCAAAGTCAAATCTGACACCGGCCCAATCGCTGACATATCTTGGCATGGAGTTTCATACCCTCTCAGCGATAGTGAAGCTTCCGCTGATCAAGCAGCGTTCACTACAGACGGGGGTGCAATCTCTCCTTCAGGGTCAGTCACACCCCTTGAGGCGCCTCATGCACTTCCTGGGGAAGATGGTGGCAGCAATGGAGGCAGTCCCTTTCGCGCAGTTTCACCTGCGTCCCCTTCAATGGGACATCCTACGCAAATGGGACAGGAAACCGACGTCCCTCGACAGGACCGTCTCCCTCTCTCAGGCGACCAAAGCTTCCCTTCGGTGGTGGCTTCTTCCCACTTCATTATCGAAGGGGAAATCCTTCCTACCCCCATCCTGGGAAGTAGTCACGACGGACGCGAGTCTGTCAGGGTGGGGAGCGGTTTTTCTCCACCACAGGGCTCAGGGTACGTGGACCCAGCAAGAGTCCTCGCTTCAGATCAATGTTCTGGAAATACGGGCAGTGTATCTTGCCCTGAAAGCGTTCCAGCAGTGGCTGGAGGGCAAGCAGATCCGAATTCAGTCGGACAATTCCACAGCGGTGGCATACATCAACCACCAAGGCGGCACACGCAGCCGGCAAGCCTTCCAGGAAGTCCGGCGGATTTTGATGTGGGTGGAAGCCACGGCCTCCACCATATCCGCAGTTCACATCCCAGGCGTGGAAAACTGGGAAGCAGATTATCTCAGTCGCCAGGGCATGGACGCAGGGGAATGGTCCCTTCACCCGGACGTGTTTCAGGAGATCTGTTGCCGCTGGGGGGTGCCGGACGTCGACCTCATGGCGTCCTGGCACAACAACAAGGTACCGACGTTCATGGCACGGTCTCAAGATCCCAGAGCTCTGGCGGCAGACGCCTTAGTTCAGGATTGGTCGCAGTTTCAGCTCCCTTATGTGTTTCCTCCGCTGGCACTGTTGCCCAGAGTGTTACGCAAGATCAGGGCCGACTGCCGCCGCGTCATCCTCGTCGCTCCAGACTGGCCGAGGCGGTCGTGGTACCCGGATCTGTGGCATCTCACGGTCGGCCAACCGTGGGCACTACCAGACCGACCAGACTTGCTATCTCAAGGGCCGTTTTTCCATCTGAATTCTGCGGCCCTCAACCTGACTGTGTGGCCATTGAGTCCTGGATCCTAGCGTCTTCAGGGTTATCTCAAGACGTCATTGCCACTATGAGACAGGCTAGGAAACCAACGTCCGCCAAGATCTATCACAGGACGTGGAAAATTTTTCTGTCGTGGTGCTCTGTTCAGGGTTTTTCTCCCTGGCCATTTGCATTACCTACTTTTCTGTCCTTCCTTCAATCTGGACTGGAAAAGGGTTTGTCGCTCGGCTCCCTTAAGGGACAAGTCTCAGCGCTCTCTGTGTTTTTCCAGAAGCGCCTAGCCAGACTTCCACAGGTACGCACGTTCCTGCAGGGGGTTTGTCACATCGTCCCTCCTTACAAACGGCCGTTAGAACCCTGGGATCTGAACAGGGTACTGATGGTTCTTCAGAAACCACCATTCGAGCCAATGAGAGATATTTCCCTCTCACGACTTTCGCAGAAAGTGGTTTTTCTAGTAGCAGTCACTTCTCTTCGGAGAGTGTCTGAGCTAGCAGCGTTGTCGTGCAAAGCCCCTTTCCTGGTGTTTCACCAGGACAAGGTGGTTCTACGTCCGGTTCCGGAATTTCTCCCTAAGGTGGTATCCCCCTTTCATCTCAATCAGGATATCTCCTTACCTTCTTTTTATCCTCATCCAGTTCACCAATGTGAAAAGGATTTGCACTTGTTAGATCTGGTGAGAGCACTCAGACTCTACATTTCTCGTACGGCGCCCCTGCGCCGCTCGGATGCACTCTTTGTCCTTGTCGCTGGCCAGCGTAAAGGGTCACAGGCTTCCAAATCAACCCTGGCTCGGTGGATCAAGGAGCCAATTATCGAAGCTTACCGTTCGGCTGGGCTTCCGGTTCCCTCAGGGCTGAAGGCCCATTCTACCAGAGCCGTGGGCGCGTCCTGGGCTTTGAGGCACCAGGCTACGGCTCAGCAGGTGTGTCAGGCGGCTACCTGGTCGAGCCTGCACACTTTCACGAAGCACTATCAAGTGCATACCTATGCTTCGGCGGATGCCAGCCTAGGTAGACGAGTCCTTCAGGCGGCGGTTGCCCACCTGTAGGAAAGGGCCGTTTTACGGCTCTCTTACGAGGTATTAATTTACCCACCCAGGGACTGCTTTTGGACGTCCCAATTGTCTGGGTCTCCCAATAGAGCGACAAAGAAGAAGGGAATTTCTTCGGCGCTCCATTGGGAGACCCAGACGATTGGGTGTATAGCTACTGCCTCCGGAGGCCACACAAAGCATTACACTAAAAAGTGTAAGGCCCCTCCCCTTCTGGCTATACACCCCCCGTGGGATCACGGGATGCTCAGTTTTCAAGCTTTGTGCGAAGGAGGTCAGACATCCACGCATAGCTCCACTGTTTAGTCAGCAGTAGCTGCTGACTATGTCGGATGGAAGAAAAGAGGGCCCATACTAGGGCCCCCAGCATGCTCCCTTCTCACCCCACTCTGTGTCGGCGGTGTTTGTTAAGGTTGAGGTACCCATTGCGGGTACGGAGGCTGGAGCCCACATGCTGCTTTCCTTCCCCATCCCCCTGAGGGCTCTGGGGAAGTGGGATCTTACCGGCCTCCAGACTCTGAGGCCGGGCTCCATCCACAGACCCGGAGATCCTGCTGGATACGGAGCTGAGTACCGTCAGAGGCCCTGCAACATTCAGGTACTCTGTGTCCCCGTACGGACAGGCACAGACACACGCCAGAGTTGCTGGGTGTTCTAGTGCGCCGGGGACAGTAGCGCTGCGCGCCTGGGTCTTATTCACTACAGCTTTGCTGAGTGACTTTCTGTGTTGGGAACTACCGCGCCGACCGCCCCTGGAGCGGCGGCGCGGCTGAGACTTGTAGTGCGCCGGGGACTCGCGCTGACCGTGCTTTTACGACGGCAGCGCTCATAAATCTAGTCCCCGGTTTTTGCGGCCTAGCTCCGTTTCGTTCCCGCCCCCAACCCTGTCAATCACGGAAGGGGAGAGACGCTGTACAATCATTCAGCGCCGAGGGCTGGAGTCTTATTTACATACTCCAGCCCTCTCACTCGGCACAGTGGGACGCCAGTTTCCCGCTCTTGTCTGCAGCACGCCCACGGCCCGCCCCTCTTCACAGGACGCCGGCAGCCATTCCTGCACGCAGTCTGAGCTGGAGAACGGACATAGCCCTGGGAGACCCAGACAGGGGATTCTGGCGACCACACACCCGCTGTTAAGCGGGCGGTAAGCAGCACAAAAGTGCTGACCCCACTAGTGCCACAGTGTTATTTAGTGTACTTTTTGTCTGTACCTATATATTGCACTGTACGGTCGCTCCTTGGCTTATACCCCATTGCTCTGAGGAGACAACAGCATGTCATCCGCAAAAAGCAAGGGTACCAAGGCACAGGCTTTATATGCTGATTGTACCGCATGTGGGGCTGATCTACCGGCAGGTTCCACTGACCCCCATTGTGTGCAATGTTCGGTCCCTGTGCCACTTCGTCAGCCGGAGTCTATGGTGGTAGTGGCCCAGGCAGAGACGCCTGTGAACCCTGCCCCAGTGACGGGGACAGAGTTTGCAGTTTTTGCTGATAAGATGTCTGTGACTATGACAAAAATTCTTGAAACTTTGCAGTCCAGGCCGGTCAGTCAGACCATGGACACTGTTGATGCAATGTTTCCCGGTCCCCCTCAGTTGGAACTAGTCCAGGCTACAAGGGGGTCTCAGGCATCACAGGCTGAAGGCTCTGACTCGGACGACAGTCCCAGGCAGCCTAAGCGAGCTCGCTGGGAAAGACCCTCGACGTCATCACACTGGTCAGGGTCTCAGCGAGAGGCTTCTCTGTATGATGAGGCAGAGGTAGCTGATCAGGAGCCTAATTCTGAGACCGCTCTCAATCTGGATACTCCTGATGGTGACGCTATGGTAAATGATCTTATAGCGGCCATCAATAGACTGTTGGATATTTCTCCCCCAGCCCCTTCAGCAGAGGAGGCAGCTGCACAGCAGGAGAAATTCCATTTCAGGTATCCCAAGCGTAAATTGAGTACTTTTCTGGACCACTCTGACTTCAGAGAAGCAGTCCAGAAACACCATACTTATCCAGACAAGCGTTTCGCCAAACGTCTTAAGGATACACGTTATCCCTTTCCCCCTGACGTGGTCAAACGCTGGACCCAGTGTCCAAAAGTGGACCCCCCAATCTCCAGGCTTGCGGCTAGATCCATAGTTGCAGTGGAAGATGGGGCTTCACTAAAAGATGCCAATGACAGACAGATGGACCTTTGGTTGAAATCTGTCTATGAAGCTATCGGCGCGTCGTTTGCTCCTGCATTCGCGGCCGTGTGGGCACTCCAAGCTATTTCAGCTGGTCTGGAGCAGGTGGACTCTCTCATACGTCCATCAGTGCCGCAAGTGGCGTCCTTAACCTCGCAAATGTCTGCGTTTGCGACTTACGCTATCAATGCGGTCCTAGACTCCACGAGCCGTACCTCAATGGCGTCCGCCAACTCTGTGGTTTTGCGCAGAGCCTTGTGGTTAAAGGAATGGAAAGCAGATTCTGCTTCCAAAAAATGCTTAACCAGTTTGCCATTATCTGGTGACAGACTGTTTGGTGAGCAATTGGCTGAAATTATTAAACAGTCCAAGGGTAAGGATTCTTCCTTACCCCAGCCCAGATCAAGCAAACCTCAACAGAGGAGAGGACAGTCGAGGTTTCGGTCCTTTCGAGGCTCGGGCAGGGCCCAATTCTCCTCGTCCAAGGGGACTCAGAAGGAGCAGAGGAGCTCAGATTCCTGGCGGGCTCACTCACGCCCAAAGAAAGCAACAGGAGGAACCGCTTCCAAGGCGGCTGCCTCATGACTTTCGGCCTCCTCCCTCCGCATCATCGGTCGGTGGCAGACTCTCCCGCTTTTGCGACATTTGGCTGCCACAGGTCAAGGACCGGTGGGTAACAGACGTTTTGTCTCACGGGTACAGGATAGAGTTCAGTTCTCGTCCTCCGCCTCGGTTCTTCAGAACTTCCCCACACCCCGACCGAACCGATGCCCTTCTGCAGGCGGTATGCTCTCTAAGGGCAGAAGGAGTGGTGATCCCTGTTCCTCTTCAGGAACGAGGTCAAGGTTTTTACTCCAATCTGTTTGTGGTGCCAAAAAAGGACGGCTCGTTCCGTCCTGTTCTGGACCTAAAACTGCTCAACAAGCACGTAAAAACCAGGCGGTTCCGGATGGAATCGCTCCGCTCCGTCATTGCCTCAATGTCTCAAGGAGATTTCCTAGCATCAATAGACATCAAAGATGCTTATCTCCACGTGCCGATTGCTCCAGAGCACCAGCGTTTTCTACGCTTCGTGATAGCAGACGACCATCTTCAGTTCGTAGCTCTGCCCTTCGGTCTGGCGACAGCCCCACGGGTTTTCACCAAAGTCATGGCAGCAGTAGTAGCAGTCTTGCACTCTCAGGGACACTCGGTGATCCCTTACTTAGACGATCTGCTTGTCAAGGCACCCTCTCAAGAGGCATGCCAACACAGCCTAAACGTTGCGCTGGAGACTCTCCAGACTTTTGGGTGGATCATCAACTTTTCAAAGTCAAACCTGTCACCGACACAATCACTGACATACCTTGGCATGGAGTTTCATACTCTCTCAGCGGTAGTGAAGCTTCCGCTGGACAAGCAGCGGTCACTACAGACAGGGGTGCAGTTTCTCCTTCAAGGTCAATCGCACCCCTTAAGACGCCTCATGCACTTCCTGGGGAAGATGGTGGCAGCAATGGAAGCAGTCCCGTTTGCCCAGTTTCATCTGCGCCCACTTCAATGGGACATTCTCCGCCAATGGGACGGGAGGTCGACGTCCTTAGACAAGAAAGTCCTCCTCTCCCAGACGGCCAAGGACTCGCTTCAGTGGTGGCTTCTTCCCACCTCATTATCACAGGGAAGGTCCTTCCTACCCCCTTCCTGGGAGGTGGTCACGACAGACGCGAGTCTGTCAGGGTGGGGAGCAGTTTTTCTCCACCACAGGGCTCAGGGTACGTGGACTCAGCAGGAGTCCACTCTTCAGATCAATGTTCTGGAAATCAGGGCAGTGTATCTGGCCCTACTGGCCTTCCAACAGTGGCTGGAAGGAAAGCAGATCCGAATTCAGTCGGACAACTCAACAGCGGTGGCATACATCAACCACCAAGGCGGGACACGCAGTCGGCAAGCCTTCCAGGAAGTCCGGCGGATTCTGCTGTGGGTGGAAGCCACGGCCTCCACCATATCCGCAGTTCACATCCCGGGCGTAGAAAACTGGGAAGCAGACTTTCTCAGTCGCCAGGGTATGGATGCAGGGGAATGGTCCCTTCACCCGGACGTGTTTCAGGAAATCTGTCGTCGCTGGGGAATGCCGGACGTCGACCTAATGGCGTCTCGGCACAACAACAAGGTTCCGGCCTTCATGGCGCGGTCTCGCGATCAAAGAGCTCTGGCGGCAGACGCCTTAGTGCAGGATTGGTCGCAGTTCCAGCTGCCCTATGTGTTTCCACCTCTGGCACTCTTGCCCAGAGTGCTACGCAAGATCAGGTCCGATTGCCGCCGCGTCATACTCGTCGCTCCAGACTGGCCGAGAAGATCGTGGTACCCGGATCTGTGGCATCTCACGGTCGGACAACCGTGGGCGCTGCCAGATCGACCAGACTTGCTGTCACAAGGGCCGTTTTTCCATCTGAATTCTTCGGCCCTGAACCTGACTGTGTGGCCATTGAGTCCTGGATCCTAGCGTCTTCAGGATTATCTCAAGGTGTTGTTGCCACCATGAGACAAGCTAGGAAGCCCACGTCTGCTAAGATCTACCACAGAACGTGGAAGATATTCTTATCCTGGTGCTCTACTCAGGGAGTGTCCCCCCTGGCCATTTGCATTGCCTACGTTTCTTTCCTTCCTGCAGTCTGGGTTGGAAAAAGGTTTGTCGCTCAGCTCCCTTAAAGGGCAAGTCTCAGCGCTATCTGTATTTTTTCAAAAGCGGCTAGCACGACTTCCTCAGGTACGCACGTTCCTGCAGGGGGTTCGTCACATCGTCCCTCCGTACAAACGGCCGTTAGACCCATGGGATCTGAACAGGGTACTAGTTGCTCTCCAGAAGCCGCCCTTCGAGCCTCTGAGGGATGTTTCACTTTCTCGACTCTCACAGAAAGTGGCCTTTTTAGTAGCGGTCACGTCTCTTCGGAGGGTGTCCGAACTGGCAGCGCTGTCATCTAAAGCTCCCTTCCTGGTGTTTCACCAGGACAAGGTAGTGCTGCGCCCGATCCCGGAGTTTCTCCCTAAGGTGGTATCCTCCTTTCATCTCAA
Organism: Anomaloglossus baeobatrachus; assembly: GCF_048569485.1. Taxonomy (NCBI): domain Eukaryota; kingdom Metazoa; phylum Chordata; class Amphibia; order Anura; family Aromobatidae; genus Anomaloglossus; species Anomaloglossus baeobatrachus. Next base: position 757,617,494 of record NC_134354.1, read on the forward strand.
TCAGGATATTTCCTTACCTTCTCTTTGTACTCATCCAGTTCATCGGTATGAGAAGGATCTACATTTGTTAGATCTGGTGAGAGCACTCAGAATCTACATTTCCCGCACGGCGCCCCTGCGCCGCTCGGACGCACTCTTTGTCATTGTCGCTGGTCAGCGCAAAGGGTTGCAGGCTTCCAAATCCACCCTGGCTCGATGGATCAAGGAACCAATCCTTGAAGCCTACCGTTCTGCCGGGCTTCCGGTTCCTTCAGGGCTGAAGGCCCATTCTACCAGAGCCGTGGGTGCGTCCTGGGCATTACGACACCAGGCTACGGCTCAACAGGTGTGCCAGGCAGCTACCTGGTCGAGTCTGCACACTTTCACCAAACATTATCAGGTGCATACCTATGCTTCGGCGGACGCCAGCCTAGGTAGAAGAGTCCTACAGGCGGCGGTTGCCTCCTCGTAGGGAAGGGCTGTTTTTGCAGCTCTAACATGAGGTATTAATTTACCCACCCAGGGACTGCTTTTGGACGTCCCAATCGTCTGGGTCTCCCAATGGAGCGCCGAAGAAGAAGGGAATTTTGTTACTTACCGTAAATTCCTTTTCTTCTAGCTCCAATTGGGAGACCCAGCACCCGCCCTGTTTCCTTCGGGATTTTTGTTTTTTTCGGGTACACATGTTGTTCATGTTGAACGGTTTTCAGTTCTCCGATGTTCTTCGGATTGAATTTGTTTAAACCAGTTATTGGCTTTCCTCCTTCTTGCTTTGGCACTAAAACTGAGCAGCCCGTGATCCCACGGGGGGTGTATAGCCAGAAGGGGAGGGGCCTTACACTTTTTAGTGTAATGCTTTGTGTGGCCTCCGGAGGCAGTAGCTATACACCCAATCGTCTGGGTCTCCCAATTGGAGCTAGAAGAAAAGGAATTTACGGTAAGTAACAAAATTCCCTTCTTTGTTTACTTACCGTAAATTCCTTTTCTTCTAGCTCTAATTGGGAGACCCAGCACCCGCCCCTGTTTTTTTGTGTACACATGTTGTTCATGTTGAATGGTTTCAGTTCTCCGATATTCCTTCGGATTGAAGTTACTTTAAACCAGTTTATAATTCTTTTTCCTCCTTCTTGCTTTTGCACCAAAACTGAGGAGCCCGTGGGAGCACGGGGGGTGTATAGGCAGAAGGGGAGGGGCTTAACACTTTTAAGTGTAATACTTTGTGCGGCCTCCGGAGGCATAGCCTATACACCCAATTGTCTGGGTCTCCCAATTAGAGCTAGAAGAAAAGGAATTTACGGTAAGTAAACAAAATTCCCTTCTTTAAATACACGTGGTATCGCCACAATCAGAAAAGTCCGATCTATCAAGATATAAAAATTATTAACTCAATCTGTAAACAAAAAATAAAAAAATGAAGAAGCCAAAATTACGTTTTTTTTTCGGCCACTGCAATACGAGAAAAAACATGCAGTAACAAGTGATCAAAATATCATCTTTATCCCAAAATGGTATCAATAAAAATGTCTTGCCCAGCAAAAAATAAACTCCATCAATCGAAAAAACGGAAACGTTATCTTGGGATCTTGGAAAATAGTGACAAAAACTCCCTAATTTTATATTCTAGACTGAGCAAACGGTGACAAAAACCTTTCTCTCTGCTGCAGAAAAATGAAAGCTGGGTAATGTTATTTCAGTCATCCTGTTCGATAAATGTAATAGGAAATAGTGAACGCTTTTTTTTTTTCTTTTCCTCTTCAGCTGAGCCAAAACCATACACTGCAAATGCCGGCTGTGTTATACAGCCAGCATTGGACTCCCATCAGCAGCAACTGGAGTTTGCTCTGATCGCAGCTGTCTAACCACTTAAATGCTGCGGTAGTTAAGTGCAGCTATTTTGTTATGCATTGGTTCCGGTGAGCCAATGAGTAGCGTCACACGATTCCGGTGAGCCAATGAGTAGCATCACACGATCCCAGTGTGCCAGTGGGTGGCGCCGCACGATCCCGGTGTGCCAGTGGGTGGCGCCGCACGATCCCGGTGTGCCATTGGGTGGCGCCGCACGATCCCGGTGTGCCATTGGGTGGCGCCGCACGATCCCGGTGTGCCAGTGGGTGGCGCCGCACGACCCCGGTGTGCCAGTGGGTGGCGCCGCACGATCCTGGTGTGCCAGTGGGTGGCGCCGCACGATCTCGGTGTGCCAGTGGGTGGCGCCGCACGATCTCGGTGTGCCAGTGGGTGGCGCCGCACGATCCCGGTGTGCCAGTGGGTGGCGCCGCACGATCCCGGTGTGCCAGTGGGTGGCGCCGCACGATCCCGGTGTGCCAGTGGGTGGCGCCGCACGATCCCGGTGTGCCAGTGGGTGGCGCCGCACGATCCCGGTGTGCCAGTGGGTGGCGCCGCACGATCCCGGTGTGCCAGTGGGTGGCGCCGCACGATCCCGGTGTGCCAGTGAGTGGCGCCGCACGATCCCGGTGTGCCAGTGGGTGGCGCCGCACGATCCCGGTGTGCCAGTGGGTGGCGCCGCACGATCCCGGTGTGCCAGTGGGTGGCGCCGCACGATCCCGGTGTGCCAGTGGGTGGCGCCGCACGATCCCGGTGTGCCAGTGGGTGGCGCCGCAGGATCCCGCTGTGCCAGTGGGTGGCGCCGCAGGATCCCGCTGTGCCAGTGGGTGGCGCCGCAGGATCCCGCTGTGCCAGTGGGTGGCGCCGCACGATCCCGCTGTGCCAGTGGGGGCGGGTTTCAGAGAATGATGTCACGGACACTAATTTTTTTTTCACCAATAATCTATATATGTAGATATGTAATTGTAATCCCTTAAGTCCCTGCAGACTTATATCGTTGGTTTGGGGTCCTCAAGGCACTGGGGTGCGAGACGGGGAGGCAAACGGGACTCTGGAAGACTCCAGGGAAGGACATGATCTCGGGGAGGAGTGTTTAATTCTGTCATTTCCTTTTCGCTGCAGGAAGATGAAGACGATGATGATTCAGATGAAGACAGTGACGATGACACCGCAGCCCTCCTGGCAGAATTGGAGAAGATTAAGAAGGAGCGGGCAGAGGAGCAGGCCCGGAAGGTGAGCTACGAGGGCTGCATTAAGATTCTTTATTTGTTGGGTTTTTTGTACAAATTAGAAACATATTCTGTTCGCTTTCCTTTCACACTTGTGGGATTTCCATAGCCCTTTGATGGCTTTAGTAGTCATTTTGCTGCTGCTGTGATGTTTCCAAAGTAGTAGGTCTCACAGTTACAAACGTTTCTTCCTTTTTACAAGTGACTAAGATCCTATTAAAGGGATTCTCATCATTCTTTCTTCCTGCTTGCTGGGGGCCACGTGCTTCAGATTGGCGTGGTCACGCCCTCATCCAGACGCTGCACTTTCTGATGCTTTGAGCAGAGACACACTTTCCTCTGCAGCATTGAAGGTGTGCAGGGGCTGGAAACAGCAATCCAAACCAGCTTCAGAGCAGGGCTTATAGCAAGAGCTTGTAAGTGCTGCGCTTCTTGCCAAAAAGACCAGCCACTTCTTAGGCACAAGCTGTAAACGATGAAATGAAAAAATCCCGGCATGCCTGGAGAATGGAGAGGATTTTTCTTTTTCGCTCCTAATTGGGAGACCCAGACAGTGGGTGTATAGCTACTGCCTCTGGAGGCCGCACAAAGAACTACACTTAAAAGTGTAAGGCCCCTCCCCTTCTGGCTATACACCCTCCCGTAGGAGTACAGATTCCTCAGTTTTAGCTTTGTGCGCAAGGAGGTCAGACACGCACGCATAGCTCCATTGTTTTTAGTCAGCAGCAGCTGCTGACTATGTCGGATGGAAGAAAAGAGGACACATATAGTGTCCCCAGCATGCTCCCTTCTCACCCCACTTATGTCGGAGGTGTTTGTAAGGTTGAGGTACCCATTGCGGGTACGGCGGCAGGAGCCCACATGCTGATTCCTTCCCCATCCCTTTTTACAGGGCTCTGGGTGAAGTGGGATTTACCGGTCTCCAGGCACAGAGACCGTGCTCCATCTACAGCCCCTGGAGAAGATGCTGGATGGAGCGGAGTACATCAGGGACATGGCCCTGCATCCTCAAGGTACTCTGTGTCCCCGTGTATCTGGCGCTCACACCGCAGCATGCTGGGTGTTGTAGTGCGCCGGGGGACATCAGCGCTGCGGCGCCTGTGCCATGGCCTCATTCAGCTTTGCTGAAGCAGGCACATTTATGGGAATAGGACGCGCCGGCCGCTGGGACTGCGGCGCGGCTGGCACTTGTAGTGCGCCGGGGACTTCAGCGCGGCCTGCGCTTTTACGGCGGCCGCGCTGATAACTACAGTCCCCGGCTTTTGCGGCCTGCTTCCTTTCGTTCCCGCCCCCACACCTGCCAGTCAGGAGAGGGGCGGGACGCTGCCCACGTCCAGAACTCGGTCGCGCCGGCCGCTCGAACAGCGGCGCGGCTGGCACTTGCGGTGCGCCGGGGACTTCAGCGCGGCCCGCGCTTTTACGGCGGCCGCGCTGATAACTCGAGTCCCCGGCTTTTGCGGCCTGCTTGCGTTCGTTCCCGCCCACAGACCTGCCAGTCAGGAGAGGGGCGGGACGCTGGCCAGGGCATCAGCGCTGAGGGCTGGAGTCGTTTTTACATACTCCAGCCCTCACAGTCAGCACAGAGGGGACACTGTTCCCGCACTTTTGTTTGGGAACTCCCACGGACCGCCCCTCTCCACAGTAGCCGGCAGCCATTCTTGCAGACACGCTGAGCTGCAGAGGGGAGCCGGGGAGACCCAGACAAGGCATTCAGCAGCCTCTTACCCGCTGTTCAGCGGGCGGTAAGCAGCCCTCAGGGCTCACCCCCTCTTGTGCTCGTAGTATTCTTAGTATTTTGTTGCTACAAATACTTGGTATTACATAGCGCTGGTCGCCCTTTGGCTATAGACTCTCTCACATGCAGAGAGCCAGCAGCATGTCGCCCGTAAAACGCAAGGGTGCCAAGGCACAGACATTGTATGCTTCCTGCACCGCATGTGGGACTTTTCTACCGGCAGGCTCCACGGACCCCCATTGTGTGCAGTGCTCGGCCCCTGCGGCGCTTGCACAGTCGGGACCTCTGCTGGACGTGTCCCAGGGTGTACCACCTGTGAATGCTGTCCAGGTGACAGGAACTGAGTTTGCAGCTTTTGCTGACAGAATGTCTCTCACTATGTCACAAATTCTTGACACATTGCGAGCTAGGCCTGTACTTCAGACCACGGACACTGTGCATGTATTGCCCCCTGGTCCCCCTCAGCTCCTAGCTCCGGGACGGGCATCTACACCTCAGGGTGAAGACTCTGACTCGGACGATGGCCCCGGGCAGCCTAAGCGGGCTCGTTATGACGGGCCTTCACATTCATCTCAATGGTCTGGATCCCAGCGGGATGAATCTATGGGTGATGAGGCGGACTTAACTGATCAGGATTCTGATCCTGGGACCGCTCTCAATCTAGATACACCAGATGGTGACGCAATAGTTAATGATCTTATATTTAACATCAATAAGATGTTGAATATTTCCCCACCAGCTCCTCCTGTAGAGGAGTCAGCTTCGCAGCACGAGAGAATCCATTTCAGATACCCTAAGCGTACATTAAGCACTTTTCTGGACCACGCTGACTTCAGAGACGCAATCCAGAAACCCCACGCTTATCCTGAAAGGCGTTTTCCTAAACGACTTAAAGATACACGCTACCCTTTTCCCTCTGAAGTGGTCAAGGGTTGGACCCAGTGTCCAAAAGTGGATCCTCCAATTTCCAGGCTTGCAGCCAGATCCTTGGTTGCTGTTGAAGATGGAGCGGCACTTAAAGATGCCACTGACAGGCAGATGGAGCTCTGGCTGAAATCCATCTATGAAGCGATTGGAGCGTCATTAGCGCCTTCTTTTGCGGCCGTATGGGCACTCCAAGCTATCACGGCCGGGCTTGCGCGAGTCGACTCTGTCACACGTGCATTTGCCCCGCAGGTAGCACCATTGACCTCGCAAATGGCGGCATTCGCGTCGTACGCGATTAATGCTGTTCTTGACGCTACAAGCCGCACGGCAGTGGCGTCAGCCAACTCAGTTGTTTTGCGTAGGGCTCTGTGGTTGAGACATTGGAAAGCAGATTCTCATTCCAAGAAGTGCTTAACCAATTTGCCTTTTTCTCGTGACCGATTGTTTGGAGAGCGTTTGGATGAAATCATCAAACACTCCAAGGGTAAGGACTCTTCCTTACCGCAACACAGACAAAACAAGCCCCAACAGAGGAGGGGTCAGTCTGGTTATCGGTCCTTTCGAGGACAGGGCAGGTCCCAATTCGCCTCGTCAAAAAAGACTCAAAAGGACCAGAGACGTTCAAATTCTTGGAGGTCTCAGTCACGCCCAAAAAGACCAGCCGGAGGAACCGTTGCCAAAACGACGTCCTCCTGACTTGCGGTCTCCGATGCCCACACCCGCGGTCGGTGGGAGGCTGTCCCACTTTGGCGACATTTGGCTAGCAAATGTCAAAGACCGTTGGGTGAGAGATATTCTATCTCACGGGTACAGGATAGAGTTCGGTTCTCGTCCGCCAACTCGTTTCTTCAGAACTTCTCCACCACCAGACCGAGCCGATGCTCTGTTGCAGGCGGTGGCCGCTCTAAAGGCGGAAGGAGTGGTGACCTCCGTCCCTCTTCAGGAACAGGGTCACGGTTTTTACTCCAATCTGTTTGTGGTCCCAAAAAAGGACGGATCGTATCGTCCCGTCCTGGATCTGAAGTTGCTCAACAGACACGTAAAAGTCAGGAGGTTCCGGATGGAATCCCTACGCTCCGTCATAGCCTCAATGTCTCAGGGAGATTTTCTAGCATCAATAGACATCAAAGATGCGTATCTCCACGTGCCGATTGCACCAGAGCATCAGCGTTTCCTACGTTTCGTCATACACGACGAGCACCTACAGTTCGTAGCGTTACCCTTCGGTCTGGCAACAGCCCCCCGGGTCTTCACCAAAGTCATGGCAGCAGTAGTAGCTGTTCTGCACTCGCAGGGTCACTCGGTCATCCCGTACCTAGACGACCTGCTTATAAAGGCATCCTCTCAAGAAGCATGCCAACACAGTCTGAAGGTGGCGCTAGACACTCTCCAGACTTTCGGGTGGATTATCAACTTTCCAAAGTCTCATCTAACCCCGACCCAATCTCTGACTTATCTTGGCATGGAGTTTCATACTCTATCAGCGATAGTGAGGCTTCCACTGGACAAGCAGTGCTCGCTACGGACCGGAGTGCAATCTCTCCTTCAGAGCCAGTCGCACTCACTGAGGCGCCTCATGCATTTCCTAGGAAAGATGGTAGCAGCAATGGAGGCAGTCCCGTTCGCGCAGTTTCATCTGCGCCCTCTACAATGGGACATTCTACGCCAATGGGATGGGAAATCGACGTCCCTCGACAGGACTGTCTCCCTCTCTCAGACTGCCAAGGATTCTCTACGTTGGTGGCTTCTCCCCAACTCATTGTCACAGGGAAAGTCGTTCCTTCCCCCGTCCTGGGCAGTGGTCACGACAGATGCGAGCCTATCAGGGTGGGGAGCGGTGTTTCTCCACCACAGGGCTCAGGGGACGTGGACTCAGGAAGAGTCCACCTTGCAGATCAATGTTCTGGAAATCAGAGCAATCTACCTTGCCCTGCGAGCCTTCCAACAATGGCTGGAAGGCAAGCAGATTCGGATTCAGTCGGACAATTCCACGGCGGTGGCGTACATCAACCACCAAGGGGGAACACGCAGTCGCCAAGCTTTTCAAGAAGTCCAGCGGATTTTGACGTGGGTGGAAAGCAGAGCGTCCACCATATCTGCAGTTCACATCCCAGGCGTGGAAAACTGGGAAGCAGACTTTCTCAGTCGCCAGGGCATGGACGCAGGAGAATGGTCCCTTCACCCGGACGTGTTTCAACAGATCTGTTGCCGCTGGGGGTCGCCGGACGTCGATCTGATGGCGTCACGGCACAACAACAAGGTCCCAGTTTTCATGGCACGGTCTCACGATCACCGAGCGCTGGCGGCAGACGCCTTGGTTCAGGATTGGTCGCAATTCCGACTCCCCTATGTGTTCCCACCTCTAGCATTGTTACCCAGAGTTCTCCGGAAAATCAAGTCCGACTGCCAGCGAGCCATACTCGTCGCTCCAAATTGGCCAAGAAGGTCGTGGTACCCGGATCTGTGGCATCTCACGGTAGGCCAACCGTGGGCACTACCAGACCGTCCAGATCTGCTGTCTCAAGGGCCGTTTTTCCATCTGAATTCTGCGGCCCTGAACCTGACTGTGTGGCCATTGAGTCCTGGATCCTAGCGGCCTCAGGTTTATCTCAGGGAGTTGTTGCCACAATGAGACAGGCTAGAAAACCATCCTCAGCTAAGATCTATCACAGGACGTGGAAGATATTCTTAGCGTGGTGCTTGGCTCAAGGGTTTTCTCCCTGGCCATTTGCATTGCCAATTTTTCTTTCCTTCCTGCAGTCTGGGTTGGAAAAAGGTTTGTCCCTTAGCTCGCTTAAGGGTCAAGTCTCCGCGTTATCCGTATTCTTTCAGAAGCGCTTGGCACAGCTTTCTAAAGTACGCACGTTTCTCCAAGGAGTTTGTCATATCGTTCCTCCTTACAGACGGCCATTGGAACCCTGGGATCTGAACAAGGTTCTCCTTGCTCTTCAAAAGCCGCCTTTCGAGCCTTTGAAAGAGGTTCCCCTTTCTCGGCTTTCACAAAAGGTAGTTTTTCTTGTAGCGGTCACGTCTCTTCGAAGAGTGTCCGAGCTGGCGGCGTTATCTTGCAAATCTCCCTTCCTGGTATTTCACCAAGACAAGGTGGTACTGCGTCCAATTCCAGAGTTTTCTCCCAAGGTGGTTTCTTCCTTTCATCTCAATCAGGATATCACTTTGCCATCTTTGTGTCCGCATCCAGTTCACCAATTTGAAAAGGGTTTACATCTGTTGGACCTGGTGAGAGCACTCAGGATTTACATTTCTCGCACGGCGCCTCTACGCCGTTCGGATGCGCTCTTTGTCCTAGTCGCTGGTCAGCATAAGGGATCGCAAGCTTCCAAATCCACCCTGGCGCGGTGGATCAAGGAACCAATTCTTCACACATACCGTTCTGCTGGGCTTCAGATTCCATCTGGACTGAAGGCCCATTCTACCAGAGCCGTTGGTGCGTCCTGGGCGTTGAGGCATCAGGCTACGGCTCAGCAAGTGTGCCAGGCGGCTACCTGGTCGAGTCTGCACACGTTTACCAAACACTATCAAGTGCATACCTACGCTTCGGCAGACGCCAGCCTAGGTAGACAGGTCCTTCAGGCGGCGGTGGCCCACCTGTAGGAAGAGGCTGTATGACAGCCCGTTCATGTGGTATCTTTTTACCCACCCAGGGACTGCTTTTGGACGTCCCACTGTCTGGGTCTCCCAATTAGGAGCGAAAAAGAAGGGAATTTTGTTTACTTACCGTAAATTCCTTTTCTTCTAGCTCCAATTGGGAGACCCAGCACCCGCCCTATCTGTTTTTAGGGTTTCGTTTTTTCGGGTGCACATGTTGTTCACGTTGTTTCTTAAGTTCTCCGATCTAGTTATCGGATTGAATTTGTTTTTGAAACTGTTATTGGCTTTCCTCCTTCTTGCTTTGGTACTAAAACTGAGGAATCTGTACTCCTACGGGAGGGTGTATAGCCAGAAGGGGAGGGGCCTTACACTTTTAAGTGTAGTTCTTTGTGCGGCCTCCAGAGGCAGTAGCTATACACCCACTGTCTGGGTCTCCCAATTGGAGCTAGAAGAAAAGGAATTTACGGTAAGTAAACAAAATTCCCTTCTTTTTTATAACAAATGATACAATTGCTTATTTTTTTACAAATACTTTGCGAATTGATCCATTTAATATCATAAGAATTAATTGGTATCATATTGATTGCATAGATTAGAATAAATCACGAATATTTGCCATTTACGTGCTTTAAATTTTTTTTTTAAAAAATAGTTATGACTTTACATAGTATGGCGCCACCTGGTGTTCAAAGTATATAGCAATGTGCACGTCCACCTGATGAGCTGAGTGCTGGTGGTCACACGCGCTCAGTCTCTCTCCCCGCGGCTGGGTCTCTGTGCACTGTAGAGCCACTAATAAAATTATAGCTTCTTACCTACCTCTAGAGAAGGAAGAAACAGTCTCTGTAAAAGCAGGGCAGGATATCGGAGTTAGGGTTTGTTTTTTTTGTTATGTTCAAGACACTGTAAAATAACCGGATTTCTGCACTATTAATTGTGCTTTAATGCACAGGCCATATTCTTCAATGGTTGGCTTGGAGCTGGGGACCTATTAGGCTATGTGCCCACGGGAGAATGTAGCTGCGGATTTTTCTGCATCAAAATCCGCAGCTTTGCGGAATTGCCGCAGATTTTTTTTTTTCTCCCAATTTTAAAGCCAAAATCCGGACGAAAATCCGCAACAATAATTGACATGTTGCAGATTTTTCCGGACCAAAATCCGCACGAAATCCGCTGCAGAAAAATCCGCAGCGTCGGCACAGCATTCCCAAAATGCCATAGAAATGGCTGGGAAGTGCCTGAGCTGCAGATTTTTGGGAAATCCGCAGCTTTTCCGCGAGAAATCCGCGGCAAAATCCGCGCATTTTCCGCAGCGTGGGCACATAGCCTTAGGGTTATATTTAGTGCTGCGTTTTTATGCTGACAGAGTGTACCGGTCAGCCAAAATCAGATATCAGGCTATGTGTCCACGGTAGAACGTACCTGCGGATTTTTCTGCATGAAAATCCGCGACTTTCGCGGCAAATCAGCACCCGCGGATTTGCCGCGGATTTTGATGCGGATTTTTTTTTTTTTCCCCCATTCTATACCCAAAATCCGCACCAAATCTGCAACAAACAATTGACATGCAGATTTTTCCGGATCAAAATCCGCGGCAAATCCGCAGCGGAAAAATCCGCTGCATGGACACAGCATTTCCAAAATGCCATTGAAATGGCTTGGAAGTGCCGCTGCTGCAGATTTTCGGGAAATCCGCGGCAAATCCGCGGCAAAATCCGCGGTAAATCCGCAGCGTGGGCACATAGCCTCAATGACTTTAGGTGGATTTCTTTATCTATATCTACTAAAATTTTCATAGTTTTGTTGGTTACTGCATTGCTGTGTAGACTGGGGCAGAGTCTGCAGAGTAATCTCATTATCATTAAAGGGAACAGTACTGCTGGAGGCCCAAATAAAAACACTGTGCCCAGATCAGCCACCTTCAGCACAGTGCTTACAAGCTTTATAACAAAGAGGTGCCGCAGTCCTTGCTTTGGAGACGGTCTACCGCCGATAGACTGCAGAAGTGGCCGGTAAGCTACATAATGAACAGTATGCGGTAACATTAGAAATGCTTCTAGTCTTAAGAACAGAGACGATGTTTAGCAACAAATTGCAAAGAACCTTGTTTTTGTTTTTAATAACCACCTTGCAATTTTAATCATTTATGATAATGAGAATAACACTAAGAACCTTGTAAATATTCCTCATGTGCTGGCGTCATGTCCTCAGCACTGATGATCTAATATGGTTCTTGGGGTCACGAGAGTCTTCCAACTTTGTATCTAGTTTATTAGAGAAAGGGACAAATAGAATAAGGCCTCCTTCACACGTCCATGTAAAAAACACGAGTTGCATGGTCCGTTTTGGCCATCCGTGTGTTATACATGTCACACATCCGTGCGGCCATCCATGTGTATGTCCTCCGTGTGTGACCGGTACCGGAAAACAAGGCATGATACTGAAATGATTGGGTTTTTTATATGTCAAAGATGTGTAAAGCCAGAGAAATGATAGGTAAATGCTAGATAGAAAGAGAGACCTAGCTAGATAGCTTGCCCAGCTATTTAGCAGAATTAATATTTTTTGGAAAAAAAAAAGATGTGGGGTCCCCCTTAATTTTCTTATCCAACACAGGCCAGCAGTAGGTGGGGGCTGCAACCTAGCATTCAAAGAAAAGCTAGCACACTAACTATTGTGCTCGAGGAAAGGACGAAGGGTACCGTCACACGTAGTGACGCACCAATGATTCCACCAGCGATCCGACCTGGCAGGGATCGTTGGTGCGTCGCTACATGGTTGCTGGTGAGCTGTCTATCAGGCAGATCTCACCAGCGACTCTTGTAACAATGCTGCGCTTGGTAACCAGGGTAAATATCGGGTAACTAAGCAAAACGCTTTGCTTGGTTACCCGATATTTACTCTGGTTACCAGCGTACACCGCTTACAGGCGGCCAGCGCTGGCTCCCTGTATACCGTAGCTAGGGTACACATCGCGTTACTAAGCAAAGCGCTTTGCTTAGTTACCCGATATTTACCCTGACTACGTGTGCAGGGAGCCAGCGCTGGCCGCCTGTAAGCGGTGTACACTGGAAACCAGGGTAAATATCGGGTAACCAAGCAAAGCGCTTTGCTTAGTTACCCGATATTTACCCTGGTTACCAGCATACGCTGCTTACACAAGTCGGTGCTCGTTGGTCTCCCGCCGTCAAACACGCCAATGCGTGCTGCACAGCGTTAGACCAACGAGCAAAAAAAAGGTCCTCGCAGCAGGGGCCCGTTCGCTGCTACGTGTCACACACAGCGATGTCGCTGATATGTCACAAAACCTGTGACCTTTCAGCGACCTCGCTAGCAATATCGCTGTGTGTGACGGGGGTATGTCCTCAATGTCATCAAATTTGGTGCAGAGGTTATACTTGATGACATTGGGGGCTGCAACCCTCAGCTGTACCTTGTCTGGTTTGGAAAAATGTAGGGGATCCCGCTGTTTGGTTTTTTTTTTTTTTTGTTTTTGTTTTTTTTGTTTTCTTCAATTTTTTTTTTTTAATTATTTGAAAATTAAATTAAAACGGCATAGGGTCCCCACTTTTATTCAAAACCAGCAAAGGACAGCAGACAACTGGGCAGTGATATTATTAGGGTGTGAAGGGCCAAATAACCATGGTCCTTTCCATCGTAATATCACCCCCTCCCGGTTGTCTGCTGTCCCTTGGCTGCTTTTGAAAAAATGGGAAGGGGACCCCATGCCATTTGTTTTTATATTATTTTATTATTATTATTATTATTTTAAATAAAAAAAAAAATCACTGTGGGATCCTCCTGTATTTTACAAAACCAGCCAAGGTAGAGCTGACAGTGGAGGGTTGCACCCTGCACCTGCTGCTGTACCTGTGCTTGCAATGAAAATTAGGGGAGACTCCACATCTTTTTTTTTTTTTTTTTTTTTTTTTTTTTTAATTGCTTATTAAATCTGCTAAATAGCTGTGCTATCTATATAGCATTTATCTATCATTTTTCTGGCTTTGCACATCTTTTGCACATAAAAAAAAACCCCTTGATTTCAGTATCGTACATTTCCCCCCCCCCCCACCCCCCCCCCCTCCCCCCGATCGCACAGATGCCATTTCTGTGGAAACACGGAGGTGTGAAGATCTCTGTTGACTTTAAATCGTCAGCATACAAAGTGTCTCCATTATGTGTGAAAGCGGACAGTACACGTCCAAGAGACACGGAGGTGTAAAGGAGGCCTTAGGCTACTTTCACACATCAGTTTTTTCTTCAGCGCTCTATTGGGAGACCCAGACGATTGGGGTATAGCTACTGCCCTCCGGAGGCCACACAAAGCACTACACTAAAAAGTGCAAGGCCCCTCCCCCTCTGGCTATACCCCCCCGTGGTATCACGGGTTCTCCAGTTTTAGCTTTGTGTGCGAAGGAGGTCAGACATCCACGCATAGCTCCACAGATTTTAGTCAGCAGTAGCTGCTGACTATTTCGGATGGAAGAAAAGAGGACACATATAGTGTCCCCAGCATGCTCCCTTCTCACCCCTGGATGGTGTTGTAAGGTTGAGGTACCTATTGCTGGTACGGAGGCTGGAGCCCACATGCTGCTTTCCTTCCACATCCCCCTGAGGGGCTCTGAGGAAGTGGGATCCTGCCGGCCTCAAAGCTCTGACGCCGGGCTCCATCCACAGACCCATTTGAACCTGCTGGATGTGGAGCTGGAGTACCGTTCAGGGACATGGCCCTGCACCATTACAGGTACTCTGTGTCCCCGTACACACAGGCACAGCACACTCCAGACTTGCTGGGTGTGCTAGTGCGCCGGGGACAGTAAAGGGTTACAGTCACTGCAGCCTTGCTGAGTGACTTTGTGTTTTGGGAACTACCGCGCCGGACGCTCCGGGAGCGGCGGCGCGGCTGGGACTTGTAGTTCGCCGGGGACTGGGCGCCGACCGCGCTTTTACGGCGGCGGCGCTTATAACTCCAGTCCCCGGCTTCTGCGGCCTAGTGCCGCTTCGTTCCCGCCCCCTCCCTGTCACTCAGGGAAGGGGACAGGCGCTGAGCAATCAGCAGCGCCGAGGGCTGGAGCCTTTTTACATGCTCCAGCCCTCTCACTGCACTCTGTCGGACGCCGGATTCCCGCTCTGCCTTGGGGGCACGCCCACGGCCCGCCCCTACTCACACGAGCTGGGGAAGAAGCCGGCAGCCATTACTGCAGAGCTCGGGGCACCAAGGCAGGACAGTGGCGTTCATACACCCGCTTATAGGCGGGCGGTAAGGGCACACATAGTGCTGACCACGATATAACTGCAGTGTATACATGTGTTGTTTTTAACTGCATAGGTCGCTATATGCCCGCTTGGGGAGCGACACATCAGCAGCAGGAAAGCAGGTGTGCTAAGGCACAGGCTTTCTAGGCTGCTTGTTTTGCACGACTGAGGTGTTCATTTGTGTTTATGCTGATATGCTATACATTGCACTGTACAGTCGCTAGTCTTAGCTATATTCTTCTGGAATGGCTAGACTACAGCAGCAGAAAACCAAGGGTGCTGGGGCACAGGTTTTTTTTTTTCTATGCTGCTTGTATTGCATGGGCTGCAGTGTGCATTTGTACTTGTGCTTGTATGCTATACATTGCACTGTATGGTCACTCTTCTGGGCTATATTCCCCTAGATGACCAGTCTACAGCAGCAGAAGAGCAGAGGTGCCAGGGCACAGGCTTCTATGCTGCTTGGATTGCATGTGCTGCAGTGTTCATTTGTACTTGTGCTTGTATGCTATACATTGCACTGTAGGGTCACTCTTCTGGGCTATATTCCCCTAGATGACTAGTATACAGCAGCAGAAGAGCAGGGGTGCCAGGGCACAGGCTTCTATGCTGCTTGTATTGCTTGTGCTGCAGTGGTCATTTGTACTTTATGCCTGTATGCTATACATTGCAATGTACGGTCACCAATCTTGGCTATATACTTCTAGATAGCTAGTCGGCAGCGGCAAAAAAGCAACACAGTTTTCAGTGCTGTTTTTACTACATGGGATGCTGTTCATGACACCGTCCCATTGTGTGCATGCTCCCCTGTAGCACGTCGTCTGCCGGGGTCTCTAGCACTTCGTCTGCCGGGGCTCTACTAGTTGTGGCCAAAGAAACCTCCTGTCAACCCTGTCCATGGACAGGGACGGAGTAGTCATAATATAGAGACTTGCACCCATGGGCAATCTACTTGAACAAAAGGCAGCTCTTCAGGGCTTTGATACTGACATCGCTCTCAATCCGGATACACCGGGTGGTAACGCCATACGGAATGATCCTATACCGTCCACCAATGGAAGGTTGGATCTTCCTCCCTCAGCTCCCCCAGTGGAGATAGGAGACGAACAGGAGAAGTTCCTTTTCAGTGTCTCACGCAGATATTGAGTATTTTTCTGGCCACGCTGACTTCAGAGAAGCAGTCCAGGAACACCACGCTTACCAGATAAGCGTCTTCTCCAAACGTTTTTAGGATACACGTTATCCCTTTTTTCCCCTGACGTGGTCAGCGCTGGACCCAGGGTCCAAAGGTGGATTCTCCAATCTCCAGGCTTGCATATAGAGCCATAGTTGCACTGGAGATGGGGCTTCACTTAAAGATGCCATTCACAGACAGATGGACTCTGGTTGAAATCTGTCTAGGAGGCTATCGGCGTGTCGGTTGCTCCGGCATTCACAGCCGTATAGGCAACCTAACCTTTTCAGCTGTTCTTGCGCAGCTGGCCTTGAGCACATGTACATCTGTACCGCAGAGGCGTCCGTAACTCCGCAATGTCTGCACTGCGACTTACCCTATTAATGCTGTCCTAAAAGTACAGTCGAGGTTTCGGTCCTTCCCAAGCTCGGGCAGGTCCCAATTGTCCTCGTGCAAAAGGGCTACAAAACCTCAGACGGGCTCAGATTCCGGCCGGGCTCAATCACGCCCAAGGAAGGCAGCCGGAGGAACCGCTACCAAGGCGGTCTCCTCATGACTCTCAGCTCTCTCTCTCTCTCCGCATCCGCGGTTGATGGCAGACTCCCCCGCCTTTGGCGACATTTAGCTGCCACAGGTCACAGACCGGTGGGTGACGGACATTGTGCTCACGTGCACAGGACAGTGTTCTGTTCTCGTCCTCCGACTCCATTCTTCAGAACGGCCCCACCTCTCCACCGAGCAGATGCCCTGCTGCAGGCGGTGGACGCTCTAAGAGCAGAAGGAGTGGTGATCCCTGTCCCCCCTCAGGAACGAGGGCGAGGGTTTGTACTCCAATCTCTTTGTGGCTCCAAAAATGGACGGTTCCTTCCGTCCTGTTCTGGTTCTGAAACTGCTCAACGAGCATGCGAACGCCAGGCGGTTCCGGATGGGATCCCTCCGATCCGTCATTGCCTCAATGTCTCGAGGAGACTTCCTTGCCTCAACAGACATCAAAGATGCCCCTCTCCACGTGCCAATTGCTACGGAGCACCAACGTTTTCTACGTTTTGTGATAGGAGACGAACATCTTCTGTTCGTAGCTCTGCCATTCAGTCTGGCGACAGCCCCACGGGTGGGCACCAAGGTCATGGCAGCAGTGGTAGCAGTCTTGCACTCTCACGGACACCCGGTGATTCCGTACTTGGACGATCTACTCGTCAAAGCAACCTCCCTCGAGGCATGCCAACGCAGCCTGAATGTTACGCTGGAGACTCTCCAGACTTTCGGGTGGATCATCAATTTGGCAAGGTCAAATCTGTCTCCGACTCAATCACTAACGTATCTCGGCATGGAATTTCATACTGTATCAGCCATAGTGAAGCTTCCGCTGAAACAGCAGCGTTCACTGCGGACAGAGGGGCAGTCTCTCCTTCAAGGCCAGTCGCACCCCTTAAGGCGCCTCATGCACTTCCTAAGGAAGATGGTGGCAGCCATCGAGGCAGTTCTCTTTGCGCAGTTTCATCTGCGCCAACGGCAATCGGACATTCTCCGCAAATGGGATGGGCAGTCAACCTCCCTGGACGGGAAGTCTCCCTTTCCCTGACGGCCGAGGACTCTCTGCAATAGTGGCTTATTCCCACCTCATTGCCATAGCCCCCATCCTGGGCAGTGGTCACGACAGATACGAGTCTGTCAGGGTGGGGAGCAGTTTGTCTCCGCCACATGGCTCAGGGGACGTGGACTCAGCAGGAGTCCACCCTTCAGTTCGATGTGCTGGAAATCGGGGCAGGGTATCTTACCCTATTAGCTTTCCAAAAGTGGCTAGAAGGGAGCAGATCCGAATCCAGTCGGACATCTCCACAGCGGTGGCATACATCAACCACCAGGAGGGACACGCAGTCAGCAGCCTTCCAGGAAGTCCGGCGAATCCTCATGTGGGTGGAGGACACAGCATCCACCATATCCGCAGTTCACATCCCGGGCGTAGAAAACTGGGAAGCAGGCTTCCTCAGTCGCCAGGGCATGGACGCGGGGGAATGGTCCCTTCACCCGGACGTGTTTCAGGAAATCTGTTGCCGCTGGGGGGGGGGGCCGGACGTCGACCTAATGGCGTCTCGGCACACCAACAAGGTCCCGGCATTTATGGCACGATCGCGCGATCACAGAGCTCTGGCGGCAGACGCCTTAGTGCAAGATTGGTCGCAGTTCCGGCTCACATATGTGTTTCCACCTCTGGCACTCTTGCCCAGAGTACTGCGCAAAAATCAGATCCGATTGCAGCCGCGTCATACTCGTCGCACCAGACTGGCCGAGGAGATCGTGGTACCCGGATCTGTGGCATCTCACGGTCGGCCGACCGGGGTCACTACCAGACCGACCAGACTTACTGTCTCAAGGGCCGTTTTCTCCATCGGAATTCTGCGGCCCTGAACCTGACTGTGTGGCTTGTGTGTCCTGGATCCTAGCGTCTTCAGGATTATCCCAAGGGGTCGTTGCCACCATGAGACAGGCTAGGAAGCCCACGTCTGCTAAGATCTACCACAGAACGTGGAAAGTTTTTCTTAATCTGGTGCTCTACTCAGGGAGTGTCTCCCTGGCCATTTGCATTGCCTATCTTTCTTTCCTTCCTACAATAGGAGTTAGAAAAGGGCTTGTCGCTAGACTCCCTCAAAGGGCAAGTCTCAGCACTATCCGTGTTTTTTCAGAAGCGTCTAGCACGTCTTTCTAAGGTGCGCACGTTCCCGTAGGGGGTTTGTCATATCGTACCCCCGTACAAGCGGCCGTTGGATCCATGGGATCTGAACAGGGTTCTAGTTGCTCTCCAGAAGCCGCCTTTCGAGCCTCTGAAGGAAGTTTCCTTTTCTCGCCTGTCACAGAAGGTGGCGTTTCTCGTTGCGATCCCATCGCTTCGGCGAGTGTCTGAGCTGGCAGCTCTGTCATCCAAGGCTCCCTTCCTGGTGTTTCACCAGGACAAGGTAGTGCTGCGCATCATTCCGGAGTTTCTCCCTAAGGTAGTATCCTCGTTTCATCTTAATCAGGATATCTCCTTACCGTCCTTTTGCACTCATCCGGTTCACCGGTATGAGAATGATTTACGTTTGCTAGATCTGGTGAGAGCACTCAGAATCTACATTTCACGCACGGCGCCCGTACGCCGTTCCGATGCTCTTGTCGCTGGTACGCGCAAGAGGTTGCAGGCTTCTAAAGCCATCCTGGCTCGATGGATCAAAGAACCAATTCTGGAAGCCTACCGTTTTGCAGGGCTTCCGGTTCTTTCAGGGCTGAAAGCCCATTCAACCAGAGCCGTGAGTGCGTCCTGGGCGCTACGACACCAGGCTTCGGCTCAACAGGTGTGCCAGGCAGCTACCTGGTCGAGTCTGCACACTTTCACCAAACATTATCAGGTGCATACCTATGCTTCGGCGGATGCCAGCTTAGGTAGAAGAGTCCTGCAGGCGGCAGTGACATCCCCGTAGGGGAGGGCTGTTTTGCAGCTCTAACATGAGGTATCTCTTTACCCACCCAGGGACAGCTTTTGGACGTCCCAATCGTCTGGGTCTCCCAATAGAGCGCTGAAGAAGAAGGGAATTTTGTTACTTACCGTAAATTCCTTTTCTTCTAGCTCTTATTGGGAGACCCAGCACCCGCCCTGTTGTCCTTCGGGATTTCTTGGTTGTTTGCGGGTACACATGTTGTTCATGTTGAACGGTTTTTCAGTTCTCCGACGTTATTCGGAGTTAATTTGTTTAAACCAGTTATTGGCTTCCTCCTTCTTGCTTTGGCACTAAAACTGGAGAACCCGTGATACCACGGGGGGGTATAGCCAGAGGGGGAGGGGCCTTGCACTTTTTAGTGTAGTGCTTTGTGTGGCCTCCGGAGGGCAGTAGCTATACCCCAATCGTCTGGGTCTCCCAATAAGAGCTAGAAGAAAAGGAATTTACGGTAAGTAACAAAATTCCCTTCTTTTCCATTAGTCACAATCCGTTTTGTGATTGATTGCAACGGATCAGTCGCAGATTGTGGTACAACTGATGTGACAGATCCCTGTAAAAAAAAAAAAAAGATCCGTCGTACCAGCTTTGAATCCTGCACCATAGAGAACCATTATACCTCTTGACGGACTGTGACGGAATCCTGCGCAGTGCGTTGTTTCGACGCTCGGAAAAGCGTTACATTCTGCGTTGCTTCCGCCCGACGGTCAGTCATTCCACAACTGATCAGTCGCGCGACGGATGCAATGCAAGGCCTTAGGCTGACTGCACCTCGTGTGACTGTGTACTGTGGACACATAGGGAAGCGCTCCTGCTGTATATGTGGAACGCATGCATACATTTTACTGGGTGTCAGGAGCCTCCTTGTGCCATAGACTTGTGTCACAAACTTAGATTACTTTTCAACTAAAGGTTTTGGAATAAGCAGGGAGTTTTTAATTGAAATAGCTTTTTTTTTTTTTTTTTCGTCCACCAGAGGGCAGTGTTTCACCTAAAATACATTGCTAAAAAAACGTTATTTTTATGTAACAGGTCACCACACAGTATCTGTTATTGGGAAAAAAAAAATCATATAATGGTTATTCTCTGTGACTTCCCAATGGAGTAATTTCATCTTGGCACGAGTTCTTCAAGACTTTTATGGCATATTGATTGGATATACAGTAATACTTTGAGTTGGGAGTGCCCAAATAACACATTTTTCAAGATAAGAGCCGTCGCTCTGTATCTTTTTTTTTTTTTTTTTTCTCCATGTGAGTTAGGCCTAAAATACACGGCATGAAAATCGGTGCAAGTGGAGTGCGATAAAACATCGCATTCCACTTGGACCAATATTAGCCTGTGTCCCAGCACCCATGAGCGATGATTTTCTCAGCCCTAATCGGACCGAGAAAACAATCGCAGCATGCTGTAACTGTAATGTGATCCTTTTTTTCTCTCGCACCCATTCAAGTCTATGGGGTGAGAGAAAAATCACAAAAATAGCAACAAGAAGAGGAGATAAAAACTCCCCCAAAAATGTATTATAAAATGTACTCACAGCAAAAAAGGGCAACCAGTCCAGTTAGCCCAGGCCAACACATCCAATGCACAAACAGGATGCAGACAAACCTCTCACCATGCGCATACAAGTGTGAACAGTGGCCTATGCGCGCCACTAGTGTGCAATTTACCTTGCACCTGTGAAGTGTCCATCATGTTGAGAGGCTTGTCTGCATCCTGTTTGTGCATTAGATGTGTTGGCCTGGGCTAACTGGACTGGTTGCCCTTTTTTGCTGTGAGTACAAGAGAAAAATCACACTGCAATCGTGGTAAACCGGTGTACCACGAGTACAGGTCGAGAATGGCAATAGCTGGCTACGGACGAGAGAGGGAGATAAATCCCTCCCCTCCGCAGCACCTGCCCGCCCCAGCGCCTGCTCGCCCCTCCTCAGTGCCGGCCCATTCCCCGCAGCTGTGGTCTGATCGCATGATCGGACCTCAGTCGCAGTGACACTCGGCTCACGCTGTGCTGCCAGCATGAGCGAAGTGTGATGCAAGGATCATACTAGTGCCCCGTGTGGCCCCGGCCATAAGAGCAGCTTATACTCGTGATCACACACAGCGCAGCGTCCTCCTCTTATGCAGGCAGCTGATCAGCGTATGAGTGCTGCGTTCTAACACGCTGATCAGCTGACCACATGAGAGGAGTGCGCTGCACTGCAGGGGGTCTCAGGGCTGGAGAGTTAAAAAAAAAATAAATAAATATTAAAGTGTATGGCATGATGGATGCATGTACCAGGATGGGGTATCATATATACTAAGATGGAGGAGGCGAGACATGTACCAGGATGGGGAATTATATATACCAGGATGGGGGATCATTTGTACAAGGATGGGGGCCATATACCAGGATGGGGGGCCTTAAGTACATGCTGAAATGGATTAATGGTATGTTAATGGGGAAATTTTGATTTGACATAAGAGCAAATTGAATTAAGAGCTCGGTCACAAAACTAATTAAACTGGTTAGTCAAGTTATTACTGTACTGAGAATGCCCCAATTGCAAGCAGCAGAGTGAGGTCACTCCCAATGAAAAGCAATGAGAGAAACAAAAATTAACTAAGTACCGTATACTCACTCAGGAATTAAAAGGGATAGTCTCAAATTGTCTCTTGAGGAGCTCTGAGCTCTGCAGTCTCCTCACTTCCTGGTAGGGCGGGCTCTCCTCCTCCTTGAGTGACAGCTCTGGTGAGCAGCAGAGCTTTAGTGTTAGTAGAAATATGAAGCTCAGGACACGTTCTGCTAGAACACAATCAGCTATAGGTGTTTTGTTCTGACTCTACACTTTTTACTGTATTTACACAAAAAAACAGGACATTTGAACTAGCACCCAGCTCTGGATAATGAGTGATGGAAGTGATGCGATTTGGCCTGAGAGCTGGTGATTTAGCTTTTCAGACACTAAAGGGGGCTTTACACGCTACGACATCGCTAATGCAAACTCGTTGGGGTCACGGAATTTGTGACGCACATCCGTCCGCATTAGCGATGCCATTGCGTGTGACATCTATGAGCGATTTTGCATCGTCGCAAAAACGTGCAAAATCGCTCATCGGTGACATGGGGGTCCATTCTCAAATCTCGTTACTGCAGCAGTAACGAAGTTGTTCCTCGTTCCTGTGGCAGTACACATCGCTCCGTGTGACACCGCAGGAACGAGCAAGCTCTCCTTACCTGCCTCCCGGCCGCTATGCGGAGGGAAGGAGGTGGCCGGGATGTTCGTCCCGCTCAGCTCCGCCCCTCCGCTTCTATTGGGCGGCGGTTCAGTGACGTCGCTGTGACGCTGAACGAACCGTCCCCTTAGAAAAGAGGCGGTTCGCCGGTCACAGCGACGTCACCGGGCAGGAAAGTATGTGTGACATGTCTGGGCGATGTTGTGCAGCACGGGCAGCGATTTGCCCGTGTCGCATAACAGATGGGGGCGGGTACGCACGCTGGCGATATCGGTACTGATATCGCAGCGTGTAAAGTAGCCTTAAGGTAAGCATAGAAGTGCTGTGTAGAAATCAGTGGACTGGAAAGAGATGGCTGGGATGTAACCTTCTTCTTCACATTCTTGGCCAGAGTCTGCTGGACAACAAGATGGGAACCAGCTCTACACTATGTCTGATAAAAGCTCTCATTGCAAGAGCATGACAACAGATAGAAAAAGCAAGTCAATTGCAAACTTGCTTTTTATCTGAAATCGATCAAAGCAATTTAATAATTTGAGAATGTTCCTTTAAGATGTGCCATAGACATTAGATGGCTGGACAATCTTTTGGCCATCTCTCCCATACACAGGAGCTCTCGTTTAGGTGAACGTTCCTAGGTGTTCTCTAACAGGCAGCGATTATCAGACACATCTGGTGATGGCTTATATGCAGGAGATGATACCATCGAAAGACATTAGTCTAATTTGTATGGAGAGGAGGGGGGTTCTCTCCGCTGCCAGAGTATGCTGGGGGTTGTAATCTCACAACACCTGGGGCACTGCAGGTTGCTGAGCACCCCTGTCACTATGCAGTCTCTAGGAAATGTGACCCGCTAAGGCTGAGCCCCCGTACCTACCTGCTCTTCCTTCACAGTATGTAGAGGGGCTGCTGATAAGTCTTTGACTTTGTGATCTTTTTTTGTTTCTATGGTAACGAATGTTACATCACATGAAAACCTTATGTGTGTAATATATGTTTTCAAAATTTTGTGTTTGTTGCTTATGGCAACAGTGTTCTACGCACGCAGGAAAACAAGATACGATATTCACAGCAACTGAGAGCAGAGGAGGGATAAAATTCTTGTTTCTACAAGGAAAGTCTGCAAAGAATATTCATGGAGACATGTCGCAGACATTGAGGGATCAATGCCCTTCATATTCCACAGTTAAGAACTGGGTTGCCAAATTTAAAACGGGCCACTTCAGCACCAATGATGAGGAACGTCTTGGACGCCCGAGAGTGGTTGTTGTTCCGGAGATTGTCGATGCTGTGCACAACCTCATACTGAAGAATCCACGAATTTCAGCTAAAGCAATAGCAGACATCATGGGGATTTCCCGAGAACGTGTTTGTGTCATTATCTATGAACATTTGGACATGAGGAAGCGTCTGCAAAGTGGGTCCCCAAATATTTGGCAACAGATCAGAGAAGCATGCGAGTGAAATCTTCCCGGTCCATTTGTCAGCGTTTCCGGACTGTTAAGAACTTCCTGGATTGACTGGTCACTATGGATGAGACCTGGATTTATTTGAATGACCCTGAAAACAAGGAGCAGTCAAGAGTGGAGGCACAGTGGTTCTCCTCGTCCAAAGAAGTTCAGGTGCAAAAATCAGCCACTGTCTGTGTTCTGGGATAAGGAGGGTGTGCAGCTAGTGGACTACCTTCAAAAGGGTTCCACCATCAATGCAAGAAAATTACATTGAACTATTGTACCAATTGAAGGCAGCTCTGAAGGCCAAAAGGCGCGGAAAGCTGTCCAAAGGAATCTTGTTTCTGCAAGACAACGCCTCCGCTCACACTGCACAAGTGACCACAGCAAAACTGGCAGAGCTGGGCTTCCAGCTGGTTCACCACGCACCTTAGGGTACTTTCACACTTGCGTTGAACGGTATCCATTGCATTGCGTTGTGTAACGGATGCAACGGATGTGTTGCATATAGTGACACAACGGATGCAACGGATGCTGCAAAACAACGCAATTCGTTTTGATTTTTTTTTTTTTTTTCCCGGTTTTACCAGCGGCAGACTATAGTGAACGATCAGCTGATCGTTCCCTGCAGCCGGCCGCTGGGTGATCAGCTGATTGCTCCCAGTAGCCGGCCGCCGGGTGATCAGCTGATCGCTCCCGCCCGCCGGGTGATCAGCTGATCGCTCCCGGCTGCCGGGTGATCAGCTGATCGCTCCCTGCAGCCGGCTGCCGGGTGATCAGCTGATCGCTCCCTGCAGCCGGCTGCCGGGTGATCAGCTGATCGCTCCCGGCCGCCGGGTGATCAGCTGATCGCTCCCTGCAGCCGGCCGCCGGGTGATCAGCTGATCGCTGTCACTTGCCGGCGCCCGGGCATGCCGGCGGGCGGGCGCTCAGCTGAGCGCTGTGACTTGCCGGCGGCCGGGCATGCTGGTGGCCGGTCATTCAGCTGAGCGCTGTCGCTTGCCGACGGCCGGGCGCTCAGCTGAACGTTCGGCCACCGCGAGCCAAAATAAAGTTTGATTTAAAAAAAAAAAAAAAAAAAGAGCATGCGCAGTGAAATCCAGAGGATTCCGCTGCTCAAAATAACGTTACATGCTGCGTTCCTCCCGCTGGGCGGAAGCAACGGAGCGTCGCCCAGCGGAAGCAACGCAGCTCCTTTTGGTACAATCCGTCAACCATACAAGTCTATGGGAAACAGCGGAATCCGTTAACGGATTCCGCTGTTTCCCAAAAGGGCGGATTGTAACGGAAGGAAAATAACGCAAGTGTGAAAGTACCCTTATTCACCAGATCTAGCTCCCTCTGACTATCATCTGTTTCCAACCCTGAAGAAACACCTCAAGGGTACCAAATTTCACACCATGTCTGATGCAATGGCTGCTACGGATGCCTGGTTTGAGGCACAACCGAAATCCTTCTTCTTTTTGCTAGGCTTACAGAACTTGGAATACCGATGTAAGAAGTGTGTTGTCATCAGTGGAGAGTATATGGAAGAAATGGAGAGTTTCAATATGCTATCTCTTTTCTTTCTGGGTAAAGCCAAAGACTTATCAGCAGCCCTTCTTATGTCCTAGACCATCAGTCTGGTAACGGCTCTGCAGACTAAGGTCGATGGTCGCGATTTCCCCCAATGACACCTGCAAAGACACTACAGAGTTTCCGAAGCATGTTACAAACAGATTTCCTTGATTTGATCCTTTAACCCCTGGTTGCTCGTGCGTCCTCTGCTCGGTTTTAGACTGATTAACATTCCTGTCGCCTGACGGCAGCAGATGGAAGCACTTTCTCATTCCGAGATAATCTAATCTCCCAGCGACATATTCTGCACATTACGGATGGGACACAAGTGGACGGCACGAGAGCGGCACATAATTGGATCGGCCGCCAAAGTAATCGCTACTAATGTGCAGGGTCTCCGAAGTCACCTTGCAGGCTGTGACTCCATACAAATACCCGCTAATGCTTTACACAACCGGGACTAGGTGTTATCTTATATACCCCCCCACACACCCAAGACCCTCGCTCCCTCCTCTACTGACTATACCCAGTCTGATTTGCGGCAGACGTGTGTATACTTGTATATAAACCCGGCACAGTTTGGCTTAAAAGACTAGTCCCATCTGATAAAGTGGTAGCGTATTACTGGGAACCCGACATCTGTGATGCTCATCGATCTGCAGAATAAAGGGGCGGTGGCGGATCCGCGCAGCATTCCCTTTCCTGCACCGCGCTCCACTTGGCTGTTCCGAGAGCTGCAGTCTGCACCCATTCACTGGAATTGGGGAACCTGCAGTTTCTGGCATGGTGGACACCAGGAGTGTCACTGTCCAGGGTAAGGCTCCAAAGGAGTGCAGCACGGCATCAATGGTACTACCCCTTTATTTTCATTTATATTTGATCAGTGGGGGGAATCAACCATAGGGAAGTGGTTAGGTTTTGAAAGGGCATTACAGAATCTTCACTTGTATAATTGTCCTCTTTAATAAAGAGGTTCTTCAGCAGCTGGAAATGCAAGTTTGCAGTGTAAGCTAGTGACAGGGCTATGTATATGTAAAATACACACTTCAGTACTGCCGAACCTCTCGGAAAAAAGGGGGACTAGTATATCAGTCATGTAATGCCTTAAAGATTGCAGTTTGCTCTTTAAAAATGTTTTGCAGCAGCTGCGGCATATTCTAGCTGCTGATTGACATTATGTGAGAGGAGAGCGCTAAGGCGATAACAACATTTTTCTATGTGTGCAATTCTACAGACCTTTCCATTTACTTAGGTTAGGATGACTTATGTAGCAGAGCTGAAATTGTTACCATAAAGGGTTACTCTGGCACCGCTAACTTCTACATCCGGTGGTGAGCGGTGTGCCCCCAACCGAGGTGGAAGTGAGTGTCCAGTTATCCCTCCAGTTTGTTTGGCCAGATTGGGATTGCTAAAAGTTCCCCTCCATCCCTCCAGAAACAGTTACACTGAGGTCCATGGGCTGTGTCTGGTGTTGTCGCTCATTTTTGCCTGGGGGGGGGGGCCAAGGCTCATGGTCAGGAGTTTGTGTCATCAGCGGAAACTTTGTGACTAACCATTGCCACGACAGGAGGAATGCAGTATAACATGGCGGACAGCCATTGTTAGCAGCTCTCCAGCCTTGCTCATAGTGAGGACCTCCAGACCATGACCTCTGTATACACCTGTAAGGGTTATCTTATTAGGCAATTGTCTTCAACACCTCCCCTTCCCATGAAGTAATACCCTGTTTTTCCAAAAATAAGACCTCCCCCAAAAATAAGCCCTAGCAGGGATTTTCAGCATTTTCGGAGCAAGGCTTAAATATAATAAGCTTTAGTCGCGCGTCAATAATGAACTGTCCGTGCAGCTAAAAAAGTTAAGATACTGCAGGACACTTCAGATACCCCGCAATCACACTCACCAGACGCCGAGCAGAGGACCTGCAGTGGATTATACACCCACACACATCCGATCTCACATACAAACATCGGATCACACTCACACTCACCACATCCAGCGACACCGATTTCTTCTTGCCGGCAGAATCCTAAGAGGCTGTGCAGTGGAGCGCAAGGACCTGCCGCGATGCTAGCTTACAGAACCTGCAGACACGTGACTTCTTTCAATCATTCCCTGTGACTGGAAGCATTGTGTAACGCTGGATGTGATGAGTGTGTGTGATCTGCTGTGTGTGTGTCAGTGTCAGCCAGAAGCAGGGGAGGACGACGTGCTGCACCCACCGGAGATCACAGTGAGGATCTGGGAGCCACGCAGACGTCCGGGTCTGGTAAGTATGAGTCTCCTGGGAAGTGGGGTGTCTGCTTTTTTTTTTGGGGGGGGGGGGGCGTAAGCTTACCCCCAACCATGTTTCTCCAAGAATAAGACCTCCTCCAAAAATAAGCCCTAGTGCTTTATTGGGGGGCAAAAAAAGTATAGGACAGTGTCTTATCTTTGGAAAAACACGGTGGTACATCATAGTGTGAGAGATGCGGTGCAGGCTCAGGAGCGGAGCCTGCTCCACACAGTGCAGCTTTTAACAGCAGCGATCTGAGCGCTGCAGCTTAGGCTACTTTCACACATCTGTTTTTTGCTATCAGGCACAATCCGTTTTGTGCCTGATGCGACTGATCCGTCACAGACTGTGGGAAAACTGATGCGATGGATCCGGTAAAAAAAACGGATCCGTCTCAATTTTTCCCTTTAGGCTAAAGGTTATTTACTATGGAGGAGAGTGAGAGAGTGAGGATCCGGCGCCCATAGGCTTCCATTGTAAAAAGAAAAACTGATGGCGCCGTATCCGTCGCCTTCCGATTTTTAAACGGTCACAAAAAACATTCCTTTGGAAATTGCTTCCGGCGGCCGCACAGACAAATTTCAACGGAACCGGCGCACGCCGAATGAAATGGAAGGCCATGTGGCACAATCCGGCGCTAATACAAATCTATAAGGAAAAAAACGGATCCGACGTCCACAGTGGCATTTTCGTGGCTCGGTCCTCGTGGAAAGTTTAGTTGGGTTGCCCATTGGTTGTCTCAAAAGGCCATCTCAAGAAGCCGATGTTTTGCCGTGCCATATTGGTGCTTCCACAAAGCCCCTTCCATAGGCCGAGCTTCATAGAATACCATGATTTGAGCTAGGTCCACTAAGGGGGGGGGGGGGAGTGAAAAGTTTAAAAATATTGAAAAGTTTTTTTTATTCTGGTGCCATCCAAAAACAAAGGAGGGAAATAAAGGGATATTCAGTATCACTGCGCCAAAGTCTGATGTATAAAAAAATATAGAATTATTTAACGCTTATGGTAAGCACTGTAAAGAAAGGAAAAATGGGAACTCCAGATTGTCAATTTTTTGGTCTTTGCTTTGTATTGTATTTTTTGGGGGAGGTGCAATCAGGAAATATGTAATTGCCCCAAAATGGTATTAACGAAAACACAAAAATGAAAATTAGTCTGATCATCACGGGGTTAAGTTGATGTGGCTGTACTGTAATACCAGACACTGCCTGTGGACAAGAGTGGCGCTGTTTATGGGGCGCAGACCATTTATACGAATTCTGGAAACCCCTTTAGGATGACATTGGCACCAAATGACAAACGGGCTCGGCCTCTTGTGATGACCTAGTTTCTTCCTGCCATTAACCCCTTCAGCCCCGGGGCACTTTCCGTTTTTGCGTTTTTGTTTTTTGCTCCCCTTCTTCCGAGAGCCGTAACTTTATTTTTCCGTCAATCTTGCCATATGAGGGCTTGTTTTTTGCGGGACAAGTTGTACTTTTAAATGAAACCATAAGTTTTACCATATGGTGTACTGGAAAACAGTAAAAAAATTCCAAGTGTGGAAAAACTGCAAAAAATGTGTGATGGCACAATAGTTTTTGGGATCTTTTATTCACGGTGTTCACTATATGGTAAAACTGATGTGTGGGTATGATGCCTGAGGTCAGTGCGAGTTTGTAGACACCAAACATGTATTGGTTTACTTGTATCTAAGGGGTTAAAAAAAATTCACAAGTTTGTCCAATAAAAGTGGCGCACGTTTTGCGCCATTTTCCGAAACACGTAGCGTTCTTATTTTTTGGGATCTATGGCTCATTGACGGCTTATTTTTTGCGTCTCGAGCTGACGTTTATAATGGTACCATTTTTGCGCAGATGCTACGTTTTGATCGCCTGTTATTGCATTTTGCGTAAAACTTGCGGCGACCAAAAAACGTAATTTTGGCGTTTGTAATTTTTTTTGCCGCTACGCCGTTTACCAATCAGATTAATTCATTTTATATTTTGATGGATCGGGCATTTCTGAACGCGGCGATACCAAATATGTGTATATTTATTTATTTTTTAACCCTTTAATTTTCAATGGGGGGAAAGGGGGATGATTTGAACTTTTAGGTTTTTTGTTGTTTTTTTTTAATTTTTTAAAACTTTTTTTTTACTTTTTTTATTTTATTTTACTAGTCCCCCTAGGGGGCTATAGCGATCAGCAATCCGATTGCTGATCTCTATCTGCTGATCACAGCTATACCGCTGTAAACAGCAGAAATAGTCACTTTCTTTTTTCCTCTGCTCCCGGCCGAGGAAGAATGAAAGTGAAACTTCGTACCAGCAGGCGTCATCACATGACCCTGTGCTACGATGGCAACCACCGAACGTCACGTGATCACTCACGTGACGTCCGGAGGGGGCGGCGGTAAGTAAAAAACATGGCCGCGCGCATATAGATCTCGCTGCCAGACTTTGGCAGCGAGATCTAAGGGGTTAATGTTCCGGGTGGAATGCGATTCCACTCGGAACATGTAGGCACACATGTCAGCTGTTGAAAACAGCTGATATGTGTGCCGATCCACGCCGCCTGCCCGCGGCAGGGGGTGGGGCTTACCGGGACACGATCCATGACGGAAAGATCCGTCCATGGTCGTGAAGGGGTTAATACATTGCTATGGCTCATCTCTGCCACCATGTTCCCTTTTAAGTAGAGCGTTTCACTGAAATCTGAAGATGGCGTCCCTGGTAACAGGCCTCAAGCCTTGTGTAGTTTTGTTTGGGGGCCACAACCAAAGACAACAAATTTGTAGGAAAACATGGCCGACACCTCTGAAATTCGGCCTACGAATGTTGTTGCTGTTGTGAAGCTTTTTACAGCTCTGCTCCTAAATGCCGTGTTGGCAGCCATGTTGTGTGAGGAGAGATTGCCAGAGGAATGTGGAGCTGTTTGTAAATAGTAACGGTTGCTATGGAAGTTTTCTGACCTTACTGGTTGCTATGGGCTTCTTTTCTTTTCTTTTTTTTATATTTTTTTTTTTTTTAACCAATTTCGAGAAATCTCCCTCACAGATTATAAAGCAATACCCAAAGCTTAAAGGGTGACTAAACTTATTCACTACTATTTATTTTTGGGGGCCTGGGTATGAGACCCCCCATTAATTTCTTAAACAGAGGGAAGGCATGCCATACCAATATATGAGTTCATACACCCTCAAAGTTTTGACTGAGTGCCTCTGCCCTTTGTTTAGAGCAATCTGTGGTGGTCTCATGGCCCAGACCCCCACCGATCAAAATCTTTAAGATTGGTCATCCTTTTAAGGCCTACTTTTAGTAGATTATTCCAACAACCCCAACTAAGGGGACAAGATGCACAATGATTCCCATGTATATAAAAAATTATTTTATTTATAAAGCTTAAAATTATAAAGAAAAAATGATAAACAAGGAATCCTCTAGGATCAACAATACACACCCAATGCAGCAATGGTGATACCATGGATTTTACATGGCATGCCGATAATAACGTTTTCATAAAAGTATGAATTATAATTGTCAACCTAGTTTAATCCCTGGTTGATGATTCAAAATAGTAAATTAATTATTTGTTTGTTTCTATTTTCGTCACTGTTTAATTGATTCTGTGTACATACCAATTGCATGTCTCATATCTATAAACCTATATTTTTGTTTTTTTGCTGCCACAACAGCTATTCAATTTATCTCACTAATGCTGTTGTTTACTGGTTGCTAATTTATATAATTCTAATACAATAGCCTGCGTGTCAACTATGGAATTTTTAATATTTACTGTAGTTTTATTAGTATTTTAAGACCGTAATATGCAATGAACATAATTCACAAATTTATATGGACTCAATAACAATTTATAGAAGCCCTATAATAGAAACAAGTGATCATGAATAATAATAGCGACTATTGTGGATATAATATTGTATTAAACTTACTAGCCCATAAATCGGTGTGTATGTCTCAGTCCCGACGCACGTTTCCACCTCTCTTCATCAGTGGACGTCCCCTGATGAAGAGAGGTTGATGAAGAGAGATGGAAACATGATATCCACCACATCCATTCTCATATAATATTATGTTTATATAGATAACTAGATAGATGCGTGCGTATTCATTCTTGGGGAATGTTCCTAGATCGTTTCCCCTTTCAAAAAAATTTTCGCAGCTGCGATTTCCCCTCTGCTACTCCCATTTTACATCATAGATTGTATACCCAGCCTCTCTTTCATGCAGGGAAAAAAAAAAAAAGCTATGTAAGAGCTCATACTTACGCCGCATTCACCCTTCATTTTTTATGTGACTTCACAAATGTATGGGGAAATCACTGCAAACATGGTAAAATTGCCTAATAGAAAAACATTTTAAAATTGCCTAATAAAAAGAAAATGCATCATGTGAACATGGCCACTCAAATTTGCCAGATTTTTTTTACAGAAATTTCTACAATATTTGTTGAGATGAACTATCCAAAATTTCTGCAACAAATTTGCCACGTGTGAGATAATCACATCTAGTAGAGGTGTGCTGCTTGATCCAGATTATTAACTGGTTTACATTGACATTTGGCAGAATTATGAATGCAGCTCTGGAACATAACAGAGGAGTAATAAAATTTCAGCGTGGACTTGGCATTAAAGACGTGAAATGACCCTCCACCTGCCATAGTGTCCGTAGTGCACTTGTGAATATTGTATACATATATTTTGTAGGCAGACCTGTTTTTGTTTTTTTAAAACTTCTCTTTCTGTATATTAATATCCGATTCTGATGATGCAGCCGGAAAACCTCTTCCTATTTTTAATTGTAACCTCCGTGGTGCATTGCACAGCCCGTTCCCACTAATAATCTCACACCATAGTTAGGATATTCTCCGATCTGTGTAATCCAGTCTTTACAACCTGAAGATGAATCCTAATGTATATATGTTTAATAAAAGGAACTAGAGCAGAAAGCCGAAGAGGAGCGAATCCGAATGGAGAACATTTTAAGCGGCAATCCCCTCCTGAACCTCACGGCTCCCGCAGTGTCTCAAGCAAGTTTTAAGGTGAAACGAAGGTAAGTTTTTAGATTGCAATACACAAAATATATTCTTAAATTATCCCATAATTATTTATCATGTATACCCAGGATGATAGATGTATGATTGTTGGGGGACCGGCTGCTGAGACCCCTCACTGATCCTGAGTGTCCCTGTCACGGGGTATGTAATGACAGGACAGGGTCCCCTTGACTGGCCCTCAGACTTAAGACCCTGCGCTGTCCCTAATCTCAAAGGTAGGCTTGATGGTAACCAGGTCCGAGCCCCCCAGCTTGATCCTAACTCCTGTCCGAGCCCTGATCTTACTCCCCATCTGCCTCACCCTCGGGGCGGGCTGGAAAACACAATAACAAAAACTCCACAGAGACAACACCAGAAACTTGTATGGTTCACCTGACCTCTGGATTGATGTGGATCAGACCCCCCCCCCTCCCCACTCCCCACCTCCAATGATCATTTTTTGCCTATTTTATATAGATTGCTGATCATTTTTTTTTAATGGGATAGCATCTAAGCAAGTATTCTGTAATAATGGAGACAGTGTGCACCATGGTGTGCGTTTGTTCACCCCATCCATCAAACACTTCGAGGTGTGATTAGATGCTCTGAACCTTCACCCGTGAGTCCTTTTTCCCTCCACCCACTCAGAGGAAGCCTGTGAGTCTTTGTTCCCTCACCTTCTCAGAGGGAGCCTGTGAGTCTCTGTTCCCCCACCCTCTCAGAGGGAGCCCGTGAGTCTTGTTGTCCCCCACTGTCTCAGCCTGAGTCTTTTTTTTTTTTTTTTTCTCACCCATCCCCTCAGAGAGAGCCTGTGAGTCCTTTTCTTTCCCCCCACTCTCTGAGGGAGCCTGTGAGTCTTTGTTTTCCCCCATTTTCTTAGAGGGAGCCTGTGAGTCCTTTTCTTTCCCCCACTCTGAGGGAGCCTGTGAGTCCTTTTCTCCCCCCCCCCCCCACTCTGAGGGAGCATGTGAGTCTTGTTTACCTACAACCTCTCAGCCTGTGAGTCTTTTTTTTTTTTTTCTCCCCCCCCCCCCCACCCCATCCTCTTAAAGGGAGCCTGTGAGTCTTTTTGTTCCCCCACCTTCTCAGAGGTAGCCTGTGAGTCTTGTTTTCCCCCCACTGTCTCAGCCTGTGTGTCTTGTTTTTTCCCACCCACTCAGAGGGAGCCGGTGTGTTTTTCTTTTCCATACCCACTCGGAGAGAGCCAGTCAATCTTCCTTTTTACTTGTCCACTTATAGCAAGAGGCTGGGGAGTCGAGACTCTCATGTTTCCTCTATAGGTGGGCAGGAGACACCGGACTCCTCTGTATAATTTTGGCTTATTTTGGACATTACAGTGACATAACGCCTGACGTGTGTCTTTCCTTGCAGATGGGATGACGACGTCGTGTTCAAAAACTGCGCCAAAGGTGTGGACGAGATGAAGAAGGAGAAGAGGTTCGTCAATGACACGTTGCGCTCCGAGTTCCACAAGAAATTCATGGAGAAGTATATAAAGTAGTACAGTTTTATGTGCTCCGGGCAGAAGACGAGGAGGTTTCCTCCTATACCGATGACTACGGACATCATTTTTCGCATCGCCAATATCATACGATGGGAACGTGTGGGAGGACTTGTCACGTGTGCGCCTCCTGTCTTGTATCTGCATGTTCTATGTGAATAAAATTCTTTTTTTCTTTTTTTTTTTTTTTATTATTCTTTCGTTCTTCTATGTGAATATCCCAGACCCTGGATGTGTTATATTAAACGAATGCTACTGCTGTTGTCTGGTGTGTGTTATATGTTACTCAGCAAATTGTTTAAAAGAACAGAGAGTCCTCAGTGGTTGATACCTAAAAGGTATCAACCACTGAGGACTCTCTGTTCTTTTAAACAATTTTTTTATCTCTACTGGCTAACACGGTACAAAGATATATTTTACTTGTATCAGCAAATTGTGTGTGTTTTGGTTAGACCACAATGCACAGGGACCCACGGTGGCTTCAAGCCTCGATGTCTCAGCGATGGCCCCATGGATAGAAGTTTTTAGTTTCAATCTCTGTAAAGAAAGCATCTGTATTTGGGATTCTTCATGTACAGTGGGTACGGAAGGTATATAGACCCCTTTTACATTTTTCATTCTTAATTTCATTGCAGCCATTTGGTAAATTCAAAAAAAAACATTTTTTTTTCTCATTAATATACACTCTGCACCTCATATTGACAGAAAAAAACAAATGTAGAAATTTTAGCAATTTTTTTTTTTAACAAGAAAAACTGAAATATCACATGGTCATAAGTATTGGTCAGCCAAGTCTGAGGTCCAGAGAACTCTGGAAGAGGTTTGTTTTCTTCCAGGATATCTCTGAATTTGGCCGCATTCATCTTTCCTTAAATTGCAACCAGTTGTTCTGTCCCTGCAGCTGAAAAACACCCCCATAGTATGATGCTGCCACCACCATGTTTCACTGAGGGGATTGTATTGGGCAGGTGATGAGCAGTGCCTGGTTTTCTTAACACACACCGCTTAGAATTATCACCAAAAAGTTATATCTTCATCTCATCAGACCAGAGAATCTTATTTCTCATAGTCTGGGAGCCCTTCATATGTTTTTTTTTTGTAAATTCTATGCAGGCTTTCTTATGTCTTGCACTGAGGAGAGGCTTCTGTCGGCCACTCTGCAATAAAGGCCCAATTGGTGGAGGCTGCAGTGATAGCTGACTTTGTGGAACATTCTCCCATCTTCCTACTGCATCTCTGGAGCTCAGCCACAGTGATCTTGGGGTTCTTCTTTACCTCTCTCACCAAGGCTCTTCTCCCACGATTGCTCAGTTTGGCTGGACGGCCAGGTCTAGGAAGAGTTCTGGTGGTCCCAAACTTCCATTTAAGGATTATGGAGGCTTAGGAACCTTGAGTACTGTAGAAATTCTTTTGTATCCTTGGCCAAATTTGTGCCTTGCCACAATTCTGTCTCTGAGCTCCTTGGGCAGTTCCTTTGACCTCATGATTCTCATTTGGTGTGACATGCACTGTGAGGTCTTATATAGACAGGTGTGCGCCTTTCCAAATCAAGTCCTATCAGTTTAATTACACACAGCTGTACTCCAATGAAGGAGTAGAACCATCTCAAGGAGGATCACAAGGAAATGGACAGCATGTGACTTAAATATGAGTGTCTGAGCAAAGGCTGTGAATACTTATGACCATGTGATATTTCAGATTTTCTTGTTTAAGTCTATATCCAGGAATGTCCGTTCATTTATGTAGCAACCGCGAACCTCGATGCGGTTTCCTATAGCGTGGCAGATACTAGAGTATGCCATCATTTTGTGATCGGTGGAACGTCTGGACTGACTGCTGGACCATTGAGCCTCGGCATTTAGTGTCGGCTGAGTGCTGCTTTCTCTATTCAGGTTCCTCGGCACATGTATGGAGCGGAGCAGTAATTATCTGCGCATAGGGAGAAAACGTCACTCCAAATTGGTCAGGGTCACAGGTTGGACCTGATCCTAGTGACGTTCTGTAATAGGAGGACCCCTTTATGTAACTTCACCTTTGTTAGATTTCGTATGTGTGTGTGTGTATATTAAGATATTGTGCTTGCAGTTGTCTACCAGGGTGAATGTTGGAAATGTTTTTGACATGTCCGGCTCAGGACAGGTGACCTCACGTCTACCGATATCTGCCGGGATGCATGTGAGATTGGCAGGTATCAGTAGGTGTGACGTCCCTGGGAATACAGCAAGACTACGGCTCTGTGCCCACGTTGCTTTTTTTTTTGTGCGCTTCTTTTCTGCACATAAAGCTTATTTTGGCAGGAAAAAAGCAGCTGAAAAAAATGCATTTTTTATTGCGTTTTTTCATATGCGATTTTCCTGCTTTTTGTGCTTTATAGTCATGGTGATCACGGGGGTTCAGGTGCTGTACCCTCACGATCGCATCCAGGTTCTCACTGCTTGGAGCGGTCCCTGTGCTGCTCCTGGCAGTTTAACCCCTTGAATGCTGTGATTGTTCTGTCCCCACTTAAAGGCGATTGAAGGCGCGTAGTTGTGGGATGGTGTGAGAATCTTACCTTTGTTTTTCCCTACAGGTGAGGCAGACAGGACCAGAGCGCTCCAGAGTTAAACATGCACGTGCTGAGATGAAACAATGGTGGTTTATTTTCTCCAAAGATTAGGACATGCAGAGTACAGTAGTCCAAGTACCTGGCATTGTGGTTCTCTTGTGGTGCTTGTTTCTGGAGTCACTAAGGTCAGAAGACATTGCTTCTAGCAGCTCCAATAAGGGATGTGATTCTCACAAAAACTCTGGCTGAACTGAATATGCCAGGAAGTGATGTAAGAGGATCAGCAGACACTCCCATGGGCTGGACAAAAGAAACAGAGGAGCCGAAAGCTCTGACCAGTAGATGGCAGCAGAGACAAGCATGGAAAACATTAAATAACAGTTTTAACTAAAACAATTAGGAACAGCACAGTGATCAGTGCGATTGCAGCATTCAGGAGGCAAGGAGAGGAATCACCTCCCGCTCCCTGGGGATCGGGTCCCTGTAATGCGATCACAGGGACCCAATCGCTGCCATAGTAAGCCTGGGTCATCATCATTACCACCCCAGGTTACTGAGCTACTGAGAGCCTCACACACCATGCTGTATGCATGGTGTGTGAAGCAAAGTGCGGCATTATAATCCAATGTAGTGATAAAGCATTTAAGGGGATTATAGAAGCGCAGAAACAATTGACATGCTGCTGCTTTTTTTCAGCAAGAAAATCTGCAAGAAAAAAGAAGCAGCGTGTGCACAGCAAGTCACGAATCTCATAGACTTTGCTGGAATGCCTTTTTCTTGCTTTTATTAATTAAAGAAAGTAAGAAAAAAAAAAACGCAAAAATGCCACCTGTGCAGAAGGCTTTAGGGGCTCATTCAGACATCAAAAAAAATAGTTTGCCTTTCAGTGTCTTGGATCAGCAATTTGTTGTTTTTTTTTAGGCTAAAATGAAGGTTTCTCAATTTTCTCAGATCAAACAGTCCTTGAAAAAGAAAATGGACGGCATCTGATTTTTTTTTTCTTTTTTCTTCTTCTTTACAGCCCCATAATCTTGCACTGGTGATATTGATCTGAGATTTTGATAAAATCTGAGTCAGCCCCTGCAAAAATAAAAATGCGAAAAGCTCCAAAGACTGATAGAAATGAGTTCTGTCCTCGAAAATCACATCTATAAGTCGTGTGCGAAAAATGGATGTCTGCATGAGCCCAACTCATTAATGGTAGAGAAGATCATGATTTGCATACAGTGACATTTCTTTAAAATAAGATTCTGGAATATTAAATGTCAGATTAAAGGGCTCCGGTGAGGACGATCTAACTAATTGGCACATTAGGTAATGCGAATTTTGGGGAATTTGTAGACTTCAATACTCATGAACTGCAGGTCCCTCCAGCATAAACCGGGTCACATTGAGAAAATTTTTTACATATGATGA
This sequence comes from Anomaloglossus baeobatrachus, assembly GCF_048569485.1. NCBI lineage: Eukaryota > Metazoa > Chordata > Amphibia > Anura > Aromobatidae > Anomaloglossus > Anomaloglossus baeobatrachus. The sequence goes on from NC_134354.1 coordinate 757,655,707, forward strand.
CTAGTGATGACCGCACACTACCATCATCAGGAGCTCGGTACTCGTAACTAGTGATGAGCGGGCACTACCATCATCGGGTGCTCAGTACTCGTAACTAGTGATGAGTGAGCACCACCATGCTTGGGTGATCTGTACTCGTAACTAGAGTTTAGCGGGATGGCAATAATCCGGGGCCGGCGGGTCGTTAACAGACTTAAAAATAAGTCCGATCTGCTCCGGAATCCGGTGCCCATATAAGTCAATGGGGACCGGAATCCGGAGGGTTAAAACGTTTGTGGAGGGGCTAGGGGGCTAGCAGCGAGCGCGGCATACTCACCGAGGCGCTGTCATGGCGGCACACGCCTTCCGGGTCACGCTGTTACCTTCCGGAGCCGACAATTCACTATTCATGGTTTTCCCCGCCCACCGGCGTGTGTTGGTTGCAGCTAGACACGCCCTCCATCCTGAGTGGCAGCGTGTCAGCTAACTGCAACCAATCACAGGTGCCAGGACAGCCGGTGGGTGGGGAAAGCAGCACACTGTCGGTCACGGTGGTAAACACACTCGGCAGCACAGTTATAGCGCTCGGCTGCAGCCCCAGCCGTCGCGCAGTATCTGTGCTGTTTATCCAGTGCCCGGAGGCACCTGTGCGAGGTTGCCGGGTGCTGCCAGAGCCCCTCGCACGTGTGACTCCAGTGAAAGTAAAAAAAAATGACATGCGGTCCCCCTAATCTTCACATCCAGCCAAGATAACGCTGGCCGGGGGCTGGTATATCCTCAGGCCGCAGCCGTCCGGTATGTCGCATCTGTCAGATGCGACATACCGGTGTGCGATACCGGCTCTTCCCGCTGGCGTGATGCGGTGCCAGTCGGGGTAATAGCAGGGGTTAATAGCGGCACATAGCTGCTACTAAACACTAGCTTTGTGTGATGGTACAGGCGTCTGTCAGATACCTGCATCACACAAACCTGTAAGTGACAGTAAATAAACAGACACACAGAAAAATCCTTTATTTGGAATAAAATACAAACACTCCTCCTTCACCTCTTTATTAACCCCCAAGCACCCTGCAGCTCCGACGTAATCCACAGAAGTCCCACGCTGCTTCAGCTCTGCTACATCTGAATATCACAGAGAGCGGCACGACCGAACGCTCTCTGTGAGCTCCAGAGAATGAATGAGCTGCGCATTGAGCGGTGACGTCACTCAGGTTATTTGCGGTCACAGCTGGAGGTTCCCACGGTCCTTCATCTGCAATCGCAGGTAACCTGACCTCAGGTGGAGGTCACTGAGTTCACAGACCTGCATGTCCTAGCAGAAAAAGCGCAATTTTTTTTGGCTAAGAGATGCAGATTTTGTGTTGAAATTTGTATACCATATTCCTGCATCCAATCTACACCTCCTGGCAAAAAATCGCGGTGTTTTGACACAATTTTTATGCCGCGTTTTTTGCCGCAGTTATTTTTCCGCGATTTTTGCCGTGGTTTTTTTGCCAGGAGGTGCACATTTGGTGCTGAAATCGCCTGCAGCAGCTTTTAGCACCAAATTTCCACCTGTGGCAGATTTTTTTTTATTTATTTTTTTATTTTTGGGGGCCAAGGGATGCAAATTTGATGCTGGGATTTTTACACCATATTCTGCTGTCTGAACATGAGCATGAATGTATCTAGAAACACATGCACGCTCCTGTGTGAAGCGTGCAGCAGTGCCGGTGATGCGCTGTCAGACTCGTGCGGGTCTGACATCACCCGCCACAGCCTGCTGCTGTCTGAACATGAGCGTGCATGTACCTAGAAACACATGCACGCTCCTGTCAGAAGTGTGCAGCTGTTCTGCGATGTCAGACTCGCGGGGGTTGCTCACAAGTGTGACTGTGACGTAGAAAAAAAAACGCTTGCTTTTTTTAACAATATATATAAAAAAAACAAACGACATGCGGTTCCCCATAATCTTCACATCCAGCCATGATAACGCCAGCCGGGGGCTGGTATATCCTCAGCCCGCAGCCGTCCGGTATGGCGCATCTGTTAGATGCGACATACCGGTGCGATACCGGCTGTTCCCGCTGGCGTGATGCGGTGCCCGTCGGGGTAATAGCAGGGGTTAATAGCGGCACATAGCTGCTACTAAACCCTAGGTTTGTGATGGCACAGGCGTCTGTCAGATACCTGCATCACACAAACCTGTAAGCGACAGTAAATAAACACAGACACACAGAAAAATCCTTTATTTGAAATAAAATACAAAACACTCCTCCTTCACCACTTTATTAACCCCCAAACACCCTGCAGCTCCGACGTAATCCACAGGAGAAGTCCCGCGGCGACACCACCGGCTCTGCTACATGTTAGAGCGAGCAGCCATAGAGCACGGCTGCCCGCTCTGAGTGCAGCGTAGTACTGACCGCGACAAGCGATGACTGCACGGCAGACACTGTCACAGGCTGGGGGCGCGTCAGCCAGGAACCAATCACAGCTGAGAGGATGGCCGGTGGGCGTGGAAAACACGGAAAGCTGTGTGACAGAACAGGAAGTGAAAGCGTGACTCGGAAGCAAGTGAGTCTGGTAAGTATGAAACGCTATTTATTTATTGTTTTTTTTTTTCATTTTTTATTAATTGCCGGATCCGGATCAGGCCCGGGAATAGTGCTGAAACCACGCGGATCCGGACATTTACAGCCCGGGCCCGCTCAGCCCTACTCGTAACTAGTGATGACTGCACACTACCATCATCAGGAGCTCGGTACTTGTAACTAGTGATGAACGGGCACTACCATGCTCGGGTGCTCAGTACTTGTAACTAGTGATGAGCGGGCACTGCCATGCTCGGGTGCTCAGTACTTGTAACTAGTGATGAGTGAGCACTACCATGCTCGGGTGCTCAGTACTTGTAACTAGTGATGAGCGAGCACTACCATGCTCGGGTACTTGATACTCATAACAAGTGATGAGCGGGCACTACCATGCTTGGTACTCGTAACTAGCGATGAGTGGGCACTGCCATGCTCGATACTCGTAACTAGCGATGAGTGAGTACTACCATACTCGGATGCTCTACTCATAACTTAGTGATGAGCGAGCACTACCATGCTCAGGTGCTTAGTACTCATAACTAGTGACGAGTGAGCACTACCATGCTTGGGTACTTGGTACTCGAAACTAGCGATGAGCAGGCACTACCGTGCTCGGTACTTGTAACTATTAATGAGTAAGCACTACCATGTTCGGGTGCTTGGTACTCATAACTAGTGATGAGCGGGCACTACCATGCTCGGGTGCTCAGTACTTGTAACTAGTGATGAGCGAGCACTACCATGCTTGGGTACTTGATACTCATAACAAGTGATGAGCGGGCACTACCATGCTCGGTACTTGTAACTAGCGATGAGTGGGCACTACCATGCTTGGGTACTTGTAACTAGTGATGAGTGGGCACTACCATGCTCGGGTGTTCCGTACTCGTAACTAGTGATGAACGGGCACTACCATGCTCAGGTGCTCAGTACTTGTAACTAGTAATGAGCGAGTACTACCATGCTCAGGTGCTTAGTACTCAAAACTAGTGACGAATGAGCACTACCATGCTTGGGTACTTGGTACTCGTAACTAGTGATGAGTGAGCACTACCATGCTCGGGTGCTCGGTACTCGTAACTAGTGATGAGTGAGCACTACCATGCTTGGTACTCATAACTAGTGAGTGAGCATTACCATGCTCGGTACTCATAACTAGCGATGAGCAGGCACTACCATGCTTAGGTACTTGTAACTAGTGATGAGTGGGCACTACCATGCTCGGGTGCTCAGTACTCGTAACTAGTGATGAGCGGGCACTACCATGCTCGGGTGCTCAGAACTCGTAACTAGTGATGAGCAGGCACTACCATGCTCGGGGGCTTGGTACTCGTAACTAGTGATGAGCGATCACTACCATGTTCGGGTGCTCGTAACCAGCAGTTGGATGCCCAGATGGGCGTGATCCAAGTACTCAAGTATAATGGAAGTCAATGCGGGACTCAGGCATTTTTCCATGAAATCTTCCAGAAAAATACACGAGTTCCCATCTCTATAGCTATGGGTAAATGGATGGAAATGGTTCTTCAGTTCTGTAATGTTTATTCTGCATTTATGGCTTTCTCTTACTATCTTTACCGCTTAGCTGTGACATTTTCTTACTGTTCAGATTCACAGCAATATGGCTGCTGTATTCCTTGCCTCTGCTTTTATACAGGCTATACTAGTTCCTCATGATTGTCCATGCTATACAATGTGATTGCTGCAATGTATTACAGGGAAAGCCGTGTGGCCGCCCCCAAAGTCATGTTGTGAGCCACTGGTGACTGATGTAATCTTCTGCCATGTTTGTAATAAGAGGACTAAGGGAAACCATAGTCCTGGTCATTTAGTGACCAACCAATGTCAAAAAACAATCAAATACAACTCTTTGCAAAAATGTACAACATTTTGTACAAAGAACTCAGCCGAATGGGGGCTTTCAAAAAGGAACTTCCACATAATATGTTTTACGAAAGGTAACAAAGCTTATGAAAAGCACCCCTATAGAGCAGTGATTACTCACCCATGGTGGTTGGAATACCCAAGAAAAATGTGCCCCGACGCGCACGTTTCGATGTCTTCTTCAGCGGCCGTGTAGTCATGTGTAGAGTGGCAGTCATTTTCATTCAAGCACAAATTGTTCAAGTTCACTGGGTACAGTAAGTTTCTAAAACATCTGACCTAAATTAGATTTGTATCAAACTCATCCCTAGGAACAGACCTTTTGATATAATACTGGAACTAATATATTTTGACTTTCTGTATACTCCACCTTAAGTTTGCACAGTACAAGCGCAGGCCGCGGTGGTCTCCTGACACAAACTGGGCAGGCTTGAATGTATATGTGAGGCAGTTTAGTTCAGGGCAGGAGGCCAGCAGCCGGCATGAGTACTGACTCTGAAACACAGATGTGTGAAATCGGCTTTGGTGACAAGGCTTTGGTTGAAACTTGTTGCGAGCAGCTCGGAACGGGTTCAACTTGAGTACCGAGTATAATGGAAGTCAATGGGGAACTCGAGCATTTTTCCAGAAGATCTTCCCTTTGATTTCCCTTATGCTCGGTACTTGAGTTGAGCCCGTGAGATCTGCTTGTTTAGAGTACCGAGCATGGTAGTACTCGCTCATCACTAGTGACAGGTCATTGTTTAGGAAAATTGTCTAAAAACAAAATCTCCAAAAATGTTGGCGTCAGATCTTACATTAAGCCCCTGGCTAAATCCGCCGCACACTTATGGTGGATGTTCATGAGTGGGCTGCATACAGCACTAGGGTCGGCTGTGTTATACTGCTGGCACCCGATTGGAACAGACTACTGCGGGAGGTAGTGCGCTCTCCATCAATGGAAATCTTCATGTGGAAACTGGATAAACCTATAGCTGGGATGATTTAGGGACCTTGAGGTCCCTTACAACTCTACCATTCTATGATTCTATGATTGTAATCAATACAGTCAGAGCTAGCGCCAACAATCAGCATTTTAACCTCTTTGCTGCTGCTGTCTATTGTGATAGCAGCATTTAGAAGGATGGTATTGGGGGACGGTGAAGGGGTCTCATCCAACGTCCACCTGTCACCGCGAACCAGCTGCGGGGAGCCGATGGATTATGGCAGCCCGAAACCTGATGAAGGTCTCAGTATCTAATACACTACATCTGCCATCATTGCTGTGTAATATATACACCATCAGGTGATCAAAGGTTCATGCCCCCTGAAGAGAATAATAAAAACAGTAAAAAAAAAATAAATCTATAAAAACAAAAAATAATGTAATTTTAAATAAACCCCCTCACCTGCTTTTCTTATCATACAAAGAATAATAATAAAAAAAAAAGAGAATTTTGTTTACTTACCGTAAATTCTTTTTCTTATAGTTCCGACATGGGAGACCCAGACCATGGGTGTATAGCTTCTGCCTCCGGAGGACACACAAAGTACTACACTAAAAGTGTAGCTCCTCCCTCCGAGCATATACACCCCCTGGATGACAAATCCAACCAGTTTAGTGCAAAAGCTGAAGGAGGACATCCACCCATAAGTAGAGATAGAGTAAAACCCGGAATAACCGGAACCTCTGTCTACAACAACAGCCGGTGAAAAACACACGGATCAAGAAAACTGCCAACAGGCAACAGGGAGGGTGCTGGGTCTCCCATGTCGGAACTATAAGAAAAAGAATTTACGGTAAGTAAACAAAATTCTCTTTTTCTTCATCGTTCCTTATGGGAGACCCAGACCATGGGACGTCTCAAAGCAGTCCATGGGTGGGAAATAAACAGAAACTGAGAAGTAGGCAAAACCTAACTTCACAAATGGGCGACAGCCGCCCGAAGGATGCGTCTGCCCAAGCTCGCATCTGCCGAAGCATGAGCATGCACTTGGTAGTGCTTCGAAAAGGTGTGCAGACTAGTCCAAGTGGCAGCCTGACAGACCTGCTGAGCCGTAGCCTGGTGCCTGAAAGCCCAAGAGGCACCGACAGCTCTGGTCGAGTGCGCCTTAATCCCCGGCGGGGGAGGCACCTGAGAACATTGGTAGGCATCGGATATGGCCGACCTAATCCACGAGCTAGGGTCGGTTTAGAAGCCGAGAGACCCTTGCGCTGACCTGTGGTCAGCACAAAAAGAGAGGTGCACCGCCTAAGAACAGCGGTGCGTGACAAATAGATCCGGAGCATCCGCGCCAAATCTAAAGCATGCAACGCTTTCTCAAAGCGATGCACAGAGGCCGAACAAAGGGAAGACAATGAAATGTCCTGGTTAAGGTGGAAAGGAGACACCACCTTAGGGAGAAAGCCCGGAGTCGGACGGAGAACCACCTTGTCTTGGTGAAAAAAACAAAAAGGGTGACTCCGAAGAGAGCACAGCCAAATCAGAGACTCTCCTGAGAGAAGTTATGGCCACCAGAAAGACCACTTTCTGTGAAAGACGAAACAACGAAACCTCCCTAAGAGGCTCAAAGGGGGGTTTCTGTAAGGCCGTGAGGACCAGATTAAGGTCCCAGGGATCCAGAGGTCGCCGGTAAGGCGGAATGATGTGAGATGCGCCCTGCATGAAGGTGCGCACCTGGGCCAGTCGGGCGATACGCCGCTGGAACAACACTGACAGAGCCGAGACCTGTCCCTTGAGGGAATTGAGGGATAGTCCTAGCTACAGACCGGACTGTAGAAAGGACAGGATGGTCGGCAAGGAAAACGGCCAAAGAGCATGGCCGGAAGAGCGACACCAGGACAGGAAAATTCTCAAAGTCCTGTGGTAAATCCTGGCCGAGGAAGACTTCCGAGCCTGAGTCATAGTGGAGATGACCTCGGAAGGAATGCCTGAAGCCGTAAGGATCCAGGACTCAAGAGCCACGCCGTCAATCTGAGAGCCGCAGAATTCTGGCGGAAAAACGGACCTTGTGAGAGAAGGTCTGGGCGGTCGGGGAGATGCCACGGCACCTCTACGGACAGACGGAGCAGGTCTGGGAACCAAGCTCGCCTGGGCCAGTCTGGGGCGATGAGTATGACCCGACGGCCCTCCATTCTGATCTTGCGCAGGACTCTGGGCAAGAGAGCTAGAGGGGGAAACACGTAGGCCAGACGGAACTGGGACCAATCCTGAACCAGCGCGTCCGCCGCCAAGGCCTGAGGATCGTGGGAGCGAGCCACGTAAACCGGAACACTGCCGGATGCAGGGCCCACTCGCCGCTGTCCACGGTTTGACGGCTGAGATAAGCTGCCTCCCAGTTTTCTACGCCTGGGATGTGGACTGCGGATATGGTGGACTTGGAGTCCTCCGTCCACTGAAGGATGCGTTGAATTTCCAACAGGGCTAGGCGGCTGCGAGTCCCGCCCTGGTGATTGATGTAGGCAACTGCTGTCGCGTTGTCTGACTGGACTCGAATGTGCTTGCCCGCCGACAGGTGGTGAAAAGCTACGAGAGCTAGGAGCACAGCTCTGATTTCCAGCACATTGATCGAGAGGGCTGATTCGGACGGAGTCCAAGTGCCCTGTGCTCGGTGGTGGAGAAAACACTGCTCCCCAGCCGGATAGACTGGCATCCGTGGTGAGAATCACCCAGGACGGGGCCAGAAAGGAGCGTCCCTGGGACAGAGAGAGGGGCCGAAGCCACCACTGAAGAGAGCTCCTGGTCTGTGGCGACAGAGCCACCAGCCTGTGCAAGGAAGAGGTCCGCTTGTCCCAACAGCGGAGAATGTCCAGCTGCAGGGGACGCAGATGGAACTGGCAAAGGTAACCGCTTCCATTGACGCCACCATCTGACCCAGCACCTGCATGAGGTGCCTGATGGAATGACGGCGGAGCCTCAGCAGAGAGCGAACCGCCAGATGAAGGGACTGCTGTTTGACTAAGAGCAGCTTCACAAGTGCCAGCAAAGTCTCGAATTGCCTCCCTAGGTACGTAAGTTCCTGGGTCGGGGTCAGAGTGGACTTGGGCAGATTGACAAGCCACCCGAATTGAACAAGCGTGGCGAGAGTGAGCAAGACACTCCGCTGAGAGTGAGCGAGACACTCCGCTGACAGTCCGCACTGGATGAAGCCTTGACTAGAAGGTCGTCCAGGTAAGGAATCACTGCCAACCCCTGGAGGTGCAGAACCGCAACCACTGCTGCCATGACCTTGGTGAATACACGAGGAGCCGTGGCTAACCCGAAGGGGAGAGCCACGAATTGGAAATGTTCCTCTCCGATTACAAAACGTAGCCAACGCTGGTGTGAAACTGCGATTGGCACATGCCGATAGACATCTCTGATGTCGATGGATGCTAAGAAATCTCCTTGGGTCATTGACTGATCGCAGAGACTCCATGCAAAAATGCCGCACCTGAACATGCTTGTTGGGAAGCTTGAGATCCAGGTCGGAAGGCACCGTCCTTTTCGGGGACTAGGAAGAATTTTGAGTAGAAATCTCAGAACCGTTCCCATTCGGGAACTGGTACAATTACTCCATTGGCCTGCAAGAATGCCACGGCCTGTGAGAAGGCGGCGGCCTTGGAGCAGGGGGGAGTTGACAGAAAAAATCTGTTTGGCGGGCTGGATAGAATTCTATTCTGTAGCCGTGGGAGATGTATCCCACACCCACTGATCGAAGACGTGTTAAAACCACACGTCGCCCAAGTGGGAGAGCCTGCCACCGACCAAAGGACGTTGCTGGCGCGGCCAGATAATCAAGAGGAGGCTGCCTTGGTGGCAGGAGCTCCTGCGGACTTCTGAGGACGCGGCTTCATGCGCCAGTTGGTTTACGGACCTTGGCTGAGATAGTGGACGAGGCCGAGGGCTTAGAGGACGACCAGTTAGAGGAACGAAAGGAACGAAACCTCGACTGGTTCCTGCCCTGGACAGGTTTCCTGGGTTTGTGGCATGGAAGTACTCTTCCTGCCAAAAGCTTCCTTAATAATTTCATCCAGTTGTTCACCGAATAGACTGGTCCCAGCAAAAGGGAGCCCAGCAAGGAACTTCTTAAGAAGCATCTGCCTTCCACTCTCGAAGCCACAGGAGCCTGCGGATAGCGAGGGAAGTAGCCGAGGCCACCGCAGTGCGGTGACAGTCTCCAGCATGGCAGACATGGCATAGGATGAAAAGACTGAAGCCTGGAAGTTAAGGCAACCATTTTGGGCATAGAGTCCCTGGTGAGGGAATGCATCTCCTCCAGAGAAGCAGAGATGGCTTTGAGAGCCCGCACTGCTGCAAAAGATGGGGAGAACGAGGCTCCTGCCGCCCCATATATAGATTTGGCCAGAAGGTCAACCTGGCGGACAGTGGAATCCTTAGAGAGGTGCCGTCAGCCACTGATACAACTGTCCGGGCTGAAAGTCTAGACACCGGAGGGTCCACCCTTGGTGAATGAGCCCACTCCTTGACCACCTCTGGTGGAAGGGGAAAACAGTCATCAGAACCCCGCTTTGGGAAGCGTCTGTCAGGACAGGCTCTGGGCTTGGTCACAGTGGGCTGAAAAACTGGAGTGGTTAAGGAACACACTCCTTGTTCTCTTAAGGTATACTGATGCCTTTCTGCCAGAGGGGGATGCTCCCCTGATACAGGCGGATTGAGGTCCAGTACAAATATAATGGACGCAATCAAATCATTAGCATCAGCGTCACCTTCGGACAGATCAATGGGGTACATGAAGTAGTGTCCGAGCCCCTAGTAAAGGCATCCTCCTCGTCCTGCGAGTCAGCTCGTGAATCAGAGCCGCGGGACGAGGAAGGAAAGAGGACCCTGCGTCTCCATTTTAGGAGGACGGGGTCTGAGACCAGATGAAGAATCCTCTGTAAGCTTTGCTGAGCGAGCCGTAGCAGCAGAAGCGCCCTGACAAGGGGGCTGATGCATGCTCAGCAGTGTCCGGGACAGCTGTCCCCTGGAGAGAGGGATTCTACCCAAACCGGGGGTTCAGCCACCGGAGCCGGAGCAGCCGGAGGGACCACAGATGAGCTTCCAGGCTGAGGGACCACTATGTTAGAGCAAGCATCACAATGTGGTTATGTGCTCGGTACAGGCAGTACGAGTCTACATGCAGTGCATATTAAGAACAGCCTTGCAGCCCTGCTCTGATGTGAGACATGCTGCAGAAGTGGGGGCTCTGTCCAGAATGACCCCCAGCAGAGTATATAAACAGAGTATATAAGCCGCTGCACAACCGGAGGTTGTGGCTTGCCAGACCGTTTAACAGAGAGACATCTCTGTGCCCTCCAGATCCCCCAGCCCAGGCCCCCATTTGTCACAATGTGGATATGCAGACATTGAGAACGCTGATAAAATGGCGCCGGAGCGAGGAGAGGGGGCGGGGCCTACTCTGAGAGCGGGATCCGGAGGGCAAATGAGGTATACAGGGGAGGGAATCATTCCTCAGTGAGGAGTGTCCGTTCCCTGTGCTGAACAGCCGCTGGGCGGAGCCGCACTGTCCCTCTGCATGACTGACATGCAGGGGCAGTGAAATCAAAACTAGGCCTCAGGCGAAGCCGGGGCCTAGATTTAAACATGCGGCCAGCGTGCAGGCACCATCGGCGCGGTTCTCTAGTGAAAACTGGAGAACCGGCCGGAAATGTTAACACAGTCATATAACACACTCTCCCCAATATATAAAGTACAAGGGACCCCTGGAAAGACCACTTTCTGTGGTAATAACGTCTCAGTACTTAGCTTGTGAGACGCAGGTGCCAGGTCCCTGGGGGGTGAGCGCTCCGTCCGGCAGGATCCTGAAAGGGCTGCGGATGGAGACCGGTCTCCTGCAAAGCAGTGAGAACCGTGATGGCTCCCACTTCAAGCCAGAGCCTCAGGGGATGGTGAAGGAGCGCGGCATGTGAAGGCTCCAGCCTTGTAAAATCAACCTTAACAGCACCGCCGACACAGTGGGGTGAGAAGGGACATGCCAGGAGTCCAGATTGGACCCGCTTTTCTTCCAAATCTATGAAATCAAAAATCAAAAATCAAAATTCAGAGAATGCATGTGTGTGTGTGACCTCCTGAACACAAAGCATTAAACTGGTTGGATTTGTCATCCAGGGGGTGTATATGCTCGGAGGGAGGAGCTACACTTTTAGTGTAGTACATTGTGTGTCCTCCGGAGGCAGAAGCTATACACCCATGGTCTGGGTCTCCCATAAGGAACGATGAAGAAATACTTATTTGGTATGATTGTGTGTGTTACTGTCTGAACCAATTAAAATTGAAATATTCATCCCGTATAGTGAATGCTGACTTGGAAAAAAATAAAGATTAACCCCCAAAAAGGGACCCCAAAATAGTACCAATAGTAACGTACAATTCAACCTTCAATAATAAGCCCCCCAATAGCTCTGTGGACCGAAAAATAAATATGCAGAATATGGCGAGTAAAGCTAAATTATTATTTTTTATTTTTTTTTTTTTGCAATTTTTTTTTTTATTTTATACAAAGTAAAAAAAGTAGGAAAACAAAGTTATAAATTTGGTGTCACCATAATCGTCCTGACCCATAGAACAAAGTTACCGGGTCATTGTTTACCTTAAAGTGGATGTCGTAAAAACAGATCCCAAGAAAACCACAACTCATACTTGCAAAATTACAAACACTCGATGAAAAAAAGAATAGGGCTCTTGGAAGAAGGAAGGAAAAAATAAAAGTGAAAAAACAAAAGCAGAAAATGTCGCAGATCCAACAGGTAAAAGTCTATAGTGAGAATAAAGTAAGACAAAACACTTTTTTGTTTGTGTTATATTGGTTTCTTTTTTGTCTTTTTTTTTTTTCATTCCCAAAATGGAACATGTCTGAATATACAGGAGAGGGAAGAAATCCAGCGAAGAAGTAAAGAAAACTTTCTTTAAAAATATCCAAAGTAAAAACACAATGAGACAGAAAACATTAAAAAAGTAACAAAAAACAGCACTAAAAATTGACGCGTTTCGGCTTGTGCCTTAATCATGGTTGGCATGAGCCGAAACGCGTCGGTTTTTATGTGTGTTTTTGGTTACTTATTTGTCATTTTTTTGATGTTTTCTGTTTTGTTTTTTTTACTTTTTCACTACTGGCCTCCTCATCGCTGGATTTTTTCCCTCGCCTCCTTTTTGATATACACCCCGGACCAAGGCTTACCGTGCAGATCAAGGAGCTGACTCACAAGGGTTGTATGGTGAGCTGACATATTGTCTGTCTTTTGATCATTCCTGAATATAGGGTCTTTTCTGGCTTTTTTTTTTCCCTTAAGGTTTTGCTATAGGACTTAGAAAGGGGAAAAAAAAGTGACAATAGAAAAAATTTTGGTGCAAAAAATAGTAAAAAAATTGAAAAGATACTATAGACTTTACAATCATGACTTATTCCATCCCTCTTCTGTGTATATGTCCTTTGTGCAGCAAGTGGCCCAAGACCATTCTCTAGGAGTGAAGAGTCACAGCCTGCTCCTCCTGTGGTTTGTGTATTTCTTGGCCTTCCACCTGTCTCCCAGGAAGCTCTGAGTTCCCGGAGGGTCATCTCTCGGCCGCGTTTCGTGGGAAGAAGCGTATTGGCTTTTCGGCTAGAATGGAAGTCATGCCTGTCAGTGGGATTCTTCAGCCCTACATGGCAGTCCTGGAGATGGGCCAAGCCGCTAGGGAAAGTGGTTACCGTATGTCCTAGGAAGGACTCCATCCCCGCTAAGTGATCTGGATGTTCCTCAAGGCTCCATTTTAATAGCAGTGAAGCTTGTAAGGAAAGTTAATGAAGTTCTGTGCAGAACGACTGACACTTAAGGGTATAATCTGCTTCACAATGATAAAATATGACCATATCATTCCAGAAAACCAATCACTGTGAGTTGCTTTGTTGCATGCTTTAATATTAGCATGTACATTATATGCTATAATTGCACTTTATTACAGGAGATATCATGCTTTGTATTATAAACTATATGCTGCTATATGATAGGATACGCTATTGCTTTGCATAATGGTGCAGTACATCTATTTGGCCACTAGACGACACTGCTCTCTATAGGGTGGGAACAGTGACACCTGCAGGTCAAAAGTGGAATTGTCTTCCAGATATTAATGCAACTTTAAAGAGAAAATACACACAAAAAAACTTATGATAAATAATTGTGTGATGCAAAACTGGACATACTGTGAATGTGTATATATTAGGGATGATCGAATACCTCAAATATTCGGCTTCGCGAATATTTTCTGAATAGGTCGCCGCTATCCGACTATTCGCGGATATTCGATACGTCTATGGGAAACCCGAATAACAACTATTCGGAACTATTCGGGTTTCCCATAGACTTACATTGCGCATCGAATATTTGCATAGCGGCGACCTATTCGTCGAATTTTCGCAAAGCTGAATAATTGAGGTATTCGATCATCCCTAGTATGTATATATATATATATGCTACCTGAGGAGCCTCAATACACGCACCTCCTATTTGTGAAATCTATGTTAACTAGTTGCAATGAATTATAATAAATACATGTTGTGTCTAAGCTTCTGTGAATCCGACAAGAGGGTAAGTTCTGGGGTCTGTACATTGGCAGTGCCCCTAGCTGGGGTACTTAAGACAATAAGGCCATCAAGAAAATCAAGTTCTTAAAAGTTTCACATGAAATAAATAAACCCGAAATTACCATACAAAACTGTGATGCAGCTTTATTACAGCTCTTGTGTATATATATATATAGTACAGGCCAAAATTTTGGACACACCTTCTCATTCAAAGAGTTTTCTTTATTTTCATGACTCTGAAAATTGTAGATTCACATTGAAGACATCAAAACTATGAATTAACACATGTGGAATGAAATACTTAAAGTGTGAAACAACTGAAAATATGTCTTATATTCTAGGTTCTTCACAGTAGCCACCTTTTGCTTTGATTAGTGCTTTGCACACTCTTGGCATTCTCTTGATGAACTTCAAGAGGTAGTCACCGGAAATGGTCTTCCAACAGTCTTCATGGAGTTCCCAGAGATTCTTAGCACTTGTTGGCCCTTTTGCCTTCACTCTGCGGTCCAGCTCACCCCAAACCATCTCGATTGGGTTCAGGTCTGGTGACTGTGGAGGCCAGGTCATCTGGGGTAGCACCCCATCACTCTCCTTCTTAGTCAAATAGCCCTTACACAGCCTGGAGGTGTGTTTGGGGTCATTGTCCTGTTGAAAAATAAATGATGGTCCAACTAAACGCAAACTGGATGGAATAGCACGCCCTGCAAGATGCTGTGGTAGCCATGCTGGTTCTGTATGCCTTCAATTTTGAATAAATCCCCAACAGTGTCACCAGCAAAGCACCCCCACACCATCACACCTGCTCCTCCATGCTTCACGGTGGGAACCAGGCATGTAGAGTCCATCCGTTCACCTTATCTGCGTCGCACAAAGACACGGTGGTTGGATCCAAAGATCTCAAATTTGGACTCATCAGACCAAAGCACAGATTTCCACTGGTCTAATGTCCATTCCTTGTGTTCTTTAGCCCAAACAAGTCTCTTCTGCTTGTTGCCTGTCCTTAGCAGCGGTTTCCTAGCAGCTATTTTACCATGAAGGCTGCTGCACAAAGTCTCCTCTTAATAGTTGTTCTAGAGATGTGTCTGCTGCTAGAACTCTGTGTGGCAGTGACCTGATCTCTAATCTGAGCTGCTGTTAACCTGCGATTTCTGAGGCTGATGACTCGGATAAACTTATCCTCCGCAGCAGAGGTGACTCTTGGTCTTCCTTTACTGGGCGGTCCTCATGTGAGCCAGTTTCTTTGTAGCGTTTGATGGTTTTTGCCACTGCACTTGGGGACACTTTCAAAGTTTTCCCAATTTTTCGACTGACTGACCTTCATTCCTTAAAGTAATGATGGCCACTCATTTTTCTTTACTTAGCTGCTTTTTTCTTGCCATAATACAAGTTCTAAAGGCCGCTTTACACGTGTAGATTTATCGTGCGTTCGCATGTGCGATCGCACCCGCCCCCATCTTTTGTGCGTTACGGGCAATTTGTTGCCCGTGTCGCATAAAGTCGGTAACCCCCGTCTCATGTACTTACCTCCCGAACAACCTCGCTATGGGCGGCGAACATCCTCTTCCTGAAGGGGGAGGGACGTTCGGCGTCACAGCGATGTCACACAGCGGCCGCCCAATAGAAGCAGAGGGGCGGAGATGAGTGGCACATAACATCCCGCCCACCTCCTTCCTTTCGCATTGCCGGCGGCCGCAGGTAAACTGCAGTTCATCGTTACCGAGGTGTCACACGGAGCGATGTGTGCTGCCTCGGGAACGATGAACAACCGGCGCGCAGAAGGACGATCAATTTTTTGAAAATGAGCAACGTGTCAACAAGCAACGATAAGGTGAGTATTTTTGCTCGTTCACAGTCGCTCGTAGCTGTCACACACTACGATATGTCAAACGATGCCGGATGTGCATCACGGAATCCGTGACCCCGATGATATATCGTAGAGTGTAAAGCGGCCTTTACAGTCTATTCAGTAGGACTATCAGCTGTGTATCCACCAGACTTCTGCACAACACAACTGATGGTCCCAACCCCATTTATAAGGCAAAAAATCCCACTTATTAAACCTGACAGGGCACACCTGTGAAGTGAGAACCATTTCCAGTGACTACCTCTTGAAGCTCATCAAGAGAATGCCAAGAGTGTGCAAAGCAGTAATCAAAGCAAAAGGTGGCTACTTTGAAGAACCTAGAATATAAGACATATTTTCTTATGTCTTTTTTGTTAAGTATATCATTCCACATGTGTTAATTCATAGTTTTGATGCCTTCAAAGTGAATCTACAATTTTCAGAGTCATGAAAATAAAGAAAACTCTTTCAATGAGTGTGTCCACATTTTTGGTCTGTACTGTATGTATATATATATATATATCAAAGTAGTTACTTATTTATTTATTTTTATTTTTAACTATTTTTTTGTAAGGTTGAAGGTAGACCTAAGGCCATAGAGTTCAGCAAATAACCCCATGGGGCAAACACTAAGCTCCATATTGTCCATATTAGGGTAAAAATTCCTTCGTGACTCCACTTACATACTAGTTCTATGGATGAACACCCAATCACAGAATCCACTGCCCATAACAAATAATATTATGTTTGTTAAGAAGGGCATCCAGCCCTCTCTTGAATTTTAAAACGGAATCAATCATTACATTATGTGGCAGAGAGTTCCATAGTCTCACTGCTCTTACAGTAAAGAATCTGCATCTGTGATTATGATTGAACCTCCTTTCCCCTAACCGTAGTGGAGGCCCCCTTGTCACAGTCGCAGGCCTAGGTGTAAAAAGATCATTAGAGAGATCTCTGTACTGTCCCCTCATATATTTGTACATTGTAATTAGATCACCCCATAGCCATCGTTTTTCCATACTAAATAACCCAAGTTTGATAACCCGTCTTGTGCATTCCCCCCATTCCGTTACCTTGGTTGCTCTCCTCTGCACCCGCTCTAGTTCAGCTACATTTTTCTTATAAAGCATATACCAGGAATCACTTGACAAATTCATGTGTCATTGTTTCCCTACAGAAAGTAGAGGCGGGTCTTTATCACTCAACAGGATCTATGGGAACATATTTATCTCTCTACAGGAAGTGGGGGTGGGATTTTATATTTCTACAGGAAGTGGGGCGGGTCTTTATTTCTCTACAGAAAGTGGGGGCGGGTCTTTATTTCTCTACAGAAAGTGGGGGCGGGTCTTTATCTCTCTACAGGAAGTGGGGCGGGTCTTTATCTCTCTACAGAAAGTGGGGGCAGGTCTTTATCACACTACAGGAAGTGGGAGGGTCTTTATCACTGTATATGAAGTGGGAGGGTCTTTATCACTGTATATGAAGTGGGAGGGTCTTTATCACTGTATATGAAGTGGGAGGGTCTTTATCACACTACAGGAAGTGGGGCGGGTCTTTATCTCTCTACAGGAAATGGGGGTGGGTCTTTATCACACTACAGGAAGTGGGAGGGTCTTTATCACTGTATATGAAGTGGGAGGGTCTTTATCACTGTATATGAAGTGGGAGGGTCTTTATCACTGTATATGAAGTGGGAGGGTCTTTATCACACTACAGGAAGTGGGAGGGTCTTTATCTCTACAGGAAATGGGGGTGGGTCTTTATCACACTACAGGAAGTGGGAGGGTCTTTATCACTGTATATGAAGTGGGAGGGTCTTTATCACACTACAGGAAGTGGGAGGGTCTTTATCACACTACAGGAAGTGGGGGGGTCTTTATCACTGTATATGAAGTGGGAGGGTCTTTATCACACTACAGGAAGTGGGAGGGTCTTTATCACACTACAGGAAGTGGGAGGGTCTTTATCACTGTATATGAAGTGGGAGGGTCTTTATCACACTACAGGAAGTGGGAGGGTCTTTATCACACTACAGGAAGTGGGAGGGTCTTTATCACTGTATATGAAGTGGGAGGGTCTTTATCACACTACAGGAAGTGGGAGGGTCTTTATCACACTACAGGAAGTGGGAGGGTCTTTATCACTGTATATGAAGTGGGAGGGTCTTTATCACACTACAGGAAGTGGGGGGGTCTTGTTTACTCTACAGGACGTGGAGACAGGTATTTATATCTCTGCAGGAAATGGGGGCGGGCCTATATCACTCTATAGGAAATCGAGGTGGGTCTTTATCTCTCTACAAAAAATGGGGGTAGATTTTTATCACTCTACAGGAAGTGGGTGTTTATGTCTCTACAATAAGTCAGCCGGTCCTTTATTGCTCTACAGGAAGTGGGAGCCGGTCGTTATGTCTCTACAGGAAGAGGGGGCGGGTTTTTATTACTCTTCTGCTCTCCTGTCTGTCAAACTACATATATGCATAACAGACAAGTGAGCTTTCAGTTCAGGGCACGCGAGCCATTGGACAAAAGCAGTGCATTCTGGGAAGTGTGGGAAAGGTAGATCCCACACCTATAGTGCTCATAGAATGCTGAAGACAAATCTCCCACTGAAAATTATGGATGGCAAGCCGTACAGCATGAGAATCGAATCAGTCCCTGAAAAAATTAGACTTATGGACACCAAAAACAGTGTTGACTTTTCTACAAGATTTGTGTGAAACGACAAATACATTTTAATAAGAACTAAAGGGAACCTATGAACAGAAAATGACCTACAGGTTTTGATATTACATGCATTTTTCTAATTTTTGCCAATATTTATTTTATAAAAATCACAATTTATTTTAAAAAAGAAATAAATTGTAAACTTGCAGTTTTCACACAGGTCACCAGAGCTATTTTACAATCATACTCCCTGTCTTTTCAGAAAGAGTTTACAGTAGTTTCCTTACCATTAGAGACAGGAATACACTGACAATTAAGACCTCTATACACAGCTGATAACACAAAGGTCCACCAATCATAATAGGCGACATACCCTCCCTTCACAATCACCTTTGCACACGCTCATTAGATGCTTCAGTACAAAGTATAGGGGCAGAGTTTGTGTATTGTGGCTAATGTACATGTGAATCAACATGAAGTTGGGGTTTACTGAAGCTCTGGTGGCAAATGTGAAAATTGCAAGATTTCTTTTTTTTTTATTTAATAACAATTGTGATATGGCCAAAAAAATAATGACAAAATGTATAATTATACACATTTAACACAAAAATCTGATTTAAACAATAAATCATTCTCTGAGGCACCGTCTCACTAAACGACGTACCAGCGATTCCGACCATGATTTGACCTGGTCAGTATCGCTGGTGCGTCGCTACATGGTCGCTGGTGAGCTGTCAATCAGGCAGATCTCACCAGCAACCAGACACCAGCGACTCTGTGCTTGGTAACCAAGGTACACATCGGGTTACTAAGCAAAGCGCTTTGCTTAGTTACCCGATATTTACCCTGGTTACGTGTGCAGGGAGCCAGCGCTAAGCGGTGTTCGCGGGAAACCAAGGTAAATATCGGGTAACTAAGCAAAGCACTTTGCTTGGTTACCCCGATATTTACCCTGGTTACCAGTGTACGCTGCTTAAACAGAGTCGGTGTTCGTTGGTCTCCCACCATCAAACATGCCGATGTGTGCTGCACAGTTTGAAACCAACGAGTAAAAAATGAACCACAACAGTGTGTAACGATCAGTGATTTCACAGCAGGGGCCAGGTCGCTGCTTAGTGTCACACACAGCGAGATCGCTGATGAGGTCACTGGTACGTCACAAAACCTGTGACTCAGCAGCGATCTCGCTATGTGAGAGTACCTTTAAGTACCCCTAAGGTAAATATCGGGTAACCAAGCAAAGCGCTTTGCTTGGTTACCAGATATTTACCCCGGTTTCCAGCGTCCACGCTTACAGGCTGCCAGCGCTGGCTCCCTTCACACGTAACCAGGGTAAATATCGGGTAACTAAGCAAAGCACTTTGCTTAGTTACCCGATATTTACCCTGGTTACCAGCGTACACCGCTTAGCGCTGGCTCCCTGCACACATAGCCAGGGTAAATATCGGGTTTGAGAAGAAAGAGAAATGAGGTTACAGCGTATTGTCAAGAGCTTGTCAGCAAACAATGGGGGCATTGTTTTGGCAGTCTGCTAACAAGGGGGAGGGGGGCTAATGCTCTTTTTTCCCCGGCAAGATTTCAGCAAGTAATTGTGCCTTCCAGCAAGATGCTATTAATACCGGCTGACACCATGTAACATCTCTAGCATCATTTGTTTCTAGACATTTGCAATATAACATTTCTATCCTCCCGAACTAATAGCACAATCATAATACCTCCATCCCTCAGGACATGTATCACAGCTTCATAAAAGTTGCTCCATTCTTAGGCCCAATATTCTCTGAAAACTAATGTCATTACACAGTATATCATAAGTGAGTACACCCTCACATTTTTGTAAATATTTTATTATATCTTTCTTTAGGACAACACTGAAGATCTGACCCTGTGATACAATGTGCAGTGTCAGTGTGCAGCTTGTATAACAGTGTAAATGTGGTGCCCTCTAAATAATGCAGCACACAGCCATTAATGTCTAAACCACTGGCAACAAAAGTGAGTACACCCCTAAGTGAAAATGGCCAAATTGTACCCAATTATCCATTTTCCCTCCCAGTGTCATGTGACTCATTAGTTTTACAAGGTCTCCGGTGTGAATGGGGAGCAGGGGTGTTACATTTGGTGTTATCTCTCACACTGGAAGCTCAACATGGCTACTCATGGGAAAAAACTATCTGGGGATCTGAAAAAAAGAATTGCTGCTCTACATAAAGATGGCCGAGGCTATAAGAAGACTGCCAACACTCTGCAACTGAGCTGCAGCACGGTGGCCAAAACCATACAGAGGTTTAACAAGACAGGATCCACTCAGAACAGACCTCTCCATGGTCAACCTAGATGTATGAGTGCTGCCAGCATTGCATCAGAGATTACAGGGGCGGGGGGTCCGCTTGTCAGTGCTCAGACCATACGCCGCACACTGCATCACATTGGTCTGCATGGCTGTTGTCCCAGAAGGAAGCCTTTGCTAAAGATGATGCACAAGAAAGCCTGCAAGCAGTTTGCTGGGGACAAGCAGACTAAGGACATGGATTACTGGAACCATGTCCTGGGGTCTGATGAGAAAAGGATAAACTTATTTGGTTCAGATGGTGTCAAGCGTGTGTGGCGACAACCAGGGGAAGAGGACAAAGATAAGTGTGTCCTGCCTACAGTCAGGCATGATGGTGGAGGGTCATGATTTGGGGATGCATGATTGCTGCCGACTGTGGGGGCTACAATTCATTAAGGAAACCATGAATGCCAGTATGTGCTGTGACATCCTGTTGCACAGCAGGATCCCCTGCCTTCATATTCCAACATAACAACCCCAAACACCTCCAAGACGACCACTGCCTTGCTAAAGACAGTGAGGGTTAAAAGCATCTCCAGACCTAAACGAAATGCAAGCTGGAAGGTTGCTAGGTCTCTAACATCCACCTGCTCCATGATGTCATCATGGAGGATGGAAGAGGATCCAGGGGTTCCTATGAAGCTCTAGTGCCCTCTATGTCCAAAAGGGTTAAGGCAGTGCTGAAACATAATAGTGGCCGCACAAAATATTGACAATTTGGGCACAATTGACCATTTTCACTTAGAGGTGTACTTACTTTTGTTGTCAGCGGTTTAGACATTAATGGCTGTATGTTGAGTTATTTACACTGTACACTGACTACTTTACATTGTATCAAAGTGTCACATCTTCAGTATATACGTGTTCAATACTTTTTTCCTGTGCCATTTCTCATTATTACACATAATTTATGGACATCTATGGTTTGATTTCTTTGCCTGTGTAGATTGGATGGGTTGTTACTGACATCTGGTGAAATTAATGTCAATAGTAGGTTTAGAAATATTTTACTTAAAAAATTGGTGATGTGTTCAATACTTATTTAGAAAATGTAGTTTCCATTTTTTCATCCGTTGCAGATCATTGACATGTCTATCCATCCTGCGATTTCCATAATTCCACGACTTTCCTTCTGGGTTTTGTAATTTCAATGTTGAGGAGTGTACGTGTAATTAAGAATCCGATCCCTCTAGTCTAGGGTTTGCTAATAACAAATGTCTCAGGCAAATGTTTTGCCTTCCCCAGACTATTTAAAGCAGCGCATAGTGTCGGGCGGGGGGGCGGTATGCCTCCGCAGCGGGACCTCCGCGCTGTGTCACCTGATATATGCTAATGACATTTTTGTGATCGGGGCAAGTGCTCTCTGAGCTCATCCTCATTGTCCTCATAACTAACATTTATGATCCCACTTCAAAGCCGAGCCAGGAATAGTTTGATAAATTCATTCACTGTTATCACTTTTGTAGTAGCTATATGATACGTTGTTTTTCATTTTGAAAGAAACTTTAGTAACAAAGAAATTACTTACCAAAAATAGATTTTTTTTTCCTGTAAAAATATAAAAATATTTTATTATTCACAGATACAAAAGTAAAAAAACCAAAACACACACTTTTTGGATTTTACCACCATTTATTCAAATTCTCTTTCGCCACTAGAGGGAGCTCACTGCATGTAAGGTAGTACAGCTGTCGAAATCTATTTGTAGAGTGCTCCCCCTAGTGGTGGCTGCGGTGGGCCTGAATGTTATCATTTATCTCTATGAATTATAAGGAATTTGCAGCTTTGTGTCTTGATAGCGCAGTCTTAGAACCCAACAAGGATATTTTATAAAAATTATGGTAGACATTAATTAAAAATTTGTACATTTGGCTGCAGTCTCAGTAGGGGAGAGTATTACTTTGGGACCCTATGATGTCGATATAAACTAACATTTGTAGGTGGATAACTTCTTTTTACATGTTTTTAGCCATTGTTTAACCTCATTGTTTCTAGCCGGCCGGGGTTTTTCCTTTCTGCCTTCCTTTTATTGAAATGTTACTTTAAATTTTTTTTTTTACTTAAGTGAAACTTTTTTTTGTTTTCGCACAGTAGTTCTAAGTAATCCTTCATGATGAATGAACCTTTTGTCATTGGTTATGATGATACCTGTCGGTGCTCTCTTTAATCCTCATAATCCTCTGCCAACAAAACATTCGAGCTGCCTAAATGTTCTGAGCTTAACTACATCTACGCACAGCATGAGATGTCCACATTTCATTTTTAATGTTCTGCTATTGATATACACAATAAGATCTAATAGATTATTTATGATCATCTCATACTGACAAGTAATTGCTCCAAAGTCACCTCAAAGTGGGGTGGTCTTACTGCTAGACCTTCGGGGCACGTGGATCTCAAATTGGAGAATTTTCATCTATTCTGGTGGCAAGTTGGACCTTGCTTCTGAACCCTAGTTAGTCTCGTGAATAGGCACTAATAAGTAACTGCTCCAAAGTCACCAACAAGTGGAGTTGTCCTCTGCTAGACTTTTGGGACACATGGATCTCCCATAGGAGACACTTCATCTAATCTGGTGACAAGTTGGACCTTGCTTTGAAACCCTAATTAATCTTGTGAACAGACACTAATAGGTAATTACTCCAGTCACCTCCAAGTAGAGTTGTCTTCTGCTAAATCGTTGGGGCACATGGATCTCCCATAGGAGAAACTTCATCTAATCTGGTGGCAAGTTGGACCTTGCGTTGAAACCCTAGTTAATCGTTGAGAATACACACTAATAAGTAATTGTTCCAAAGTCACCTCGAAGTGGAGTTGTCTTCTGCTAGACCTTTGCGGCACATGATCTCCCATCAGAGACTGCTCCAAAGTCCCCTCCAAGTGGAGTTGTCTTGCTAGACCTTTGGGGCACATGGACCTCAGATTGGTGAAACTTCATCTAGCCTGGTATCAAGTTGGACCTTGCTTCGAAACCATAGATACCGTTGTAAACGAGCCCTAATAAGTAATTACTCCAAAGTCACCTCCAAGTGGAGATGTCTTCTGCTAGACTTTTGGGGCACATGGATCTCTCATCAGAGAATGCTCCAAAGTTCCCCCCAAGTGGAGTTGTCTTCTGCTAGACCTTTGGGGCACATGGATCTCCCATAGAAGAAACTTCTTCCATTCTGATGGCAAGTTGGACCTTGTTTCAAAACCCTAGTTTGTCTTGTAAATTGCTACTAATAAGTAATTGCTCCGAAGTCTCCACTAAGTGGAGTTGTCTTCTGCTAGACCTTTAGGGCACATGGATCTCCCATTGGACAAACATCATCTAAACTGGTGGCAAGTTGGACTTTGCTCCAAAACCCTAGTTAGTCTTGAGAACGGGCACTAATAAGTAATTGCTCCAAAGTCACCTCCAAGTGGAGTTGGATCTCCCATCTGAGAATGTTCATCTACTCTGGTGGCAAGTTGGACCTTGCCTCGAAACCCTAGTTAGTCTTGTGAATGGGCACTAATAAGTAATTGCTCAAAAGTCACCTCCAAGTGGAGTTGGATCTGCCATCTGAGAATGTTCATCTACTCTGGTGGCAAGTTGGACCTTGCCTCGAAACCCTAGTTAGTCTTGTGAATGGGCACTAATAAGTAATTGCTCCAAAGTCACCTCCAAGTGGAGTTGGATCTGCCATCTGAGAATGTTCATCTACTCTGGTGGCAAGTTGGACCTTGCCTCGAAACCCTAGTTAGTCTTGTGAATGGGCACTAATAAGTAATTGCTCCAAAGTCACCTCCAAGTGGAGTTGGATCTCCCATCTGAGAATGTTCATCTATTCTGGTGGCAAGTTGGACCTTGCCTCGAAACCCTAGTTAGTCTTGTGAATGGGCACTAATAAGTAATTGCTCAAAAGTCACCTCCAAGTGGAGTTGGATCTGCCATCTGAGAATGTTCATCTACTCTGGTGGCAAGTTGGACCTTGCCTCGAAACCCTAGTTAGTCTTGTTAATGGGCACTAATAAGTAATTGCTCAAAAGTCACCTCCAAGTGAAGTTGTTGTCTGCTAGACTTTTGGGGCACAGGGATCACCCATTGGAGAAGCCTTTTTTTGCTGTGGTGGCTATTCAGATCTTTCTTCAAAACCCTGGATAGACTTGTAAATATGATCTAGTAACAAATGTTTCCTCCAAAGATAGCTGTCTTCTGCTGGATCTTTGGGGCACATGGACCTTCCTCTGGAGAATCCTTTGCTACTCAGTTGGATCTTGCTTCAAACCTTGGTTGGTCTTGTGACCTTGAACCTTTTTCTAATAGGGAAGAAAGTTTTTGGTTTTTTTTAAAAAAAAAAAAAAAAGCTAAAAACAAAACAATATGGCTGCAGAATATTTACCCCCTTCATCCCTCAGCTCTTACTGTGTTCTGCTCATTCATACATTTCTTTTTACCTGGGGGAAAACCAGAATTTAGTCTTCTCAGGTGCAGTTGTGCCAGCTGGCCAACTCTCGGAAATTCTACACCTCACTTGTGTTGTACTGTACACTTCCTCTTATCTTTCACGCTGACAGATGTCCTAATCCTCATGCCTTTTCTGACACCACAGGCAGTCAGGTCTGCCAAGCCTCATTCATAGCTAGTAAATCTCAGGCATCTCCAAAGATATTTTAAATGTCTTTTCAGACATAATTGTATAACTTTTTACCATTAAAGGGGTTGTCTGTGATCAGTGATGGTCCGAAAATTGGCACCCCTGCCATTCAGGTACTGCGACTTTTCACATTCACATGAATAGGAGCTAGGCTGCAGTACCGAGGACGGCCACTACACGGTGTACAGAGCTATGGTATTCCGGCTGTCTAGAAAATGTCCATCTGTGCATCACTTGAGATGCAAACGGCTTATCAGAGGGGTGTACTGGGTGTGTCCCCCCCCTCCCTCCACTGCCGATCTGTCATTTTTTAGTTGTCTTAACGATAGCTCATCAATATCTGGAAGTCCTGGATATTTCTAAAACAGATAACTTTACTGATCAGGTACGGGCTTTCTCACGCATCAGGTTTTTTAGTTCGTATGAAGTTTGGTTTAATTTAACATCTTTGCCTTTAATATGTTTGCCTACCTTTTTATTTTTTTTCCAAATCTCCAGAGACTATGTCACCTTAGCTTTCTACGCTCCATGTTCGGTGTGATGCAAACCATGATGTCAAACAGCACAATGACTACTTTTTACCCTCCAAATAGGCAGATTGACTGATTACAAGTTTGTAGACACCTGTGAGGCTAGTTACTGTACACATGTTAGTTTAACATGTCTCAATGGCCTAATTATTTTCAATCTTTTCTAGGGATACCAGACTTTTCAATTATTTTCACAGAAAATAAAAAAAGAAACTATCAACAAAATAGCACATATCCAAAGGAGTTTCTATATGGTCAAACAACAGCACCTTGGACTGAATGTTGTCTTCTCCTTCCACAGATGTACAATAGGATTTAGATCAGAGCTCCTAGAAGCCACTTTAAAATAGTCCAATGCTTTGTTTTTTGCTTTATTTAGATGTTTTTGTTGTATTTTTGGGTCATTACCCTGTTGGAAGATCCATCACCTGCGACTGAGACAAACATTTCTGACACTGGGCAGCACATTTTGCTCCAGAATGCATTGATAGTATTGATATTTCATTGTACCCTGCACAGATTCAAGACACTCTGTGCCAGATGCAGCAAAGCAGCCCCAAAACATACCAAGCTTCCTAGATGTCTCACAGTGGGTATGTTCTTTTTTCTGTATGCTTTACTTTTACGCCTTGAACATAGTGCTGATGTGAAGCCAAAAAGCTCCAGTTTTGTCTCACCTGTACAAAAGACATTCTCCCAGAAACTTTGTGACTGGTCAATAAGCATTTTGGCAAATTCCAGTCTGGCTTTTTATTATGTGGTTTCCTTGTCAGTCGTTTTCCATGAAGTCCGGTTTGGCCCACACAGTGACAGATGGTGCGATGTGACACTGATGGACCTTGACGTTGGAGTTCACTTCTAATCTCTTTGATGATAAATTGAAGAGACGAATAATATAAATGGTAACAAAAGCCCAGAATAATTCACAATTTTCCAGTTGTAGCTACGCAAAGGGAGGTTGACTACGGTCGCATAGACCTTCAATGTCTGAATAATATGTGCAACTGTAGTCACAGGAACATCAAGATGTTTTGAGATGTCTTATATCCTTTACCTTTAATATGTTTGTCTATATATTTTTTTTTTTTTTTTTTAAATCTCCTGAGACGCTCTCTCCTTAGCTTTCTGCGCTCCATATTCAGTGTGCTACAAACCATGACACCAAACAGCACAATGACTACTTTTTACCCTTCAAATAGGCACACTGACTGATTACAAGTTTATAGACACCTGTGATGCTAATTACCGGACACACTTTAGTTTAACGTGTCTCTATGGTCTAATTATTTTTCAATCTTTTCAAGGGGTACCATCATTTATGTCGAGACTATTTTCATAAGGCTACTTTCACACATCAGGTTTTTTCCATCAGGCATAATCCGGAAAAAAACGGGTAAAACGGATCCGGTACCGCATCTGTGTTATCCCCATAGATTGCATTGTTATTGGATTGTGCCTGATGGCTTTGCGTTGCATCCGTTTTTTTCCGGATGCGGCAAAATTAATTAAAGTGGCGGCCGGAGGCAACGTATCTTGCAACGTTTTTTTGTCAGGCAAAGAAACCGCATCGCGCCGCATCCGGCTGCTGCGGCGCATTTTTCAATGGATGCCTATGGACGCCGGATGCGGCAAAAAACGCATCTGGCCACTAATGCGGTTTCTTCCACTGCGCATGCTCAGTAGCGTGCCGCAACCGGAAAAAAACGGACGGGCCGCATGTAAAAACTTATGCAAAGGATGCGGTGTTTTCGCCGCATCCGTTGAATAGGTTTCACAGCCGGATTGAGCCGCAGTGCCCAAACCGGATGTGTGAAAGTAGCCTTAGTTTGTTATTTTTTACATTTTTCTGTTGAGCAACAATTCAAAAGCAAAATCTGACAGACAGTTTCAAGTTAGTTCATTGATTATTGTGGGTTTTTCTTTCTTTAATAGAAGGGTACCAAAAATGTTGTCCATATGTGTATACAACAGATCATTTCATCATCTACAGACATAGTAGTTGTTTAAAAAACATTCATGCAAAACTATGCCTTTACTGTAGAGCATCTACGCACATGGCATAACTCATAGACTTTATATTGAAGCGGCTGTGCAACATAGTTTGTGTCTGTAAGATTGGAATATCGTTCATTTAAAGATGTTCCTATAGTTTCTTGAAATGTGAGTCTAGACTATAAGACAACATGCAAACATGGCCCGTGTTCAGATTCGACCTCAGGACCCCAGTAGTGCATGGAAACAGAGTCAACTATGGCGATTGGCTCAGCATGGGAGGTTTTCACCAGCACCAAGTGGTCACAAACACAATGACAGGCAAAATGTTATTTACCGACACTTAATTGGCAGCTGCTCATTAGTACTTCAGTCTTTGCCAGGACTTCCCGCTGCGAGAGAGGCAGAGAGAGCTGCTTCATCATTATTTGGTTTATTAATCAACAATCACAATAAAAGCACCACGAACCTGAATATTTGTTTAAATACGAAAATTATTTTTTATTTTATTTATTTTTTTTACAAAAGAAAAAGCTTTCATTATAAAAATATATTCCAATGATGTTCGGAGAAGAGAATGTGCACAAGCCGCTGAGTAAGGATCATACAGAAGCAGGCACTGCTCACCAAAGCACTGAGGTCACCCCACAACTACCGGCAGCAGGAAATGATTGCATATCACAAGGAACATTTTGCACCAAACACTTTGCAGAAAAAGAATTGCATATATCTAGCATACAGCTCAGTCACACGTTTGACATCAGAGGTTGACAGCGACAAATTTGACTCCCCCCCTCCCCCCCCACACACACATAAGCAGCGCTGCATGCTTGCAAGATCTAGGAAAAATCTTACAGTTAAAAATTGAGAAGAGTGGTTGTGAACTGTTTCAGGAAATGATTATTATTCCTGGCACTGGGATACATTTGCAAAATTGGATCGATTGCTATGTGAATCAGCAAATCAAAATCAATTTAACCCAAGTAGACTATAGGCTGGGACAGTCGAGGAAAAACTCACTCTTCCACATCAAAACCATTTTTTTGTACTTTTTCAGATCTCTGTTTGTAGCCACTGAGTAGGAACTAGTGATGAACGGGCACTACCATGTTTGGGTGCTCTGTACTAGTGATGAGTGGGCACTACTATGCTCGAGTGCTCTGTACTAGTAACAAGCAATTGGTGTTCGGATGGGCTCAACTCGAGTACCCAAGACTTCCATTATACTTCGATACTCGTATGGCGCTCATCCGAGGACCCAACTGCTTATTACGAGTACTGAGCACCCAAGCATGGTAGTGCTCACTCATCACTAGTTATGAGTACAGAGCACCTGAGTATGGAAGTGCTCACTCATCACTTGTTATTAGTACTGAGCACCCGAGCATGGTAGTGCTCGCTAATCACTAGCTACGAGTACCGAGCACCTGAGCATCGTAGTGCCCGCTTGTCACTAGTTACGAGTACAGACCACACGAGCATGGTAGTGCCCACTCATCACTAGTTACGAGTACTGACCACCCGAGCATGGTAGTGCCCGCTCATCACTAGTTACGAGTACCAAGCACCCGAGCATGGTAGTACTCGCTAATCACTAGTTACGAGTACTGAGCACCCGAGCATGGTAGTGCTCGCTAATCACTAGTTACGAGTACTGAGCACTCGAGCAAGGTAGTGGTCGCTCATCACTAGTTCTGAGTACCGAGCACGGTAGTGTTCGCTCATCGCTAGTTACAAGTTCCGAGCACCCGAGCATGGTAGTGCTCGCTCATCACTAGTTATGAGTTCCGAGCACCTGAGCATGGTAGTGCCCACTCATCACTAGTTACGAGTACCGAACACCTGAGCACAGTAGTGCCTGCTCATCACTAGCTACGAGTACCGAGCACCTGAGCATGGTAGTGCTCGCTCATCGCTAGTAGGAACTTTTAAGGTATGAGCACACAAAGTCTTTATGCTGAGTTTTTGAAGCAAAAACTGAGTAGCAACTACAAGTTGTTTCAGACGTTTGGAGGAGGATTCAGAGAGTTTTCACTCGGATTCTGCTTTAAAAACTCCTTGAAACACTCTATGTGCACACAGCCTTAGGCTATTTGTACACGACATCTTTCAGACACCGGTGACGCTGCTGAGTTTTCCCAGGCGAAGCCGCTTAAGGATAAAGCTAGTGGTCACTCTCCTGACGTGGCTTCACCATCGTTCTTGCGGTGACTGCCCAGTTGGCATCTTTCTCTCTATACTGTATAGAGACCAGTAACTGTCAGAAGAATGAATATGTCACTTCTTTTGACCATCTTGGCACAGCCTTATTATTGCACCATGTTGCACATGTAACATCACGCCAGGCCAGCTAATCAATAAAAGACCGTAGATGCCATCAAGTTAAAGACGGCTCTCAGATTGCTGATGTGGCCGGTGGACCGGGTTCTACAAATCAATTTGCACCAACTCTATACTTATATTAGTAAGAACCCAAATCCAAGGGGACTCAACCACCGATGCACATTTTCCATGTGGCAGCAGCAGTTGTCAAAAACACAGCCCCATCAGGACTCTGCAGCCATTGGCGCCATCTACAGAGCCCTGCCCACAACAGTCTGCACAATCAATGCCCGATAAGCCGATCCAAAAAGACCGCTGTGTATATTGCTATATACTGAGCCTGAATGAGAGTATTCACCATGGGATGATGGGATTCATACTCCTACAGCCATTTATGCACTAAAAATACCTAAGATAACACCTTTAGTACTTCAGATACCAATGATATTGCCATCAGTATGGGTAATATATACCGTACATAAAATGTATATTGTGGACAAGGTTATTCTGCCACCTCAAAGTCAAGATGGCTTCAACCAATAATGATGTGGGCGCCCTCGAACCTGATATATATATATATATATATATATATATATATATATATATATATATACTGTATATACACAAGCATGGTGTTTCCATGTATTGACACTTATATTCCAGCTCGACAGTGGGAATCAGCTGCCATGTATGACTATAAGGGTTTGTTCCTAATTAAACATTTGTCTTGTACAATAAAGTTTTGTTGTCGTTCTTAGTCAATCTGTCATGTAATTCTGAGCCTTTGCTGTTACCTAGCAACAGGCAGCCATTACCCATTTTACACAAACCTGTTTTCTGATCTTTATGGCAACATTTTAGTAGAACAAAAACACAAATTCTAATAGAATTAGACCCGGTACATGTCTATAATGAATTGTGGTGCCATAGGTGTCAATTAAAACGCTACATCACAACCAGTTAGCACCTCTATAGTTAGAGGAATGCTAAAAAGGAGAAGAAAAATGGAGTTAATGTCCTAAAAAATTGTGGTTTTATTTAGACAATTAAGGCGGTGTGTACACAGTGCGCTTTTATTGCATTTTTACATAAATCTGAAAGGAAATCCTTACTCCAGCGAAGTCAATGAGATTCCTGAAGTGTTGTGCACTCGTTCAGGCTATATAAGCAAAGACTGCACTGATGGATCATAAATAATACCTTTATGGGTGCACAAGGTCAGGATTGCCCCACAGAAACCCCGATGCGCGTTTCGCATGTTTGGTATTTCCGCTTTCTCAAGGGGAATAATTCAATACTATCTGGCAGGAGCTTAAGATATGAGACATTGGTCACATGTCAGGCTTTCCAATAAAATTGATCTTGCTGGTGCATGTGCGCTCACCAAACCATCCAATCACGCAGTTGGGGTTGTTTAGTGAGCGCGCATGCGCCAGCGAGATCTGTTATATTGGTTGGCAAACCCTGACATGTGTCCAATGTGACCTGTCTTAAGGTAATGCCAAATAGTATTCAATTATTCCCCTTGAGAAAGCGATGATACCAAACATGCGAAACGTGTGTCGGGGTTTCTGTGGGGCAGTCTTGACCATGTGCACCCATACAGGTTATTATTTATGATCTATCAGTGCACTTTTTACTTGCATATCCATGTACTTTGCATGCCATTATATATGACTGGAGTGTCAGCTTCTTGTTCCGGCATTTGGCAGAATTAACACTCTTTTGGTGTACTCTCATCTGTACCGCTATTGTTGAACACCCCTTGTCCTTTACCTTGGTTTCTTGTAACTTTTAGCTCTTTAAATAAAATCACAATTTTTAGCGCATTAACTCAATTTTCTTCTACTTTTTTGCATTACAAATTCTAAAAAAAAAGTGAGTGTGAACCCCTGACAGTGCTGACACATGCTTAATGATAGGCCGGGTTTATATCACATTTCAGCCACACTTTTATGACTTTCTTGGGGCTTCCATCTCAAGCCTTTAAAAATGACATGAAGACAGGACACCCAACGGGTATAATGAGTTGGGCAGGGTCACTTTGTTCTGACAGTGGTGGGCACAAAAGCGTGGCAGACCGCAGATTAATCCCAACGATGAACTGAGACACTTGGTTGCCCCGTAGGCTAGGGGTCCAAGCAGAAATCTTGCTAAAGCTGGAGTCACACTCAGGGCTGTGGAGTCGGTAAGCCAAACCTTCGACTCCGACTCCGACTCCGACTCCTCAAATTCTCTTGCACCGACTCCGACTCCGGCTCCGACTCCGGCTCCGACTCCGACTCCTACATATATTGCTTATAGTTAGGTGAAAAATTTATTGTAGTACATGAATATGTGTATGTGAACATTAGACATTTAATAATTTTTATGATACAATAATCAAGATATTTGGATAGAACATAAAATATATTTATTGGATACAACTTTAGAACACAAAAAACTGTAATAAATTGTAAATATGTAATACACTATGTAATATACAGTAGATTACATATATATCTTGTGTGTGTATATACACTGTGTATATATATATAATATTACATATTTACAATTTATTAGTTTTTTGTGTTCTAAAGTTGTATCCAATAAATATTTTATGTTCTATCCAAATATCTTGATTATTGTATCATAAAAACAATTAAATGTCTGATGTTCACATTATACTACAATAAATTTTTCACTTAAATATAAGCATTATACTAAATGTTATTATTTAGTAAAATATTCAGCACATTCTGCATTGCACTCCTGTCCCCAATTTATTATATATTTTAGGAGTCGGAGTCGGTGCATTTTATACCGACTCCAACTCCGACTCCGACTCCACCAAAATGAGCTCCGACTCCGACTCCGACTCCACGACTCCGACTCCGACTCCACAGCCCTGGTCACACTTGCGAGAGACTCACGTGAGTCTCGCATCACATCACCCGGCACGGCTGCACACTCTCCTGACAAGAGCGGGTCGGCTGCATGTATTTCTATGCAGCTGACCCGCGAGTAGTGTGTGGCCGTGCCGGATGATGTGATGCAATACTCACGCGAGTCTCTCGCAAGTGTGAAGACGGCCTAAGACCATGACATTCAACTGTTTTTTTTCACAGAAAACCACAAAGGCAATTTACTCGTCACAGAAAACTCAAGTATTTACCATGAAAAAACCCGCTGTGAAGCCCCAGCCTTAATAGCAGATCGCGCTGCAATAGCTATTTGCTGCACAATACTAAAAACTGATAGATGAATTTCACGTGTTCTCAGTTTTTTCTTTTAAGATTTACCAAAATCCCATTTTCACTTCCCTCCCTTCAGTTCTTAGTACACAGCTATTTGAGGGGAAAATGAAGTCCTGTGTATTCCATGAAGGAGACAAAGAAGAAAGATCTGAAATGTGTCAGTGTAGGGTAAGCTTGATGCAATGTTCTCACAATACAGGTATGTCCACCTTTGAACAGCAGTTTATACATAAATATAATCATATAGTCATTGTATACATACAACCCAAATTTTGAAAAATTTGGGACGCTGTGTAATATGTAAAGGAAACAAGAATGCAATGATATGGAATTGTCACACTGGGTTTTGCTCAAAACTCATGGCGGCATCAGACAATGTTCACTACAGATTCCACGTTATGGTTTCCCTGGTGTTACTAAGTTACACAAGCAGGCTCGGTCCTCGACCAGCTGTGTGCTCATTAGTGATCAGGTTAGCAAGAGTTAATCTCTGCTCGTTACCTTTGGGATCACATGTTGTTGGAAACCTATCACATTTACTCCTCGCCTTTTTAAGATGGTGGAACCTGTTTTCCCACGCCGACTATAGTTTATTGCTGCGTTGGTCGGTGTATCCCAGTCCCGCTGGTGATTATATTGCGTTGTGCTTGGAGTTGTTGTGGAATTCTCTCGTCGTCTTGTTGTTTCCTCCCTGCTCCTATTCTCCTCCATACCTCTTATTGTCTGTGAGATAGAGTTTTGGTTTCCCCTGTTCGTCTATCTCTGTTGTTGTTATCACACTCTTGCCCCAGCCCTCCCCTGGCGTAGGAAGGGGGTACAAGATCAGGGCTGGACAGAAGCAGGGTAAGGCTGGCTGCTCAGTCATCCTCACCTTCAGAAGTAACTCAGATAAGAGATACCTAGGACCCCCCTAGTCTTAAGGGTCAGTATAGGAGCCCTTGTCCCCTGCTCTCCCCCAAAATCATGACAGGTAATCTCTTTTAGCCATATTTTATTCACAACAGAATATGGCACAGATCAGAAATTCAACGTTGGACATTTCTCTATGTCATTTGAAAGAGATTAACTCATTTAGAAATTGATAGCAACACATCTCCAAAAAGTTGGGAAAAGAATAACAAAAGGCTAAAAAAGTAAGTGGTACTAATGAAAAACAGCTGGAGGGTCAAATTTCAACTTACTCACATGACCATGTAAATAAAACAGCATGTGAAAGAGGCAGAGTCTCTCAAAAGCAAAGAAGGTCAGAAGTTACCAATCTGAGAACATCTGCATCTAAAAATTGTGAAACAATTGTTCCCCAACATAAAACTGCCCAAACTTTGAATATGCCACCATCTACACTAGATATCATCATAAGATTCAGAGTGTCTGGAGAAATCTATGTGCACAAGGTCGATGGACGATATTGGATGCTCGTAAAAACAGGCATGACTCGATCATTCAATCACTGCAGGAATACTTCCAGAAACGATAGTCCGAGAACACGTTTTGACATACAATGCACAAATGAACAAAGTTAAAGCTCAATCGTGCAATAAATAATCCATTTATCAACATAATCCAACCCTCATTTACAATGGACTGCAACAAAATGGAAATCTGTTCTGTGGTCAGATGAATCAAAACATGAAATTCTTTATGGAAACTACAGACATCGTGTCCTGACTCAAGAGGAGAGGGACCATCCAGCTTGTTATCAGCACACAGTTCTATATCTCTGATGGTTTGGGGCTGCAGTAGTGCCTATGGCTTACTCATGAAAGGTGCTCTCAATGCTGAGCATTATATAGAGGTGTTAGAACAAAATCTGTTTCATCTAGACAATGTCTATTTCAGGGAAGGGAAGACAATGAGAAACCAAGGACTGCTTCCATCACAACTAGGGATGATCGAATACCTCAAATATTCGTCAACACCCATATTCGACAAATAGGTCGCCGCTATTCGACTATTTGCGCAATGTAAGTCTATGGGAAACCCGAATAGTTGCCGAATAGCAACTATTCAGGCTTCCCATAGACTTACATTGCGCATCGAATATTCGCCATAGTAGCGACCTATTCGTCAGATATTCACAAAGCCGAATATTGCCGAATATTTATGATATTCGATCATCCCTAATCACAACAGAATGGCTTCACAGACAAAGAGTTTAGAAGATGTTTCGGCCGCCTGCAGTCCAGACCTTTCACCAATAAAAAAAACTTGGCACATTATTAAATGAAAAAATTGGTAAAGGAGAACCAGGAAGTGTGGAGCAGCGAGAATCATACATCAGACAAGAATGGTCCAATGTTCCCAGCAATTGGTCTCCTCACTTTCCAGATCTTTACAGACTCATGTGTAAAAGGAAGAGTGGAAGTTGCACAATGGTGGACATGGCCTGACCCAACTTTGTTGATACGTTTTGCTGTCATTAATTTCTAAAGTAGTTTTTTTTTTCAAATGAAATGGAAAATATCTAACTTTCACCTTCTGATCTCTGTTGTGTGTTCTGTTGTGAATAAAATATGGCGATAAGAGATTTCCTTATCATTTCATTCTTGTTTTCCTTACATTTTATATAACAGCACAGCCTGTGCTGATCCTGAGTTACATCCTGTATTATACTCCAGAGCTGCACTCTCTATTCTGCAGGTGGAGTCATTGTGTACATACATTATATTTACTTATTGTGTATTGATCCGAAGTTGCATATTGCATTATACTCCAGAGCTGCGCTCACTATTCAGCTGTTGCAGTCACTGTATACATACATTACATTACTTATTCTGTACTGATCCCGAGTTACATCCTGTATTATACTCCAGAGCTGCGCTCACTATTCAGCTGGTGCAGTCACTGTGTACATACATTACATTACTGATCCTGAGTTATATCCTGTATTATACTCCAGAGCTGCACTCCCTATTCTGCTGGTGGAGTCACTGTGTGCATATATTACATTGCTTATCCTGGACTGATCCTCAGTTACATCCTGTATTATACTCCAGAGCTGCACTCACTATTCTGCTGGTGCAGTCACTGTGTACATACATTACATTACTGATCCTAAGTTACATCCTGTATTACACTCCAGAGCTGCACTCACTATTCTGCTGGTGCAGTCACTAAGTACATACATTACATTACTGATCCTGAGTTATATCCTGTATTACACTCCAGAGCTGCACTCACTTTCTGCTAGTGGAGTCACTGTGTACATACACTATATTACTTATCCTGAAGTAATCCTGAGTTAGATCCTGTATTATACTCCAGAGCTGCACTCACTATTCTGCTGGTGATATCAGTGTATACATTAATTAGACTGCTTATGCTGTACTGATTTCGAGTAACATCCTGCATTATTCTCCAGAGCTGCATTCATTATTCTGCTGGTGCAGTCATTGTGTACATTCATTAGATGGCTTATCTTACTGATTCCGAGTTACATGTTGTATTATTCTCAAGAGCTGCACTCACTATTCTGCTGGTGGTATCAGTGTATACATTCATTAGATTACTTATCCTATATTGATCCTGAAATACATCCTCAATTATACTTCAGAGCTGCACTCACTGTTCTGCTGTTGGTGTGAAATACATTACTGATCTTGTACTGATTAAATCCTTTATCACAGTTGAGATCTGTATTCACCATACTGACAGTCATTTTTGTAAATAGGCAACACTTTTATATCACACATATTCCTATCAGCTAATCTGAGCTCATATCTCATAAACAGACAGTTCACTTATCCAGGAATATTTGACCCTTCCCAAATCATCGGAACCACAGCTGGACAATTACCCAATATAAAATACTGGGAGATTTCAGATGTCATGGCCAAAAATTGTGAATGAACCGTTGGGATAAGTCAGGATCAGTACTATATAAATAATGAGATGTATTTACAGAGCTATGCAATTGTTCATGTAGATTTTAACAAGGTAGCAAAGGTGGACATGTCCTTTAGAGGGAATCCATCAGCAGGTTTTTGCTATGTAATCTGAGAGCAGCATGATGTACAGATCCTGATTCCAGCGATGTGTCACTTACTGGGCTGATTAATAAAATCAGTGTTTTATTAGCAGGAGATTATCACTAAAGGTACCGTCAAACATAACCAGATCTCTAGCGAGATCGCAGCTGAGTCATGGTTTCCGTGACGCAGTAGCGATCCCGTTAGCGATCTTGTTATGTGTGACACCTACCAGCGATCAGGCCCCTGCTGTGAGATCTCTAGTCTTGCAGAATGGTCCAGGCCATTTTCTTCAAAGGCGATGTCCTGCTGGGCAGGACCCATCGCTGTGTTTGACACTGTGTGACAGAGTCCCAGTGACTGCTGAGATCGTTATACAAGTCGCTACTGCGACCTGTATTGTTCCTGCATCGCTGGTAAGGTCTGACTGTGACATCTCACCTGCAACCCCTCCCAGCGACTTACCTGCGATCCCTATGAGGTCGCATCGTTTTCGGGATCGCTGGTAAGTCGTTGTGTGTGACTGAGCCTTAAGTGTCTTGTGACACCTAGCACTGATAAGCAGCTTTTTGTCAATATACTCCTAGCACTGATAAGTAGCTTTTGTCAATATACTCCTAGCACTGATAAGTAGCTTTTTGTCAATATACAGTACACACAGAAAGTGGCCAGTGTTTTGGGCAGCGCTATACACAGCTCTGCTAGCTCTGCAGCAGAGAAAACTGTGATTCGATCACAACTGCTGCACCCAGTAAGTGACACATCACTGGAATCAGGGTCTCTGTCCTTACATCATGCTGCTGTGAGATTACAAAGCAAAAACCTGTTGACAGATTCCTTTGAAAGGTATTTAATGACTTCAATGATTCATATTGGAAGCATGCATGGAATCCCGCCCTATTATTCCCATCCTAACGGCCACATCTCTGCCGTACTCAGCACGGTTGTGTAATTGTGCTCTCTTCTAGTGGATCTGGTTGCTCACCATGTTTCAGTCTTTATTGTTTGTTTTGCCTTTTTTTGTCATTATTGTATCCAACTATACAATATAAATTAGAAATTGAATAAAAAGTACAATATGTGCATATTATAAATAATGTGACCTACCATGAGATACATGGAAAAATTGCATCAAACTTTAAGAATTCCAGATCATGGCCGCTCATTGGAAACTTAAAATGTCCTACTTGGTATTAAGGAAGGATATAAAACACAATGCGACTCTCGGTATCTAAATGGTGGGAGAGTCATTCTGTACTCGGTCAAGAGAGTATCAAGAAAAACTTACAATTATTTATTATCCAGCTGGAAAAATAATCCGGAGGAGTCATAGGTTGTCTAAAATATTCTTAGCAATGTCTTAAAATGTTTCAGTCTGTCTGGCCAAAAAGCCACAAGAAGCAATTCCGAGTCTGAACAAGTCTTCAAATAAGCACTTCCATTGTGTTGTCGGGCTCCGAAAGCTCGGTCTTGTGGTTTGGAGTGCTAGCTCTAAGTTTCGGTTCTAGAGTCTTGCCAAGGACAGGGGAATGTTCTGTAAGACAAGGAAAAGCATTAAGATTGACGGTAATTACCGGTACGGTGTGTAGACTTTATAGCGTCAACCATGAAAATGGAGAAGACCATGGACATACCTGACTTCTCCTTGTTGGTGTTGGGGTGACGTAGAAGAGGACTACTGGATGGGGTCAAGTTTATCCGTCCCCGACCCGGCAATGAAGAGCAGCTTGGCCAGAAGAGGTCAGAGCTTTTGTCTGTCTGTGTGCTGTTGTCCTTACTCCCGGTTTTGGCATGCGATACAGTCACGGTAGGTTGACTTGAAAGAGGTGTAGGTGGCAACATAAATGAAGGTGGTGGCAGTGCTAAAGAAGGTGAAGGACTTTCATGATTGTCTTTGCCATCTTTATTTTGAAGAAGTCCTACAAAGAACAAATAAAACTTAAAGGGGTTGTCCCATGAAAAAGTAAACTTGAATTAATAGATCTTAGAATAATGATAGGGTACACAATTGGATGTGTTAAAAAAATATATGCTATGTACGGTCTTATTTGCTGTGTCCAACCACGTAGTTCATGGTCAACACATATCACAGCTCTTGGCCGGGGAAGAAGCATAAATCACTTATGATACAAGAGTACACAGACGCAACAGAACAGGGGCTCTCATCTGCTTTCTCAGGTAATGCATTTCCCTGCCTGTTTTATCACAGGAGCGAGTGTTTCCTCAGTGTCTCCAGTCCTCTTAGCTAATCAGAAATCAAGTCCTGTATCTGCTGAGCTCATACATCACTGACTGTTTTTTTTTATGTAGAGCTGACAGGATTAGTGACACGGCCAAAACACTCGCTCCTGTGATAAAACAGTAATGGAAATGTGTTATGTGAGAAAGTAGCATCTGGGGTCCTTGCTGTGTCATGTCTTTTTGCTCAATTATCATAAGTGATTGGTGCTTCCCCACTGGGCAGGAGCTATGGTATTTGCCGACCATGAACTGGAGCCGCTCTACATGGTTGGCCAAGGAAACTGAACAATAGCAGTGGTAAATTTATAAGATTATCTCAGCATAGGAACAATTTTTTAAACATATCCAAATGTGGAACTTAGGTCTATTAATGGAAGGATCCTCAAAGGACACTTCAAGAGACCACATGATAAGTCAATGGGATCCATTAGGTGCTATTTAGATCCATCATAATGTGGATCCCATACACGTTATTGCTTCTGTTGTGAAGAAAGCCTATGGAACAAATGAGAAAATGGACAAAAACACTACCCCTTATAGATTTCCTCCCAGCCGTATATATGTGTTGTTTATTTTAGCATTGGACTTCCCGGAAATGACTAAGATCATATCCTAATACTTGTTTTTAAGTCAACCTCAGATAATTATCTCTGCTCGCAATAAAAAATAAATCCAGGATCCTCAGGAATCTCCACCCCCAATGACCCAAAGAGCAAAATATTTACCTGACTTTCAAAATTAAAAAATCAATTTTACAAACTTCCCACCTAAACTTCCTTTCCGATTCTTTTCGTCCTTCTTCTCCTCTGCCACCTGATTAGTGGTCAGAGACGTCTGCCGCGAGTGAGACCCAGAGGTAACCGCAGTCACTGCGGCTATAGACGGCACGGAGCGTGCGGGGCGTAAGCTGGAGTTGTCATTCTTGCTCTGATCTTTTCGAGAACGTTGATGGAGAACCTTTATCATGGCGTCTTGTTCTATGATTTTGGCATGAAGATTCTTTATCCTGATGGAACAAATAATGTCCATTATGACAGAGTAGCACACTTACGAGCAATGTAAACCAAAATGGACAAACCCGTTAAGATGTAATGGAACTTACGTATGTTCCATGTCCTGGAATTTTCGGTTGGCCTGTACAATCTCCTCCTCTTCATGAAACATTCTTAGATCCAATGAGTTATCCGTGTGGCTTCCATTCCTCGAATGATTCATGATTGTCAAATCTCTATCACGACAAACCCAACATATATCAGATTCAGTACACATCCCATTTATACACTCCCTGCAATCGGCAAGTTATCACCTATTCTGTGAAATGGTCATAATTAGCGATTATGGTAAAACCCATTGAAGTGCTAAAAAGTTTCCGGTTCACCAACTGGGGAAAGTACTAAATGGCAAATTTTCAGGCAGTACAGCTTTTCTCAACTTGTATCTTCAGGAATACACTGCTCCCAACCCATGGTTTCCTACTTGCTGATCGATCTATCTGTCACTACCAGAAAGCACAAAGGAGAGGGATGGAGGGGCCTGCAGCACTGAGGAGAAGAAAGTGCTGTTGGGAAATGCTGTTTTAGCAGATAAGAATAGTACTGCCCATTTTCATATGTGTGGCTAGATA
The DNA here is from genome assembly GCF_048569485.1 of Anomaloglossus baeobatrachus. Taxonomy (NCBI): domain Eukaryota; kingdom Metazoa; phylum Chordata; class Amphibia; order Anura; family Aromobatidae; genus Anomaloglossus; species Anomaloglossus baeobatrachus. The sequence continues at coordinate 757,697,065 of NC_134354.1, forward strand.
CACAAAGGGGCAGAAGGAGTTGAAAAAAGTCAAAGGTACAAGAAATAAACTTAATTTTGGAGTTGTATATTCACAAAAGACATATGCAGTTATTAAAATATATATATATATATATATATATATATATATATATATATATATATATATATCGGTAAGTTGTGGAAAGCAGTAAATGATAAAGTCAGCTATGGAATCCCACTTAAAAGGGTTTTCTTGGAATAAAAGAAAAAATACAATAAAATTGTCCTTATAAATAAATTCCCGTAATTTTTTTTCCTGCGGAGGTAATTACTGTAGTGCATAAAAAATGGCCTAAAAATGGCCACTGTCTTATTATTGACTAATAATGGAAACATGTCCTAGAATGTTAATAGAACTAAAAGCCTGTGACTATGTGAAATAGGAATATAATATAATATTATAATAATATAATATTTATTCATTTATATAGCGCTGTTAATTCCACAGCGCTTTTACATACATCAGGAACACTGTCCCCATTGGGGCTCACAATCTAAATTCCCTATCTGTATGTCTTTGTAGTGTGGGAGGAAACCGGAGAACCCGGAGGAAACCCACGCAAACACGGGGAGAACATACAAACTTTGTCCCTTCCTTTATATGGAGGAATATACACTCCTAGTCTTTGTTACTTAATACTGGAGATGCTAGGGGTGTTGAGGTAACAAGAGATTGCTCACATTGCTATCCTCACTGTTTATCTGACCTAATACTGGATACATCAGGAGAGCTAAGATACAAATAAACTGCTCACACTCCTGTCTACCATGTCTGTGTGATCTAATATTGATTATATAAGGTGTACTAAGGTAAGTAGAGGCTGCTCACACTGCTATACATCAAGGTGTCTGATAAAGTACTGGAAACACCATGCATGATGAGGTAAGAAGAGGTTGCTCTCACTGCTGTCCACCATGTCTTTATGATTTAATAGTGGAGATACCAAGGGTGACAAGGTAAGAAAAAGCCACTTACACTGCTGTCCACTCTGTCTATGCGATCTAATACTGGGGAAACCAGGGGTATTGAGGTTAAAAGAGGATGCTCACACTTCTGTCCATCCTGTCATTCTCATCCAATACTAGCGATACCAGGAGGGCTAAGGTAAGAAGAGGCTGCTCACACAGCTGTCCACCCTGTCTATATGATCCAATACTGGAGATAGCAGAAGTGTTGAAGTAAGAAGAGATTTCTAATATGGCTGTCCACCCTATCTGATCTAATACCAAAGATACTAGTAGTTCTCAGGAAAGAAGAGGCTGCTCACACTGCTGTCCACCCTGTCTATTTGACCTAATACTGGAGATAAAAGGGGTACATATTTAAGAATAGGCTTTTAGCATTCCGAAAACCCTGTCTGTCTGATCTAATACTGGGATAGCAATTAGTGCAGAGGAAAGAAGAGGCCACTCACACTGCTGTCCACCATGTATATTTGATCTAATACTGGCGATACCAGGGATACTTATTTAACAATAGCCGTTTAACATTCTGAAAACCCTGTCTGCCTGATCTAATACTGGAGATAGCAGTAGTGCTGAGGAAAGAAGAAGCTACTCACACTGCTGTCCGCCCTGTCTATTTGATCTAATACTGGCAATACCACTGGTACTTATTCTGAAAACCCCATCTGTCTGATCTAATACTGGAAATAGCAGTAGTGCTGAGGAAAGAAGAGGCTGCTTACACTGCTGTCGCCCCTGTCTATTTGATCTAATACTGGAGATACCAGAGCACTTATTTAACAATAGCCATTTAACATTCTGAAAACCCTGTCTGCCTGATCTAATACCGGAGGTAGCAGTAGTGCTGAAGAAAAAAAGAGGCTGCTCACACTGCTGTCCACCCTGTCTATTTGATCTAATACTGGCGATACCAGGGATACTTATTTAAGAATAGCTGTTTAACATTCTGAAAACCCTGTCTGCCTGATCTAATTCTGGAGAAATCAGTAGTGCTGAGGTAAGAAGAGGCTGCTCACACTGCTGTCCACCCTGTCTATTTGAACTAATACTGGCAATACCAGGGGTACTTATTTAAGAATAGCCGTTTAACATTCTGAAAATCCTGTCTGCCTGATCTAATACTGGAGATACCAGGGGTGCTGAGGTAAGAAGAGACTGCTCACACTGCTGTCTACCATGTCTCTCTGAATAATTAGAAGCTGTCCTGACCTAGAGATAACTCGACAGTACATGGTATAGGTTATCACCAGGTCACAGCAGCGGGCGTAGCTTGCACTTTCATTCTATCAGTGTACTTTATCACATCCAAAGATTTAATTGTGATTTACTAATTAAAGATATTTGGTAATTTATTCATGATGACTTTTTTTCTATTTATCTTATCGTTCTATTCCTGGAAAACCCCTTTAAAAAAAAGATTTAACACAGTTAAGCACTTACGGTTGGGCTATGGCTGTAGTGGTAGCATCCATGGTAAAATGTCTTTTTGCGCTTTCTTCCAAGTACTTCTGTTCCCATTTGGTTGTATCTGCTTCCAGAGCCAAAATAGTCTCTTCCTTCTTCCTTAACAAGTCCATAAGCGCAGGAGCACTGTAATCTGAATTATTAGATGCCTGATGGTTCACTTGTCTCTATATGGAGAAGAAAATGATTATTTGTGAGTGGAATATTTTTTTTTTGAACATGTAAATACATAAAGTTAAGAGCCTGACAGAGTAGATTAAAGGAAAATATCAAGAACCAGTCTAGATAACAGTGATTCACTGTGTAAGGGCCTCTTGGGCGGAGCATAACATGATCTTGCTCCATCCCCTGAGGATCTTCACTATGCGAAACACTGAATCCTATTTTCTAGAGTGTTCCTTTAAATATTCTCTTTTAAGTATTCCTTAAGTATTCTCAAAAAGGTGAAAAAAATGTTCATTTTTGTTAAAATCAGCTGGTGTCATTAATAAATTCATTATATTCATTCAATCCCACTTTCTGGGAAATCCCACCAAAGAAACAATGGTTGCCTTTAATATAAATGGACCCTTGAATTTTAATCCTGGAAAACCTAATTCCATCACTTTGATGCAAACATAAATTCTCAGATTGAAGCCTATGAATAAACGAATGTAATTTTATGCAGAGGAGACAGATTCAATTAAATTATTTAAGCTCAAGACGGCACGCAGGACTCTTCCACCCTCCTCCCTGTTTCCTTCTGTAAAATCGGATAACAATCCGCATGAATCAGCTCATTTCAAAAGTTCTTCAAAGTGAGAGTGCAAATTATACTGTCACATTTATACTAATTAGCCTAATTTGTGACTAACCGAGAGAAGCGTTGCGTGCGCTTCATCTATGCAAATTAAATAACGATTCCACATGACTTCCATTTACCGCACAGAGCCGCTGATGTTCGCCCTCAGAGGAAATACATTTATAAGAGAGATCATCTGTTACGCCTCCAACCAGACAGCAGCCTCAAGTAGAAGCACCAGCAAAGCCAGTTGTTGTCACGGGGTATGTAATGACAGGACAGGGGTCCCTTGGCTGGCCCTCAGACTTGAGACCCTGTGCTGTACTTTATCTCAGAGGTAGGCTTGATGGTAGCCAGGTCTGAGCCCCCAGTGTGACCTTAACTTTTGTCCGAGTCATGATCTTACGCCCCCTCTCCCATAACCTTGGGGTGGGCTGAAAACACAGTAACAACACCCCACAAAATGACACGGACAAGGGAGAACGGAAACTTGTACACAGCACTCAAAACACAAAGGAGAGACAATATGTGTACAGGGGAATGTTCCTACCACTAAATATCGCAACACAGATAACTAATAACAGGATAACCACCAAGACCGGGAGCGCTGGAGCTTATGCTGAAGCTATAATCGGCGCGTACTGGAAGAAAGCCGGGCTTTCAATAGGGAGGAGACAGCTGCACAAGGTAATTAGCAACCTGAGCTCTTGGTCCTTCTCACAAGTCTGCAGTAGTTAACTCCTGCAGAGCTGAAGAGCAGTGAACCTGAATCAGCCAACGCCCGGCTCTGGCTGAACAATCCAGAAGCTTCAGGTTGCTTGCAGACTCTGTGGTGTGAACAGTGTCTGATGACACTGTGCCAGCAGGTGTGTGCAGAGCCGAACATTGCAAGACAGTTGTGCGACCAGTAAAGCCATGGATCAGAGTGGTCACTGGACCCGGTCAGTGGTTTATATGATAAGTAGGATAGGTGATAAATGTTCGGCTGCTGGAGAACCCACCACTGGGACCCCACTTTTCCAGGAAATACGACTCTGCAGTGCCCCTTTCTGAATACAGTGGCAGTTTAGCATATGTATCTCCATTCCATTCATTGTCTTTGGGACCATCCAATGTAGTTGAGTACCGTTCTTGGCTATATTTTGAGATCATTGAGGGCCATTAGTGTGACCCACCCCACTTATAAGGAAAAATGAACAGAAGGTACGTTCCAAACTCAGAACAATCATGGAGGGAATTCATCAAGTGTTTTCCACCAGTATCATACTACAGAAAAGGCAAAAATGATGGCAAACGCTATATTTGCACTAAATTGGTGCACATTTTTTTAATAAGGGGTCAAGTTTCCTGTTTTGCCCACATAGTTATAATTTCTAAAGTCAGAAAGTTGCACACATTTACTGTGGGACTGATAAATAACTGTACATTTGGGTTCCCGTATTGTCACCCTACAAGGTGTCCTCCATTTACTTCCCGCTGCCTCCTGGACTCAGATTGGCGTTCCTTTCCCCTTACTTCCAATACGACAAATGCAGCGATATGGGGGGTGCAGTGGTAAGTCTAAACCACGCTTTCCATGCTTTTCCTATCCCACAACACAGGGAAGACGCAATTTAGACATTTCAAAAGTATGAGTAAAGAAACCGTAATCTGAGCGGAGAACACAGCAGGAGGCAAATGGAGGGCATCACATAGGACGACAATACATGAGGAATGCAGTCACTTTTTAGTCCCAGGAAGGGGGGGGGGGTCACTTTATGTCAACGTGCACAAGTTCAGTAGTATTTTATATCAGGAGTGTCAACAATCAGAGGAAAAGTATAAGTATATTGTTCACACATTGCTTTTTTGCTGTTTTATTACTGCAGCAAAATCTGCTCTGTAGGCAGTAAAAAAAGCTGCTTCTAAAAAGCAGATGTTGCTACATTTTTGTTGTGTAATTTGTCTACAGTACATCTAGTATGTATGAGTGTATGTGTATATATGTGTATATATGTGTATGTGTGTATATATGTGTATGTGTGTATATATGTGTGCATGTATGTGTCTGTGTGTGTGTATGTATGTCCGCTAAAGGAATCCATATCGTTGCATATATAATCCCGAACGTTTGCACAGACGCCTCATGTGACTCAGGGAACATCATACACTATGTTTTGAAGGGAAGTTTTAACCCCGCGCTTTACAGTTATTCGCAAAAAAAACACTTACTGTTTGGATGTGTGAGGTAATATATTGGCTGGTTTCACAGTTAGCCTGGATATTTATCAGGTGGCCTATAGCAACCAATCACAGCTCCGCTTCTATTTTGCTACTGGTCATTAATATGGGCTCTGATTGGTTGCTATAGACCAGAGGTTCCCAACTCCAGTCCTCAAGGCACACCAACAGTGCATGTTTTCAGGATTTCTTTAGCATTGCATGGGTGTTGGATTCAGCACCTTTGCAGGTGATTAAATTAAGGAGAGAGAAAGAGGGAGAATGGGAGAGAGCGAAGTGGGAGAGAGACAGAGCGAGGGAGAGTGGGAGAGAGAAAGAGGGAGAGTGGGAGAGAGGGAAGTGGGAGAGAGACAGAGCGAGGGAGAGTGGGAGAGAGAAAGAGGGAGAATGGGAGAGAGGGAAGTGGGAGAGAGACAGAGCGAGGAAGAGTGGGAGAGAGAAAGAGGGAGAGTGGGAGAGAGGGAAGTGGGAGAGAGACAGAGCGAGGGAGAGTGGGAGAGAGAAAGAGGGAGAATGGGAGAGAGGGAAGTGGGAGAGAGACAGAGCGAGGGAGAGTGGGAGAGAGAAAGAGGGAGAGTGGGAGAGAGGGAAGTGGGAGAGAGACAGAGCGAGGGAGAGTGGGAGAGAGAAAGAGGGAGAGTGGGAGAGAGGGAAGTGGGAGAGAGACAGAGCGAGGGAGAGTGGGAGAGAGAAAGAGGGAGAATGGGAGAGAGGGAAGTGGGAGAGAGACAGAGCGAGGGAGAGTGGGAGAGAGAAAGAAGGGGAGAAAGAGAGAGAGAAGGGGAGAGAGACAGAGCGAGGGAGAGTGGGAGAGAGAAAGAGGGAGAATGGGAGAGAGGGAAGTGGGAGAGAGACAGAGCGAGGGAGAGTGGGAGAGAGAAAGAGGGAGAATGGGAGAGAGGGAAGTGGGAGAGAGACAGAGCGAGGGAGAGTGGGAGAGAGAAAGAGGGAGAATGGGAGAGAGGGAAGTGGGAGAGAGACAGAGCGAGGGAGAGTGGGAGAGAGAAAGAGGGAGAGTGGGAGAGAGGGAAGTGGGAGAGAGACAGAGCGAGGGAGAGTGGGAGAGAGAAAGAGGGAGAATGGGAGAGAGCGAAGTGGGAGAGAGACAGAGCGAGGGAGAGTGGGAGAGAGAAAGAGGGAGAATGGGAGAGAGCGAAGTGGGAGAGAGACAGAGCGAGGGAGAGTGGGAGAGAGAAAGAGGGAGAATGGGAGAGAGCGAAGTGGGAGAGAGACAGAGCGAGGGAGAGTGGGAGAGAGAAAGAGGGAGAATGGGAGAGAGGGAAGTGGGAGAGAGACAGAGCGAGGGAGAGTGGGAGAGAGAAAGAGGGAGAATGGGAGAGAGGGAAGTGGGAGAGAGACAGAGCGAGGGAGAGTGGGAGAGAGAAAGAGGGAGAATGGGAGAGAGGGAAGTGGGAGAGAGACAGAGCGAGGGAGAGTGGGAGAGAGAAAGAGGGAGAATGGGAGAGAGGGAAGTGGGAGAGAGACAGAGCGAGGGAGAGTGAGAGAGAGAAAGAGGGAGAATGGGAGAGAGCGAAGTGGGAGAGAGACAGAGCGAGGGAGAGTGGGAGAGAGAAAGAGGGAGAATGGGAGAGAGGGAAGTGGGAGAGAGACAGAGCGAGGGAGAGTGAGAGAGAGAAAGAGGGAGAATGGGAGAGAGGGAAGTGGGAGAGAGACAGAGCGAGGGAGAGTGGGAGAAAGAAAAAGGGAGAGTGGGAGAGAGCGAAGTGGGAGAGAGACAGAGCGAGGGAGAGTGGGAGAGAGAAAGAGGGAGAATGGGAGAGAGGGAAGTGGGAGAGAGACAGAGCGAGGGAGAGTGAGAGAGAGAAAGAGGGAGAATGGGAGAGAGGGAAGTGGGAGAGAGACAGAGCGAGGGAGAGTGGGAGAGAGAAAGAGGGAGAATGGGAGAGAGGGAAGTGGGAGAGAGACAGAGCGAGGGAGAGTGGGAGAGAGAAAGAGGGAGAATGGGAGAGAGGGAAGTGGGAGAGAGACAGAGCGAGGGAGAGTGAGAGAGAGAAAGAGGGAGAATGGGAGAGAGGGAAGTGGGAGAGAGACAGAGCGAGGGAGAGTGGGAGAGAGAAAGAGGGAGAATGGGAGAGAGGGAAGTGGGAGAGAGACAGAGCGAGGGAGAGTGGGAGAAAGAAAAAGGGAGAGTGGGAGAGAGCGAAGTGGGAGAGAGACAGAGCGAGGGAGAGTGGGAGAGTGGGGGAGAGAAAGAGGGAGAGTGGGAGAGAGAAAGAGGGAGAGTGGGAGAGAGAAAGAGGGAGAGTGGGAGAGAGAAAGAGGGAGAGTGGGAGAGAGGGAAGTGGGAGAGAGACAGAGCGAGGAAGAGTGGGAGAGAGAAAGAGGGAGAATGGGAGAGAGGGAAGTGGGAGAGAGACAGAGCGAGGGAGAGTGGGAGAGAGAAAGAGGGAGAGTGGGAGAGAGGGAAGTGGGAGAGAGACAGAGCGAGGGAGAGTGGGAGAGAGAAAGAGGGAGAATGGGAGAGAGGGAAGTGGGAGAGAGACAGAGCGAGGGAGAGTGGGAGAGAGAAAGAGGGAGAATGGGAGAGAGGGAAGTGGGAGAGAGACAGAGCGAGGGAGAGTGAGAGAGAGAAAGAGGGAGAATGGGAGAGAGCGAAGTGGGAGAGAGACAGAGCGAGGGAGAGTGGGAGAGAGAAAGAGGGAGAATGGGAGAGAGGGAAGTGGGAGAGAGACAGAGCGAGGGAGAGTGAGAGAGAGAAAGAGGGAGAATGGGAGAGAGGGAAGTGGGAGAGAGACAGAGCGAGGGAGAGTGGGAGAAAGAAAAAGGGAGAGTGGGAGAGAGCGAAGTGGGAGAGAGACAGAGCGAGGGAGAGTGGGAGAGAGAAAGAGGGAGAATGGGAGAGAGGGAAGTGGGAGAGAGACAGAGCGAGGGAGAGTGAGAGAGAGAAAGAGGGAGAATGGGAGAGAGGGAAGTGGGAGAGAGACAGAGCGAGGGAGAGTGGGAGAGAGAAAGAGGGAGAATGGGAGAGAGGGAAGTGGGAGAGAGACAGAGCGAGGGAGAGTGGGAGAGAGAAAGAGGGAGAATGGGAGAGAGGGAAGTGGGAGAGAGACAGAGCGAGGGAGAGTGAGAGAGAGAAAGAGGGAGAATGGGAGAGAGGGAAGTGGGAGAGAGACAGAGCGAGGGAGAGTGGGAGAGAGAAAGAGGGAGAATGGGAGAGAGGGAAGTGGGAGAGAGACAGAGCGAGGGAGAGTGGGAGAAAGAAAAAGGGAGAGTGGGAGAGAGCGAAGTGGGAGAGAGACAGAGCGAGGGAGAGTGGGAGAGTGGGGGAGAGAAAGAGGGAGAGTGGGAGAGAGAAAGAGGGAGAGTGGGAGAGAGAAAGAGGGAGAGTGGGAGAGAGGGAAGTGGGAGAGAGACAGAGCGAGGAAGAGTGGGAGAGAGAAAGAGGGAGAATGGGAGAGAGGGAAGTGGGAGAGAGACAGAGCGAGGGAGAGTGGGAGAGAGAAAGAGGGAGAGTGGGAGAGAGGGAAGTGGGAGAGAGACAGAGCGAGGGAGAGTGGGAGAGAGAAAGAGGGAGAGTGGGAGAGAGGGACGTGGGAGAGAGACAGAGCGAGGGAGAGTGGGAGAGAGAAAGAGGGAGAGTGGGAGAGAGGGAAGTGGGAGAGAGACAGAGCGAGGGAGAGTGGGAGAGAGAAAGAGGGAGAGTGGGAGAGAGGGAAGTGGGAGAGAGACAGAGCGAGGGAGAGTGGGAGAGAGAAAGAGGGAGAGTGGGAGAGAGGGAAGTGGGAGAGAGACAGAGCGAGGGAGAGTGGGAGAGAGAAAGAGGGAGAGTGGGAGAGAGGGAAGTGGGAGAGAGACAGAGCGAGGGAGAGTGGGAGAGAGAAAGAGGGAGAGTGGGAGAGAGGGAAGTGGGAGAGAGACAGAGCGAGGGAGAGTGGGAGAGAGAAAGAGGGAGAGTGGGAGAGAGGGAAGTGGGAGAGAGACAGAGCGAGGGAGAGTGGGAGAGAGAAAGAGGGAGAGTGGGAGAGAGGGAAGTGGGAGAGAGACAGAGCGAGGAAGAGTGGGAGAGAGAAAGAGGGAGAATGGGAGAGAGGGAAGTGGGAGAGAGACAGAGCGAGGGAGAGTGGGAGAGAGAAAGAGGGAGAGTGGGAGAGAGGGAAGTGGGAGAGAGACAGAGCGAGGGAGAGTGGGAGAGAGAAAGAGGGAGAGTGGGAGAGAGGGAAGTGGGAGAGAGACAGAGCGAGGGAGAGTGGGAGAGAGAAAGAGCGAGGGAGAGTGGGAGAGAGAAAGAGGGAGAGTGGGAGAGAGGGAAGTGGGAGAGAGACAGAGCAAGGCAGAGTGGGAGAGAGAAAGAGGGAGAGTGGGAGAGAGGGAAGTGGGAGAGAGACAGAGCGAGGGAGAATGGGAGAGAGAAAGAAGGGGAGAAAGAGAGAGAGAAGGGGAGAGAGGGAGAATGGAAGAGAGTGGGAGAGTGGAAGAGAGGGATAGAGTAGGAGAGAAGAAGAGTGGGAAAGAGAGAAAGGGTGAGAGAGGGAGAGAAAGAAAGTGGGAGAGAGGGAGCATGGGAAGGAGAAAGGGAGAGTGAAAGAAAAAAAGAGAGTGGGAGAGAGGGAAAGTTGGAGAGTAGGAGAGAGAGCGAGGGGGGAGAGAGAGAGAGGAAGAGTGGGAGAAAGAGATTAGGGAGAGAGGGAGAACAGAGACTTAGTTACTATCCTGGACAACACTGGGTACTACAGCTAGTGTTTCATTCACCATAAAAGCAGCAAAAACTGCAGCTGTTTTTTGCTCTTTCTCATTGCTTTCAATAGTTAAAAAAAAAGGCAAAAATGCTGAAAGAGTTGACACACTGCTTCTTTCACAAACGCCGCAGTTTGCCTTTACAGTCAGGAAAAAAATAGGAACTGTGTGCATGAGATTTCTGGAATCTCGTAGCTTTTGCTGATACTGTGAAAAACTGCTTTAAATCTGCAATAAAATCACGAAGAAAATGCAAAAAAATCAGCAAAAAACATTTGCACCACTTCAGCATTTTTCACCCATTCCTGGTTTTGGCTTACAAATACTGATGTAAAATACTGACCAAATACTCAACATGTGAACGTGACCTAAGAGCAAGTCTAGGAAAGCCTAAAATACCTCTAAATTTAGCAAGAAATGTACTACTATTAATAAAATTGTTATTTTCTAACTCATCTTAATTTGAGACTGGAGTGCATTGTTTTCCCTATCCGGAGCGCTGGTCACTCCCGTACAGTATGTATAAAATCACAGAATATCAAGTTTTCAAGATGACTTTACAGTATAAGGCTATGTGCGCACAGTGCGTTTTTCGCGGCGTTTTTGCGCGTTTTTTGGGTGCGTTTTTGGCCTCAAAACTGCAGGACTTTGCTTCCCCAGCAAAGTCTATGAGTTTTCATTTTTGCTGTCCGCACACATCTGTTTTTTTTTTACCTGCGTTTTTGAGTTAAAAAAAAAAAAAAATGGACATGTCAGTTCTTTCCTGCGTTTTTCTGCGTTTTCCGCCCACGCAATGCATTTGAAAAACGCCGCAAAACGCAGAGATCAAAAACGCAGCAAAACGCAGCTAAAAACGCACCAAATCGCGGCAAAAACGCATGCGTTTTTTCGACGCAGGTGCGTTTTTGTGCGTTTTTAGTGGCCAAAAACGCACAAAAACGCAGCGTCAAAAAGACGCAGTGTGCGAACCTAGCCTAAATCTTCACATATTGAATACTGTGCTCCCCTGCTGGTTCAGTGTCTGCAGAGAGCCTGCTGTATTGCGGTGCATTGTGACAGCACCTGGCAGTCGTGTATTCGCAGCAATGACGCCTCCTGCTGGGCAATCTGAAAATCTCCGCCGTTGTTACGAGACTGCGCCTTCTTATAAATGCAGCGATTGCGGTAATACTATTGTTGCAAATGAGGACGATTAGTAACGCACACATCACAGTGCATGCACGCTAAGGGTTAACGTTTCTTTTTCACGCACTGGCGGCTGATTTGCATACTCATTAGCATGCCACTTTCTTTACAATTGCTTGATACAAGCCGCTTTGTCATTTTGAAATGATAATCTTCGTTTCTGCTGCAATGTCACCGGGAGGTGACCCTCCGCGGAGACTGCGGTTACCTGCTGCATCCTCAGACACTCCAGCTCCCTCTCCAGGCGGGTGCGCAGCCGCCGCTCCAGCTGCTCTCTCTTCTCTCCCGCTGCCTGGAGCTGGGTCAGAGCCTGCTGCAGCTTCTCCACCTCCTCAACGTAGACCTGCTTCTTACGCAGCTAAAGAACAGAAGAAAAGTGTTAATTTCATCATTCACCACGCACCGACATCAACTGGATATAAACTTTTAGCTCTCTGTAGTACGGAAGGATTCCTGGGCCACTGGAAGAAACCAGGTCAAATTTACAAAGCCGAATATGTCACACTTTTGCCTAACTGGTAGACATGACTTGTGCCACTTTTAGTCACTTTCTGCCCTTTGCTAAACAATAAGGTGTGGCTTAAATTGAAGGGGTGTGTCTTAGCGGAAAGGGGCATGGCTTAAATTATTTTGCATTGTGCCACAATTTTGGCACAAAAAATGGCCTAAAGTAAGCCAACCAATAGGTTATAAAAAAACAGACAAAAGTGTCTACAGATGCCCAAAATTTATCATCCAGTAGTTCAAAGCAGTCTAACTTTAGCACAGGGATAAAGGGTTTTTCCACTTTCAGAAAAGTTGTTGTCACCAGGAGGTTTTTACAAGCATCACCAACTATCATGGTGGCGTCAGGTTCTGTGGAGACTTCAGATTCTTTCACTCTGCCTGCTAACCTCTCTGATATCTGTGATCAGCACAGGGAGACTCAGGCGTTTACCCACAGACTTGTAATGCATAGGCAGGCTATCTCTGCTGGTCTGCTTGTTAGTCTTCTTTAGTCACATGCTATTGGAGACCCAGTTATATTCACTCCCCTCCTATATATGCTGGCTGGACACTTCCATTAGTGCCAGCTATAGTTTCTCAATGCTGGCTTGAAGAGGTGGTTTGATCCAGACTTAGGGGTACTTTACACGCTGCGACATCGCTACCGATATATCGTCGGGGTCACGTCGTTAGTGACGCACATCCGGCATCGGTAGCGACATTGCAACGTGTGACACTAATGAGCGACAATCAACGATCGCAAAATCGTTCCAAAATGGTGATCGTTGACACGTCGTTCATTTCCTTAATATCGTTGCTGCCACAGGTACAATGTTGTTCGTCGTTCCTGCGGCAGCACACATCGCTATGTGTGACACCGCGGGAACAACGAACATCTCCTTACCTGCGTCCACCGGCAATGCAGAAGGAAGGAGGTGGGCGGGATGTTACGTCCCGCTCATCTCCGCCCCTCCGCTTCTATTGGGCGTCCACTTAGTGACGTCGCTATGACGTCGAACGCCCCTCCCCCTTGAGGGAGGGATTGTTCGGCGGTCACAGCGACGTCGCTGACCAGGTATGTGCGTGTAATGCTGCCATAGCGATAATGTTTGCTACGGCAGCGAGCACCAAATGTCGCACGAGCGACGGGGGTGGGTGCTATCGCGCTAGACATGGCTAGCAATCGTTAGCGATGTCACAGCGTGTAAAGTACCCCTTACTAGTGGTTGTTGTGCATTATTGTTGTGAGTGGTTGTGGTGTTAACCCTTATTGTTCTTTTGTTGCTGCCTTACTTGTCTTGCTTCTTACTTTTGTTCCTGTGAGTTTACAGTGTGTCAAAGTTTATGTTTTTTCCTGTCTGCCTAAATCTGTGTTTCCATCACACTCCTGCCCTTTCCTTCTCTGGGGGAAGTAAGCAGATTAGCTTTGGTCTGGTATAGCCAGGCACGAGACTCTGGCAACTCCACCATTAGGGGTAATCCGGAGGTTAGGGATAGCCTAGGGTCCCATAGCGTGAGGAACAGTATATGATTCTTTTAACCCTTGCAATCCTACAGTCATGGCACCCTTGTCCCCTGGCTATAATCAATTTTTTTTTTTTTTAAACCAACAACTGTGCTTTACTCACCCTTCCCGACCCCAACATTAAGTCTGCATTGGTGCTTCCTTTGGCATGACGATAGCGCTGCAGCCAATCAGCCAGTCTCACCAGGTCTTAGTGGCTTATATTGACTATTTCGGCAAAGCTGCGGAGCTGACGGACTGGCTGCAGCAATGACAACTTGACACCAAAGGGACAAAGGGAGCACCGATTGAGACAGCGCTGGACCAGGGAGGGTGAGTAAAGCCGCCTTTGCTCTTTACAAAAACAACCTATATCTGGGGGGCAGGGGTTTTCTGAAAATGGAAGACCCCTTTAATAAACCTCCCTCTATGTTTATATTTCTAGTGTCTACATACACCCCTGTTTTTCGCCATTTTATCCAGCAGACACTGTCTTTTCTGGATATTGACAGGTCAGGTTCAGTTTATTCAAAGGGTTATTGCATGTACTTAAATTTCCATCTGATGACGATAAGAGTTGTCATGGGGAAACAGGCAAAAAAAGCCTCTATTTCATAGAACATTTAAACTAGTTGATAATGAAGGTGTACATTGAGGAGCGCCCCCTAGTGGTACCGGTTCATATCAGTACATTGAACAATTCAGCAACCAAAAGACATTGCACTTGTTTCCCATTATTCCACCCACTTATTTAATCACTAGTGGGGAGCATTAAGCTTACAACCTATTTCTGCTGTAGGTAGAGGGTTATACAGTCTATAAATAAGTACTATAGGGTTATCATGCCTATTAGCAGCCTCCATTCTAGGTATGCTTTTAAAGGGGGATAGCCAAAATTAAACAAAAAAATGGCTGCAGATCAGCTCTATTAAACTCAATGAGGAAGAACTGCAATACCACAACCAAACTGACTGCAAAGGTGGCAGTATAAAATAAAAAAACAGAACAAAAAAATAAATAAAAATCAGCCATGTTTTTTTTAATTCTTGATAACCCCTTTTTTGTAAAGCTTTTCTTGCTGAAAATGACCATATCAGATATCATGAAGAAATTAACGCAATCACCACACGGATTATTGACAAGGTCTTTCTGCAGAACGCGCCCCAACCTGCTCTTTCCCAAAAACGGAAGAGTATTGACGTACGGGCAAATAAATAATCTATCTTGTGCTGTTACATTTATTCATGTCTTTTTGCTACCTATTGTTTTATTGATTTTTTTATAAAACAATTTATCTCAGAAAACTGAAGGCGGATAATTTACCTACGCTACAAGAGAAAGAAAAATTAATAAGAAAAAAAAAAAAAAATCGAAGCTTTTTTTTATTCAATTTTGCAAGGAATGTTTGGTCATATTCTCAAATATTACTAAGAATTTACTAAAAATAAAAACTAAAAAAATTGTCAAAAATCAGAGTGCAAAATTTATGGGTGTTTTAGCGGAGATGACACCTATCACCCAAACTCTTCCATTAAAAACACATGCACTCTGACGACCTGAGTGTGCATTTGTATGGAGGGAACGGAAGGAACGGCTATTGAGTGTATATTTACCTTGTTCATTTGTTAAAAGGGTTGTCTGGTCTCACCATGCTGATGACCTATCATCAATATGAAATTGGTGGCGGTCTGGCATCCAGCACCGCCAACGATCAATTATTTGCTCCGGTGGCTGCCGTATGTAGACAGCTTTATCATAGATACAAAGTGCACTCTATTCACTGTGTAGCGGCTGAAGCTGGGTGCTGCAGAACAGATCTACTCAAAATCAGCTGATCGGTGGGGGTGATGCGTGTCGGACCCCACTGATCTCACATTGGCGACCAGTCCGATGGATAGGTCAACCTTGATGTTTGTTGCTTGCCATTTTTGGCTGTGATGACTGTGATGGCTGCCAGTCCTGTGCTGCATCTACGTCTTATCTAGCTTCTGCGGTATCTAAAACCCATCGGAGGAGAATAGTCAGGGAATGCAACCTTGGGATTTCCTGCATAAAGGCCTTCCTCCAGATTGGGGGGCGCTCTAAGGTCAAGATTGCAAACTCCCAACACCATCCACAAGTGAAGCCCCAGCCAACTCCACTTAGTAACCCTGTGATGTTCACCTTCCTTTCCCGAAGTCTGAACATGACCCGTCACGTTACTCTCCCCTAAAAATTAGACAGACTTGTGTGCCGCGATCTCACCTCTTCTTCAAGTTTGACCACTTTGGCTTGGGCGTTGTTCAACGCTTGGTCTAAGATTTCGATATGCCTCCTCTGCTCTTCGTTGGTAGCGCGCAGAGCTGCCAGTTCCCTCTGCAGCCCTTCCATCTCCTTCAACTGTTCTTTGTCTGGAGAATGGATGAAACACAAGAGTTTCTATCAGAATCCTTCATGGAATCTGGGCCAGGTGCCAGCTTACCTCTGGCACCGGAATAAGGGGGAAAAGCGAAAAACATGGAAAGCGGTAGATATGTAGGTGACTACAGGGCCTCTGTGTTTTTCTAAACGTCTTCTGGGGAACATCAGTAATAACCGGCGCTCGCAAAGGCGTCTATGTGGCTCCATGCAGGTTTATCAAAAGTTGTTTAAAAGTTATAAGTAAAGGCCCTGTTACACGCAACGACATCGCTAACGAAATGTCGTTGGGGTCACGGAATTCGTGACGCACATCTGGCCTCGTTAGCGATGTCGCTGCGTGTAAAGCCCCCTTAAGGGACAAACTAAAACTGAATACTACAAACCTGATCTACTGGGGATACGCAGGTGAGATAGGCATTGACCCATAATATATGGCAGCACCTGGCATATGCCTTCATGTGTACCCTATTTGTTCCCATATTGGATCCTTTTCCAAATAGGACCATGTCCCCGATCACAGCCCTTATCTATATGCCAAAGCATCAAAAAGCTGTACGGAGTAGATCTCTCGCTAGATTGCCCAGCTTTTACACATGCAGCCTATTTTCTTTTAAAAGCAACTGTGTAATGCTTTATTTCACCTATAGTGGCGCTGTAGCATTTACCAACATTCACCTGCAGTTTATGGTTGATTGCTAGAGTGCCCAGTAGTAGGACACCATAATCATCGGGCAACTCTTCTCCTCCCTCCTGAATCCATCACTCTGAAAAACAGCTCAACTCTGTCAAATAAGAAAAACTATCAGCTTACTTAGGTCTCAGATTACAGATAAGGAGTGAAGAGCACTGAGAACAGTGAGAGAACAAGCAGATTGTGCTGTCCTTCACTTCAGAGCTGGATTCACATCTACACTGCTCAGTTCTGCTGTACAATGTCCTCCATGCGGCTGCTGCTTCAGAACATGAGCTCCAAAGAGACAGGAGAACAGGAATCCCTCATGTCTCTGTGTGGAGACATCTTTGCAGGCATTCCCCACCTACAAGCTCAGAGACAACTTATTTCCCACATTTGTTTTCCACCAAGTGACCTCTTTGTAAGATGTAAATTACATAATGAAATATCTAAATTTGGAACCACTGAAAAGAGACGGGTGATATTTCTTTTCCAGTCTGAACATTTTTAGATGTAAAAAATCATCCCATAATGCAGCCCCTATAGCAGTGTGCCCATCCCCGCAGTACCATCCCCGCAGTACCATCCCCGCAGTACCATCCCCGCAGTACCATCCCCGCAGTACCATCCCAGCAGTACCATCCCCGCAGTACCATCCCCGCAGTACCATCCCCGCAGTACCATCCGAGCAGTACCATCCCCGCAGTACCATCCCCGCAGTACCATCCCAGCAGTACCATCCCCACAGTACCATCCCCGCAGTACCATCCCCGCAGTACCATCCCCGCAGTACCATCCCCACAGTACCATCCCAGCAGTACCATCCCAGCAGTACCATCCCCGCAGTACCATCCCCGCAGTACCATCCCCGCAGTACCATCCCCGCAGTACCATCCCCGCAGTACCATCCCCGCAGTACCATCCCCGCAGTACCATCCCCGCAGTACCATCCCCGCAATACCATCCCCGCATTACCGTCCCTGCAGTACCATCCCCGCAGTACCATCCCCGCAGTACCATCCCCGCAGTACCATCCCCGCAGTACCATCCCCGCAGTACCATCTCCGCAGTACCATCCCCGCAGTACCATCCCCGCAGTACCATCCCCGCAGTACCATCGCCTCCCGGCCTTTGATCTCCATATTCAAATGAAGCAAACAAGGCAGAAGTATTTTGGCTGCACATTAGAGGAGCCGGCTTCTATTGCCCGAACACTGTTTTGTCAGGTTTAATTACGTGCTGACATTTCATATTGTTTCCCGGCCTATTCTGTCCGGTCAACACTGTGAAATCTGAAGTAATTAACTGCGCTGGAGGCGGCTCCATTGTGACTGGACTAAAACTTAATAAAAGCCATAATGAAAACCTCTTCAGGACCATTCATTCTTGTTACAGACAGAATATAAATGAAGGAGAAAAAAAATATACATGTATAAATACCTACTGTACAGGCAGCACTGCACCCTGGGTGGGGGGAGGGGGTCTAGACCAGGAGGGTGATAGGGGTCTAGAGTAGGGGAGGGGGATAAATTGGCTTAGTTCAGATTGGATGATTAGAGTAATGCGGGCTTTACACGTTACGATCTATTGTGTGATCGCACGAGCGATCGTACCCACCCCAGTTGTTTGTGCGTCACGGACAAATTGCTGCCCGTGTTGCACAAAAGTAGTTTAACCCCCGTCACACGTACTTACGTGCTGAGCGACGTCGCTGTGGGCGGTGAACATCCACTTCCTGAAGGGGGAGGGACATTCGGCGTCACAGCAACGTCACACAGCGGCCGGCCAATAGAAGCGGAGGGGCGGAGATGAGCGGGACGTGAACATCCCGCCCACCTCCCTCGTTCCGCATAGCCGGCGGGTGCCGCGGGATGCAGGTAAGCTATGTTCATCGTTCCCGGGGTGTCACACAGAGCAATGTGTGCTACCCCGGGTACGATGAACAACCTGCGCAAAGTAAAATAAACGATTTTTTAAAAAATAAACGACGAGTACACGATACCCGATTTCTCACCGATTTGCGATCGCTCATAGGTGTCACACGGGACGACGTCGCCAACAAAGCCGGATGTGCATCACGAAAACCGTGACCCCGACGATCTATCGCACGATAGATCGCTTCGTGTGACTCCCGCATAGGACATCACCATCACATTAGGTTACAGTTAGCCGATTCCAACGATTTTGGTGGGACCAGACGACTATCCGATGCGGAATAGAAGCCTTGAAATCGGAAATTCCCAAAAAGAACTCATGACTGCTTGGCAGAGATGAACATTCATCTGTTTATGGAGTCAGGAAAGAAAGAGCAGAGCTGTAAGCACCTTATATCCTAATAACGAGTGGTATAGACCATAATGGCAATTTTTGCTAAGTCTACCCGAGGAGATACTGTTGAATTGAAGGGATGTTTCGTTTGAAAAAGAGAAGGCTGAGAGGAGACTTAATAGCGGTCTACAAATTTCTGAAAGGTAGTCACAGTGCAGAGGTAACCACCGTATTCTCATTATTGCAAGAAGCAATGGGATGAAACTTAAAGGAAGGAGATTCAGATTAGACATTAGGAAAAATGTTCTGACAGTGAGGGAAGTCAGGGAGAGGAACAGGCGACAACGGGAGGTGGTGAGGGAAGTCAGGGAGAGGAACAGGCGACCACGGGAGGTGGTGAGCTCTCCATCAATGGAAATCGTCAAGCGGAAACTGGATAAACATATAGCTGGGGTGATTTAGGGAAGCCTGCACTCGCAGTGGGTTGGACCCGATGGCCCTTGAGATCCCTTCCAACTCTACCAATCTGTGATTCTATGAATTATTTTCACCAATAACCCTCTACACCTTTTACACACTCCCTCAACAAAAGAAGCCTTCAGAGAGTGATATATTTTTTGGGATGTTTCAGGAGTGTTCAGTGTCCTCAGGAGATTTGCTAAGTCCTTCAGGAGTCCAGGTCTCTCCTTTTCTGGGAACCTTCCCAATATTTCAGGAGAGTTATACTCTTATTCCTACACCAAGTATGACCTAAAAGGAATCAAAATCAATTGTTCCTTCAATGGACCCTAGGCTGAAGGCCCTTACGGGAAGAATACTACTCTTGACCTTGGGCAATGTCCAGGTCGGTGATCGCAGCTGATACCTCATTGAAGAGCACCGGACTGAGATGCCATAACATATGCCAACTATGGACATGAGTGGCACTGCTTATGGTTAAAAAGAAGATCTCAGGATTAAAGTTGGCCATACACATGAGCTAGCTTGTTGGACATATGTTTGGTCAGCAGACAGCTATCTCTCTGAACTTCCCCATATACATCAATGATCGGCTCGGCCAAACTGGTGTGTGTTTTCCAAAGGGAGAGGGGAAACCTGTGGCCACAAAGCTGAAGCAGCTTATCTTGTATTCTATCGAAAGGACTGGGCGTTGAACTTCCAATGCCCCGATCTTTCTCATAGGAGATTTGGAGTCTCCTGTCCACTTCGATGCCCGACTGGTCCTGCCAAAATTGGTGGATTCAGCCGATTATCAGATAATATAGGAACCTTAAAGGGAATCTGTTTGTCACGATAGGTACAGGGAAATACCAAGCGAATGGCCAAAGGGAAGGGAAACCCTGCATCTGGGGAAGGGGAAGATGGTGATCCTTGACCAAACCTAATGCTGGTCTCTTAGGTCCTCACCACCCTAGATAGGTTCCACACTTATGCGCCGAGCTGGATAGCTGACCTTAGGGTATCCCTAGTGCTGGACCCTAAATAGGGAACGGATGGGATGAGCTCTTCATGAACCCCAAAAGCACTAAAGGAAGACATTAGGAGGACACACAGGAGGAAAGTGCATGAACTACTTATCTACAGATGACTCAGGTAGAAGTTCAGCAAAGTTTCAGCAACAAGACCACAGATGAGTACAAGCCACCTGCTTGCAACCAGAGCTTGAAAGAACTGAAAAATAACACCAGCACAAGTCCACGGAAAATGGGAGTATTTAAGCCCAAGGGGAATACTGCTAATCAGCAGCTGGACAGAAGGAGCGCTCTGATGGGTCCAAAAGGGGGAGAGATGAAAACCCAGAAGGAAAGCTGCCTAGTACAATGAATACTGACAGCAGAAACAATAGAAATTCAAGGAGCATTTTGCACAGCCAAACACCGTTACCTTCTATTGCAAGAAGCCACATGACTGTCTGTTACCCGTGACACTGTTTTTGCTATGTAATCCTGAAATCATGTTCTTAGGGACAGAGCTCCTGATTCCAACGATGTGTCACTTAATGGGCTGCTTGGTACAATTTTGATAAAATCACTGTTTTATCTGTTGCAGATCTACCGAGTCACTGACTGCTGAGTTCTGTATAACCCCACCCACATCACTGACTGGCAGCTTTCTGTGTACACTGCAGAAATCTGCCAGTGTTGGGGGCGGCGTTAAACAGAGCAGGAGGATTACATGGCATGAGACAGCTAGTCCTCTGGACATAATCTCCTGCTGATAAAATACTGATTTTATTGAAACAACAAGAAGCCCAGTAAGTGACACATCACTGGAATCATGGTCTCTGGCCCTACATCATGCGACTCTCAATTAAAATAGTAAAAACCTGCTGACAGATCTAATATATAAAGCTGAGTGTCTGTATGTGTGTGTGTGTGTATCTCCGCTAAAGGAATCTGCACCGTTGCATTTACAATCACAAAATTTTGCACATACACTCCTTTTGACTCTGGGTACGTCATAGGCTATGTTTTGAGGGGAAATTTTAACCCTGCGCTTTACAGTTACTCTCCAAAAAACCTTAAAACATTAAAGTCAATGGAGCTGGGAGCCACAATGCAGCCAGAACTTCAGAAGAATACGCAGCCACGCCCTTGAATAGAGTGTTGGCATGTGACAATGCAGCCAGAGAAAGAGACAGACAGACAGACAAACAGACAAAGACAGACACAGACAGATAAACAGATAAAGAGACAGGGAAAGAGACAGACAGGATAAGAGATAGAAAGACAGGGAAAGAGACAGGCAGACAGAGACAGGCAGAGACAGACAAAGACAGACACAGACAAGGAGACAGACACAGACAAAGAGACAGACACAGACAAAGAGACAGACACAGACAAAGAGACAGACACAGACAAAGAGATAGACAGGGAAAGAGATAGACAGGGAAAGAGATAGACAAGGAAAGAGACAAACAGGGAAATAGACAGACAGAGATAGACAGACAGACAAAGAGACAGACACAGACAAAGCAACACACAGACACAGATAGACACAGACAAAGAGACCGACACAGACAAAAGAGATAGACAGGGAAAGAGACAGACAGGGAAAGAGACAGACAAGGAAAGGAGACAGACAAGGAAAGAGACAGACAAGGAAAGAGACAGACAAGGAAAGAGACAGACAAGGAAAGAGACAGACAAGGAAAGAGACAGACAAGGAAAGAGACAGATAGACAGGGAAAGAGACAGGTAGAGATAGACAGACAGACAAACAGACAGACACAGACAAAGCAACAAACAGACACAGATAGACACAGACAAAAGAGACAGACAGGGAAAGAGACAGACAAGGAAAGAGACAGTCAGACAAAGAGATAGAGAGAGACAGACAGAGATGGAGACAGACAAAGACTGGGAGAGAAACTGAGAGACAGTTACTATCCCGGGCAATGCCGGGTAATAAAGCTAGTTTCCAATAAGTTTCAACATTAGGATTGGAAAGGAAACCCTTTGAAATGAAAGTTTGGGTATTTAGCCTTCCCTCCGTCTCGGTCATGGTCGTTCCTTCCAGCTGTTTTCATACGAATTGTAAAGTGACTCTGCTCTTCATTTATGAGTCAGACGAGCTTCTTCGAACAGAGGAACAACGCAGCGCTTGTTCATATATTGCCGGCATCAGCTGAGCAGTCATGTGTCCTTCATGAATACATCGCTCGTCAGGATGGCGTGACCTACATTCATCCATGAAATATTCAATCTGCTACCGGAATTCATATTGTTGGAAAGTAAAAATGGTCTTGGCTGAATAGGACTGAATTTCGGAGAAGTGTGAATTAGGTGGCTGCTATTACTATACAGCTGGTTATAGTCTACAGTCATCTACTTTGTGTAGTCAGACCAGACAGCTGCTAAAAAATCAGGTCTGCGGTCGAGAAGACAAAGTGCAATCATTTATTACAACCCCAATTCTAAAAAAAAAGATGGGGCGCTGTGAAAATGAAAAGAAAACAAGAATGCAATTATGTGGAAATCTGTTATTGCCACAATTTATTCACAATAAAAAAATAGAACAGAGATCAGAAGGTGAAAGATATTTCCATTTAATTGGGAAAAAACACCAAACTTATTCAGAAATGGATGGCAGCATCACATCACAAAAAGCTGGAAAAATAAGTGGCACTAATAAAAAAATCGAAGGGTCAATTTTCAACTGAGTCACTTGAATTACATCGGAACTTCAAGGATTTTTTTTTAAATTAATAAATTGGTGAATGCGGTAGTATGGAGATGCCTCTCCATTACTAACCCCTGGGCTTGGTGCCAGCTGTCAATTCACAGCTGACATCAACCCCAAAAATATTACCCAGATTGCCACCGCACCAGAGCAGATGGGAAGAGCCAGGTAATGCGCTAGAATTGGCGCATCTAAGGGATGTGGCACTTCTGAGGTAGCTGCGGCTGCTATTTTTAGGCTGGGAAGGGCCAAATAGCCATGGGCCTCCCCAGCCTGTTAATACAAGCCCTCAGCTGTCTGGTTTACCTTAGCTGGTTATCAACAATATGGGGGACCCCTCCTTGTTTTTTATTATTTATCTACAAAAAACAGCATAGTATTCCCTATATTTTTGTTAACCAATCAAGGTAAAGTAGACAACTGAGGGCTGCAGCCTGCAGTTGTCTGCTTTACCTTGGCTAATTATCAGAAATAAGGGGGATCCTACGTAATTTTTTTTTTATTTATTCCCTATCCACATTTGTTTGCAGGGCAATTGTTCAGCTCTTACTACATTTTGCTTTCTTTTGCAGCCCCCTAGCCATTACTACAACTATCTTACAACCATTTTACAGCACCAAAGTTCAGGTCCCCATTGACTTGTATGAGGTTCAGGTCCAAGTTTGTGTACCAAACCGAACTTTTAACTAAAGTCCGGACACTCCCGAACATCTACGGGTCCGCTCATCCCTAAACCTGATCCCTTAGTGACCCAGCAGTCCGTTTTGCTTCGACTAAGACAGATTTGAGCTGTTATTTTTCAAAGTGGATTATTAGTCCAGGAGGCAGGGAGGCAGGGAGAGAGAAAGAAGTGGTTCATTAGTGGACACAAAAGCTGATTTCTATCATATTACAAATTTTCTTATTTTCACCAGAACTATTGATTTATGTAAAGTTTGTTAAAAAGACAGTGACCATTTAAATCCCAAATTGTGAGACATTTAAAGGGAATCTGTCACCAGATTTTTAACATCTATTCTGAGAGCAGCATAACGTAGGGGCAGAGATCCTGATTCCAGCGATTTGTCACTTACTCGGCTGCTTAGTGTAGTTTTGATAAAATCACTATTTAGTCAGCAGTATATTATCATTACAGGACTACTTGGAGTGCTGCAGGTAGTCCAGCATATTCATGAGCTCTGTATAACTGCTAGATCTGCAGCAGAGTAAACATTGATTTTTATCAAAATGACAACAAACAGCTCAGTAAGTGACACATCGCTGAAATCAGGGTCTCTGTCTCTACATTATGCTGCTCTCAGATGGGGGAGCAAAAACTTGGTGGCAGACTCCCTTTAAGAACATATAGACCAAATCTACACCGTAGCCAAATTTTGGTCTATATGTTCTTAAAGGTAGTCTGCCACCAAGTTTTTCATTAACCCTGAATGCAAAAACTATATATCTTGTGCATGGAGTAAGACATACTTGATAACTTTTAAAAGAAAGTTTCTGGGCAGAAGACTTAACCGTAGCCGCTATTTACGTCTTCTCCCACCTCCATGAATGAAGGAGCCTTCCAGAATGGCTGGTTTCCTGGAGGAGTACACACTTTCACCCGCACCGCTGACTCCTCGGGGAGTCCAGGAGGTAGTCCCTTATTCTGGAAGTCTCCCCTACATTAAGGAAAAGTTGGCGAGTATGGAGTCAAGGCTTACTTCCTCTGCTCTGAGTAGGTGTCAGTCCTTACTGAAATGATCGCATTCTATTCAGTAACTAGAAAGTTGACAGAGCTATTATAGCATATGTACCAAAATTTCTGATGGGTAATTAGGGACATTTAAGTCCTGTCCACCAACCGGGAACATGGAAGGCCCAAAACTCTTTGCACCACCCATGGACCACCCCAGAACTCCCATTTCTGGGTGGGGTTTACATAAACTCTTCCCTTTTTTGGAATTGGAACAACCTAAATTTGCCCGGAATATGTCTAAAGACCTGGGAGAGTCCCGGGAACTTTGTGACTGTTGGCAGTTATCTAATAGGAAGATACTGTATTACATTCCGCAGTGCCTTGTCAATGTCATTGTGAAACACTTACACTTATCCCCACCGTCACTTATTATTTGCCTTATTTCCCAGTGCGGGTTTCTACAAAACATTTAGCGTAGAAACGACTCCCAACGGCGACTATCAGCCGCTGATCCTGCCGTGCCATGATTGAGACTGGCAGGTCCCGGCAGAACACTGGATTTCTGTACGAGAGCTCAGGATTAATATTCAACTCCATTTCGGGCTTCAGATAATCACAACATGCCTAGCGGGGAATGCTTTTGAAGATAAGAAGCCTCTGGGAACTAGTGGAGATTCGTGTTACATGGTGTGAAATAAATGGCTTTATACGAGAGTTCACTGTGCCGCGAGGTTAAAGCAACACTCCACCTAAACCCTGTATATACTGTATATAACCAGGTATTAAATTGTAGTGATAGGGTTTTTATAAAAAAAAAAAAAAATGTACTTGGAATTTTTCGGATACAGAGCTCCAATTTCTCTATTCCTGCAGCCACCACTAGGGGGAGCATAGGAGCTTACTTAAACAGTGTCTGCAGTAAGCTCCCTCTAGTGGTGGCTGCAGGAATACAGAAATTGGAGCTCTGTATCTGAAAAATTCCAACTACTTTATATATATATATATATATATATATATATATATATATATATATATATATATATATATATATATAAACCCTTTCACTACAATTTAATACCTGGTTATATACAGTATATACAGAGCTTAGGCGGAGTGTTGCTTTAACTTCGCAGCATAGTGAACTCTCGTATAAAGCCATTTATTTCACACCATGTAACACGAATCTCCACTTGTTCCCAGAGGAATAAGTGGAGATTCGTATTTATTCTGTATACCTGCAGCCACCTCTAGGGGAGCTTAGGAGCTTACTTAAACAGTGTCTGCAGTAAGCTCCCCCTAGTGGTGGCTGCAGGTATAGAGAATAATATCCTTTATTCGTAATTTAGGAGAATTGGATGTTAGAAAATTAAAGCCCCTGCTATAAGGTACATTAGATATTGACCAATACAGATTTCTTGCCAGAACACAAGAAGGCAACCCAGTCCATAAGACTCATTAAAGGGGTTGTCCATTTTCAGAAAATCTTGTTCCCTGGCTGCAGTTGGTTATGAAAAACACACAAACTGATCTTTCCTGACTGTCCCCGCAGCTTCCGGTGTCAGTTATTGGCTGTGGCACTGATGACATTGTCACCAGCGTGACAGCCAATCAGAGAGCTCAGAGGCTCTAACCCTGTAGACCGAACACCCCATCAAAGCCACTGAGTTCACTGATTGGCTGCTGTCGATGTGACGTCATCATTTCAGACAACACCGGGAGCAGTGCCAGAGTCTCAGCATAGGACCCAGGGACACTAATTAAAGTGCAATTTTTTTTTTAGATTTTCTGAAAGGGGACAAGACCTTTAAGGCAAACAGACATCGTAAGAGGGGTGTCCCTTGTCATATCTTTGATGTTCCTGTCTAATTGTGTTTTTACAATTTGGATACATTAAGGCTATATGCACACGTTGCGTTTTTGGTGCAGTTTTGTTGTTGGAAAGTTCTCGCTTTTGACTTCCCAGCAAAGTCTATGAGAATTCAGATTTGCTGTGCGCACATTGCAGTTTTTTTTTGTCTGCAGTTTGTCACAAACTTCTTACAAATAAACTGCAGCATGTTCTATAGTTTTGCGTTTTGTCCCTGCGTTTCTTACTAGTGATGGGATCTGGTTGGATGCCGATCCCCCATATCATCTATGGGGACTAGAATCCGGTGCAAAGGGGTAGGAGCCAGCGCTTCATACTTATCAAGTTACCGTCGCGGCTGTAACTGCTTCCGCGGCCACTCATTCACTTCCCAGGCCTCTCATTACCTTCATTGAATATGCACTGCTCTCCCCGCACACTGGTGTCTGTGGTTGCAGTCAGATGCGTCCCCACGCTGAGTGAGAGCCTATCTATCTGACACCTCCAATCACAGACCAGGTCTGCGGGTCTATAATGTACCATAAAATAAATTAAAAGATTGGCGTAAGGTCTCTCCATATTATGATACCCAGCACAGGTAAAGCATACAGCCACAGGCTGCAGCCCCCAGCCGTGCTGTTCTCTTGTATAAAAATAGAAAAAACTGCATGCATTTTTTTAAAAAATTATTTAAATAAATAATTAAAAAACTGCGCGCAATCCCATTCTCCCCCCCCCTCCCCATTTTGATACCCTGCCAAGATAAAGCAGACAGCTGGGGGCTCATCACGCGGTTCACTCAGTCTCTGCCTGAACATCACAGCGGGCAGTCATTTTTCATGATACACCTATACTTTTTCGTTCTATTATATTATTATGAACCAGTGGCGACTGTTATTGTAATCAAAATGATGTTATATATGGATCTTAAAAAATACATATATACTGACTGTTAATTCTAGTATTTTGTTTATGCAGACCTAATTTTTTGATAAAGGCTATTTAATGCCGAAAACGTTCATGAAATGAATGAAGGTTACAATTCGATATTTTGCAAATGAGTGAAGAATTATAATAATAATAAAAATAATAAAAATAATTTTTGGACCAACATATCTGTTTCTTTCTCGTTTGGGTGTGCCAGAGCTAAGCTTTTCAGCATCACAGCGGGCAGTCATGTTCTATGGCCACTCGGTGTGAATTCAGATTTAGCAGTGCTCAAATCGTTGTGGTATCTCGTGTGGATTATGTCGGACCTGCAGGGGTGTTGTAGGGGTTAATAAAGTGGTGAAAGAAGATGTTTTTTTGTCTTTTATTAAACAGAAAGAAATTTTTGGTGTTTGTGTTTATTTCTTTTCACTTACAGATTAGTCATGGGGGGGTCTAATAGACCCTCCTCATTGCTAATCGAGGGATTAGTTACAGCTGTGGGCTGCCATTAACTCCTTATTACCCCGATTGCCACTGCACCAGGGTAATTGGGATGGGCTGCGTAAACTGCTGGGATTGTCATATCTAACGGATGCAACAATTCAAGGTGGCTGCAGGCTGCTATTTTTAGGCTGGGGGGTTCCCAATAACCATGGGTCTCCCCAGCATGAGAATATGAGCCCCCAGCTGTCGGGTTTTATCATGGCTGGGCATCAAAATTGAGCGGGGGAACCGCACTCTGTTTTTTAAAGTTATTTATTTAAATAATTTAAAAAAAAAGCTGCATGCGGTTCCTCTTAGTTTTATACACAGCAAAGATAAGCGCACAGCTGGGGGCTGCAGCCTGTAGCCTAAAGAGGCTTTATCTGTGCTGGGTATCATATTATGGGGTGATCCTATGCCAATTTATTTATTAATTTTTACTGTACGATATAGACTCGAACACAGCACCTGTGATTGGAAGCGTCAGACACGCTGTCACTCAGGGTGCGGGTGCGTCTGACTGCAACCAATCACAGATGTCGGTGGTTGGGGCTAAGCAGTGAAAATGCATGAGCCAAATGAGCAGCCCTAGAAGAAGAATGAGCGGTTGTAGGAGCAGTTACAGCCGAGCCAGAGAGGTAAGTATAGCGCACTCTCCTTATTTTTTACTTCATTTTTTTTATCTCCCGAGTGCCTGATCTTTGAACCCACGGGGGGTCAGACTTTACAGTCCGGTCCGACCATCACTATTTTTCACATAAAAAACGCCTCAAAATCAGACTTGACAAAAACACATGAAAAACGCAGCATCATTGCAAGCGTTTTGTTTTTACTTTTCCAGTTTTTGGTGCAGTTTTGATGTCTCAAAGGTGCAACTTTTTTTGTGACAACAAAACTGCAGCGTGTGCATACAGCCTTAACCAACTTTTTTTGCGTCGTTGTCACAAGCCTCCTTCTCATTACCGGATTTCCTTCTTCGCTTGAATTTTCATTGTAGATTTGTGGCTCCATTGAATCATTGTGTGCAATTTAGAGACATGGTGCAGACGGGTCACCGGACGCTGTCTGGCACCACACCCGGGGGTGACGGCGGCCTCTGCAACCCCAATGCTTGCACCCCTGCCTGCTGCATACTACAAACCCTGCAAAACCAGCACGCTAGGAAATATAGTAAAAGAACTAAAACCCTTCCTCAATTTTCCAATGCATTGTGCACATTGCTTTATAGTCACAGTAGATTTAGGAGAAAGTTTTATTTCGGTTGCTTATCCGAAAATCTAAAGCTACAGCACTCACTTTTCAAGGCGTAGTGGCCGTCTTCCGATGCGTCCTCATGTCCATTATACTCTCTGTTGGCCAGCTGCCTGTTGGCGGTCTCCAGCCGATCTACACAAAGACAGGAAACCAGAACGAAAGATTAGGGGCTGGAAAGAGTATTCCCTGACCTGACGGGCTAATGAGAGGAGCTCCGCTCCAGGCTGGACTTGTTATTTAGGATGGGACATACGTCTGGGGAAGGGGGGTTGTCTCAAAGGGAGTTTGCACAGTTGTAATCCACTTTTTTAGCTTTTTTCAGCTGCTAAGTGCACACATTGGAAAGATCTGTCAATCACCTGGAAGGGGCGGAGCTGGACTAGTTTCATCACCGCCCATAGTCCCCAGCTCTTCCAACTATAAATTCATGCTCC
Source organism: Anomaloglossus baeobatrachus (assembly GCF_048569485.1). NCBI lineage: Eukaryota > Metazoa > Chordata > Amphibia > Anura > Aromobatidae > Anomaloglossus > Anomaloglossus baeobatrachus. The sequence continues at coordinate 757,726,528 of NC_134354.1, forward strand.
CCATAGCTTAAACAGCATGAAACGACTGACAAGTTCCCTTTAAAGGACCCCAATTTCTCAATATATAAATCCAGTATATTATCGCAATCTTCGAGCAAACTTCCCAACAGACTGCAATTTACGTCGTGGCCACCTATAGACACATATAGCACAAACATCTCCCAACAGAGTATGGTAAAATTGTTTGTTTTTTCAAAGTTGATCATCAAGCCCCCACACATATTCGGATGTGTTGAAAGAGGACAAAAGATTGGAAGGACACATCTGCAAATCTTGACTAACAGCCCTGGCTGGAAATACTAATCTCTTGTAGATTGTAAGCTCTCACGAGCAGGGTTGTCTTTTTTCCCACTAAATATTGTATGTTCTATAACTGTTACTGTTACTGGTTTGTATATGATCCTCCTGAATTGTAAAGCACTGCGGAATATGTTGGCGCTATAGAAATAAAGATTATTATTATTAATAATAATCTCGATCGAAATCCCCTCTTATTTTTGGCCAATAGATTTCAGGCTTCAGTTACAATTGATATTAAATGGAATCTGTCAGCAGGTTTTTCCACCTAATCTGAGAGCAGCATGACGTAGGGGCAGAGATCCTAATTCCAGCAATGTGTCCCTTAATGGGCTTCTTAGTATAGTTTTGATAAAATCACTGTTTAATCATCAGAAGATTACCATTACAGGACTACTTGGGGTGTTCCCTGGTAGTCCAGCAAATTCATGAGCTCTGAATAACTGCTAGATCTCCAGCAGAGAAAACATTTTTTTTATCAAAATGACAGAAAACAGCTCAGTAAGTGACACATCGCTGGAATCAGGATCTCTGTCTCTACATTATGCTGCTGTCAGATGGGAGAGCGAAAACATGGTGACAGATTCCCTTTAAACAGCCCTTCTCATCATGATGTGAACATGTTGATATCATGAGACTAAAGGCCGCTTTACACGCAACGACATCGCAAACGAGATGTCGTTGGGGTCACGGAGTTTGTGACGCGCATCTGGCCTCATTAGCGACGTCGTTGCGTGTGAAACGTACGAGCGACCGCTAACGAGCAAAAATACTCACCTAATCGTTGATCGTTGACGCGTCGTTCTATTCCTAATTATCGTTGCTTCTGCAGGTACGATGTTGTTCGTCGTTCCTGCGGCAACACACATCGCTATGTGTGACACCGCAGGAACGAGGAACATCTCCTTACCTGCGGCCGCCAGCAATGAGGAAGGAGGTGGGCGGGATGTCCGTCCCGCTCATCTCCGCCCCTCCGCTTCTATTGGGCGGCCACTTAGTGACGTTGCTGTGACGCCGAACGAACCGCCCTCTTAGAAAGGAGGCGGCACCGGTCACAGCGACGTCGCTAGGCAGGTAAGTACATGTGACTGTTCCTAACGAGGTTGTGCGCCACGGGCAGCGATGTGGCCGTGATGCACAACCGACGGGGGCGGGTACGCTCGCTAGCGATCTCGCTAGCGAGATCGCAGCGTGTAAAGCGGCCTTAAGACGACACCTAACAATTGATTATCAGCATGGCACCATTGCGAGGCTTCAAGCATGATGTTCTCAGACAGAAGTGGTTACTGAGATTAGAGTGTCACAGAGTGTCACCAGCAGGTTGTACAGAGATACAGAGAGACTGGAAGAGTTACAGAAAGGCAGAGAAGTTGACGTCCTTTGGCCACATCGCACACTGATGACTGTTTCATTGTGAACAATGCCCTTCACAACTAGATGAATGCCACACAACTCCAGGCACATTTAAGGGAGGTGAGAGGTACCTAAGTGTCACGTCAGACCATTCAAAACCATTTATGTCAGCGTGGTCTACGTGCTAGATGACCTGCAAGCTACCTGACCGCACCACCAGGCACAGGCATCATCTACGCTGGACGAGGGACAAGTGGTCTCAAAGTTGTTCACTGATGGCAGTCGATTCAAGCTGAGAGGAAATGATGGCCGCCAACGATTTTGAGACGTTAAGTAGAGTATGCATCAGCCACTGTTGTCACCAGACGAGCCTTTGATAGTGGTGGTGTTACAGCGTTGGCCAGTGTGTGTCTAGTCAGTACAGAATGGCTGTACATAGTGTAAATGGTACAGTGACAGCCTCTACTACTGGAATAGCATCAATAATCCAGACATTGTGCCTATGTATGACCAACACTGGCATCATTTTATCTTCATGGATGACAGTGCTCCAGCTCATTGAGGTCGCATCATTAGGGAACGTCTGCTGGAGACTGGGGGACCTCAAATGGAGCCGCCGGGACTTTCTCCAGACCTAAAGCCCATAGAAAACCTATGGGCTCAGCTCAGTCACCGTGTAGAGGCCGTAGCTCTCTTCCCCAGAACCTCAATAACCTGAGGGCTGCCCTTCAAGAAGAAGGGGATGCCATGCCTCCGCAGACAATAACTCAAATTGTGATCAGAAAGAGACATCGATATCAGATGCTAAAGGTCACATGACAAGTTATTGAGACACACATTTTGTGGGGTATACGCAGGGCCGGATTATAGGCGGGGCAGGCGGGGCTTCAGCCCCGGGGCCCCCACCATCAGAGCTTCCAAGGGGGCCCCCACCACCAGGGCCATACTTGCCACCCGTCAGCAATTTTTTTTTTTCTTCACACCCTCTCCCCCTCCGTAAAGACAGTCTAATAAATCAGCTGTGTTTTCGGGGGGGGAGGGGGGGGTGCGCGCACCTACATTTATTTGTATCTGCGTCTCTAAGACGCAAAAACAAACTGCGGGCGCCGGACGCTGATTGACCCCGGAAGTAGTTTGTACTTCCGGGGTCAAAGGTATGCCTGCTCCCTGCTCTGCTGCAGGGTCCAATGCCACGGCCGTCACAGCAGACCGCGGCCGTCACAGCAGACCGCCGCCGCGGCCGTCACAGCAGACCGCCGCCGCGGCCGTCACAGCAGACCGCCGCCGCGGCCGTCACAGCAGACCGCCGCCGCGGCCGTCACAGCAGACCGCCGCCGCGGCCGTCACAGCAGACCGCCGCCGCGGCCGTCACAGCAGACCGCCGCCGCGGATGAGAAGACCGGTGCCGCGGCCGCGGATGAGAAGACCGGTGCCGCGGCCGCATATGAGAAGGCCGGTGCCGCGGCCGCATATGAGAAAGCCGGTGCCGCGGCCGCATATGAGAAGGCCAGCAGAGGAGACTCACCGGAGCAGAAGGATGGCCGCGGCACCGGAACAGCAGCAGGAGGACGGCGGCCTATACCGGAGCAGCAGGAGGATGGCATCAGAGCAGGTAAGGGCAGAGCTGAAGAAAGATGTGTGGTGTGTGAAGCAGAGCTGTGTGTGTGTGAGAGAAACAGAGCTGTGTGTGTGTGTGTGTGTGTGTGTGTGAGAAACAGCTGTGTGTGTGTGTGTGTGTGTGTGAAACAGAGCTGTGTGTGTGTGTGAGAAACAGCTGTGTGTGTGAGAAACAGCTGTGTGTGTGAGAAACAGAGCTGTGTGTGTGTGTGTGAAACAGAGCTGTGTGTGTGTGTGAAACAGAGCTGTGTGTGTGTGTGAAACAGAGCTGTGTGTGTGTGTGTGTGTGTGTGAAACAGAGCTGTGTGTGTGTGTGAAACAGAGCTGTGTGTGTGTGTGTGTGTGTGAAACAGAGCTGTGTGTGTGTGTGAAACAGAGCTGTGTGTGTGTGTGAAACAGAGCTGTGTGTGTGTGTGTGTGTGAAACAGAGCTGTGTGTGTGTGAAACAGAGCTGTGTGTGTGTGTGTGTGTGTGTGAAACAGAGCTGTGTGTGTGTGTGAAACAGAGCTGTGTGTGTGTGTGAAACAGAGCTGTGTGTGTGTGTGTGAAACAGAGCTGTGTGTGTGTGTGTGAAACAGAGCTGTGTGTGTGTGAAGCAGAGCTGTGTGTGTGTGAAGCAGAGCTGTGTGTGTGTGAAGCAGAGCTGTGTGTGTGAGAAGCAGAGCTGTGTGTGTGTGAGAAACAGCTGTGTGTGTGTGTGTGTGTGTGAAACAGAGCTGTGTGTGTGTGTGTGTGTGTGTGTGTGTGAAACAGAGCTGTGTGTGTGTGAAAAACAGCTGTGTGTGTGAGAAACAGAGCTGTGTGTGTGTGTGTGTGTGTGAAACAGAGCTGTGTGTGTGTGTGTGTGTGTGTGAAACAGAGCTGTGTGTGTGTGTGAAACAGAGCTGTGTGTGTGTGTGAAACAGAGCTGTGTGTGTGTGTGAAACAGAGCTGTGTGTGTGTGTGAAACAGAGCTGTGTGTGTGTGTGAAACAGAGCTGTGTGTGTGTGTGTGAAACAGAGCTGTGTGTGTGTGTGTGAAACAGAGCTGTGTGTGAAACAGAGCGCTGTGTGTAAAACAGAGCTGTGTGTGTGTGAAGCAGAGCTGTGTGTGTGTGAAGCAGAGCTGTGTGTGTGTGAAGCAGAGCTGTGTGTGTGAGAAGCAGAGCTGTGTGTGTGTGTGAAGCAGAGCTGTGTGTGTGTGAAGCAGAGCTGTGTGTGTGTGAAGCAGAGCTGTGTGTGTGTGAAGCAGAGCTGTGTGTGTGTGAAGCAGAGCTGTGTGTGTGAGAAGCAGAGCTGTGTGTGTGTGTGTGAAGCAGAGCTGTGTCTGTGTGTGTGTGTGAAGCAGAGCTGTGTGTGTGAAGCAGAGCTGTGTGTGTGAAGCAGAGCTGTGTGTGTGAAGCAGAGCTGTGTGTGTGAAGCAGAGCTGTGTGTGTGTGTGTGAAGCAGAGCTGTGTGTGTGTGTGTGTGTGTGAAGCAGAGCTGTGTGTGTGTGTGTATGTGTGTGAAGCAGAGCTCTGTGTGTATGTGTGTGTGTGTGAAGCAGAGCTGTGTGTGTGTGTGAAGCAGAGCTGTGTGTGTGTGTGAAGCAGAGCTGTGTGTGTGTGTGAAGCAGAGCTGTGTGTGTGTGAAGCAGAGTTGTGTGTGTGTGTGTGTGTGAAGCAGAGTTTGTGTGTGTGTGTGTGTGAAGCAGAGCTGTGTGTGTGAAGCAGCTGTGTGTGTGTGTGTGAAGCAGCTGTGTGTGTGTGTGAAGCAGAGCTGTGTGTGTGTGAAACAGAGCTGTGTGTGTGAAGCAGAGCTGTGTGTGTGTGTGTGTGAAGCAGAGCTGTGTGTGTGTGTGTGTGAAGCAGAGCTCTGTGTGTGTGTGAAGCAGAGCTGTGTGTGTGTGTGAAGCAGAGCTGTGTGTGTGTGTGTGAAGCAGAGTTTGTGTGTGTGTGTGAAGCAGAGCTGTGTGTGTGTGTGAAGCAGAGCTGTGTGTGTGAAGCAGCTGTGTGTGTGTGTGAAGCAGAGCTGTGTGTGTGTGAAGCAGAGCTGTGTGTGTGTGAAGCAGAGCTGTGTGTGTGTGTGAAGCAGAGCTGTGTGTGTGAAGCAGCTGTGTGTGTGTGTGAAGCAGAGCTGTGTGTGTGTGAAGCAGAGCTGTGTGTGTGTGAAGCAGAGCTGTGTGTGTGTGTGTGAAGCAGAGCTCTGTGTGTGTGTGTGTGTGAAGCAGAGCTCTGTGTGTGTGTGAAGCAGAGCTGTGTGTGTGTGTGTGTGTGAAGCAGAGTTGTGTGTGTGAAGCAGAGTTGTGTGTGTGAAGCAGAGCTGTGTGTGTGTGAAGCAGAGCTGTGTGTGTGAAGCAGAGCTGTGTGTGTGAAGCAGAGCTGTGTGTGTGTGAAGCAGAGCTGTGTGTGTGTGTGTGAAGCAGAGCTCTGTGTGTGTGTGTGTGTGAAGCAGAGCTCTGTGTGTGTGTGAAGCAGAGCTGTGTGTGTGTGTGTGTGTGAAGCAGAGTTGTGTGTGTGAAGCAGAGTTGTGTGTGTGAAGCAGAGCTGTGTGTGTGTGAAGCAGAGCTGTGTGTGTGAAGCAGCTGTGTGAGTGAAGCAGCTGTGTGTGTGTGTGTGTGAAGCAGAGCTGTGTGTGAAGCAGAGCTGTGTGTGAAGCAGAGCTGTGTGTGTGTGTGTGTGTGTGTGTGAAGCAGAGCTGTGTGTGTGTGTGTATATATGAATCAGAGCAGTCTGTGCGGCACCCCAGAGCGCTAAGCCACCCATCCCAGTAATGTGTACGCCACCAGAGCTGTTTGCCACTCCAGCAACATCTATGCCCCCCAGTAACGTCTATGCCCCCTGCCCCTCCTGTAATGTATATATTGTAGGCCCTAGCCCCTCCTGTGATGTATATACAGAAGTGCTGTGTCAGTGTGCATGGTGTGCAGTCATGTCTGTTAGTGATGGCCATCATGCAACACAGCCACATGTCCTGGAGGAGCTGGACGGAAACAGGCGGGGGAGGGGAGTGAGGCTGCTTGTGACTTCTCTATATTAACACCTGTAATGCGTCTGTGTCTGCATGTATGTCAGTGTATATGACTGTGCATATATTTGTCTGTTTAAATGTATTTTTGTGAAATTGTCTTCAAATATGTATATGTACGCATGCCTGTATGTGTATGTGCGTGTCTGTGTGTGGATGGGGCCCACTGAGACTCAACCGGGGACCACAAAAACCTGGAGCCGACCCTGGCTGCCTTAACATTGGGATGAATAAAAAAATATGTGAGTAACTCTACTTTCTGTGTATAAGTGACGGCTGTGAGTGATCCTGGACCGTATCTGTATTGTACTGTGTGTATAAGTGACGGCTGTGAGTGATCCTGGACTGTATCTGTATTGTACTGTGTGTATAAGTGACGGCTGTGAGTGATCCTGGACCGTATCTGTATTGTACTGTGTGTATAAGTGACGGCTGTGAGTGATCCTGGACTGTATCTGTATTGTACTGTGTGTATAAGTGACGGCTGTGAGTGATCCTGGACTGTGTCTGTATTGTACTGTGTGTATAAGTGACGGCTGTGAGTGATCCTGGACTGTGTCTGTATTGTACTGTGTGTGTATAAGTGACTGCTGTGAGTGATCCTGGACTGTGTCTGTATTGTACTGTGTGTGTATAAGTGACTGCTGTGAGTGATCCTGGACTGTGTCTGTATTGTACTGTGTGTATAAGTGACGGCTGTGAGTGATCCTGGACTGTATCTGTATTGTACTGTGTGTATAAGTGACGGCTGTGAGTGATCCTGGACTGTGTCTGTATTGTACTGTGTGTATAAGTGACTGCTGTGAGTGATCCTGGACTGTGTCTGTATTGTACTGTGTGTATAAGTGACGGCTGTGAGTGATCCTGGACTGTGTCTGTATTGTACTGTGTGTATAAGTGACGGCTGTGAGTGATCCTGGACTGTATCTGTATTGTACTGTGTGTATAAGTGACGGCTGTGAGTGATCCTGGACTGTGTCTGTATTGTACTGTGTGTATAAGTGACGGCTGTGAGTGATCCTGGACTGTGTCTGTATTGTACTGTGTGTATAAGTGACGGCTGTGAGTGATCCTGGACTGTGTCTGTATTGTACTGTGTGTATAAGTGACGGCTGTGAGTGATCCTGGACTGTGTCTGTATTGTACTGTGTGTATAAGTGACGGCTGTGAGTGATCCTGGACTGTGTCTGTATTGTACTGTGTGTATAAGTGACGGCTGTGAGTGATCCTGGACTGTATCTGTATTGTACTGTGTGTATAAGTGACGGCTGTGAGTGATCCTGGACTGTGTCTGTATTGTACTGTGTGTATAAGTGACGGCTGTGAGTGATCCTGGACTGTATCTGTATTGTACTGTGTGTATAAGTGACGGCTGTGAGTGATCCTGGACTGTGTCTGTATTGTACTGTGTGTATAAGTGACGGCTGTGAGTGATCCTGGACTGTGTCTGTATTGTACTGTGTGTATAAGTGACGGCTGTGAGTGATCCTGGACTGTGTCTGTATTGTACTGTGTGTATAAGTGACGGCTGTGAGTGATCCTGGACTGTATCTGTATTGTACTGTGTGTATAAGTGACGGCTGTGAGTGATCCTGGACTGTGTCTGTATTGTACTGTGTGTATAAGTGACGGCTGTGAGTGATCCTGGACTGTATCTGTATTGTACTGTGTGTATAAGTGACGGCTGTGAGTGATCCTGGACTGTGTCTGTATTGTAGTCCTGTAAATCTGAATGTGGCAGAACAGGAGAAGATAAATGTTCATTAAATTTATATCTAAATGCTACAGTTCGTGCTCTACTGTTATGGCTAAAAATGTTAACGTTTATGGGGCCCCCACCAGATTTTCTGCCCAGGGGCCCCCACCAACCTTAATCCGGCCCTGGGTATACGGTACCCACCCCTGGTGTTGGCTTTTGTTTCAATAAATTGTTTGAGATGAGGAAATCACCATTGCTGCTTCTTCATAAATGCCCGACTTTTATGATAAAACCTTTCAAGTTTCCCCCTAAATTTTACCTGAAAGCCAAAAATCCCAAACTTTTTGTGTTTTTATAAGTAGTATGTATGTACGTACAGTAAATAAATAAATATATATACATATATATATATATATATATATATATATATATATATATATATATATATATATATATATGAGGATCGACGATTCCAAGCCTTTTAAGCTAAGTGATGGGTGGGATACTGCCACCCCTGTGAATGCTTATAATGAAGGGGTACAATGTTGGTTTCAGGACAGATGATCACGGGTGATGGCTGCGAGGACGCCACAACCTTGTGCTACAATGCTTGGCAGGAGAGGACGGCTCCCCCTGATTAATCGGATGTTGCACTGCTGCTAAGCTTCCTGTTTGCAGAGGTTCACGCTATGAACCATTGTAATCGTGATGACGTGCAGTTACTTTAAGGCACAGTTCATTAACCTGCAAACTATCATGGGAAGGGTAATGTGCCCATAGCAGGGAGCTGCGCTTTATATTGTTTTATTAATTGGCAAACCACTGATACTTTTTCTGATGGATACAATGTGGCTTTTATTGCTGTTTGTTCTGCGCCACGGATGGTCTCTCTCCTCGCTCATCTCTACTTTCTTATAGCAGACAGTACTTATAGATTTTACAGAACATGGAGAACAAATTGACCCTAACAGTAATGTGCAGCACCAGAATTTAGTAGGTGTCAGGAAGCTGCACTGAAAGCCCGCTGGCCTCTAGTAGGTGGCGTAGAGTGGACAGAGGATCAGTGAGCCAAGTCTGGATCATACAGTGTGACCTTGGTGCAAGTGATGTCGTGACCTTGCTCTAGCAAACGCTCATATGACTACATTAAGGGTAAAGTAGCTCTGTTTGTAGCACTAAATAGGATTTCAACAAACAATCTTTGCACTATACAGTTCATTTATCAGGTCCCAAGGGAACCCTGGCTTTCACTCTTTAACCACTGTACAGGAATCTGGACAGAGGTTAAGGGGTGCTTCACACACAGCGAGCTCGCTGCCGAGATCGCTGCTGAGTCATGTTTTTTGGTGACGCAGCAGTGACCTCATTAGCGATCTCGCTGTGTGTGACACTAAGCAGCGATCTGGCCCCTGCTGCGAGATCGCTGCTCGTTACACACAGCCCTGGTTCGTTTTCTTCAAAGCCGCTCTCCCGCTGTGACACACAGATCGCTGTGTGTGACAGCGAGAGAGCGACAAATGAAGCGAGCAGGGAGCAGGACCCGGCATCTGGCAGCTGCGGTAAGCTGTAACCAAGATAAACATCGGGTAACCAAGGTGGTTACCCGATATTTACCTTAGTTACCAGCCTCCGCAGCTCTCATGCTACCTGTGCTGCCGGCTCCGGCTCTCTGCACATGTAGCTGCTGTACACATCGGGTTAATTAACCCGATGCGTACTGTAGCTAGGAGAGCAAGGAGCCAGCGCTAAGCTAAGCGGTGTGCGCTGGTAACTAATGTAAACATCGGGTAACCATACCCGATGTTTACCTTAGTTACCAGTGTCCGCAGCTTCCAGACGCCGGCTCCGTACAAGCGCAGCGTCGCTTGCACGTCGCTGCTGGCTGGGGGCTGTTCACTGGTCACTGGTGAGATCTGCCTGTTTGACAGCTCACCAGCGACCATGTAGCGATGCAGCAGCGATCCTGACCAGGTCAGATCGCTGGTCGGATCGCTGCTGCATCGCTAAAGTGTGAAGGTACCCTAAGGGTGCCCTGGGTTGAGTCCACTGAGTGGCTGTTGGCCGATGCAGCAGGTAAGGCCAGAGTCACACTTGCGAGTGCCTTCGCGTGTAACTCGCGCGAGTCTCTCATTGAATCATCCGGCACGGACTCGCACTCTCCTGACAGGAGCGGGTCGGTTGCATGTATGTCTATGCAGCTGAGACGCTCCTGTCCGGAGAGTGTGAGTCCATGCCGGGTGATTCAATGCGAGGCACTCGCAAGTGTGACTCTGGCCTAATAGTCAGGTTCCTGGATCAAAACCAAAAAGTAAGGATTACAGATGAAGTTCGGTTCAGCAGGTGCAGCCAGTCTTTTGAAATTCGGTTTGACCTGACCACCAATGGAAGTCACTAATGGGGCAGTTCTGGTCTCCGCTCACATGCAGCCAGCCATAAACAGATCATTACCGGGGGCGGGTGGGCAGGGTTTTACCATTTTTGTTTTTGGGTGCACACTACATCCAATCACATTGTTGTTACCCCCAGAAAGAACTGACCAAACACTGCAAGTGGCTCGCAGCGGGCCGAGCACCGAGTGCACCCGAGCACAGCGATGGTCACGCGAGTGGTTTGCGTACGTAAAGCATCAGAACTTGAACTCTGTTGTTTCTTGTAAAGTCTGTGTTCGGTGTGAACACCCAACCTCAGGTTCGCTCATCTCTAGTAAGGATAAGGCTGCTTTCACGCTTCCGTTTTTTTTCCTTCAGTTGCAATCCGTTGCCATGAGGAAATACGGTATCCTGCAAAATATTTTGCACGATTACGTTTTTTCCCCAAAGACTTGTATTAGCGACGGATTGTGACTGATGGTATTGCGTTGCATGCACGTGACGGATCAGTCGTTTAGTGACAGACCGTCAGGCGGGAACAACGTGAAATGTAGCGTTTTTTTGTTAACAGCAAAAAATGGAAGCCGACGGATACATTGGCGTCCATTGGGTTGTATAATGGAAGCCTATGGGTGCCGGAATCCGTCGGTAGCCGTCATATGACGCAATCCGGCGATGGATCAGTCTTTTTAGTCTGGGCATGCCCAGATGGAGCTTAAATTAACTTCTGGTCTTTCTCTCCCTCTCAGAAACAGAAATCAACATTCGCATAACAGGAGCAGAGGACAGAGGTGTGAACCAGGTTAAGCAGAACCTATAACTGGCAGTGAGACACGGGTTTTCAGGAGATTATATAATGAACAACCCCAAGCTTCCTGCCTGGATGGCACCAGAAATCCCAGAGAATTGAACCGCTCAGTCACAAAGGTGCGGCGTCGCCCGGTGACAGAAGCAGAAACAGAGGGGCAGCTACCAACATGGAGGTTAAGGCCTGAGGCCTACGACTCGCTCTAGTTTAGCGATGGCTTGAAGCAGAAAAAACAGACAAGCGCTTTCTCTCTCAGCAAATAATAAAGTACAAACAGACTCTATCCATGAAGCCGGTTCACAACGGACATATCATTGCTGCAACCTGTGCGGCAGTACAGTGGTGGTACAAGAGGTCAGGGGGCCATTACTGCCTCCAAAGCAGGAGAAATTGTGCATTTTGATGAGTTTCTTGGCTTAAAAGGGCCATATATTGTTCTTGCACAGGGGCCCTTTTCTGTCTGTGTCCGCCAGTGACTAAACATGAGTTCTGAGTGTTCTCTGTCATCAGGCACCCCATAGGACGCAAGTGTACCCCACCGACAATCGCAGCTCTAAAATGAAGGGCTCTGCTGCAAGTATTGTGTCCCTTCAGAAGTGTGTATCACAAGTATGAAGTAGTATTATCTGCCATCCGTTCATATGCATAGCCAACTATGTAATGTATGTTTGCGCCTAGTGGGCCAAATACATTTTTACACAGTGGCACCCTGTTCTGGCTCATAGAGGGTGGTCCTTAGTGATGGATTCCCATCTATGATATCCAATGTAAGAAATACAGTTGAATCCAGAATTGCACCCAAAGACGATCCAGACATGCACAAGTCGATAATTCCCTTCCTAAGCAATATGATGGCTGGACATTCCCATATTGTTTGTACTTGCGTATAATTGTTTGTACAGATGGATGAACAAAGCATCTTCAAGTATCTGGAAATTGCACCCATGGATGAACCAGACTTGTGCAAGTCCACAATTCTCCTCCTCAGATCTTGGCTGATTTCTTTTGACTTTCCCATGATGCTACAAAGAAGCAGTGTGTTTCAGTTGTTCATTAAAATACATCCACAGGTGTGTCTCTAATTCACTCAGTTGTTGTCAATAAACCTATTAGAAGCTTCCAAAAACATGACATCATCATATGGGCGGTCCCATATTATTTAAAGGCATAGCACTCTTAGTGTATGTAAATTTTGACTTTGCAGAAAGTAATAAAAATGTCTTAAAACATGTTCTCTCTCATTATTCTTGCATTTGGGAAATATAAATAATTTTGTTTCCTAATTAACCTAAAACAGAAAATATTTATTCTGATCTCATGTCACATAGTGAGAAAAACCTGCAGATGTGTCTTTATAGAGAGCAGAGGGAAAAGCCTGCAGATGTGTCTTTATAGAGAGCGGAGGGAAAAACCTGCAGATGAGAAGTTTTTAGAGAGGGAGGCAAAAACCCTGCAGATGTGTCCTTATAGAGAGGGAGGGAAAAAACCTGCAGATGTGTCTTTATAGAGAGCGGAGGGAAAAACCTGCAGATGAGCGTTTTTAGAGAGGGAGGCAAAAACCCTGCAGATGTGTCCTTATAGAGAGGGAGGGAAAAAACCTGCAGATGTGTCTTTATAGAGAGCGGAGGGAAAAACCTGCAGATGTGTCTTTATAGTGACCAAAGGGAAAAAACCTGCAGATGTGTCTTTATAGAGAGCGGAGGGAAAAACCTGCAGATGTGTCTGTATAGAGAGTGGAGGGAAAAACCTGCAGCTGTATCTGTATAGAGAACGGAGGAAAAAACCTGCAGATGTGTCTGTATAGAGAGCGGAGGGAAAAACCTGCAGATGTGTCTGTATAGAGAGCGGAGGGAAAAACCTGCAGATGTGTCTTTATAGAGGGTGGAGGTTAAAACATGCTGATGTGTCTGTATAGAGAGCGGAGGAAAAACCTGCAGACATGTCTTTATAGAGAGTGGAGGTTAAAACCTGCAGATGTGTCTGTATAGAGAGCGGAAGGAAAAACCTGCAGATGTGTCTGTATAGAGTGGAGGGAAAAACCTGCAGATGTGTCTTTATAGAGAGCGAAGGGAAAAAACCTGCAAATGTGTCTGTATAGAGAGCGGAGGGAAAAAACCTGCAGATGTGTCTGTAGAGAGAGGAGAAAAAAACGTGCAGATGTGTCTTTATAGAGAGTGGAGGGAAAAACCTGCAGATGTGTCTGGATAGAGAGAGGAGGGAAAAACCTGCAGCTGTGTCTTTACAGACAGTGGGGGGAAACTTCTGGTTTCAACTGTATATGGAGGTCACCAGTATACTCCATTAATGTACATAGCTATCTGAACAATGGTAATGGGAAATATCGCTACACTTGCGCGTTACGGCATCAGGATGGAGCGGCAGATCAGGAGCCGGTTACCTCTCAGGTCCAGGTTGAAGTCGTGCAGCCTCCGGATTTCACCCTCCAGCTTATTTTTCATGGCCTTATCTAACGCTTCCCTCTTGGAAGACGACTTCACCAGACTCTCGTAGGCTTCGGAAATCTTCTGAATTTCGGTTTCGAACTAGATAAGAAAAAAGAAATAAATGAATAAATGACTGGTGAGGAAATAAAGGTATCCGGGAGGTGCCGGGATCACGCTGTAAAATGAGCCGCTCTGGCAGACATCCTCGTAATTATCACTCAATTATGCAGCAGAGGCCAAGAAACAAGAAAAATTACTCTGCAAAAAAAACACTGTCTGCGCACTGCGGTTTTGTGGCATTTTTTTCTGCGCAGATTTGTAAAAAACCTTAAGGATTTCCTAGTTCCAGCAAAGTGAATGAGAATCCTGAGGTCTCATACACACATTGCAGATTTTTTTTTTTCCTTGCAGATTTTTTTTCCTTGCAAATTTAATTCTGCCGCATGTCAATTCTTTCAGTGGTTTTGCTGCAGATTTCACTCATACTAATGATAGGGAAAAAAATCTGCACTAAAAATGCATGTAAAAAACTCATTAAAAAACGGCAGAATCACATCTAGGTTACAGAGCGTTTCTCCTTCCAAAATATGCAAAAATGGGGCAAAGATTTCTCCTGCAAATACCTACCAAGCGCACATAGCCTAAGGCTACTTTCACACATCAGTTTTCTGCATTCAGGCACAATCCTTTTGTTTCCTGATCCAAAGGATCCGGCAAAAAAATGTAAAACCGTATCCACCGGATCCGGTTTTTAACGGATCCGTTATGCCGGATGCGTACAAAACCGGATCCGGTGGATACGGTTTGCATCCGTTTTTGCATCCGGTTTGTCCTTTTTTTTGAAGGATCAGCTTTTTTAATTAATTTGGTGCATGCGCAGTTTACAAAAACGGATCCGGCAGCCGCATCCTTTTTTTACCGCATTGCGCTGGATCCGGCGTCCATAGGCTTTCATTGTAAAACACGCCGTATCGCGACGTATCCGGCGCGATGCGGTTTTTTTTGCCGGACAAAAAAACGTTGCAAGACACGTTGCCTCCGGCCGCCGCTTTGATAAATTTTGCCGCATCCGGAAAAAAACGGATGCAACGCAAAGCCATCAGGTACAATCCGGTAACAATGCAAATCTATGGGGATAAAACGGATGCGGTACCGGATCCGTTTAACCCGTTTTATTCCGGATTGTGCCTGATGGAAAAAAACTGATGTGTGAAAGTAGCCTAATTTCACCTAAGATCACTACCAATATACAATAAAGAATGGGATCACAACATCCTCCAAGAGCAGCTTCTCCCGACTATCCCGGGGCCAGTAGGTGATGGACAATGATTTTTCCACGATGATGGGACCTTGGCACATAGCAAAAGTGATAACTAAGGGGATTAGTGAACAAAACAGAGATATTTTGAGTTTATGGACAGAAAACTTCCCAGATCTCAGTACCATTGTCCATTGAAAACCTGTGGTCAATCCTTAAAAAGTGGGAGGAGTTTTCAGTCATTGTACAAGAGGGGGAAGAGGTGAGCTGTGACATCACCTATTGGGAATGGTGGATCCTGTGTTATCTACTGTATATAGAGGTGTTATCAGTCATTGTACAGAAGGTGGGGGTGAGCTGTGACCTCATCTATTGTGAATGGTGAATCCTGTTTTATCTACTGAATATAGAGTTTTCATCAGTCATTGTATAGGTGGAGGGGGAGGTGAGCTGTGACCACTTACTGTGAGTGGCGGATCCTATGTTATCTACTGTATATCAAGGAGTTATCAGTCATTGTACCGGGGGAGGAGGTGAGCTGTGACATCACCTATTGTGAATGGTGGATTTTGTGTTATGAACTGTTTATAGAAGTTATCAGTTATTGTACAGGAGGTAGAGAAAGTGAGCTGTGACATTGCCTATTGTGAATGGTTGATCCTGTGTTATCTACTGTATATAGAAGTGTTATTAGTCATTGTACAGGAGGAGGAGGTGAGCTATAACATCATCTATTGTGAGTGGTGGATCCTGTGTTTTGTATTGTATATAAAGGAGATTTCAGTCATTGTACAGGAGGAGGAGAAAGGGAAAAGTGTTATCACCTATTGTGAATGGTGGATCCTGTGTTATCTACTCTATATAGAAGTGTTATCAGTCATTGTGTAGGAGGAGGAGGAGGTGAGCTGTACATCATCTGTTGTGAATGGTGGAACCTGTGTTTTGTATTGTATATAAAAGGAGTTTTCAGTCATTGTACAGGAGGAGGATGAGGTGAGCTGTGACATCAACTATTGTGAATGGTGTATCCTGTGTTATCTACTGTATATAGAAGTGTTATCAGTAATTGTACAGGAAGAGGAGGTGAGCTGTGACATCAGCTTGTGTAAATGGTGGATCCTGTGTTCTACACTGTAAATGGTGGCATTTACTGTATTTAGAAGTTGCCTTTCAATATAACCCTGTTTGTGCGAATAATGATACTGCTGAAAAGTCATATGTACACAACATGAAGTGTGAGTGTAGCATTAGGCCTAATGACCATTGTGAATTTTAAGGTTTCTAGTGACATAGAAAACTGAGGAAAACAGTATAACAATTAAAAAAATAAATACATTTAACATGATGTTATTTTCTGAGGATTATATTCCCTTTCAAAATGTTGATTCAAAATAGACAATATGTCATGTATCCACAGGATAGGTGATAAAAGTATGATCTCTGAGGGATCCCATCACTGAGAAGTGCTACTGAGCATGTGCGACCCCTGCTGTCCGCTAGGTGTTATAGACAGGTCATGGAGCAGTGGTCACACATGCTCAGTGATGCTTCATCCACATAAGGCCTAAAACACACTTCCGCAAAATAACCGTACGTGTCTCACGTTCCGTTTTTCGGGTCCGTGTACCGTGTTTTATGGGCGTTTCTCTGGTACCTTTGACATCTGTGTGATGGCGTATGCTTGCCGTGTGTGCGTGTGGAATGGCTGTGTATGCGTACGTGTAATGTCCGTGCGCAATGTTCCGTGTGTGATGCACAATGTCGTTGATACATGTCGGCTGACAGCAGACAGAGTTGCGCGATGAGAATGAACTCGGGTGAACTTCACCCGACTTCATTGTCATACCGCGGCTCTGTGTCTGTCGCGTACTGATTAGCGGTCACCCGTGAAGGACTCACCAGTGACCGCTAATCCCCTGAGTGACTGAAGTGAGCAGTGCGATTAGCGCTGCCGTCACTCAGGTTACCCGCGGCCAGCTGGAGTCCTCCCCCCGAGACCGCAACTCACCTGTGACTTCATCGCTGTCACTCGAGCGACTTGCTGTCACAGTTGGAGGATCCAGCGGTGGCCGCGAGTTACCTGAGTGACGTCAGCGCTTATCGCGCTACTCACCTCAGTTGCTGCGTGGAGCTCACAGGAGTGTTCTGCTGCAGCTCCTGTCACCTTCATGTAGCAGAGCTGGAAGCGACGCGGGACCTCCGTGGATTACGCCGGACATGGATGGGTTTTTGGGGTTAAATAAAGTGGTGAATGAGGGTATTTGTTAGTGTTTATTATTGCAAATAAAGGATTTTTTCGGGTGTATGTGTTTATTTCCTTTAACTTACAGATTACTCATGGAAGGTATCTCGGGGAGACGCCTGCCATGATTAATCTTGGACTCAGTGGCAGCTATGGGTTGCTGCCATTAACTCCTTATTACCCCGATTGCCAATGCACCAGGGCACTTCGGGATGAGCCGGGTACAGTACCAGGACTGTCGCATCTAATGGATGCGGCAATTCTGGGTGGCTGCTGGCTGATATTGTTAGGCTGGGGGGCTCCCCATAACATGGAGCTCCCCATCATGAGAATACCAGCCTTCAGCCGTATGGCTTTACCCTGGCTGGTATCAAAATTGGGGGGGACCGCACGTCGTTTTTTTTAAATTAATTATTTATTTATTTTACTGCACAGTATAGACTCGCCCACCGGTGGCTGTGATTGGTTGCAGTGACACAGCTGTCACTCAGCGTGTGGGCGTGTCTAACTGCAACCAATCATAGGCGCTTATGGGTGGGGGAAGCAGGGAATACTAGATTGATTAATGAGCGGACGGCTTTTTCAAATTAATTGAAGCCGCGTATCTTTGGAACAGCTGTTCTTCGCCGCGCTGGTGATCGGGGATCGGTGAGTATGCGACAGGGGAAGATACAGACCGAGCACCAAAGGGATGATGACTGAGAACAGCAGAAAAAAAGGTAAGTATACTGACATTTAACAAAAAAAAAAAAAAAAGCCCGACATCGCTCGTTTAAAAACGCACACAGACGGTACGTGTAGCACACGGACATGCTACGTGTGCCGTCCGTGCAGGCACGGGCCCATTGACTTTAGCAGGTCCGTGCCTGCGTGCTGACCGCCAAAAACGAACATGTCGGCCGTGTGGGAAAACGCACACACGTACTAACCACACGGACACACGTTCCGTGTAATTTTACGTGTGTGTGCCTTCTCCCATAGGTTAACATTTGTCAACATGTCTCCGTGCCGCCGGTACGTGCGAAAACGTACCAAACACGTACCGGAGGCACGGATGTGTGTCGCAGGCCTAAGGGACTTTGAGCCATTGGTCCTGAGTGGGGGGGTCTTACCAGCCGGACCCCTTGCAACCAACAATGAGAGGATTCCTCGGCTCATAGGACCCCAGAGAGTATGGATCATGGCTTGGAGTGAATGAGGGGTTTTGAAAGTGATTATTAAAGGGTAAAATTTAAGAAATATTTTTTTTATTGTTGGTTTTCTAGTTGCATTTTTTTTTTTAGATGGTAAAAATGATATGGAAAAAAATAATATCACCATCCTCATTAATGTCTACATACGATCTATCCAGAAATGTCCTTTTCTACCTTACAGACAAGGGGTCCTTGATTGGGCTCCTGAGCTCAGACCTGCACCAGCACAATGCAGATCCCATATAAACGTTATATACGTCCGTCCGTAATAATGCTGCCGAGGCAAAGAGGATATTACGCACCTGCAGCTGTCAGGGCCCTGCTGTAAAGTTACAATGGCGGCCCTGCAGATAACATCTTCACAGTTTACAGCTCCATTTTGGCTGGAAGTGGCCGTACATTACAGGCGCAGATGAGGTCAGTATAAAACACAGCAGAGAGCCGAGTCGTAGCCATAAGTGACAGGCGCAGTAATCATATAAACAACAGGAGCGGAGAAAATCTATAAAGGAACAGACGGCCAAGGAAAGACGTTAACCCATGACTGTACTCACTCATCTCAAGAAAGGAGCCATCTCCTGCTAAGAAAGGACAGGAAAACAGTGATGGAATAGCGCAAAAATGTCTGCAGAGTGACACCCTTATTGGGGCACCATGACCCCGTTCATGAGGGAAACACTAGGGCGAAACTATAGTGGGTGCAATGTTTGGAGTCACACTCGGGCTGTAACACTCTCCACAGAACCCAATGGACCAAAGGAAGACGCAGGCTTACCCTTAGGGAGAGGGGCTTGACTAAGCGCCCACCGCAAGGCAGACGCCAGGTGCCACTCCCAGGGCAGTGACCGGGACTGTGGCAGCTGACTCCTAGGGCAGGGACGGACACGTGGACAAGCGAACACAGCCACTAGTGTAGAAAGGACTTGCGCGGTAACTGAGGCTGGTGGCACAGCTGAGGTGGATGGACACAGTCTCTAGTATAGCAAGGGCCTTCTGGGTAGAAGAAGCTAGTGGCACGGCTGGGATGGACAGGCACAGTCTCTAGTGTAGGTAGGACCACTGGGGTAGCTAAGGCTGGTGGCACGGCCAGGATGGACAGGCACAGTCTTTAGTGTAGGAAGGGCCTCCAGGGTAGCTGAGGATGGTGGCATGGCCGTGGAGGACGGACACACGGTAATGGAAGCACAGCGGACAAAGGGACCTGACAACTAGCCGGCTAGGGCACAGAACCCCTAACTCAACATGTTGATCAGGCACCTCCCCTAGTGGGAGTGTGCCTTAAGTACCCAGTGCCTCTCAGTGATAGGTTGAAAGGCACTTCTCAGGAATAACAAAGTGGGCCTTTAAGAGAAAGGCAGCGTGACACGCGCACACCCTAGTAGTACTCCCGGAGGACCTGTGCCATGCATACAGGCCAAGGGAAGGGGAAACACCCACGTGTAGGATTGTAGGGATGCCGGGTAGCGTGGTGAGAGCCAGCCACAGCGGTAATTGTGTGTCCCTGCGGGGATGGGAGCGATGCCAGCGCTACACAGGCCCTAGAGACTATTGGGTTCCAAAAAGGTCCCCATTTTGGAAGACCAAAACTATAACCCCCCGGGGGAATTTTAATTTTTGCACTTACTATATGTCAGGACATATTGGTTTTCTTCACACGGGGTATGTTTATAGGAACGAGCAACCACTATTTATGGGGTTGTCCTAATGCGTGCTTGTGTGGCTACTCCAATTATGGTGGCACTGAGATTGGGGCTTATGCAACAATTTATAAACCTTTCCTAAAACCTATTCCAAAAAGAGTGCATCATCCGTGGCTACAACACCAGGTGTCACACTGCAAGATGTAAAAACCCTCTGATGATGGAGGCAGCAGCGGACACAGGAGACAAATGCTCGCCCATGGCTCTTTCTCCATTAGGTACAGCAGGTGGTGGCTCAGAACAGATGGCGCCTTGGGTTCTGCCACCGTTTACTACAATTAATGTCAAGATCTAAACAATTTGGTCCATTACTGCCGTATCCAAAGGCGAGGACCTGGCGCCATGGGTTTTTTTTCAAACAAAATGGGCCTGCGTGTGTTCACAAGCTTTGCGTAAGTGTGTGTCTCCAGTACAGGAAAGTTGGATTATTTGCCCCTTTTCTTCCTCAAAGAAAAACAAAAAATAACCTTCAAGTTTACCTTCTAGGCTTTTAAGATCTCTGCTTGCTGTCAAATGATGGCAACCGTCATTGTTTACCTCCAGTGGATATCTCATACTCGTGTGAGTGACAGACGCCGGGCTCTACACAATGATTATAACGCTGGATTCTCACCGGCTCCTGTCACAGAGGACAGGCTTTTATGCACTGGAAGTAAACAATGACGGTTGCTACCGAGTGAAATGAAGCAGAGATCTTAAAACCCATGCAGAATTAAAAAAGGGTATTGGAAAATCCATAACTTTCAATTATACAACGAGCAAATATTTATTTGCTGAAACTGAAATGGAGTTGTCCAGGCCATGATACTGATAAACAATTAATTTTTATTGATTAAAAACTATACACATATCTTTAAAAACAAATACATAGAACAGACAAATGAGGGAGAGGACTCAGCGGTAGCGAAACGGTCATTGGAGTGTTGGTGAGGGTTTGGCAATCACTTTCTGTATATGACTCCCTGACTAAGCGGTAGCGAAACGGTCGTTGGAGTGTTGGTGAGGGTTTGGCAATCACTTTCTGTATATGACTCCCTGACTAAGCGGTAGCGAAACGGTCGTTGGAGTGTTGGTGAGGGTTTGGCAATCACTTTCTGTATATGACTCCCTGACGAAGCGGTAGCGAAACGGTCGTTGGAGTGTTGGTGAGCGTTTGGCAATCACTTTCTGGATATGGTTTGATCAATTTTGATTGTCTCTGCACTTCTCTTGCTGCTATCATTATACTACCTCATTATATGTATGTGCTGCGCCTGCTATACGTTTATGCACCTGGCACTTTATTCTACACTATAAATATTGGCCTTTACTGTGAAGTGTTGGTGCGGGTTTTGACTTGTTATTTAACCCCTTATATTTTGTTGGCTGCCAACATACTTTGTGTATAGCACATATGTTCATGATTTGAGAGATATATGACCATTGTATATTTTATAAAGCAATACCTATACCCAATTATGTCCTCTCCCTCATTTGCCTGTTCTATGTATTTGTTTTTAAAGATATCTGTATAGTTTTTAATCAATAAAAATGAATTGTTTATCATATCATGTTCATGGAATATTTTTGAGGGCAATACATGCTTTGTATTCCTGAGCTTAACCTTGTTGTAGGTAATTTCTGGGATGAATATCTCTCTAATTATAGGTATTGTATGATACTGATGACCATGGAAAGTTATGAAAGTTGTAAGTGGCTTCCAAACCTCAGCTTTAACCCAGTCTATTTTCCTGCCTTCATCTGCATTGATATCAGAACTTATTCATTTGGAGTACAGATGATGGCAGTGATGGGTCAGCACTCAGCTCCTGTGTCACTAAAGCGGGCTTCACATGCTGTGACATCGCTAACGAGATATCATTGGGGTCACGGAATTCGTGACGCACATCCGGCCTCGTTAGCGTCGTCGTTGCGTTTCACAGCTACGAACGACTGTTAACGATCAAAATTACTTACCTTATCGTTGACGCGTCGTTCAAATCCCAAATATTGTTGCTGTTGCAGGACGCAGGTTGTTTGTCGTTCCTGTGGCAGCACACATTGCTATGTGTGACACCGCAGGAATAACGAAAAACACCGTACCTCCGTCCTCCAGCAACGAGGTGGGCGTGTCTTATCTTCGGCTGCTTTCCGCCCCTCCGCTTGTATTGGACGGCTGCCGTGTGACGTCGCTGTGACGCCGCACAAACTGCCCCCTTAGAAAGAAGGCGGTTCGCCGGTCACAGCGTCGTGGCTAGGCAGGTAAGTACGTGTGACAGGTCCTAGCGATGTTGTGCGCCATGGGTTTCCTCAGGTTTCCTCCCACACTCCAAATACATACAAATAGGGAATTTAGATTGTGAGCCCCAATGGGGACAGTGTTCCTGATGACTGTGAAGCGCTGTGGAATATGTTAGCGCTATATAAAAATAAAGATTTATTTATTTTTATTTTAAAAAAGTGATTTGAAGAATGTTATAACTTCTCATGTTGAGAACAAAAATGATTAAAAAACATGAAGGTTTAGTGTGAATATACCCCAATCAAGTAATACTAATGTTGAAAGGGCACTCCACGATCTGAGCAATAAGGTGTAAAATTGGAATTGTTTCATGTGAGCTAAAAATATAAGCAAAGAAAAATATGAACAATTCTGACTTTCATCCTTTTGCGTTTTTTTTTTTTTTTTAGACATTAGTCATACTGTATCACCACAAGAAAACTCCTCTCCGGCAGTGGATCGGTTAACTTGCGGTAACCATGGCAACGGGATATAATAAGATTTGCCTTTTTTGCAGAATGCCTGCGGTTTCTTCAGTCCTGCAAAAGGTAAATACAACGGCCCCCATAACATCCCCCTGATCCAGCACAGAGCCGGCCTTTCATGTCCGGGCTATAAACATCCCCGGCACGTGAGCGCATCCAGAATATCTGTGAGTGCGGCTTTTGTCTGCGGCGGCGGCGGCATGTGAAGGGAGGTCGGACACGGCCACAACATGTTCATGTTTCTCTGAGGCTCGGCAATTTCCTTTCAAACTCCCTGTGTTCATTGATGGATCCTGGGGACGGCCCTCTTCCCACCGCCCACACGGTAAATTTGGCCGGCACGATCATTAACCGCACCGAGGAAGTCAACCAGCGCTTATAAGATAACGCTGCCCTTAAAGGGAACCTCTCAGTTGTCATAAACACTATTTTTTTTTTCCTTACTGTTAATGCCACCGTTCTCCTGAATCCGGCGATGTTTTTCTTTTGCTTCTGCTCCTTTCCGTTTCTGAGATATGGCACCTTCTTCCCTGTATACAAATATAGCATTGTTAGCCAACTGGGCGTGATCCCCAAGAAGAGTTGATGACCACACCCACTTATCTAACAAGAATAGACTAACTGGAGGCCATATCTCAGGAACGGAAAGGAGCAGAAGCAAAAGAAAAACATCGCCGGATTCAGGAGAACAACGGCAATCACACCAGGTAACAAAAAAAAAATAAAAAAATACATTATGATGATAAGTGTCAGCTCTCTACTCTTATAACTATACACGGCAGTTACCAAACGCCATATTGGCATGTTAAAAGCTAAGTCTCAACAAATCTATTCAAACATTGGGAGGCATTGACTATAGTTGTGTCCTGGTGGGCAAAAAAGCCCCACTGCCATGTGGGAAGACACCAATATTATAAATGACATGATAGAGGAGGGCCTAATTACAGATTTTGCACTGGAGTCCATGACCCAATTGTGCACAAGTGGGACATTTATTTAGAGGAATTAACCATGCCGTCTGATAATTATAAGATGGATGTATTATATTGTCACAAGCCACAGAATAAAAGACCCAACGTTCAAAAGACCTATCTAGAGAGGACCAGCGCCCTCCACCTTCACACCACGCAACTATGACCAACTTTCCCTAACGGGCAGGCAGACAGCTGCGCTCCTATAAACTCCATGTGTTCACACCTTACCAGCTGACCCCATAAGTGGGGACTGTATGGCACCTGTTAGGCCTCATTCAGACACCATAGAACACGTGCCCGTTACAATCTATGGGGCAGTTCACATATTCTGATGTCTGTAAATAAAAAATTGGAAGACTTTTCCGGATAAGGAAGAAGCCTTTATAAGAGGTTTCACAGCACTGCTGGCAACTGAATGACAGAAGTGTATAAAAGATTGAATTCTGTATCAAAAAATATACTTAGTTCATTTTGTACCACAAAACATACAATATGGACAAACATGCTTCCTCCAAGTTATCAGCAAAGTGACAGAGCACAGCAACAGAACATGACCGCCCTCTGTGAGCTTCAGAGAATGAGCAGCGCAATGAGTGGTTATGTCACTCAGGATATTTGCGGTCACAGCTGGAGGTTCCCATGGTCCTTCATCTGTGATCACAGGTAACCTCATCTTACGTCACTCAGTTCAATGAGGTCAGGTTACCTGCGATCACAGGTGAAGGACCCCGGGAAACTCAGGCTGTGACCGCAAATAACCTGGGTGGCTGCAGGCTGCTATTTTTAGGCTGGTGGGGCCCAATAAACATGGGCATCCCCAGCCTGAAAATACCAGATCCCAGCTGTTGGCTTTATCATGACTGGGTATCAAAATTGGGAGGGACCACACACAATTTTTGTTTAAATTATGTATTAAAATACAGTGTTTTTTATTATTTTTAAAGCCGCATGCATTGCCTCTTATTTTGATACACAGTCAAGATAAGTGCTTGATTGGGGGCTGCAGCCTGTAGCCGGATGCTTTATCTGTGCTGGGTATCATAATACGGAGGGACCCTAAGCCAATTTTTGTATTTATTTCTTTTTACAACAATAGAGATGCATACACAGCGCCTCTGCTTGGTTGCAGTCAGATATGCTGTCACACAGGGTGGAGGCGCGTCTGTCTGCAACCAATCAGAGACTGGTACAGATAGTAGCAAATTGATAGATGGGATAGAGAAAGGGTAACAGGCTGGTACTAGATCCACCAACCAGCCTGTCAGTATCCACTACATAACAGCAGTGTATAAAATATTGTATGCGGTATTAAAATATACATTATGTACTTATTTTATTCATTTTTAGCAAAGTGTTAATCCAACCAAGTGATTTTAGACAATTGTGTCACAAAGAGCACCTTACCCAACAACTAAAGTCTTTGACTTATGGCCTCTGGGAACGACACTAGCCGCAACCAGTCTGTCAGTATCAACTAAATGACAGCAGTGTATAAAATATTGTATGTTGTATAAAAATATATCCAGCATATACTTATTTTATTCATTTTCTGGAAAGTGTTAATCATCCAACCAAGTAATTTTAGACAATCTGGTCACAAAGAGCACCTTACCCAACAACTAACGTCTTTGACATATCGCTTCTGGGAACAACCCTAGCAGCAACCAGTCTGTCAGTATGAGGGGCCAAATTGATAGACGGGATAGAGAAAGGGTAATAGGCTGGCACTAGATCCACCTTAAGTTGTAAAATAGACATGAAAGTATGCCAGGCCTGGGCTAATGTGCCTAAAATGGATGGATGGGGGTAAGTTATGCCCCCCAGGCTATATACAGGGAGGTGGAGAGACTCTTGAACAGTTCGAGTTTCACAGAATTTATGCTCTTTCCAGGTTTGGGGGGATACTGTCACGCTCCCCGGGTCCCCTGCCTTGCTTCCCGGCTCCCCTGCCTCGCTCCCCGGCTCACCTGCCACGCTCCCCGGCTTCCCTGCCTCGCTCCCCGGCTCCTCTATCAGGCGTTCCCCGCTCCACAGCCTCCAGCCCCCATCACCTGCGCTCCCCAGGCGTCTCGGTCCCCGCTCCCGGCGCCCGTCGGCAGCTCTGCTCCAGGCCAGCTCCCCTGCCTCCTGTTCACCGCTCCCTGCCCTGGCTTCTGGCACCCGGGCCTCGCGCATGCGCATTATGGCGCGCGCGCGGTCATTGACCCTTTCTTAAGGGGCCAGTGTCCTCCAACAGGATATTGAAGGATCAGGTACTGGGTATATAGGGGGATCCTTTCCAAGTGGGCGGGGCCTGTTCTTCGTGTTTTCTAAGCTAGGAGTCAGGTCTCCTTGTGTCTGTGATATACTCACCTATCTCTCTCATAGAGCCGATCCTGCCTCGCCAACCGGTCCTGACGATACCCGAACCCCGAACGGTGACGGCCTGCCATCCCGTCAGCTCCTGCCATCTCCGATCCCTGTGGTGACCCGTCTTCTCGCTCCATTGGTTCCGGACTCTGCCTGACGACATCTCGGCCTCCGAACCTGAGCTCCGTCACCCGGACTACCATCAGAGACCCCGTGGTCCCAGGGACTTCTTTACTCCACTCCTCTAAACGGACTGTCCTGCTAGTGCTCCGGCTACCGGGCACCTTGCCTTCGGTGAGGTGTTCAGCCCAGTGGATCCACCTCCTGGGTCTGCCCGTCCACCTGGCCCTAACAGATACATAGTTAATAATAAGGGTCCTGGGTCTTTTCCAAGAGTTTTCTGACTTAATTCCTCTATTTTATGTAGGTTTTTAATGATCCCAATTCAAAGAGCAATACTGGGAAGCCATCAGACAAGGCACGATCCCAAATGTGCGGCGTTACCTCTGTGAAGACGAAGCTGCGATCAGAGCAGCAACTCCCAGATGTTACTACGGGCAGAAAAATAAACTTAGTTTGGAAACGTCCTCCAAGTAGTAAACACTTTTCGGGGATTTCAACACTTCTCTAAGCTTTCAAGCGACTGAAGCCAAGAGAGAGGATCTGATAAATCCGAGCAGTTACACACTGGGAAAAGGGTCACTGTATATTTGCCATTCAGAAATCTTGGAGAGTAGGGCGACACCTTGTGCAAGTAATGGTGGCCAGAGAGGTTATCAACCAGCAGCGGAAAAAAAAATGCGTACAATAAACATAAAGGAGAAAATTAATCATTCATTTTTCAACAATTTTTGGATGTAAAAAAAACTCAAAAAATTGGGACACAAAATACAGTGATGCAATTCTATTATTAGGTTTTCATCACACAAGTTTTATAACCTTTTTTGTGACTTAAGCATAATTTTGTGACAGAAAATGTACTTTACTTTTCTAACAAATGTAAGTGTTCTGGACCTTTTTTGGAAGCTGCAATTAGTTTTTGGAAAAAATAAATCAGTAAAATGCTTTATTCCTGGATCGTGCGGGTAATAAGCACTTTTGCAATTTACTGCTTATTAAAATTTGAAACTGTTCTTGAGATATTAACTCTTTTCTGTTGTGTACAGATCATTGCCTAGGAGTCACGCTAGGTACGGGGGAGTACCAAGAGAACGGCAAAAGGGAGGGGAAGGGGAACCCTGCGTCAAGGGAAGGGGGTGGTGGTGACCCCTGACCAAACCTACTGCTGCTCCCTGGGGTCCATCACCACCCTAGACAGGTTCCATACCTATGCGCCAAGCTGGATACCTGACCTTAGGTTCCCTAGTGCTGGACCCTAAATAGGGAATGGATGGGATGAGCTCTTTGTCAACCCCACTAAACACTAAAGACACAAGGAGGGCACATGGGGAAAAAGCATAAACTACTTATCCACAAATGACTCAAGAAGAAGTTCAGCAAAGTTTCAGCAACAATACCACAGATGAGTGCAAGCCACCTGCTTGCATCCAGAGCTTGAATTAACTAAATATTACCAGCACAAGTCCAGGGAAAATAAGAGTATTTAAACCCAAAGGGAAATACAGATGATTAGCAACCGAAGGCAATAGGAGCTCCACAAGGTCCTAGAGGGAATAGGATGAAAATCCAGCACAGGACACACCTGGTACACTAATTACTGACAGCAGGAACAATAGAAAGTCAGGGAGCATTTTGCGTAGCCAAACGCTGTGACCTTCTATTGCTGGATACCACAGAACTGTGTCACCCATGACATTGAGTGAACTGGAGATCACCAGCAAAAGTCAAGGGAAAATGAGAGTATCAAAACCCAAAGGGAAATACAGATGATTAGCAGCTGAAGGGAAGAGGAACTCCACTGGGTCCTAAAGGGAAAAGGATGAAAACCCAGCAAAGGAGATACCTAGTAAACTAATTACTGACAGCAGGAACAATAGAAAGTCAGGGAGCATTTTGTGTAGCCAAACACTGTGACCTTCTATTGCCGGACACTACTGTACTGTCTGTCACCAGTGACAATGAGTACACTGACTATCACCAGCAAAAGTCAAGGAAAAATGAGAGTATCAAAACCCAAGGGGAAATACAGATTATTAGCAGCTGAAGGGAAGAGGAGCTCCGCTGGGTCCTAAAAGGAAAAAGGATGAAAACCCAACAATGACAGCAGGAATAATAGAAAGTCATGGAGCATTTTGCACAGCCAAATGCCGTGACCTTCTATTGTCGGACACCACAGGACTCTCCGTCACCCGTGAAATACCTGTGACACTAGGTGACCGACCACTGATGCTGTCTAGCTTGTAAATAGGATTAGGAGGCAAGAGTGCGCTCCAGCGATACTGGGCAGTTTCAAAACAGTGATCACAAGCTCAATTGAAAGGAGCTTGTAAGCACAGCGCAAGTGGTGGTCGGTCTCCAAAGCAACAAGCTGTAAACAAAAGGAAAGTGTTAATATCTCAAGAACGGATGACAATTTTAATAAAGGGTAAATTGAAAAAGTGCTTGTATTTACAAGCACTATCCGACAATACCCATTCATAAAGATGGGAACAACCCTTTAAATTGCTGAATATCACGTTCTAACCTAGACACAACATACCTTCTGGAGTTTGTCCGCCTTCTCGTAGCAGACTTCTAGGTATTGCCTCAGGGTGCTGTTCTCCTTAGTTAATATCTCCATCATTTGGTGCGCACGTTCCACAAAAGCCTCAGGGGGAAGCTGCTGGCCCAGAGACAGAGATGGGGAGGGGGTGAGATGTGAAGCCATGGTCATTGCCGAGTGCAGGGAGCTGCTGACTGACGACACTTGAGATGACATAGGACTGTGTGGCTGCAATGGCATGGAGGTGAACGGCATCGGAGGCTGCTGCCGGCTGCAAATAAAAGCAAACAGTGAGCCCGGCGACCGACAGGAAAATATATTTAGACAATGCTGAAATGGAACAGATTTTTTACATGAGCATGGAGTTGTTTTAATTGGCCACGTGACTTAGGGATGCTGAGAGCCAATCTGTCCCAGCAATTAACTCTCTGCTGTGATATGCACCAAGCTTACTTAGATAAGGCCGTGTTCACACTTGTGGGCTGTTTGCTTTTGTATGACGGAGAAAGAGAAAAACTGCAAAAGAGTGATTAAGGTACCAAAAATGCAGGTAAATATGATAACGGTCTCTTTCAAAATACATTTTTACACCATTCCCGCCATGTGTGAAGCTTTAAGTGACCGTATTATATTCCCGCCAGAGGTCTAAAGACTAGTCTAAAAACTTTTGGCCAAGTCAAGCCAACTGGTTAGATTGCAGACAGACTCAATCAACTATTTTTTCTGTAAAGCCCAAGATCGAGTGCACAAAAAAAGTGACTAAGGGGTACTTTGCACGCTGCGACATTGCTAGCCGATGCTAGCGATGCCGAGCGCGATAGTACCCGCCCCCGTCGCACATGCGATATCTTGTGATAGCCAACATTATCGCTACGGCAGCTTCACACGCACTTACCTGCCCTGCGACCGTCGCTCTGGCCGGCGACCCGCCTCCTTCCTAAGGGGGTGGGTCATGCGGCATCACAGCGACGTCACACGGCAGACGTCCAATAGAAACGGAGGGGCGGAGATGAGCGGGACATAAACATCCCACCCACCTCCTTCCTTCCGCATTGCCGGTGGAGGCAGGTAAGGAGATGTTCCTCGCTCCTGCGGCTTCACACAAAGCGATGTGTGCTGCCGGAGGAACGAGGAACAACATCGTATCTCCTATTGGTGCGACATTATGAAAATGTCCAACGCTACACACATCACCGATTTACGGCGCTTTTGCGATCGTTTATCGGCGCATCTAGGCTTTACACGTTGTGACGTCGTTACCGGCGCCGGATGTGCATCACTTTCGATTGACCCCGACGATATTGCAGTAGCGATGTCGCATCGTGCAAAGTACCCCTAAGAGGTGCCACAAATAATGATGCTGGTCTAATGAAACCCTCTTCAAAAGGAGAAGGCTACCCAAAACCATTCCCCAGGGAGAAGGCCACAGCGAGGGTCAGGGACTAGTAGCCTCCCTTAGCCGAAGCCCAAGGAAGCCCAATCTTGCCCCCAGCATCTGCACTGGCTGCCACCCAAGATGAGAACGACTGTTGACTTTCCTCCCGGGAGAGGACAGTCTGGGGATCAGTGGGGAGCAGAACCTGAGGGCCCACTGGCCTTATGCTGGGAATCCTTCACTCTCCTCTCTGGGATTCAGTGGGCAGTGGAACTTAAGGGCCTTATACTCCCCTCCTAGACTTGTCAAGAGAGGAATCCAAGAAGGGTCCACAGCCTAACAAAATCCTAAAAACAGGACACTCGTGAAAAGTGACAGGGCACATAGTGAAGAAATAATACTTTAAATAAATAAGTGAGGGATCCCCAGCACAGTGCTGGCGAGACCTCCCACCGGGAATGTAAAAATTCCCCTCTCTTTGACCGAAGGCCCGGAGTAAGGGTGTGAGCTATAAGAATGAACTAAGAAATGCTAGTGGAAAACGTGTCATAATTTGTGGATTTCAAATGCCCAGTGAATTAAGGCACCCTAGGGTCACCACTCCTGGGGCACTTCGCACCTCGGAATTTCAAACTTAGGAAGGGGTTGTCCACTACTTTTACATTGATGGCCTATCCTTACGATAGGTCATCAAGGTCTGCTCGGCCGAGGTCCGATACTGCCTCCTATTAAGGAGAAGACAGTTGCGGGCACTATCAGAGGGCGGAGTAGCTCCGGAACTGAGCATTTCTGGAAGCCTGCTGCCACCGCCGGGATGGGAACAGCTGATCGGTGGGGGGCCGGGTGTCGGACCCTGGCCGCTCACACATTGATGACCTATCCTAAGTATAGCCCATCAATGAAAAAGTAGGGAACAACCTCTTTAACTCAAGCTAACTGCTTCAATCTTGAAGGGCCATGGTTTCCACCGAAAGACTATTTGAGCCAACCGGCGAACAAACAAGCGCATTGTACCCAGTGTGTATAATGGATCATTCTGCTATGGCAGATGGATGCAAAACTGTCTTTTCGAACGATAAAAGATTTTATTTTAGCCAGAAGGCCGAGAAGTGACAAATCGAATACATTTTTAGGATGGACAATGCAAATCTTCCATAGTTCCCTGGGAGAATGGAACACTAGGGAGCAGGTGAAACCACCACATTATTCACTGTCTATCAGAGTGGTGGTCGCACATGCTCACTACCAAATCTCACTTATTCATGCTGCATTATATGTCTTTTGCATTGATGCCTGAAACAATATATGGACATCTGCTCTCCCTATACAATAATGTAATGCTACCCAAAAAGTGGTCCTTCGAAGAAACTTGTGCCCATACGCACAGTGATCTGCCAGCAGCATGTGATAGAGCAGAAGACGCAGAGAAGATTAATATACAGTTTTATGAGAAAATATACAGTATTGGTTGTTTTAATCTGTGCTTATTCTGTGCTTCAGTCCAGTGGGCGGTCCTACTCATTAATTGGCAGATATTCATGTGGACCCGCCCAATGGACTCAAGCACAAAATAAGCACAGATTTACATAAATAAAGTTGACGTTTTAGCTGAATATTTTCACACAAAACAATATATCAATCGGCTCAGTTCCTCCTGCTCTATAACAAAATGTGCAAGGTTCTAAATCATTAAAACATATATTCTTTATTAAATAACATTATAATTATAACATAAAAATAGACATAACAAGTCATAAATATAAAATACTAAAGGTCGGAGAGTGATAATAAAAAAAACTGGCTTTTGTGGGTTATAGTGAGGGCAATCACAGTATTAAAGACGGATACTTAAAAGGGACAAATCAAAATAACAAGTACATTCAAGTGAATAAGGAGAGAATAATATTACGTGAATGTCCACATATTGATAATAATGAATAGTGGCATCACTATAAAAAAATGCACCCGACGTACGTTTCGCATACAGTTTTGTGATCCTCTGACAAAGCTTGATGCGAAACGTACATCAGGTGCATTTTCTCTTTGATAATGATAATAATGAATAGTGGTATCACTATATAAACTTTTACAAATATATTATTCTTGTATGTACTTTAAAGGGCTTTAACTGACACAGCACTTGCTATTTTGGCCCCTATATGTATGTTCAGTTCTTTCCACTCATGTAGGTTTTCTTAAGGTTCCCTTATAAAGTAAAAAGGGAAGAACTATGGATAATAATACTATTTCGTTTCTGTACCCGCTCATATTTATTATCTTTATTCCTTGCCAGACTATCTTCAATTAATAATCTGAGTGACATAGCTCCCATGTCCTGGCTGATCCAGTTGGATGAATAGGATTTTTCTTTTTTTACTTTCTCTTATACTATATTTTTGGGCTGGTGATGTTCTGGGTCATAGAGCATGTGAGAGGGGGAAGTCTAATCTTTCACTTTTATGAGAAAGCGGTCATTTGGCAGAGCCAGCGGGTGACTATTAATGGGACATGATTATAAAAAAAAAGGAAAAAGGAGACTCCAAATTGAAGTCTACCTTACAGGGGTATGCTGGGGAGATAAAAAATTCTTCTTCTGTCCCTGCCCTCAAAAATTATAAAGATGAGATGCACACTGCTGTTCCATATCCTCACACTACCTGTAATTCAGTGACACTGGAGCTGCTCCTTGGTGCTCCTCCTACCCTCTGGGACGTTACGTCACACATCAGGGTGCGAGACCTGCTCCATTCTGATGGTAACAGCCAGCCCCCAATAATATCTGCTTCTGTTCTGTCCTAGAGCAGGGGGCATGATGGGGGCATAGCCATGCCCCTTGGACTGTAGGAAAGCAGATCTTATCAGGGGGATAACTGTTACCAACAGTATGGAGCAGGCCAGGCCTCCTGATGTGTGATGAAACGTCCCAGAGGGGAGGGGGAGCACAAAAGAGCAGCTCCAGCGTTACAGTGAATTACAGGTAGTGTGAGGATATGGAACAGCACTATGGATCTCATCTTTATAGTTTCCGAGGGCAAAGACAGTAGAAACATTTGGTATAATGCCACATTTGTAACACTTTTCAAAGAAGAATGGCATTACCTGGTGACATTATATTCTGGAGGAGGCTGGTACCGGAGGACGGGCACCTCGGTGCGGGATGGTTGTGAGGTGGGGTAAGGCTTCATCATTTCATGTACCATCAGGTTCTGTTGATCATTGTAAAAGTGTCCTTGTTCCTGAATTCTATTCACAGGAGTTGGTGCCTGTTTCACCTTGTGGGGATAATCAGGTGGAGGTCCTCTTTGCTCTGCACCTTTGCCAAAACTTGGAGCTGGAGATGGAGCCCCATGTCGAAGTACTTTAATGCTGCCCGAGGAGTGTTGTTTAACTCCGTTCCTCTCGAGTGACAACATAATCCTCTCACTCATCGAGCGAACATGACCCTGCTTGAGTTCTTTAAGTGCCTCATCTTGGTGAGCCTGTCCACTGTTGGCTCTACTGACAGTCGGCCTTCCTTCAGTTTTGGATTTATGGTTGGCCACAATGCCGGCAACATAAAACCCCGGCCCCATAGGTCCAGGTGGCTGAGCTCTAAAAAACTGGGATTGAGCCTTGGCTTCCTCGTAGGTTGGCAGTTCCTCGTTATTTTGTTGGGGTTGAGATGTCCTCAGGGTTTTCTCCATCACAGTGTTGTCCACCTGATGTTCTTGCCCCTGTGGTTCTTGCCTTGCTGACTGGCCGACCATTTGTGGGTCTTCTTGTGTTAGGTTTTCAGTAGATGAAACAGAATTCGTGGGGATATTGGTTCCTGTGGCTTGTTGTATAGCCAGAAAGTTCATATTCTCGTTGGGATTTCCATATCTCAACTGTTCTTGGATCAAGCGCCGAAGAACGGTTCCTGTTGAAACATCTTCAGAACCTCGCATTTCCACTTCCTGTATCCGGTGAAAGTCCTGAGGTATGAAGTTGGACCTTTGTTCTTCTTTGAAAAATTCTTTGAAAAATAAGAAAAGAAAAAAATAAACAAAAATAAATCAAAATTCTAACTACATGGAAGACTAATTATATGTAGCTTATCTTCGGTCAAATGTCTTGACCGCAAAGCTAAGCAACGTTTCATTCACATTGTTCTCAGATTCCGTCATACTTGAAACCAGGAATCAGATTTTCACAAAACCCTTCACCCAAGTAGTTCCATGACAATGCGCTGATATAGATTATAACTTACCACCTGCCTGTTCTTTTAGGACGTCTGGTGACTCGATGCCTACGGATGATTGCTCATTGCTGCTGGCATACAGAGGACAGTCTTGATAAACACAGACATTCTCATCACAAGGTATGGTGACACGGTGGTTGTAGTATACTGTGGAGGCACCTGAAACAAGACAATAGGGAACTTTTATCAATGGTACCATCATTAAACATAAATGCCACCTTCAACATATACAAAGACCTTTAGGCAACGATAATGAATTTATAGTCCACATTTTGGATGGAATACCAACATCCTTTAATGTTCAGTTGAACTTCATTGGGTTCCAATCATGGAATTCCAAGAAATCGGGAGAGTTTAATTGGTGTGATATAAACTCAAAAACGTCTGAAAATGGCAGCACAAGGCAGAGCAGAGACAATGTGTTTTAAGGAGTGATGGGCGAACCAGGACTGTAAAATTCCTGATCCATACCGGATATCTAGTATCCGTGCACTGAGCCCAAACACTGAGTTCTCAGGGAATTCCGTGTAACTATCCAGATTCGGCCACCCAGATAATTTAAAAAAAAAAAAAGGAAAAAGGGTGCGACAATTCTGGACAGCTGCAGGCTGCTATTTTTAGGCTGAGGTAGCCCAATAACCATGGGTCTCCCATGCCTGAGAATACCAGCCCCCAGCTGTCAGCTTTATCATGGCTCGGTATCAAAAATGGGTGGCCACATGCTGTTTTTTTTTTTTAATTGTTTATTTAAATAATTAAAAAAAAAAACGCATGGGGTGCATCTTATTTTGATGCACAGTCAAGATAAGCATAAGGCTGGGGGCTGCATCCTGCACCAGTATACTTTATGGGGGGACCCTACGCCAATTTATTTATTCATTTTTACACCACTATAGAGCCAGAGACAGCGTGTGTGATTCCAAGCAATCACGGACGCTGTCACACAGTGTAGGGGCGCGGTCTCACTGCAACCAATCAGAGACACCGGGACTGCTGGTGGGTGAAGAAGTGAATATGTATGAGGGTAATGAGCGGCCCCGGAAGTAGTGTTACAGCTGCGCAGGAGACTCGGCAAGTATAATACTCTTGCTCCAATCCTCCTAGCCCTTTTTACCACCATTTTAAAGCACAATACTCAGGTCCCGAACAACTTATATGGGGATCGGCATCCGGGCAGATATTCAGAATTAATTATGGTCCCGAACCAGGTTTTGGGTTTCTTTTTAAATCCGGTTGGACCCGCTGATCCCGAATATCTGTGGATTTGCCCATCTCCACTTACAAGCTAACATAGCATCATGAATCAAATGTTATCTTACAAAATAGATTTCTAACTGTGACCAGAACTAGACAGACACCTCAGAGGAACCACTAACATTGGAACCCATGGGAGATCAGTAGTGGGCAAGGTGACCAGGGTGGAACAGGTCACTTGCTTACAGATGCCAGGTGGAGGGTTTACTTTCGAGAAGAACTAACCTTTCAAGATTTCTAACATAATTTCCTGATGTTGGAATAACTTCTTGTACTTAATCCTCCATATTTTGAGAACCTCAGGTTGGCTTCTTCTAGACACGACCTTTCAAAAATGTGTCTCTGGGTTTTTCCTGATATAATCCCGCCGTACGTCTACCTTCAATCAAAGCCTTATAAAAGATGCATAGCCTTTTCCTGCTCTCATACAGATGCAGCATATCGAAGGCTTCATGTTTGATTCTTGCAAGGAAATCCCTGCGGAGAGGATTAATACTCTGATGCGTGGTCCTGACTGCCAAAACTGACTTACAAAACATCGGTAATAGACGGCACAAATAATTCCGATCTGGGACTGTTGGGCACCAATGAGAAGGCAACTGCCTAGAATACTAAAGCTAAGTAATAAAGATCTATAGGAAATGATGGAAGCTATGAGATGGTAAGGTTAGAGGAGAACAACAGCAATGTAAAACATGAGGGAGAAGGAGAGAATCAGTCTTAAGGGGGCTTTACATGCAGCGACATCGCTTGCGATTTCGGATGTGCGTCACGGAAGCCGTGACCCCGGCGATATATCGTTAGATACGTCGTTGCGTGTAAACGGGGCCTTAAGCCACCGAGGGGACTACCATTTCAACCAAAACTAAAGTTAGCACAGCAGGTTGATCAGCGCTCATTTAAAGGCCCATTCACACAATGTAAAGCCAACTGTAAGGGGACAGAATATTAGCACGATCGCTATGTCCCCATGCAGCATGCATTTTGTCAGCAGGACATCCCATGTTTACAAGGAGCAACGTGCCGCCAACACTGATGATTTAATGACTTCCTGAATGATCAAATCAACTAACCATCAGACATTTTTTGGTATGTTTACATGGGCTAATGGTTGGGAAGCAGCGTTGCAGGAGCGAGGGGACTCCTGGCAAGCGGCCAGGACAATGGGAAAACCAGGGAAGCAATACAGCGGAAGGCCCTGATGCTAGGGTGAGGGGTCACCTTCTAACATTTACCTGAGGCTGATTCCTGTACTCCCTAACGTCCCTAGATGGGACTTTCCCCCCCGTGCGTCGTCACGTGTCTAGGCCCTTGCTGGCCCTGAATTTACCCTGACTAGTAAAGGCCAGCAAGGTGCTGGTCTCGCAGACAACATAAGAAACATAAGACAAATATGTGGGGAAACACACAACAAATAACACTTTACGGCTTCTCCAGCAGGAACTTCTCAGCTGCAACTGAAATGACACCTCAGCTTCTACAGAAACTGGTTCATTAAACATGGACCGCATAGATTACACTATAGCCAGCATAGGGAGAAGTGGATATTTATAGCAGAAGGGAGTGGCTGCAGCTGGAATTACAACTGAGTCTGATCCCTGCCCTCTCTAATGTACCTAGACAAATCCTTCCCCAGTGCGCAGTCACATGCCTAGGCCCTTGCTGACCCTGAACTCACCCTGACTAGTAAAGGCCAGCACTCATCCTGACTACTAATCTCGCCGCTGCAAGAGGCCAACAAAAGGAACATAAGACAAACATGTGGGGAAAAACGCAAGAAATAACACTCCACAGCTTCTACAACAGAAACTTCTCAGCTGCAGCGACACCTGAGCTTCTCCAGAGACTGGCTCATTAAAAGTGGACTGCATATATTGAACTATAGCTGGCATAGGGAGGAGAGCATTTTTATAGCAGAAGGGAGTGGCTGCAGCTGAGATTACAAAGGAGGCTGATGACTGCCCTCCCTAATGTACCTAGACAGGTCCTTCCCGTGTGCGCCGTCATGTGCCTAGGCCCTTGCTGACCCTTAATGCATCCTGATTAGTAAAGGCCAGCAAGATGCTAGCCTCGCCACTGCAAGAAGACAACACTAGGAACGTAAGACAAATATGTGGGGAAACACGCAACAAATAACACTCCATGGCTTCTCCAGCACGAACTTCTCAGCTGCAACTGAAGCGACCCCTCAGCTTCCACAGAGACTGGTTCATTAAAAGTGGACCGCATTGATTGAACTATAGCCGGCATAGGGAGGAGTGGCACTGTGGTACTCACGGCACTGTGGTACTCACTCTGAAATTTTCTGGCCGGACACCTCCGGCGGTAACAAGGCGCACCTCTACCCAACGGCAGAGCGGTAAGATCCTGTTCGTGACGCCAAGTTGTCGCGGGCGGAGGAGGGGACGCCGCGCTCTCCCACTGCTCGGGTCCGGCTGCCGCTGCTGCTGCGGCCTGCTGCTGCTCGGTGGCTCGAGCGATGGGCCGGATCCCGGGGACTCGAGCGGCGCTCCTCGCCCGTGAGTGAAAGGGGATTGGTTTTTGGGATGGTTTATTGTCCGTGACGCCACCCACGGTTGTGGTGATTGTATGGACACCACCGCTGCTCTGCATGGGGATCCCGGGAGCGGTGACAGGGAGCAGCAAAGTTGTTAGTTCTCCCCTCCGTGGGTAGGGGGTGGTTGTCACGGGGACCAGTGATGAGGTGGGTGATGAGGGATGGCGGGGCCGGTGCAGGGCTTGGTGGGGTGCAGGGACGCGGGGGGGCTGCGCTGTGCCTCACGGCACTGTGGTACTCACTCAGCCTGAGACGGGGACACAGTTCTCGGTAAAACACATGGCTGGAAAGACGGTTCCCACGGACGGCTGCAGTTGCTGTTCCCCAGTAGTTGACGGTGACGGTCCCTTTTCCTGCACCTGAGATGATGATGGTAGCGATGGGTTCCCACCGGTAACCCGCTCCCCGGCTTGGTTAAGGGCCAGAGGAGCCCTACTTTGCCCGCAGGCGCTGGCCCTGAGAAACTGGTGCCCTGGCGGTGGCGGTGTCTCTCTCTAACGGTCGGACTGTTGCCTTCAATCGGGACTTGGTTGTTGGGAGACCCAGAGGTCCCCTTCACTGACGGATTTGGCAAATTATGGCGACTCCTAGCCTTGCCGGGATCCGAAAGGCCCCTGCCAATGGTGCTGACTGCTCTTTGTATACCGCTCCGGTACCGCCGGGCCACCACCCGTCCGCGGTCCTTCCAGCAACCTCCGAGCAATCTCTCCTGCAGACAGTCACCGCCGTCTGCTGACCTTGCTGTTCTCAGTCCGGGGCACACACCCGGACCAACTTCAGGCTTTCTT
The DNA here is from genome assembly GCF_048569485.1 of Anomaloglossus baeobatrachus. Taxonomy (NCBI): domain Eukaryota; kingdom Metazoa; phylum Chordata; class Amphibia; order Anura; family Aromobatidae; genus Anomaloglossus; species Anomaloglossus baeobatrachus. Next base: position 757,765,415 of record NC_134354.1, read on the forward strand.
AACTGTCACTTTTCTGTCACTCTTACTCTCTCACTAGCTCCTCTACCACTTCCTTCTCCTTCACTCCCCTAAACTGATCTGCTTCTCAGACTCTAGTCTGACTTCAACTGCCTGGTTTTCCCGCCTCCAGGGCTGTGAACTCCTCGGTGGGCGGAGCCAACCGCCTGGCCCACCCCCTGGTGTGGACATCAGCCCCTGGAGGAAGGCAACACGGATTTTTGGTTAGCCTTGGTGTTCCTATCTGGGGTGTAGGGTGTGGTGGTGTTATGACCTGTGACCCCTGGCTTGCCCAGGGCGTCACAGATACTTATAGCATTAGGGAGTGGCTGCAGTCAAGATTACAACTACCTGTTACATCACTGCAGGATAGAAAGGTTCCTTAACCGTTTCAGCAACAGATGGAATTAAATAAGCACCGGATAGAAAACTCAACATAAATGAGAGGGAACCAAAGAGGATCTGCAATCAACGATATGCTGTGACCTTCTGATCCCAGATTCTCCCGACATCACATCAGGCCATGACACACTCGTGATACTTATTTGCCAATTATTGGCAATCTGTAGGGGCTTTTACTTATCCAATAAATTCAAGAAGTCCTTTCCAATCCGGCAGCTGAAATCCTACGGGTCTCCAATGTGAGACACTTTTAAAGGATACATTCCTCTCCATCCAATGCACCTTCATAGAATTTGGCACCAGAGCAGCCATCCTCATACTATGCTACCGTGGACAGACAATTCTGCTCAAGAATATGTAACCACCGACTTGAGTCCATTATATAAGGAGGTCATGGCAGGCCAGCCATTAATCCAGTGCACTTGTTATCACTAAGCCTTTACATATAATGTATGGACACGTGGAGTGGACGACTATCTGAGTAACCGTGCTATATAAATGAAGGATGCGAGGTTTATTATCATATGAGAAGTATAGAACTTGTATAATTCTCCGCACTTCATCACCATGATTAGCCACCGGGCAGCGAATGACTACACTTACTGCCTGCTTGATATAGCACATCTCCAAATGACGGTGAATTAACAGCGAGACGCCGAGCGAGATGCATCAGCAATTTCTTCAAAGCTTCTCTCTGAAGTTATTAAATATGAAACCGGTCTGGGAATAATGGGAGAAATATTTAAAAATAAATAAATAAATAAAGTTTTAACTACTCCTTAAAGGGAGAGATTCCTCTAAATACAGATACCCTAGGAAAAGAAGCCAAAAGGTGGTATATGATCTATGGACGCAGTCCAGGGGTTCTGTTTGGTCAATTATCCGAACGCTACTGGGCACAAGAGTTCCGGCAGTCCCCTTCTTGTAGCATCTGTTAAATTCCCTATGAAGGTCACATTCAGACGCAGCGGATTTGTCATTAAATGGAACCCGTCACCAGATTTGAGGCCTATCAGCTGTGGCCACCACCAGTGACCTCTTATATACAGCATTCTAACATGCTGTATATAGGAGCCCAGGCCGCTGTGTAGAACGTAAAAATGACTTTATAATACTCACCTAAACCATCCGTGCGGATGGGTGTCTCCGTTCTCTGGTACCGGTGCCTCCTCTTTCGGCCATCTTTGTCCTCCTTCTTCTGAAGCCTGGGTGCATGACGTGTCCTACATCATCCATACTACCCGACATTGAGGTCCTGCGCAGGCGCACTTTGATCTGCCCTGAGTAGGGCAGATCAAAGTATTGTAGTGCACCTGTGCATGGGTCCATGGCCAGGAAACTCTACAGGTCTCAATCCTCAAAAAAACAGGTGGACAAAAAATACACAAATTGCGATGAATAACAGGCACTGATGAGACAAGAAGGGGTCATCAGTCAGGATTTGGCCCAGAAGAGGATGTTCTACAAAGAGCAGAAGTCTTGAAAAATAAGAGAAAACATTCTAAATATGTCATGGATGTGTCACGGGTGACAGATAGTCATGTGGTTTTAGGCAGTAGAAGGTCACAGCGTTTGCCTGGGCAGAATGCTCCCTGAATTTCTATTGTTCCTGCTGTCAGTATTCATTAGGTATAGGTAGCTTTCCTGCTGGATTCATCGCTCCCCCTTTTGAACCCAGCATGAGCTCGCCTTCCACCCAGCTGCTGATCATCAATATTCTCTTGGTGCTTAAATCTCCCTTCTTCCCTGGACTGGTGCTGGTGATATTCTTCATTTCACTCTAGCTCTGGTTGCAAGCAGGTGGCTTGCTTTCATCTGTAGTATCATTGCTGAAGCTTTGCTGCCTGAGTGATCTGTTGATAAGAAGTTCATGTTTTTCCCCCTTGTGTCTTCCTTTAGTGTTTAGTGGGGTTGCCAAAAACCTCATCCCATCCGTTCCCTATTTTGGGTCCAGCACTAGGAAACCTAGCGTCAGGTATCCGGCTCGGTGTATAGGTGCAGAACCTATCTAGGGGTGGTGAGGGACCCCAGGGATCAGCAGTAGATTTGGTCAGGGGTCACCATCTCTCCCTTTCCCTTATCTTTCACCGCTTTCTTGGTACTTCCTCAAACCTAGCATGACAAAATATTGAGTGTTCACATAAACATCATGCATTTGTCAATAAAAGTGTAAAAATGTATGAAATGCAGATTATTGCACTTTAATAATGATACAAACATCAGACTAAACAATCTAAAACCACTAACGTTAAGCAGAACCTGTGGCTCTTGGCCTCAGCTGCTGCCTGCAAAGTTGTAGGTTGTCTGTTGGATTCCCATGGGAAAAATATTAAAAAACACTAAGGCTATGTGCGCACTAGAAAGTGCCTTTTCTTAAGAAAAAAACGGATGTTCTGAAAGAATCCCGCACTCACGGTAAAGCCGCACCCGCGTTTTTGACGCAGATTTACCGCGGTTTTTCCGCAAATTGGTCCCCGCAGATTTTTTACAATTATCTATGGCAAAAAACGCAGGTACCTGCGGAGAAGAAGTGACATGCTCATTAATTCCGCACCGGAAAATCCGCGGGTAAATCCGCAGCGTGCGCACAAGGCCTAATGCGAGCGTCACACGGTTCGATCTATCGTGCGATTGCACGAGCGATCGTGCCCGCCCCCGTCGTTTGTGCGTCACGGGCAATTAGTTGCCCGTGGCGCACAAAGTCATTAAACCCCCGTCACACGTACTTACCTTCCAAACGACCTCGCTGTGGGCGGCGAACATCCTCTTCCTAAGGGGGCGGGTCGTGCGGCGTCACAGCGACGTCACACAGTGGCCGGCCAATAGAAGCGGAGGGGCGGAGATGAGCGGGACGTAACATCCCACCCACCTCCTTCCTTCCGCATTGCCGGCGGCCGCAGGTAAGCTGTGTTCATCGTTCCCGGGGTGTCACACGGAGCGATGTGTGCTGCCCCAGGTACGATGAACAACCAGCGCAAAGTAGAATAAACAATTTTTTAAAATTCAGCGACGTATAAATGATTCGCGATTCGTAACCGATTTGCGCTCGGAGTTGTCACACGGGACGACGTCGCAAATGATGCCGGATGTGCGTCATGAAAACCGTGACCCCAACGACATATCGCACGACAGATCGTCTCGTGGGACGCCCGCATAAAGCAGCAAAATATATGAAAACCAAAATCTGTATCAGTCTCAAAACATTTGGCCACATCTGTACCGTATAGTACAACTTTTTATTTAATTTACAATTATGAAAATAAGGGAGAAGCGGGTTATCGGTCTACAAGCTTTTCCCTCCGCTCTCCATGTATCAATGCACAGAGCTGCGAGAGATTATCGTCTACCGTTTGTTATTATAATTAATGCCAATTACAGTTCAGCTTCCTCGCATACATGCTCAGTGTTTTCAGAGCGCAACGATTTTGGTATTTTCTCAGTATCCCAAGGTCTTTTTGCTGCGAGTCTGCCAGACTGTGCGGTGCCAGGTCTGCGATATTAGCTATAAATGCAAGATAACAATTTGCATTCCCACTTGATATTCTGATCTGCTCACTTTCACAGTTTTCCTTTGACCGGTGGCATTTCCAAACTTTGCTCTCCTGGAAAAATTTCCCACTAGATTTGGGGACCTGACCCCATATGTCCGGTCAGCCACATTATAAATGCTGGGTGCTGAGGTTGTACGATACCTTGGTTTTAGTTCATGATCACTGGGGTTCCAATGCTGGAACACTTACTAATGCCAACTAAAGGACCCCGTCTGAATTGGGCAGTGTTTAAGCTTGCACAACTCCACTTCACTTGTCGCCAATCAGATTTGTGGAGATAACCAAGCTCTGTACTTGGTACACCTATCTTAACCCTGGAACGCGCAAGCAATTCAATCTACCATAGAAAACAAATGACCTAGCAGGCCTTCGAGGCCCCAGGTATGCGTTCTAGGGTTAATGAAGGGCTCACTGGAGTAGGATGCACCCCATTCATTTGGAGGTGCACGCCACTTAATGAATTAGGTGCATCTTCTCCGAGGTGTGTCACCAGAAATGCAACTGGACTGGAGTCGAGTCTTTCTCACATCCACCCATTTTGGCAAAGCAACTTCAAACATGAGTAAAAACACCAAAACTCACAACATTTTTGAGAACTCCATGTAGTAATCTGGTGTAAAAGCTTTGATGAATCGCCCCTTGTGAGTGGTGATGTGATGGACATGCTTCATTACTGCTCTTATTTAGTTTTTGGTTATCGGTGAAGATCCCAACGGTGAGACCCCCAGCAATTCTTCTTGGAACAAGTGATGACTTTGAAATATGGTGGAAACCAATCAACGTTCAGATAGTTAATGTCTTCTACACCAAACTATTTTAATGGCCTAACGGTGGTGGGTATATACTCCCCCAAAAATGTCTCAATAACTTGTCATGTGGCCTTGAGTATCAATTACAACTTCACATCGACGACTCCTGCTGTTCACCAGTGGAATTATTGTCTGCAGAGGCCGGCATCCCACTGTTCATGAAGGGCGGCCCTCAAGTCGCTGAGGTTATGGGGCACAGAGTTACGTCCTCTACACTGCGACTCAGCTGATCCCATTGGTTTTCTATGGGATTCAGGTCTGAAGAAAGTGGAGGCAACTACATTTGAGGTCCCCCATTCTCCAGCAGCCATTCCCTCATTATGCGACCTCGAAGAGCTGGAACTTTGTCGTTCATGAAAATGAAATTAGGCCTGTGATGTTTATGCAGAGGCACAATTACTGAATTAGTGATGTTATTCCTGTGGAAGAGGCTGTCACTGTGCCATTCACAAAGAGGAGGGCCTACACTGTAACACCACTACCACCAAAGGCTCGTCTGGTGACAACAGTGGCTGATGCATAGCAGTCTATTTAACGTCGCCATCATTTCTGCTCAGCGTGAATCAACATTCATCAATGAACAACACTGAGGCCCACTGGTCTTTGGTCCAGCGTAGAAGACTCCGGTGCCTGGTGGTGTGCTCAAATACTCTTCCAGGCTGTCTAGCATGCACACAACTCTGATGTTTTGAATGGTCTGAAGTGACACCTTCAATCAGGGCTGTGGAGTTGGAGTCGTGGAGTCGGAGTTCATTTTGGTGGAGTCGGAGTCGCAGGTTTGGCTTACCGACTCCACAGCCCTGCCTTAAATGTGCCAGGATTTCAGTGTCCTTCTTCATCCTGTTCCGAAGAGCATTGTACACAATGAAGCGGTCATCAGTATGGGATATGGACAATGGACGTCCACTTATCTGCCTTTCTGTGACTCTTCCAGTCTCTCTGTGTCTCTATTGTAACCTGCTGATGACACTTTAAGCTCAGTGGCCACATCCATCTGAGAACATCCTGCTTGGAGCTTCACAATGGCGAGGTACTGCTGATCAATTGTTAGGTGTCGTCTTGGTGTCATGATGTCAAGAAGTGAACAACACGATGAGGAGGACTGTTTAATACCAATTTTAATTGAGTCCCGAAATTTAGCAATTCATGGATCAAAGACCTGTTTTGACTTTTGCCATTAAGCTTCTAGTTAGACAACAGCAAGTTGTGCAGAAAACAATGAACAGTTGAACATGTGGATCAAAAAGTTTACCGAAGGTCACATTAGGTTCACCTGAAAAGGTTAAAGGGCATTTTAGGATCATCCTGAAATTTCACCAGAAAGCCAAATATCCCAAACTTTTTGTAAGTAGTTTAGGTCACTGGGAAGAAAAAGAGGAAAGTTTCCAGTATCCATGGAAGGTACGGGTGAGTAAATAAAAAAAGTGTCTTTATTGAAGAATCATTAAAAACAAGTATTCAAATTGTCTCTCCCGGGAGGAAGGAGACGAATTCTAGTGCCACCTATTGGAAGTAGCAATGCTAAAAGTCAAAAGTGGCCCTTTAAGGAGCCTTTTCATATGACTTAGGATTTATACCAGATCAGAACCCCAACTTGCAGACACGGTGTTTTGGGGTGATTGCCCCTCGTCAGTGTAAAGTATGGAATCTGATCTGGCAGTATTAGAAGCTATAGTGGGATCTAAGGGGAAAACCTTTCTCCCTGTGGAGACTGACAAACCATGAATAAGGCGTCTTTTCGCGTAGGATTATCCTCCCCTGTCTGTATCATGGTGGTTTACATCTGGTTCCACACTTGTATTTAATGATTCTTCAATAGACGTTTTTAATCTACTCACCTGTACCTTCCGTGGATGCTGGAGACATTCCTCTTTTTCTTCTCTGCAAGATTCCGTCCCAAGCCATGACGCTCCATCCTCCATCAAAGTGGTTGATCTGAGCTTCTATGTTTTCATAGTGTAGGTCACTGGGGCAAATCTATCGAATCCAAAATTTTTACAAAATTGCATATATGGTATTCTATGATAGTGCCATGTTTGAAGTCACCATGCAAGGGAAGGTAGGTTCGGATAGTCACCATACTCGATCCTTGTAGCCACAAACAGTAGGTCTATGGATCGGAGGAGACTAAAGGCCCCGTCACACACAACGAGATCGCTAACAAGATCGTTACTGAGTCACAGTTTTGGTGACGCAGTAACAATCCCGTTATCAATCTCATTATGTGTGACACCTACTAGCGATCAGGCCCCTGCTGTGAGATCCTAGTCGTTGTCAAATGGTCTGGACCATATTCTTCAAAGGCGATGTCCTGCTGGGCAGGACGCACCGCTATTTGACACTGTGTGACAGGGTCCCAGTGACTGCCGAGATCGTTATACAGGTCGCTACTGCGACCTGTATCGTTACTGCATCGTTGGTAAGGTCTGACTGTTTGATATCTCACCAGCGACCTCCCAGCGACTTACCAGCGATCCCTATCAGGTGGAATCGTTGTCAGGATCGCTGGTAAGTCGTTGTGTGTGACTGGGCCTTTACTACAACTCAAGCCCTATCTCTTATCTATATCTATTGTTTGTTTCTGACACATATGTGTTTCTTTGCTTTACTTTCTATTTTTTAGGGTTACCATGCCTCTAAATTTCAAGATGCAATTCATTAACACCTTCTCCGAGAGGCAGCGAGAGAAGAGGCCCAGCTCGGAGAGAATCGGGGCCCTGTTACATTATCGCCGAGCCTTTCTGGTTGGAACAACATACTGTATTTCCACTGAGACTTCCTGCGCTGTGTGACTTCTCGGGCAGAATGTAATCTGAGCCCTGAACATTTCACCGGACTAAACATAAACATGTTCCATTCATCTCCTGTTTCCTGCAGGTATCACTTCTGCTGAGCCGTGATAACAGCCAGTGCCAAGTATTAAACCGGGGGGACCCTCGCGCCAGGGAAGGAGGGAGGACCTTACCCTGCAGCAATAGTCTGAATATTTGCACTTTGTTTCCAGCAACTCCCAGGACACTAAAAATAAACCCACCGAAATATTTTCTCATGATCTGCAGAGATCTCTTAAGGGTCAGAGCCGAAATATCTAAGAAAGTGTCTCTGCAGTCCCAGAACACAAGCGCCTGCTGGAATATGGAGTACGAATGTATCTTCCTAAAAAGTTGGGAAATTCTGCTTCTTTTGAAATTGTGTTTTTTTGTAAAGCGAAATGTAGTGCAGAGGAAACGTCTTAGGCTGAAAACGGGGATTGTCTCCGATCTGGACAGAGAGATCTGACTTGTTAAAGGGAACCTGTCACCAGATTTGGGGCTTATAAGCTGTGGCCACCACTAGTGGGCTCTTACATACATCATTCTATCATGCTGTATATAAGAGCCCAGGCCGCTGTGTAGAACGTAAAAAACACTTTATAATACTCAGCTAACGGTCAGTTAGGTGCAGACTGGTCGGATGGGTGTCTCCGTTCTCCGGGACCAGCGCCTCCTCTTTCGGCCATCTTTGTCCTCCTTCTTCTGAAGCCTGGGTGCATGACGCGTCCTGTGTCATCCACGCTAGCCGGCACTGAGGTCCTGCCCAGGCGCCCTACAATACTTTGATCTTTCCTGAACAGGGCAGATCAAAGTGCGCCTGCGCAGGACCTCAATGCCGGCGAGTGTGGATGACGTAGGACGTGTCATGCACCCAGGCTTCAGAAGAAGGAGGACAAAGATGGCCGAAAGAGGAGGCGCCGCTCCCGGAGAACGGAGACATCCATCTGACCAATCTGCACAGCCCCTTAGGTGAGTATTATAAAGTGTTTTTTACGTTCTACACAGCGGCCTGGGCTCTTATATACAGCATATTAGAATGCTGTATATAAGAGCTCACTGGTGGTGGCCGCAGCTTATAGGCCCCAAATCTGGTGACAGGTCCCCTTTAAACTTCAACAGCGATGTGGGGGTTACTTTCTGCAAGGTTATTTAAAAATGCAGTAAAGTAGCAGCATTTTTTTTATTTTGGAGCACCTCAGAGCAATAAACGCACGCTATGAGGTCCCCATTCATCTTAGGTCCCGTTTTTTTTTTTTTGTCGCTTTACTTTTTTCTTTCTATTGCTCTTTTTTGGCTTTTTTGCACCAGAGTCTTCAAAATGGTGCACACTGTTCTGGAATTTTGTCCAAAGTCAAAAAATTCTCTATTTTTGTACGAGTTTTGGAATATTTAGAACAAGAGATGGCGCGTTTTGCTAATATTTGTGCCCAAATAGCTGACGTAGATGGGGACTGGAGTAAATTTGAGACTTTGAGGTTATTGGGTTTTTTTTTAAAAGTCACAATTGATGAATCAGGTGAAAAAATCCAGCAAATATAAACCACATCTGCAATGGCGAACATAAAAAAAATAACTATAATTGGAGAACACATAAAAAGGTGCAAATTAAAATTTGGTGCACATGTATTTAGCTTATTTCTCCATGTTTTTCGCATCCGGTCTCTCTATCAACAGATAACGTTGGGGAGATAAGCGATAAGGTTGTTTTTCGGGGAGATAAGCCGCCACCAGAGCTTTTCCTTCCACCAGCTTTCTCTGCACTCCCCAAAGGGAACACGAGTGTTCAGCCCAAATGTTGGGGGAGTCGAGAGAGATAACGTTAGTCTACTGCCTTAAAAGAGGTTGTCCACTACTTTTACACTGATGGCCTATCTTTAGGATAGGTCATCAATGTCTGATTGTCCGGGGTACAACACCCCGTCGATTGTGCTGACGGCGGTGGCAGCTGAAAATGCTTAGCTCTGGAGTTGCCCCGTCTCCTGATAACGGCGGCTGGGTACTGAACATCCGTCTCCTATTGGTCAGAATGAGAGGTAGATGTGCACTACCCGTGACCACTGTTAGTTGACGGGGCAGCTCCAGAACTGAGCATTTCCAGCTGCCTGCTGCCGGGACCGAGAGCAGATGATCAGTGGGGGTGCTGGTGTCAGACCCCCTCTGATCAGACATTCATGACCTATCCTAAGGACAGGCCATTAATGTAAAAGTAGCGGCCAACTCTTTTAAAGGGAACCTGTCAGCAGGTTTTTGTTACCTCATCTGACACCAACCTAATATAGGCAAGGAGATTCTGAATCTAACTATGTTTCACATAGATTACTGGCTGAAGCTGTACTGAAACAAAGGGGTACTTCTCACATAGCGAGATTGCTAACGAGATCGCTACTGAGTCACAGATTTTGTGACGCAGCAGTGACCTCATTAGCGATCTCGCTGTGTGTGACACTAAGCAGCGACCTGGCCCCTGCTGTGAGATCGCTGCTCAATACACACGGTTCTGGTTCATTTTTTGCTCGCTTTTGCTGTGTTTGACAGCGAGAGAGCAACGATCTGAATGTGCAGGGAGCAGGGAGTCGGCTTCTGCGGACGCTGGTAACCAAAGTACACATCGGGTAACCAAGCAAAGACTTTGCTTGGTTACCCGATATTTACCTTGGTTACCAGCGTCCGCAGCTTCTAGAAGACGGCTCCCTGCACACGTAGCCAAGGTACACATAGGGTAACTATAAGCAAAGCACTTTGCTTATTAACCCGATGTGTACCATGGTTACGAAGCACAGCGTCGTTACACAGGTCGCTGGTGGCTGATCTCTGATCACTGTGGAGATCTGCCTGATTGACAGCGCACCAGCGACCATGTATCGACGCTCCAGCGATCCCTGCCAGGTCAGATCGCTGGTGGGATCGCTGGAGCGTGGCTTAAGTGTGACGTTACCCAAAGACTTTAGATCTAGGAACACAGGAGAGTTGCCCCAACCCACAAAGGGCTCTCAGTAGATTGTGCATTGACTGTGAGGTGTCAATCACAGCAGGGGTCATGTCGGACCAATGTGAACATGAGTTTCTAGTCCTGTAATGTTAATCACAGGGTAATAAAGCCTTTTGTTTAAGTAAACAATTGCACACACAGATAAGGGAGGCATAGTAGCTTTTTTTTTGTTCTTTAACCCTTACATCATGATACGTCCTCAGCTTACATGGGCAAATCTCCTGACAGATTTCCATTAAGGAGAAGCCATAAAGGTGATCAATGGAGAATGCAACTTTTGATGACTCCATGTCCCGCCCATGTTGTATATTAGCATACACAGGAACGAGAGTGGCAAATGTTTCCAAATATGTATGAATTTTTGCCACAAGTGACTTATTTGCCACAGACGTCTACGCCTGTTACATGAGACTTATCTGATTTGGTTGTTTTGTTTTATACAGAAATATCGCAGGTTCAAAACAGGTTGCGACATCAAGTTACACACACGCACAGATGATTTTGGACTCTTGGTTGACAATACTGTAGTGTCACACATGTCCACGTGTCGTTACATGGCTCCAGCCTTATTGAGCACTGCAATAACCAACACAGGACCACCCATAAGCATCGACAAAGGCAACTCCATGTTGGATACTGCAGCCCCTTATTAACAGGGGACCAGATACCTACCGCTCACATACTGATGGCCAATCCTAAGGATATTACATCCTTGAAAAACCCTTTTAAACACCTCATAGGGTGTAATAAAGTCATATTTCTACATATCTTTGATAACTCTATTATTTAAAGGAGTTGGTTATTTGTCAGGGTCGTCGTCCTGTTTTTGGAGACTAGTGACAGCTTTAGGACTGGAGCCTGTGATCTTCATCTGGCTCTCTACATTTAAATACTGTTTTGTTTCTCTTGGTACTGAAATGGTTAATGTCAGTTTTGCTGCTAGCAGCTGCTTTGTAGCCATGCCCCTTCAGGTTTAAGTAGTGGTGTTTCCCAGCAATCCTTGCTGGAGATACATACTCATTGTTCTCTGGCCGCCTTGGAGGAAGGTTCTGCTGTGGAGTTTTCCTTTACTCAGGGTTAAGTAGAGGTGTTTACCAGCAATCCTTGCTGAAGATACAAACTCATTGTTCTCTGGCCACCTAGGAGGAAGGTTCTGCTGTGGAGTTTTCCTGTACTCAAGCTCTGTCCTTTTTTGTTGCTATTCCCCCCATTTGTCTTATGTTACCTGGTGTCTTATTAGTGCAGCGGTGGGTCTAGTCAACCTCACCTGCCGCTCACTAGTCAGGGCATCTATAGGGTCTTCCTAGGGTCTCAGGTTCCTGCTCGGCGACAGTTGTGGAAACTGTATAGGGACTGGAAAAGGCAAAGTAGGGACAGCTGCAGGAATGGATAGGAGGTGTCCCACCTACCCCTCTCACTAGCTCTAGGGCTCTCTGCTGTTAGTGTGTCACCGGTGTCTCCTTTGTTGTGTTTTTTTTTGTGTGCATCAGACTCACATAGGGCTGAACATTCCGCACCACGCTTGTCATACATGGCAAGCGTGACATTATTGCTCTACAATCAGTGCGGATCCAATCTCTGGGGTCCCACTGATCTCGGAATGAAGGGTTATATACTGTTGGGGCCCCTTTTTCAGTCTTTCCCTTTCCCGCCTGTGCAGGGAGATCGCAGCGCAGCACAATTTAAATGATTACAGACAGTTGTAGTTTTGTACACAGCTTTGCAGGAAAAACCAGTGAAGGGTCGCAATGCAGAATCAGTGCTGTAACCCCATCATGATCTGCGGTGGTCTCACAGGCAGGACCCCTGCTGATCATAAATTGATGGCATATGCTGGCGTTATGCAATTTATAAGATGGGAAAACCCCTGTAAGTTCTGTTCAAAGTCATCAACCAGAAAATGTATCTACTGAGGTTGTGACCTAATATAAATGAAATATGTCTGGGCTGGAAGCCAGTTATACTTCTGCCGGCTTGTCAGTATTCAGCACATGAATCAAATGTTCTAAATCTAGGATACAAAGCTCCACAACCAATCCATATGCTATAAAGGAAAAATATCTCTTCACAGTTCCTCTGTTATTCCTCCTGGAAATGCGTGAATATATTGAAAACTGGTTGCTAATGTTTAATTTGTCAAGGAAGGCATATCCCTAAAATGTGCGGTCTGCGTACAGTCAAAGTTCTCAGAGTGACATAAATTTGGGTTTTCATAAAGTTTCCTGCTTCCGTTTTTGTTGTGGAATCTGCAATAATTCTAGATTGTTATGAAGAGGGATCAGATGAACAGCGAAAAAATTGCAAAGTCAGTCCATGCCATGGAAATAAACGTAATCACGAAAACTCCATTTCCACTGAAATTCAGCCTTGCCACAAAATGATCTACATCTAAACAATGTTTTCCCCTGAAGGACGTACAGTCATCATTGTTTTGCATGAATAGAGCTTTATAGGCAAGGACATTGCTGCTATAAGGACGAGGCAAGAACATTGCTGCTTCTTTGGGCATTCTGCTCCTATATCATCCATTTTCCGGATCACCAAGAACTTCAAAGAGGACTAATCACAAAAACTCCATTTCCACTGAAATTGAGCCTTGCCACAAAATGATCTACATCTAAACAATGTTTTCCCCTGAAGGACGTACAGTCATCATTGTTTTGCATGCATAGAGCTTTATAGGCAAGGACATTGCTGCTATAAGGATGAGGCAAGAACATTGCTGCTTCTTTGGGCATTCTGCTCCTATATCATCCATTTTCCGGATCACCAAGAACTTCAAAGAGGGCTAATCACGAAAACTCCATTTCCACTGAAATTCAGCCTTGCCACAAAATGATCCACATCTAAACAATGTTTTCCCCTGAAGGACGTAACGTCATCATTGTTTTGCATGAATAGAGCTTTATAGGCAAGGACATTGCTGCTATAAGAACGAGGCAAGAACGTTGCTGCTTCTCTGGGCATTCTGCCCCTATATCATCCATTTTTCGGATCACCAAGAACTTCAAAGAGAGGGCTAATCACGAAAACTCCATTTCCACTGAAATTCAGCTCTGCCACAAAATGATCTACTGACATAATTTCACTGATCTTCCAATAGCTTGAGGACAAAGCAGATATGACTTTGTCATGCTAATTGCACTATAAGAGCAGATTGGTTGCTTTAAATGGAGCTGGTGTTTGAAATCATTGCCATCTTCTGTAAACCAGTTTACCCCCCAAGAAAGACGTGCAGTCATCATTGTTTTGCATGAATAGAGCTTTATAGGCAAGGATGGCTTTATAGGAAAGGACATTGCTGCTATAAGGGCAAGGCAAGAGTGTTGCTGCTTCCTGCTTCTATATCATCCATTTATCGGATCATCAAGAATTTCAAAGAGAGAAGTTACATTTCTGTGAAGAAGGCTTCCTGGCACCCAAGAAAGTCCAGCGAGTGTAAGGACTATTTCCGTAAGATGATTTGGCTCAACACAGAGCTTGCTCAGGAATGGCAGCAGGCAGGTGTCACTGCATCTGCACGCACAGTGAGAGACAGCTTTTGGAGGCTGGTGTGGTATTACGGAAAGCAAAGAAGCCACTTTTCTCCAAGAAAAACATACCTGACAGACTGAGATTCTGGAGGAAGTACAGGGATTGGACTGCAGATGACAGGGTAGAGTAATTTCTCTGATGAAGCCCCGATATAATCCATTTATCAAGAACTTCTTCAAGAACAACATCAAGAACTTCAAAGAGAGAAGTTACATTTCTGTGAAGAAGGCTTCCCGACACCCAAGAAAGTCCAGCGAGTGTAAGGACCATTTCCGCAAGATGATTCGGCTACAGGACCCAATCAACACCAGAGCTTGCTCAGGAATGGCAGCAGGCAGGTGTCATTACATCTGCACGCACAGTGAGGGAAAGCTTTTGGAGGCTGGCGTGGTATCAAGGAAAGCAAAGAAGCTACTTCTCTCCAAGAAAAACCTGACACACTGCACAGCAATGCTAAACTAACATTGCTGTGCACACATGTTCCATCTTATGTCACTTCTTTTAAGTATTTTCTGAAGCGTTAAAAGTAACATGTACATTAAAAAAATACAACTCGTATGAAAAGCAAAGTTGATTTAAAATAAAAATGAAGAAAAAAAAAAAGAGTTTTCCAAGTGTTTTACACAGTTTTTGCGGATGATTTTGGAATGGATCCAATCCAAAAAATAAATTAAAAAACTCCAGCAGAACATAGTTTGGGGCCATGTTTACACGATATGTTCTTGCTGCACTTTATTTTTTTGAAAAATGTTCATAAAATGTGATAAAATCGCTTTTCTTTCCTAAAATTACATCACAAAACATAACATGAACGCATTGTGGGAACATTGCCTAATGAGATGTTCACACCGAGTTTTTTCTGATTCTGTTACAAAATACACATGTAAAAACCACTTCAAGTGCTCGCTGAATAAGCGTCCTATTGATTTGAAAAGTAAAACACTCCTAGCGCTCATGGTGTTGCATGGAAAAAAAAAGCAACATGACAATTTGACTTGATTTGAATCAGAAAAAAAACGATCCCATGCACAAAAAGTACGTAAAAAACGATTAAATTTGCATGGAAACATGAAGGGTTTTGAAGCAAAAAAAAAAAAAAAAACCTTGTGTAAACATACCCTAAGGCTGCGACCGCACTTTGCGTTGTGCTACTTGCAGTTCTAAACGCACATTTTTTGCTTAATTGATTTGACCAAAGTTGCCTTTTTCAGAAATTTAGCGCTGAAAACGCATGCGTATTTACCGCGTTTTTGATGCGTTTTCAGCGCTTTTTACATGCTTTTCCACCTGCGTTTTGACAAATGCGTTTTGTAAACCAAGACACTGCTAAATAAAGGTTAAACATTCAAATATATTAAAAAAAGATAAAAAAAAAAGATTACGGTAAATACATAAGTGCTGAAATTAAAAAGAAAATAGAAATATATAATGGAATTATAGCGGTAATATAGTATTTATTAGAAAAATAGCAGTAAATTTAACATTTTGTTTAATTTAATTGTCGGACTATGTGTGTGTGTAAAGGGACATATGAAATCATTAATTTAATGTGCAAAAAGCATGTTTTGTAAGTTCAAAACGCATGTTTTCTGCACAGAAAAAGCAGGTAAAACGCAGGAATTTGTAGGAAACTAGGTTTTTGCCATTTCTCATTGACTCCAATGTTGGCAAAACGCACCCAAAATGGCAAAAACAATTGACATGCTGCTTCTTTGAACGCATGGTTTTTGCCACAAAATATGCAAATGAAACGCAAAGTGCGGTCTAGAAATCCCAATTTTTCATAGACTTTGCTGTGAAATCAAAACGCATGCCTTTTGGCATGAAAAAGGTGCTTCTCAAAACGCACCTAAAAAGCACCTGAAACGCAGGTGGAAACGCAAAGTGCGGTCGCAGCCTTAGTGAAGCAACGAATATTGTAGCATTGAGTGCAAAATAATGGCAGACATCTCTGTCTGAGGTTTATTTCCTAGGAGAAACAAAAATGATTGGGCTTTGGAATTCAACATGTCCAATCCTTATCTCTACTGACAACAAAAGTTTTTACACTTTTACTGACAAAAACATCAAGTTTATGTAAAGACTCAATATTTACATTGTCTTCTCTTATTTTTCGAGACTTCTACCCTTCTTCCTCAAATTGTCTCTTAAGGGAGGAAGGAGACAAATTCTAGCGCCACCTATTGGAAGTAGTAATCCTAAAAGTCAAAAATGGGCCTTTAACAAGCTATTTTTATATGACCAAGGATTTATGCCAGACCAGAACCTCAATTTGCAGACACGGTGTTTCAAGATGGTTGTCCATCGTCAGTGCAAAGTATGAGGTCTGATCTGGTCTATGAGAAGCTATAGTGGGGTCCAAGGGGAGAACGTTTCTCCTTGCGGAGACTGACTGTCTCCGCAAGGAGAAGAGTTCTCCCCTTAGACCCTTCATCCTGACAGCTGGATATCGGCTTCTAGCCCAAATCCTGATAGATGACCCCTTCTTGTCTCATCAGTGCAAGGAGTTTTTCACAATTTCTATATTTTTGTTTGTCCACCCGCTTATTGAGGATTGACAACAGGTTCTTAGTGAGATCTGGGAAGGTCAAAATTTCAATATGATGTTCACCGAGCCATTTACTTATCACTTTTGCCTTGTGAAATGGTTTCCATGCTGCTGGAAAAAGCAGTCCTTCACCATATCATCTTCATGGTTGCGTAGAGTTGCTCTTGGAGGATGTTTACATCTTGATCTTTACTCATGGCAGTGTCCTTAGACAAGATTGTGAGTGAGCCCCCTCCATGGAAAACACAGGGCTTTTCTTCTCTCTCCGGCCAATCTTTCTTCTAGAGGTCCCGAACAGTCTGAAGGGGGCTTCATCAGAGAAATAACTTTACCCCGTCGTCTGCAGTTCAATCCCTCTACTTGTTGCAGAATTTCATTATATTAATTTTATGTGGCGGTTATTCAGGTGAAATCAGTCTGAAAAAGATTTTGCGCGCCCGTACCCTCAAAACCTCCTCCAAAAAGCAGAGTTTCCAGAAGCAGTTTCTGCATGAAAATACTTTGTATTTGTCTAGCCCCCCCCCACCCCCGGCACTCTCCGGCAGTGCCAGCTATTTTTCCTGGATTTTACAGACCTTTTACCTTTTGACAAACTTATCTTTGAGCTAAAAAAAATGTTCTTTGATGAATTTATTAAGGTAAAAAACAAGCAGAAATGTGGAAACTTTATGGCTTTGTTATAATAATTTCGGATGGCTGCCACTACTATACTACTTTGCATAGCAGGTCACTTCACTCCCTATGGACATGTCCTATTGTTTAGTCCTTTTCTGATGCAGATGATCAGCACCTTGTAAGATCTTGTAAGAGGATTAGGACAGCTGCATAAAACAAATATCAACACCTTACAACTGCTTTTGAAGCCCTAAGCAGTTAAAAAAGTGCCAATAGACAGAGCATGTGCACAACAAGTCGTTTTTACATTGCTGTGCATTATGTTCCTTTATTGTAGCATGTTTTTAACACTGTTTCAGGTGGGAATCCATCTGAAAAGGACATCATATGCGCATACCCTTAGGTTCAGTTCCCACAATGAGTATTTGGAGAGTTTTTGACACGGTGTATTTTTGCTGTGCAAAAAAACACAGCGTTTTACAATTGCAGCAAAGTGGATGAGATTTATCGATATCTTCCTCCCACTATGGTTTTTTATTTTTAAACTGCATAAAATGACATGCAGGATTTTTTTTTTTTTTTTTTTTTAAATCCTCAATATTTTAATTTTTCTTGCAGCAAGTATGCGTTTTATCTGCAGATTTTCCCCTAAAGACTTGAAAGAAATTAGGAAAAGCTGTAGGTAAAAAAACGCATGTGCTTTTAGTGCGTTTCTACATTAAAAATGTCTGTAATCCAAAGATGACTTTATCAATATATTTTTTCAAAACTAAGTACTGTCTTTTCCGGT
This sequence comes from Anomaloglossus baeobatrachus, assembly GCF_048569485.1. Taxonomy (NCBI): domain Eukaryota; kingdom Metazoa; phylum Chordata; class Amphibia; order Anura; family Aromobatidae; genus Anomaloglossus; species Anomaloglossus baeobatrachus. The sequence goes on from NC_134354.1 coordinate 757,783,463, forward strand.
TTATAGGATGCACTTTTGTTTCCCTGATTTTTCCCCGATTTTTTTCCCCATATTGCTTACCGGGGCAGCAGTGGCGGTGCAGGGTCGGCGATACGGGCGATTCGGAGGGGGTGTCTCTGCAGTGGAGCAGCTCAGGAGGGTCAGCGTGCAGCAGCGGAGAGTCGGCAGTACTGCAAGCTCAAGGTGCATCACGGCGGCAGGTGCCATTGATCTGCCAGCAGGCTCGGAGGAAGGGGTGTCGCAGCTCAAGAGGGTCAGTGTGAGGCAGTGGAGGGTCGGCGATACTGCGGGCTTGTGGGGTGTCACGGCGGCGGGCGCCATCATCTGCCGGCGGGCTTGGATGAGGGGGTGACGCGGATCAAGAGGGTCAGTGTGCGGCAGCGGAGGGTCAGCGATACTGCGGTCTCGTGGGGTTTCGCGGTGGTGGTATGCGCCATCGATCTGCGGGCTGCTTTTCATCACCGACATTTGACGCAATGGACTTCAAGAAAATGGCCACGGAGGCCAATCTGCGCAGTGGCCATTTTCTTTAAGTCCATTGCATCAACGGCCGGTGATTAAAAGCAGCCCGCAGTCTGCGGGCAGGTTAATGGTGCTCGCCACCGCGACACCCCATGAGCGTGCATTATTGCCGAACCTTCGCTTCCATACACTGACCCTCTTGAGCCGCGACACCCCCTCCAAGGCCGTCCGTCATATCAATGGATCCCGCCGCCGTGACACCGCACGAGCCTGCCGCGACACCCCCCCTCTGAGCCCGTAGCATCGCGGACCCTCCTGAGCCACAACACCCCTTTCTCCAAGAGCGCAGCATTGCCTACCCTGCCTCCTGTGACCTTCCTGAGCCGCTCCACCACCGCCGGTCCCACCTAGTGAGCTAATATAAGAGGCACTAGGATTATAAGACGGGCCATCATTTTTACAGTAAAAATTATTTTTTTTCCTATTTTCCTCCTTCAAATTTGGGGTGCGTCTTAAAATCCAGTGCGTCTTATAAAACGAAAAAATGGTAATAGGAAGTTTCCAAAAGTACACGACTTTATTTAACCCCTTCACCCCCGGCCGATTTTCCGTTTTTCATTATTTTTGCTCCCCTTCTTCCGAGAGCCATGACTTTTTTTTTATTTTTCCCTCAATTTTGCCATATAAGGGCTTGTTTTTTGCAAGACGAGTTGTACTTTTAAAAGAAACCATAAGTTTTACCATATAGTGTACTGTAAAGCAGCAAAAAAAATTCCAAGCGCGGAAAAATTATTAAAAAAAAGTGTGATTGCATGATTGTTTTTGAGATATTTTATTCACCATGTTCACGATATGGTAAAACTGATGTGTTGGTGTGATGCGTCAGGTTGGTACGAGTTCGTAGACACCAAACATGTATAAGTTTACTTTTATCGAAGGCGTTGAAAAGTGGCACACTTTTTTCACCATTTCCACGACCCGTAGCGTTTTCATTTTTCGCAATCTATGGCTCAACGTTGGTTTATTTTTTTGCATCTCAAGCTGATGTTTTTAATGGTACAATTTTTGCACAGATGCTATGTTTTAATTGCCTGTTATTGCATTTTGCGCAGAATTTGTGGCGACCAAAAAAACCCCATATTTTTTGGCATTTGGAATTTTTTTGCCGCTATGCCATTTATCGATCAGATCAATTGATTTCATATTTTGATAGATCAGGCATTTCTGAACGCGGCGACACCAAATGTGTGTATATTTTTTAACCGTTTAATTTTCAAAACCCATACAAGTCTATGGGTGCGAGTGAAACACTGGAGTGCAGTGCGATAATCGCAACAGCTGGCAATGGAAGACATGGAGAGATTAGTCCCTCCTTCTCCTCCGCAGCTCCTGCCCCCTCCTCCACAGCTGCAGGATTGGGTCACAATCGCATGACACTCAGCTCATCGGCTGCATATTACTCAATGCAGTCAGTGATAGAGTCCTCTTGATACAACTACAAGAAACGCCAATCCATGTCACAGTTATACAAATCGACTCACCGACAGATGCGGAAGGAGGACATTGAACTATTCTATGATCAAGTTCAAGAAGAAATCGTCAAGATGCCAAAACAAGACTTGTTCATTATTATGTTAGACTTTAACGCCAAAGTGGACCACAGCAAACATGGAATCGTTGTTGAAACTTTGGACTTGGTGAATGAAACAAGGCTGGAGGAAGATTCATTGACTTTTGCACGACAAATCAACTGTCCATCAAGAACACCTTCTTCCAAAACCACAAACAGGGACTGTACACGTGGACATCACAGAATGGGGGCTATAAGAACCAGATTGACTACATATGTGTTCAACAAAGATGGAGGTCATTGATCATTACTGCGAAAACAAGGCCAGGAGCTGACTGTGGAACTGATTATGAACCTTAACACCAAAGATTAGAGTCAAGCTAAGCAATCGGACTAGAAAACAGGTCATTTCCAACTTCGATGCAATGCAAAAAGCTAACAAGCAGGAGGCAGACATCAGTAAAAGACTAGACAAGGAGCTTTAGTACCAAAAAATATGTATAGAGATAAAAAAAAGAACATCTGAAGGGCAAAACTAGCAAGGCATACCAAAACATCAAAAGAGATACGACGAACGTTTCAACCAGGAGTGGGAATGATGAAAGACACCAATGGGAACAAACTAACTGAGCCAGAACAGATCAAAGAAAGATGAAGGAATACACAGAGCACCTCTATAAGATAGTGAACCGAACATCTTAAGGCTATGTTCGCACGTTGCGTTTTTTACCGCGTTTCTGCAGCGTTTTTGGCAGCAGCGTTTTTGGGCAAACTAGATGGACTAAGGCGGGCTTTGCACGTTGCAACATCGGTAACAATGTGTTACCGATGCTGCAGCGATAGTCCCGCCCCCGTCGCACGTTCGATATATAGTGAAAGCTGCCGTAGCGATTATTATCGCTACGGCAGCTTTACACGCACATACCTGCCGTGCGACGTCCATCTGGCCGGCGTCCCGCCTCCTTCCTTAGGGGGCGGGTCGTGCGGCGTCACAGTGACGTCATACGGCAGGCGGCCAATTGAAGTGGAGGGGCGGAGATGAGCAGGATGTAAACATCCCGCCCACCTCCGTCCTTCTCATTGCAGCCGGGAGGCAGGTAAGGTGAAGTTCCTCGCTCCTGCGGCTTCACACACAGCGATGTGTGCGGCCGCATGAACGAGGAACTACATCGTACCTGTCGCTCCCCCGGCATTATGGAAATGTCGGAGGCTGCAGCGATGATACGATGACGACGATTTTGCGCTCGTTCATCGTATCATCTAGGATTTACACACTACGACATCGCAAGTGACGCCGGATGTGCGTCACTTTCGATTTGACCCCACCGACATCGCACCTGCGATGTCGTAGTGTGCAAAGCCCGCCTTAGAGTCTCCCTTCAACCTTAAAAACTATGATACTATGAATATAACAAGGAGCTTTATTTTTGCTTCATCGACTACAGCAAAGCCTTTGACTGTGTTGATCACCAGAAACTTTGAAATACCATGAAGGATATGGCTGTGCCGAACCATCTGATCAGCCTCATCAGGAACCTTTACATCAACCAACAAACAACAGTCCAAACAGAACATGGTGGCATGCCATGGTTCAAAGTAGGGCGAGAAGTCAAACAAGGCGGCATCCTGTCACCATTTCTTTTCAATTTATGTGCAGAAGATATTTTCAGGAAGGCTGGACTTGCCAAAAAAGAAGAAGGAATCAAAATTGCTGGACGAATCATCAACAATCTTAAATACGCAGAAGACACAACACTGTCCTGCACTGTTATCCAACAAGCATAGATGGAATGAAGGACTTATTATGGAGAGTCAAGATGGAAAGCGCAAACACGGAACTCCTTTTCAATACAAAAAAAGACAAAGATATTGACTACAGCCATGTACGAGCGACACATTTGAGATGGACGGCAAAGAACTACAAGTTGTAAAGGACGTCAACCTACTCAGATCAATGATCACTCAAGACAACACCGCAAGTCAATAGGAGAATAGCTATGGGCAAATCAACAATGAAGTCATTTGACAAGGTCTGCAAATCGAGAAACATTTCACTGGTGATGAAGAAACAGCCCGTACATAGTTTGGTCTTTTCTGTAGTAATATATGGATGCAAAACCTGGACAATAAAGAGAGAAGACAGAAGAAGAATCAACACCTTCGAAATGTGGTGCTGGACAAGGATGTTATCAATACCATGGATTGCAAGAAGAACAGACCAGTTTTGGAACAAATCAAACCAGACATGTCACTTGAGGGAAGGATCACCAGGCTACTACTTGCCTACTTTGGACACATCATACGAAGAATGCAATCACTGGAGAAGGATATCATGGTCGGAAGAATAGAAGGAACAAGGCGAAGAGGAAGACCAGCAACCCGACGGCTTGATACAATCAAGATAACGCTGGAGAAGCCCGTGTTGGACCTCTCTAGGCTTGGGCAAGATTGATCTTCCTACAGAGCGTTCATTTATCAAGTCGCCATAGCTGAAGAGCAAGCTGAAGGCTGATAAATGGAAAAAAAAAAAATAAAATCATGTAATAAAAAAAGGGTGTAAAAACATATGGATTACAATACAGGTGGAAAAAAATATTTCCAGATGAAAATAAGGCTATTTTTCATATGATTTTCTGAATTCGGGCATAGATTTTTAAAAGAATCTACTGTAATTGGAGGCTGAATATCTTCATCTGCGGATGTGCTGGTGGGTCCACACTCAGATCAGCCCCATTTTTCTATTAGGAAACCGCTGAAATAATGACCATGCTAAGGTTTTTAAAAAAATATGGCATCCCCTGGTAGAAAAGTCTGCAAATTATATTTGGATTTAGGCAGAATTCTGGCTCGGTCCAGAATGAGTCTGTACCCATTGTCAGGCACATGCACTCAGTAGCTATGCCCCTGACCGTGGCCACAGTCAGGATGGATGCCGAGGTGTCCATTCTCCATAGGGATCCTTTGTAATGAAACCTGCCATATGGCCCTGTGCGCACACTGCGTTTTTACCCGCGGTTTTGCTGCGGAAATTTCTTGAGAAATGTTTGAAATCTTTCTGCAGACATTTCTCAGCAAAACCTATGGGAAAAAAAATAGCTGTGCGCACGCTGCGTTTTTTTCTCAAGAAAATTCTTTGAGCAGAATTTCTTGAGAAAATTTCTTGAGAAAATGTGCATGTCACTTCTTTTCCGCAGGTACCTGCGGTATACCCCCGGTATTTCACTCCATTCACTGTAATGTAATCGCGAAATACCGCGGGTATAGCGCAGCTAGCAAATGATGTGCGGTATACCCCCGGTATAGCCGCGATTTACCTGCGGTAATGCTCATCGCTGCCTGCGGTTTTGCAGGGAAGTGATGTCATTATGACAGAAGAGGAAGCGGTGTATGAATACATTCACTGCACTCGTTATTGAACGTGAAATAATTTTTAATGAAACGTGGAAAAGAAAAAATATCCAACGATGTTTCGACCCACTGGGTCTTTATCAAGTCGCTGTCTGATGGGTGACTGTATAAGGTGAGGAATATAGTGCACTGAAGCACTAAGACAATTGAAAAAGGTGCCTTAGAGATAACGTCTTAGTGCTTCAGTGCACTATATTCCTCACCTTATACAGTCACCCATCAGACAGCGACTTGATAAAGACCCGGTGGGTCGAAACATCGTTGGATATTTTTTCTTTTCCACGTTTCATTAAAAATTATTTCACGTTCAATAACAAGTGCAGTGAATTTATTCATACATGACTTTCGGGTATTACCCCATTTTCACTAGCACCATCCTCAACTCATCCTGAGTGCAGACCATTTATTTGTTATTAGAAGAGGAAGCGAAGCAGAGTAAACACACACGTCACACTCCCTGGACGCCGCACAGAAGCACTTCCGTGTGACCTCCGGCGGGTGCCCGTGCAGTCTGAGTCCCGCTCCAGCCCCGCCGCTGCCAGCACAGCAGTGTCAGTGTCTGCCCGCAGTGTCAGCAGCTTGTCACGCTGCAGTGCTGGCAGCCGCGGGGATGATGAGTGCTGCTGTCAGGAGGATAGATGAGATCATTACCTGCTGTGACGATCTCCTGCCTCCTGACGTCACCGCCGTCACTGCCTGTCTCGCGGGCGGCCTGAGACTGTCACTAGCGGTGACGTCACGGGCTCTCGCGATACTGCTGAGAACGCGGCGGGCATGGAAGTCAGTGACAGCGCTGACGTCAGCAGTGCAGGAGATCATCACAGCAGGTAATGATCTCATCTAACCTCCTGAAGTCAGCGCTCGTCATGCCCTGCAGTGACCTGGGCTGACGTCATAATGTTAGCTCAGGTCACTGCATTACTATCCCAGCCAATGGGGAACATTCTGTTCTTCATTGACTGGGACAGTGACTATGGTATGGATCAGCATGTGACCCCCTTATTGGATTACGCCGTACCCGGATTTGATTGCTCTTTTCAATAAATTGGTAAAAGAGGGAATGCTTTGGGCAGTGTTTTTTCAAATAAAACTTTTTTTGTTGTCTATTTTTTATTTCTTACTGACTGGGTTAGTGATGTCGGGTATCTGATAGACGCGTGACATCACAAACCCCAGGGCTTGATGCCAGGTGACATTACACATCTGGCATCAACCCCATATATTACCCAGTTTGCCACCGCACCAGGGCAACGGGATGAGTTTGGGCGAAGCGCCAGGATTGGCATGTCTAATGGATGCGCCACTTCTGGGGCGGCTGCGGCCTGCTATTTTTAGGCTCGGGAGTGTCCAATAACAGTGGACCTCCATAGTCTGAGAATACCAGACCACAGCTGTCCGCTTTACCTTGGCTGGTGATCCAATTTGGGGGGGACCCCACGGTTTTTGTTTTAAATTATTTATTTAATGTAAAAGAACAGGGTGGGGTGCCCTCAGTTTTGGATTACCAGCCAAGGTGAAGCTGCCAGCTGTGGTCTGCAGGCTGCAGCCGTCTGCTTTACCCGAGCTGGCTACAAAAGATGGGGGGACCCCACGTGATTTTTTAATTATTTATTTTTTGGCTAAATACAAGGCTAGGCACCCTTTAGTGCCACATGAAAGTCATTAAAGTGTGCCAGCTTAGAATATGCAGGAGGGTAGGACATTATATAGGTCTTTCTCATCTATCTATTCATCTATCCATCTTTCCCTCTATCCATTATCTGTCTATCTATCGATTATCTATCTATATTATTTATTGCAGTTACAGCATAAAAAAACTGCAGGGACCAACCTGCGGAAAAAACGCGGCAAAACAGCGGCAAAAACGCATGCGTTTTTCCCGCGTTTTTTTACTGCAGGTGCGGTAATCTTCAACTCCCAGAAGTTTCTCAAGAAATTTTCTTGAGAAAAATCACTTTTCTAGTGCGCACATAGCCATAAAGGAACAAGAATATTTACTGTACTCAGGTTCAAAACCAGAAGACAAAAAAAAATATGTGTGCGCACCATCATAAACCAAGCCAAAAAACAAGTAAATGTGCTGTAGTCAGGAAATCCAAACCGCAACGCTATTACAGGAACGTCTATTCCTCTTAAGTATTTGTTCCTCTTATCATCCAAGACACCTTTCATGCACTCGTGGAACAAAAATCTAAACATTATTGTCGGCATTCTCTCCCTTTCTGAGGGGAAAAAAATAATTTTTTTTGACCATAACAACCCAGAATAGCTCGGCTTTCACAACAGCACAAAAAAAAATAGTTGCTATGGGCAACAAGCTCAATTTCGCAATTGTTTGTTGTGCAGTAAGGGGTTAAAAGTCAAGTAGAACATATTTTCAATGTTTTCTGTGCAGGTCAATAGAATCAATTGTTATTTATTATCAACCAATGCATGTTCTATAAGAGCCTGACATTAACGTTCTTGAGGCCTCACCTGGCTTTTGTTTGCTGTTGCTTATGGATCATTTTTCATCGGTGTGTTCAATACTTTTTTGATCCATGTATTCATTATTACTGTGTTGCATCCATTTTTGGTCCATGTATTCATTACTCCCCTATGTGTTGCATCCATTTTTGGTCCATGTATTCATTATTACCCTCAGCGTTGCATCCATTTTTGGTCCATGTATTCATTATGACCCTCAGCGTTGCATCCATTTTTGATCCATGTATTCATTATGACCCTCAGCGTTGCATCCATTTTTGGTCCATGTATTCATTATAACCCTCTGTGTTGCATCCATTTTTGATCCATGTATTCATTATGACCCTCAGCGTCGCATCCATTTTTGGTCCATGTATTCATTATAACCCTCTGTGTTGCATCCATTTTTGATCCATGTATTCATTATGACCCTCTGTGTTGCATCCATTTTTGATCCATGTATTCATTATTACCCTCTGTGTTGCATCCATTTTTGATCCATGTATTCATTATCACCTTCTGTGTTGCATCCATTTTTGATCCATGTATTCATTATTACCCTCTGTGTTGCATCCATTTTTGATCCATGTATTCATTATTACCCTCTGTGTTGCATCCATTTTTGATCCATGTATTCATTATTACCCTCTGTGTTGCATCCATTTTTGATCCATGTATTCATTATTACCCGCTGTGTTGCATCCATTTTTGGTCCATGTATTCATTATCACCTTCTGTGTTGCATCCATTTTTGATCCATGTATTCATTATTACCCTCTGTGTTGCATCCATTTTTGATCCATGTATTCATTATAACCCTCTGTGTTGCATCCATTTTTGGTCCATGTATTCATTATCACCTTCTGTATTGCATCCATTTTTGATCCATGTATTCATTATTACCCTCTGTGTTGCATCCATTTTTGATCCATGTATTCATTATTACCCTCTGTGTTGCATCCATTTTTGATCCATGTATTCATTATCACCCTCTGTGTTGCATCCATTTTTGGTCCATGTATTCATTATTACCCTCAGCGTTGCATCCATTTTTGGTCCATGTATTCATTATGACCCTCTGTGTTGCATCCATTTTTGGTCCATGTATTCATTATGACCCTCTGTGTTGCATCCATTTTTGGTCCATGTATTCATTATTACCCTCTGTGTTGTATCCATTTTTGATCCATGTATTCATTATTACCCTCTGTGTTGCATCCATTTTTGATCCATGTATTCATTATCACCTTCTGTGTTGCATCCATTTTTGATCCATGTATTCATTATGACCCTCTGTGTTGCATCCATTTTTGGTCCATGTATTCATTATTACCCTCTGTGTTGTATCCATTTTTGATCCATGTATTCATTATTACCCTCTGTGTTGCATCCATTTTTGATCCATGTATTCATTATCACCTTCTGTGTTGCATCCATTTTTGATCCATGTATTCATTATTACCCTCTGTGTTGCATCCATTTTTGATCCATGTATTCATTATCACCTTCTGTGTTGCATCCATTTTTGATCCATGTATTCATTATTACCCTCTGTGTTGCATCCATTTTTGGTCCATGTATTCATTATCACCCTCTGCCCTCTGTGTTGCATCCATTTTTGATCCATGTATTCATTATTACCCGCTGTGTTGCATCCATTTTTGATCCATGTATTCATTATTACCCTCTGTGTTGCATCCATTTTTGATCCATGTATTCATTATCACCCTCTGTGTTGCATCCATTTTTGGTCCATGTATTCATTATTACCCTCAGCGTTGCATCCATTTTTGGTCCATGTATTCATTATTACCCTCAGCGTTGCATCCATTTTTGGTCCATGTATTCATTATGACCCTCAGCGTTGCATCCATTTTTGATCCATGTATTCATTATTACCCTCTGCGTTCCATCCATTTTAAGTCCATGTATTCATTATTACCCTCTTGTGTTGCATCCATATTTGATCCATGTATTCATTATTACCCTTAGCGTTGCATCCATTTTTGGTCCATGTATTCATTATTACCCTCAGCGTTGCATCCATTTTTGATCCATGTATTCATTATTACCCTTTGTGTTGTATCCATTTTTGATCCATGTATTCATTATTACCCTCAGTGTTCCATCCATTTTAAGTCCATGTATTATTACCCTCTGTGTTCCATCCATTTTAAGTCCATGTATTCATTATTACCCTCTTGTGTTGCATCCATTTTTGATCCATGTATTCATTATTACCCTCAGCGTTGCATCCATTTTTGGTCCATGTATTCATCATTACCCTCAGCGTTGCATCCATATTTGATCCATGTATTCATTATCACCTTATTATTATTTATTTATAGAGCACCATTAATTCCATGGTGCTGTACATGAGAAGGGGGTTACATACAAAATACATATACAAGTTACAGTAGACAGACTAGTACCGAGGGAAGAGGACCCTGCCCTTGCGGGCTTACATTTTATAGGATTATGGGGAGGAGACAGTAGGTGGGGTGTAGATTGGGCGGCAGCTCCGCACGGTGGTGGGACGGCAGCTCCGCACGATGGTCGTGCGGCAGCTCCGCACGGTGGTCGGGCAGCAGCTCCGCATGGTGCTCGGGCGGCAGCTCCGCATGGTACTCGGGCGGCAGTGAGTTCATTGTAGATTGTAGGCATTTTTGAACAGGTGAGTTTTCAGGTTACGTTTGAAGTTTGCAAGAGTAGGGGATAGTCTGACGTGTTGAGGCAGCGAGTTCCAGGAGACTGGGGATGCTCGGGAGAAGTCTTGGAGTCGGTTGCGTGAGGAGCGAATGAGAGAGGAGGAGAGAAGGAGATCTTGGGAGGACCGGAGGTGACGTGTTGGAGTGTAGTGAGAGATTAGTTCAGAGATGTAGGGAGGAGACAGATTATGCACAGCTTTGTAGGTCAGTGTTAGTAGTTTGAATTGGATACGGTGGAAGATTGGGAGCCAGTAGAGGCACTTGCAGAGAGGAGAAGCAGGGTGGTATTGAGGAGAGAGGTGAATCAGTCGGGCAGCAGAATTAAGGATGGACTGGAGAGGGGCGAGCGTGTTAGCAGGGAGGTCAGAGAGGAGGATGTTACAGTAGTCGAGGCGGGAGATTATGAGGGCATGCACTAGCATTTTTGTAGATTGCGAATTGAGGAAAGGGCGGATTCTGGAAATATTTTTGAGTTGAAGATAGCAGGAGGTGGTGAAGGATTGGATGTGTGGTATGAAGGACAAGGCAGAGTCAAAGGTCACTCCGAGGCAGCAAACTTTGGGTACTGGCGAGAGCATGGTGTTATTTATTGTGATAGATAGATCAGGTGGAGAGAGTGTAGGTGAGACGGAGGAAAGATGATAGTTTAGTTTTGGCCACATTGAGCTTTAGGAAGCGAGAGGAGAAGAAGGCGGATATAGCAGATAGACATTTCGGGATTTTGGACAGCAGAGATGTTGCATCTGGGCCAGAGAGGTAGATCTGGGTGTCGTCGGGATATAGGTGGTATTGGAAGCCATGAGACTTTATGAGTTGTCCCAGGCCAAATGTGTAGATAGAAAAAAGTAAGCGTCCTAGGACAGAGCCTTGAGGGACACCAACAGAGAGATCGCGGGATGAAGAGGTTGTGTGAGAGTGGGAGACACTGAAAGTGCGATTGGAAAGGTATGAAGAGATTCAAGAGAGGGCAAGATCTCTGACACCAAGGGAAGAGAGAGTCTGTAATAGGAGGGAGTGGTCAACTGTATCGAAGGCTTAGGACAGGTCTAGAAGTAGGAGTATAGAGAAGTGCTTGTTAGCTTTGGCAGTAAGTAAGTCATTCGTGATTTTAGTCAGGGCAGTTTCGGTAGAATGATGTGGATGGAAGCCGGACTGTAGGTTGTCAAAGAGAGAGTTAGAGGAGAGGTGGGAGGAAAGTTCAGCGTGGACATGTTCCAGGAGTTTTGAGGCAAGTGGGAGTAGTGATATGGGGCGATAGCTGGTAGTAGAGGTTGGATCGAGGGAAGGTTTCTTTAGGATAGGTGTGACTGTTGCATGTTTAAGGGCAAAGGCTAAGGTACCAGTCGTTAAAGATAGGTTGAAGAGATGGGTTAAGGCTGGAATAAGGATGGTGGTGAGGTTGGGGAGGAGGTGGGATGGGGTCAAGTGCGCAGGTGGTGAGGTGCGCTTTTCAGAGAAGACGTGCAAGCTCTCCTTCGGTGATGGTGGGGAGGAATTTTATGGGGTAGGGGCAGTGGTCAGTTATATGAAGGGGTTGTGGTGGCTGAGCAGAGAAGACTTGCCTTATTTGGTCGATTTTTTCTTTGAAATAAGTGGCAAATTCTTCTGCAGAAATGAGGGAAGTTGGAGGGGGCAGTGGTGGGCGAAGGAGGGAGTTGAAAGTGTTGAATAACTGTTTGGGGTTGTGTGTAAGAGAGGATATGAGGTTTCTGAAGTAATCGTGTTTAGCGGAGGTGAGGGCTGAACGAAATGTGTGAATTGCATGTTTGAATGTGGTGAAGTCTTCCTGGGAGTGCGTTTTCTTCCAGCGCCGCTCTGCAGCCCTAGACACTTGCCGAAGTTTTTTAGTGAGGCTGTTGTGCCAGGGTTGTCTATTGATTTGTCTCACTCTGCCATGCACAAGAGGAGCAACTGAATCAATAGCTGATATGAGAGTGGTGTTGTAGAAAGTGGTGGCACTGTCTGTGTCGTGGAGGGACGGTATGGAGGACAGTGGAAGGATAGAGTCGGCGAGGGTGTGCATGTTGAGGTGTGCAAGGTTTCTGCGGGGATGTGCTAGGTGCTGGACAGGGGGGCAGGTGAGGAGGGCAGGGCTGAAAAGGTCAGAAGATGGTGGTCAGATAGGGGGAGGGGGGAAGTTGTGAGGTCAGAAAGGGAACAGAGGCGGGTGAAGATAAGGTTTAGTGTGTGTCCATCTTTGTGGGTGGCAGAGGTGGACCACTGAGTTAAGCCAAAAGACGAAGCAAGGGAGAGGAGTTTGGAAGCAGCTGATTGGCGGGTGTCAGTGGGGATGTTGAAGTCACCCATGATGATGGTGGGAATGTCTGTGTTGCATCCATTTTTGATCCATGTATTCATTATTTCTCTCTATGTTGTATCCATTTTTGGTCCATGTATTCATTACTACCCTCTGTGTTGCATCCATATTTGATCCATGTATTCATTATTACTCTCTGTGTTGTATCCATTTTTGATCCATGTATTCATTATTACTGTGTTGCATCCATTTTTGATCCATGTATTCAATATTACCCTCAGTGTTGTATCCATTTTTGATCCATGTATTCATTATTACTGTGTTGCATCCATTTTTGATCTATGTATTCATTACTCCCCTATGTGTTGCATTCATTTTTGGTCCATGTATTCATTATTACCCTCTCTGTGTTGCATCCATTTTTGATCCATGTATTCATTATTACTGTGTTGCATCCATTTTTGATCCATGTATTCAATATTACCCTCAGTGTTGTATCCAGTTTTGATCCATGTATTCATTATTACTGTGTTGCATCCATTTTTGATCTATGTATTCATTACTCCCCTATGTGTTGCATTCATTTTTGGTCCATGTATTCAATATTACCCTCAGTGTTGCATCCATTTTTCAAGCTTCTCCTATCCATGATGTTGACACAAAGCATGCACACGTGGCCTCTTTTTTTTCTCTTTGTCATTATTATAATAAATGTGAAATGTATTCCTTTTTTTTCCCATTGCTGGAGATTGTTTTGCTTTTTTCATGGGACAAAATTGTTGTCCCCCTCAACTTAATATTTGGTTGCACACCCTTTACCCTTTGGAATACATACCTTCCATCAATCGCTTCCTATAACAGTGCACAAGCTTCTTACTCCTCTCACCTGGAATTTCAGACTCTTCTTTATAATCTGCTCCAGGTCTCACATATTTGGAGGCGTCTTCTTTTCTCCCAACAGTAATTTTAAGATCTCTCCACAGGTGTCAATGGGATTTAGATCCGGACTCATTGCTGCCACTTCAGATCTCTCCAGCACTTTGTTTGCATCCATTTTTGGGAGCTTCTTGAAATATGTTTGGGGTCATTGTCCTGCTGGAAGACCCATGACCTAGGGTGCAGATATAACTGGGCACTACATTGAGACCCAAAATTATTTGGTAATCTTCAGATTTCTTGATGTCTTACACACAGTCAAGCACCCAGTGCCAGAGGCAACAAAACAGCCCCAAAACATCTTTGAACCTTCACCACATGTGAATATAGGTACTGTGTACCTTTGTAGGCATCATTCCATTTTTGGTAAACAGTAGAATGATGTGCTTTACTAAAAAGCTCTATCTTGGTCTCATCTGTCCATAAAACGCTTTCCCAGAAGGATTTTGGTTACTCACATACATTTGGCAAAATGCAGTCTAGCTTTTTTATGTCTCTGTGTCAGCAGTGGGGTCCTCCTGGGTCTCCTCCATAGTGTTTAATTTCATTCAAATGTTGACGGATAGTTCACACTGACACTGATGCCCCCTGAGCCTGAAGGACAGCTTGAATTTCTTTGGAACTTGATGGGATGGCTTATTCACCATCTGGACTACCCAGCAATCTTTCATCAATTTTTCTCAACTGTTCACATCCAGGGAGATTAGCTACAGTGCCATGGGTTGTAAACGTCTTGATTATGTTGTGCACTGTGGAAAAAATAACATCAAGATCTCTAAAGATGGAGTTCTAACCTTGAAATTGTTGATATTTTTCATCAATTTTTGGTTCTCAGGTCTTCAGACAGTTCTCTTCTCCTCTTTCTATTATCCTTGCTTAGTATGGGACAAACAATGCAAAGATTGATTCAGCTTCTCCCATTTTTATCTGGTTTCAGGTGTGATTTCCATATTGCCCTCACCTGTTACTTTCCACAGGTAAGTTCGAATGAGCATCACATGCTTGAAACAAACTTGTTCACCCACAATATTGGAAAGGTACCAAGAAATATGTCTAGAAGCAAGCAGGGGAAGGATCCAGCTCAGTCTCCAAGGATTTGAATAAAAGGCATTTCTTTATTTCAACTTTGTTAAAAAGAATATATCCAAAAAGGTATAATGACACCGGCTGATAACACTGACAGATGGTAGATGATGAAAAAAACTATGCGTTTCGGCGGTACGCCTTCATCAGGTCAACAAATCTGTCTGGCCCGACAATTTTGGGGGTTTTGTATGCGATCATGTCCAATCTGCCTTTATGTCTCTGGTTTGTTTTTTTTCTAGTTTCTTTTTAAATTCCAATACACACAAAGGAAATAAATATGTGTATAACAAAACGTGTGTAATTGCAGTAATTTTCTGCGAGAAACACTTCATTTTCTGGAACAATTTCAAGGGTGCCAAAACTTACGACCATGACTGTATGGATTGACTACAAATTAAAATTGTCTTTTTTTTTTCTGGATGAAAAATGGACAATTTTCATACGTTTGTCTGAACCGGAACCTAATGGGTGAAAATTGACTTCTGAATGATCCATGACGCCAGTTTCAAACAAACACATGCAAAATAGTCAGTTTTTTATCTAGAAGAAAATGGACAGTTTTTCATCCATATACCACCCGCACGTCCATCTTTTACATCCGTATGACGTCAACCATGGAATCTGGTTTATATATCAACAATTAAATAATAAAGAGTAAAGCGCAGTTTTTAACTTTATATTGGGTGAGTCTGACCCCAAAAAATGGACCAAAGTAGTGCATGGTGCAATTCTTTACTCGCAGCCCATCGGTCTGTGTGTAAAAACGTTTACATGAGCTATCTCAATGATGTTCATTGGTCAATGTGCCCCTTTTGCGCACCAACAGCACATGGTCCAATAATACGCTTGTCGAATGAGTTCTTCATCAGTGGCTTGGCTTTCAATGGCTGACACCTCAACCAGGATTTTGGCTATCCGGAGATACCCGCTGGTAGTGGCACCCCATGCTAAATGCAGTTTTGGAATTAGGAAAAAAACATGATAAAGGGTTAATTAAAAGATTTAGGAAATATTTTTCTTGAACTATTGTTTTTGGGGGGGAAAAACTTAGTTTTGGCATCAGGATAAAAATTTGATAAAGGGGGGACATATACCAATGATTGATCAAGTGCGGGCAATCATTGGTATATGTCCCCCCCCTACCTTTATCGTGGGTTTTTTTTCCTGATGCCAAAACTGCGTTTTAACCAAAAAATAGTTCTAGAAAAAATATTTTCCAAATGTTTTAATTAAAAATAGATAAAAAAAATTGCATCAGCTTTCTGCCATATGATACCAGTCTTTCGCCCTCTCTCTTTTTTTGCAGGACACCTAGTTAGGGCTAGACTGCGAGTTGTGTTTGCAGAGGGGACGAACACTCTGAAAGTCTTTGTCCTTAATATGGAGGGTTAAATCTCGAGCATTGCCTCTTTCTGCTGCTAAATACCGTCCAGATGTTTTCTATAGCAATGAACACGGTAACAATAGAACGCATGTGACGGCGGATCTAGAACCCGACACATCGCACAAAACGTTCTAGACCCGTGAAATTCTACTCACCGCTGGAGAATGTTTCCTCGCCGATGAATCCTGATGACGCTAAAAGCCCAAGTTCAGCGCGTTATTCTGTGGCGTCTGCCTCCCATATCCTGCCCTCCTTCTCTGTACCCCTCCTGCCTCTTTCCTCCTTCCGTCTATCTCCAGGACACAGATAGAAAGCCCCAACTGAAGCACTCGACTACCTACTGCCAGCAGAGGGGCCGCGGGCCGCAGCTCGGGGACTGGCTAATTATGGTCAGAGGCTCCGGCACAGAATCTCAGCCCATGCCTGCAGGCTACGGTTACTTTTGTTGTGCAGCAGTTGCAGTCTACAGGAATACACTTGCTTTTTTTTTTTTTTTTTTACGGGCAAGCCGTGTTTTAGGCTAGGTGCACCAAGGCTGACCCGCCATTGTTTTTGTCCTCATTGCTTTGTACAGGTAAAAAAACGCTGCAAAAAGCACTGAAAGATTCGACATGCTGCCGAGTTCAAAAGATGCTTCCGTTGTCAAATTCACCCAAGGCATTTAATTTACAATGAAAAAAAAAACGCTGCATGTGAACACAGCCTGAAACATGCAAATGTTTACGGCACGTGCAAATGTCATCTCTTAGGCCCCCATCACACGTCCATGCAAAAAACAAACGTGCAAAAGCCTGAACACATGCACAGTGTCATTTTTACATAGAATTGCGTATACTTATTCTTTTGACAGGTTTTGCAGCTGGTTTCTGTGGCGGATTCAACCTGAAAAGGACACTGTCTGTACATAGGGTATGTACATGGAGGGTTTTTTTTTGGAGGGCATGGCTTTTAGCTATGTGCACATGTAACGCCCCAGCAGCGGTCGAACCGCTCGGATCTGGATGTCACTGCTCGTGGCTCGAGGGTCTCCGGACCCGGGGGCTAAGGGTTACACCCGAATAAAGAAGGGAGTATTTACAGGGGAGATATATATAGTTCGTGACGCCACCAATGGTATACGGTAATTGGGAGTACCGCCGCTGCCGTTGGGAGTACCTGGGGTGATGGAGTGGGGCAGCAAGATGACGTTACCCTCCACGGGTAGGGAAAGGCTCCGGGACCCCGGATGATGGGATGAGGGTGCAGGGGGGGAGCGCAGGCTCGCTGGTTGCAGGGGTTAATCTGGTACTCATTCAGCAACAAAGCAGACGCTGACAACGTAGTAAACCAAGTCTCTGGGTGCCGCTGCCCTCTTGGGGGAGCTCGTCCGGGTCCCGTCCCCAGCAGCACTGCCTCCTGGCACAGTATTTTTAGAGTGTCCTTTGTGGCCCGTCAGCTTGGAGCTGTCTGAGCCCCGCTCCCCACTGTGGCTAAGTAGAAGAGCTCGCTCTCAGGGGTTCAAGCTTGGGATTTCAGTGGGCTGCTTGTTTGTAAAGCCCTATCCCCCTCGTTGTGCTAGTGCCCCCGATCTCTGAGCTTCGTGGGAACAGTCCATAGAGGGCCTGTACTCTGCAGGTTAATTGCCGGGTTGCCTGAAGCTTCTCCCCGACATGGTGTCCGTGTACCCCATCGTGCCTTCAGTCCCAGACCGGTGATTAGGCCCAGGCTGCTGACCGTCCTCCAAGACAGGACACAGGCACCTAGCCTCAATCCCCTGCGACCAGAATTCACTGGTTTAGCCCACAGGTTTCAAGGATCGGGCATATCTAACTGATCGATGGAAGTCTGACTGCTTGGTCTCCACCAATCTCGAGAATGAGGCATACCCTTTGAGTAGTAAAACTTCTTCTGGAGGAGCTTGAGATGGGATTGAGGTTATATGTACCAGTTTATGCAGCTCTTATGGGACCCTTGCAACAGTAGAGCTAAGTTTTGATGGATCAGGCGATGAGACCTTGTGGAGGGGTCCTAAGTCCCCAAGTCTAGTGGAAGAACATGTTAGCAAAAAAAAGGGGTGGCAAAAATAACCAAGGGTCAAGGAAATGGAGTGAATAAAAAAACCACCAGACTTTTCCGGTCAAGTTTGGAACCATAACTGAGGCCTAGTTTGATCTTTGTGATGGGATCTCGAATTCACTTGTGAAAGCAACTGCATGAAGAGTTAGTGAAGTCACATCACACAACATTCAGTAATCCAGATTATCAGATAATCCAACAACCTTCTGCTTCCTTCATGTGTGGGATCATATAAATGGGAAAAAGCACTAGCGCCCAAATCGTTACCATTTTTCGATTCTTTTGGTGGCTGCAAGACTAAGCTATGGCTGTGATATTCTGCCCACAGTCTTGGATCGGGAGCCCGGAGATTCTGTATTATGTAGGACAGTGATTCATGCATCGGATAAACCATTCACACGGATTACAACAAGGATCCATTTATAGTAGTCTAGCTCAGCATGTCACATGCCCAGTGCCCACCATCTACTTATTAGCAGTGAATGAATGCCGATGGGCACTGAGTAAAAGAAGAATGAGATCTGACACATCCCATATCCAAAAATTGGGACATCAGGCACCTTGAGTAAGTTTAGGATCATAATGTCTATGTCTGAGAACATCTGAACCGGAACTCAAGATAGATCATCAATATTGGATCTATGGACGGGCGACACCCGGCACCCCCCGACCAGTCAATGGACCAGAACTGCACCCTAAGTTCACTGTGTAGTGGCTGCTGCTGAAATAGAATAGTAGCTGACCTGCAGTACCCGGAAGTGAACGGTGCGGACCACCCCAAATCTGCATCAGTTTATCAGTATACAATGACATTTCGGGCCATGACTACTTCGGCATCCAACATAAGAGGTAGAGGACATCTGTCTGCAGTCTGTAACCCTGGAAGAGTTGTGCATAGATGCTGTCGACGCACAGGGACGGAGGCTTTTAAGCAAAACTTATAATTTACCAAATCAATGAGATTACAATGGATCAGACAACGCAAGGACTGTTTGTAGTCTGTTGCCCCCGGAGACACATAGGTTTGCACAGATGCCGCAGATGAAAAATTATTTGTAAAGTTCCTTCATGTTGTAATGTATTGAAGCAATGAGAATTAGCACCTGGTAAGATGCAGGGCTTTACAGCACACAGACTGGCATTGAGTGACACAAAGGTTTGAAATTCCATACCAGAGGCATTTCTATTACGTGAAGATATCTGTATAACTTCATATTATAAATATAGCGACACACTGGCGAAGAAGCGCAGCTCTGAAGCCAGACACCTACACAGATGAATCATTATCGTACTAGACACCATCTGCAGATGATCCCACACTTGAATCTGACTCCAAGCTGTCAAGGTGCAGACATCTGCAGCAGCACATGCCAGTCAATCAGTGGCGTGAACATCTGCAGCTGCACGTGCCAGTCAATCAGTGGCATGAACATCTGCAGCGGCACGTGCCAGTCAATCAGTGGCGTGAACATCTGCAGCGGCACGTGCCAGTCAATCAGTGGCGTGAACATCTGCAGCGGCACGTGCCAGTCAGTCAATCAGTGGCATGAACATCTGAAGCGGGATGTGTCAGTCAGTGGCGTCAACATCTGCAGGGGCATGTGCCAGTCAGAGGCGTGAACATCTGCAGCGGCACGTGCCAGTCAATCAGTGGCGTGAACATCTGCAGTGGCACGTGCCAGTCAATCAGTGGTGTGAACATCTGCAGCGGCACATGCCAGTCAATCAGTGGCGTGAACATCTGCAGCGGCATGTGCCAGTCAGTCAATCAGTGGCATGAACATCTGAAGCGGGATGTGTCAGTCAGTGGCGTCAACATCTGCAGGGGCATGTGCCAGTCAGAGGCGTGAACATCTGCAGCGGCACGTGCCAGTCAATCAGTGGTGTGAACATCTGCAGCGGCACGTGCCAGTCAATCAGTGGCGTGAACATCTGCAGTGGCATGTGCCAGTCAATCAGTGGCGTGAACATCTGCAGCGGCACTTGCCAGTCAATCAGTGGCGTGAACATCTGCAGCAGCATGTGCCAGTCAATCAGTGGCGTCAACATCTGCAGCGGCACGTGCCAGTCAATCAGTGGCGTCAACATCTGCAGCGGCACGTGCCAGTCAGTCAATCAGTGGCATGAACATCTGAAGCGGGATGTGTCAGTCAGTGGCGTGAACATCTGCAGGGGCATGTGCCAGTTAATCAGTGGCGTGAACATCTGCAGTGGCACGTGCCAGTCAATCAGTGGCCTGAACATCTGCAGGGGCATGTGCCAGTCAATCAGTGGCGTGAACATCTGCAGGGGCACGTGCCAGTCAATCAGTGGCCTGAACATCTGCAGCGGCACGTGCCAGTCAATCAGTGGCGTGAACATCTGCAGCAGCACGTGCCAGTCAATCAGTGGCGTGAACATCTGCAGCGGCACGTGTCAGTCAATCAGTGGCGTGAACATCTTCAGTGGCACATGCCAATCAGTGGCGTGAACATCTGTAGCTGCACGTGCCAGTCAATCAGTGGCATGAACATCTGTAGCTGCACGTTCCAGTCAATCAGTGGCGTGAATATCTGCAGATCTGCAGCGGCACGTGCCAGTCAATCAGTGGCGTGAACATCTGCAGTGGCACGTGCCAGTCAATCAGTGGTGTGAACATCTGCAGCGGCACGTGCCAGTCAATCAGTGGCGTGAACATCTGCAGTGGCATGTGCCAGTCAATCAGTGGCGTGAACATCTGCAGCGGCACTTGCCAGTCAATCAGTGGCGTGAACATCTGCAGCAGCATGTGCCAGTCAATCAGTGGCGTCAACATCTGCAGCGGCACGTGCCAGTCAATCAGTGGCGTCAACATCTGCAGCGGCACGTGCCAGTCAGTCAATCAGTGGCATGAACATCTGAAGCGGGATGTGTCAGTCAGTGGCGTGAACATCTGCAGGGGCATGTGCCAGTTAATCAGTGGCGTGAACATCTGCAGTGGCACGTGCCAGTCAATCAGTGGCCTGAACATCTGCAGGGGCATGTGCCAGTCAATCAGTGGCGTGAACATCTGCAGGGGCACGTGCCAGTCAATCAGTGGCCTGAACATCTGCAGCGGCACGTGCCAGTCAATCAGTGGCGTGAACATCTGCAGCAGCACGTGCCAGTCAATCAGTGGCGTGAACATCTGCAGCGGCACGTGTCAGTCAATCAGTGGCGTGAACATCTTCAGTGGCACATGCCAATCAGTGGCGTGAACATCTGTAGCTGCACGTGCCAGTCAATCAGTGGCATGAACATCTGTAGCTGCACGTTCCAGTCAATCAGTGGCGTGAATATCTGCAGATCTGCAGTGGCACGTGTCAGTCAATAAGTAGCATGAATATCTGCAGTGGCATCAATCAGTGGCGTGAACATCTGCAGTGGCACCTGCCAATCAGTGGCATGAACATCTGCAGCGGCACGTGCCAGTCAATCAGTGGCATGAACATCTGCAGATCTGCAGTGGCACGTGTCAGTCAATAAGTAGCATGAATATCTGCAGTGGCATCAATCAGTGGCGTGAACATTAGCAGCAGAAGGAGCAGTTTTGGAAGGAGCAGAGTGAGCAGCACTAACACATGCTCATCGCCCCTCCTGGAGTTACACATGCCGAGAGAACAGTGCACGCAACGTTGATACACTCTTCTGCTGCTCACGTTTTTGTACTGATTGGAACGCTGTTCCGATCAGCGGCCTGCAGCTGTACACAGTGCCAGTGTCTGGGCCCCCCGGAGGTTCCTCCGCTCCTCCAGTGGGCCAGTCCAACCCTGATTACTACTGATGAAACAGAGCTGATGTCATGAGATCTAACCAGGGCTTATTATTCAATACAATAATGCCAGTTGTCATGCCGAATGCCATATCTAACAAACACCCCTCGGCCACTTTTCTCCAACAGCTTTGATAACTCTTTGTGGCTTTCACATTTCAATGTGGGCAACTAACTCTCGGAAATTTTTCACCAGCTTTCTGGATGTCTTCTAAAGGAGACATCCTATTGGTGATCTAAAGAGGTAGCACCACACGGCAGGGGGCCAGCCTCACTGCACGTGCCCCGCGATTTCTAGGAGGTGAATTCTGCAAAAAGAATACTAAAATAACGCATGACACTTTCTGAGCAAATCTCTACCCCAAGCCCTGAGGCAGGAGAATGAATGCTGCTTTAGCCCTGTATCTAGACCACTGATGGCTAACCTATGACACGCATGTCAGTGGTGACACGTCGGGCCATTTTTGTATTTATACATTTTTGTATTGTATGCCAGCACATTACTACAGGATGGGCACATTACTACAGGATGGGCACATTACTACAGGATGGGCACATTACTACAGGATGGGCACAAGGATGGGCACATTACTACCGGATGGGGACAAGTATGGACACATTACTAAAGGATGAGGACAATGATGGGCTCATTACTACAGGATGGGGACCAGGATGGGCACATTATTACAGGATGGGGACAAGGAAGGGGCACAATACTACAGAATGGGCACAATACTACAGGATATGGACAAGGATGGGCACATTACTACAGGATGGGCACAATACTACAGGATATGGACAAGGATGGGCACATTACTACAGGATGGGCACAAGGATGGGCACATTACTACAGGATGGGCACAAGGATAGACACATTACTAAAGGATGAGGACAAGGATGGGCACATTACTACAGGATGGGGACAAGGATGGGCACATTACTACAGGATGGGCACAAGGATGGGCACATTACTACCGGATGGGGACAAGGATAGACACATTACTAAAGGATGAGGACAAGGATGGGCACATTACTACAGGATGGGGACAAGGATGGGCACATTACTACAGGATGGGGACAAGGAAGGGGCACAATACTACAGGATATGGACAAGGATGGGCACATTACTACAGGATGGGCACAAGGATGGGCACATTACTACAGGATGGGCACAAGGATGGGCAGATTACTACAGGATGGGGACCAGGATTGGCACATTACTACAAGAAAGGGACAAGGAAGGGGCACATTACTACAGGATGTGGACAAGGAAGGGGCGCATTACTACAGAATGTGGACAAGGATGGGCACATTACTGCAGGATGGGGACAAGGAAGGGGCGCATTACTACAGAATGTGGACAAGGAAGGGGCATATTACTGCAGGATGGGGACAAGGAAGGGGCGCATTACTACAGGATGGGCACAAGGAAGGGGCGCATTACTACAGAATGTGGACAAGGATGGGCACATTACTGCAGGATGGGGACAAGGAAGGGGCGCATTACTACAGAATGTGGACAAGGAAGGGGCATATTACTGCAGGATGGGGACAAGGAAGGGGCGCATTACTACAGGATGGGCACAAGGAAGGGGCGCATTACTACAGAATGTGGACAAGGATGGGCACTTTACTACAGGATGGGGACAAGGAAGGGGCGCATTACTACAGAATGTGGACAAGGAAGGGGCATATTACTGCAGGATGGGGACAAGGAAGGGGCGCATTACTACAGGATGGGGACAAGGAAGGGGCGCATTACTACAGAATGTGGACAAGGATGGGCACATTACTGCAGGATGGGGACAAGGATGGGCGCATTACTACAGGATGGGGACAAGGATGGCCACATTACTGCAGGATGGGGACAAGGATGGGCACATTACTACAGGATGGGGACAAGGATGGCCACATTACTGCAGGATGGGGACAAGGATGGGCACATTACTACAGGATGGGGACAAGGAAGGGGCACATTACTGCAGGATGGGGACAAGGAAGGGGCACATTACTGCAGGATGGGGACAAGGAAGGGGCGCATTACTACAGAATGTGGACAAGGATGGGCACATTACTGCAGGATGGGGACAAGGATGGGCGCATTACTGCAGGATGGGGACAAGGATGGGCACATTACTACAGGATGGGGACAAGGATGGCCACATTACTGCAGGATGGGGACAAGGATGGGCACATTACTACAGAATGGGGACAAGGATGGGCACATTACTACAGAGGACATGACTGCTGGGGGGAGGGGGAGAGGAGATAATCATTATCTCCTCTCCTCCAAGCAGTCATTATCAGATAACATTTTGTTATTAGAGCTACAACTATCACAAAATTATGGATTTTTCGAGAAGTGACCCTACCCGAGTTATGCTCAGCTTTTTTTTTAGGAATTTTGACACACCAAGCTCAAAAGGTTGTCCATCACTGATAGACTGTTGTCAGCTCCCCGATGCCAAGCACTAGCAGATCAGAGGTGTTGGGGTATGGGGGAGAGTATTTTATAAGTCACAGATATAATTATGATAAGATGCAGAAGGTTAATTAGACTAATGATATTAATTACCGGCTGCCAGAAGATGAGATGTGGCCGTGTGGGGTGACACGTTATCACTGGTGTAAGAGCGATCATGAAAAATCAGTGACAATGCAAGACGTCCGCGCGTCAAGGAGGAATGATGACAATAACACATGGATGATCAGCAGCGCACAATAACAGCGAAAACACTCAGAATAACACTAATGATACTGCAAATAACACACATAATAATACACAGCCCAACACTGCTAAGGCCGCGTTCACACAGCGGTACTGAACAATGCCACAGTCACAGCCGCAAATGTCATTGTATGTCCTATACCAGTCCAAGGGGACAATTATCCATGTGGCCACAATAGCTCCGTGGACAGACTGACCACAAAGGCACATTTGTGTGAGCACTGATACTATGAATTATATAAATATATATATATATATATATATATATATATATATATATATATATAAATAAAAGTATTAATAGTACTACTGTACTAATAATACTAAAAAATAATAATAAATAATAATAATAATAATAATAATACACATTCTACTGCTTGATATTTCATAATATTTTATTTCCCTAATAGAATTATTTAATACTATCAAGGCCTCATTTAGACGCCGTATTGGACCCATTTTTATACAGCTCACACCCTTTATAATCTACACTGATATTCACATGTCCATCTTAAACCAACAGCACAGATGAAAAAGACCAATACAAGTCTATGGGTCTGAGAAAAACACGAATGGATGCCGTGTACAATCCATGTACAATCAGTGCACAATATGTGTACAATCTGTATGCGTCCATGTACAATCTGTGTCCAATCCATGTATAATCCATTTACAATCTGTGTCCGTGTGCAATCCGAGTACAATCTGTGTACAATTCGTGTACAGTGTACAAACCATGTACAATCAGTGTACAAACCATGTACAATCAGTGTACAAACCATATACAATCAGTGTACAATCTGAGGAAATCTGTGTACAATCTATATGTGTCTGAGTACAATCCGTGTACAATCTGTGAACAATCCTTGTACAATCAGTGTACAAACCATGTACAATCCATGTACAATCAGTGTACAAACCATGTACAATCAGACTACAATCAGTGTACAAACCATGTACAATCAGACTACAATCAGTGTACAATCCTTGTACAATCAGTGTACAAACAATGTACAGTGTACAATCAGTGTACAATCCGTGTACAATCCATATACAATCGATGTACAATCAGTGTACAATCAGTGTACAATCAGTGTACAGACTAAAATTAGTGTACAATCTATGTACAGTGTACAAACCATGTACAATCCGTGTACAATCAGTGTACAATCCATGTACAGACTAAAATTAGTGTACAATCTATGTACAATCAGTGTACAAACCATGTACAATCAGAGTACAATCAGTGTACAAACCATGTACAATCAGTGTACAAACCATGTACAATCAGTGTACAATCCATGTACAATCAGTGTACAATCCATGTACAATCAGACAACAGTGTACAAACCATGTACAATTCTTGTACAATCAGTGTACAATTTTTGTACAATCCGTGTACAATCCGTGTACAGAGTACAATCAGTGTACAATCCATGTACAATTTGTGTACCGTGTGCTATACGTGTCCAACATTGTGACAGGAAAAGCTCTGTCATTTATTTATTGATCCATCAGTGAAACACACTGATGGTAAAAATGGACACACTGATTCAAAACACTGATATTCATCACCTGCATGTAGACATAAAATACTACTGCTACTAAAAAATATAATAATACTTCTATGTAATAGGACATAAAATATTATTTCATATAATAATAATATAGAAAATACTAATATATACAATAAAGTACGACAACACATAAGTATAGCAATAAGAAGTGTAGCAGTAGTAGTAATAATATGTATATTATTATATAAAAAAATACTAAGAAATATCTTTATATATAACAGAGGACTACTACATATAATACAAATAATAAGCTTGATGCAAGTATTAATATATAAAGTATAGTATAGGCAGCAATAAGTGTAATACTACATATAATATACACATATGTATAGTACATGTAATAATACTACATATAGTAAGTATAGTACAGGTAGTAATAAGAGTAACAATACTACATACACTACATATAATCCAAAACATATAGTAAGTATAGTACAGGTACTGGTATATCTTATCTATATATAACACTTATAGTACAGGTAATATTGATATATGTAGATTATATGTAGTAAGTACAGTCCAGGTAGTAATAAGTGTAGTAATACTACATATAATACTACATATAACAAGTATAGTACAGGTAATATCACTATATGTAGATTATATACAGTAAGTACAGTCCAGGTAGTAATAAGTGTAGTAATACTACCGTATATACACTACATATAATACTACATATAACAAGTATAGTACAGGTAATTGTATATATAATCTATATGTATATACTGTATATCATCCATATATAACAGTTACAGTACAGGTAATATCACTATATGTAGATTATATGTAGTAAGTAGAGTCCAGGTAGTGGTAAATGTAGTAATACTACATATAACACTACATATAACAAGTATAGTACAGGTAATTGTATAATATTATATGTATATATATATATATATATATATATATATATATATATATATATGTGTGTGTTATAGTACACGTAATATAACTATATGTAGATTATATGCAGTAAGTACAGTCCAGGTAGTAATAAGTGTAGTAATACTGCAGATAATACTACATATAACAAGTATAATACAGGTAATTGTATATATAACAGTTACAGTATAGATAATATCACTATATGTAGATTATATACAGTCCAGGTAGTAATATTACCGGTATATACACTACATATAATCTATATATAATAGTTATAGTACAGGTAATTGTATATATCACACATATATAACAGATACAGTGTAGGTAATATCACTATGTGTAGATTATATACAGTCCAGGTAGTAATAAGTGTAGTAATACTGCATATAATACATATAATCTATATATAATAGTTATAGTACAGGTAATTGTATATATAACAGATACAGTGCAGGTAATATCACTCTGTGTAGATTATATACAGTGCAGGTAATATCACTCTGTGTAGATTATATACAGTCCAGGTAGTAATATTACCAGTATATACACTACATATAATCTATATATAATAGTTATAGTACAGGTAATTGTATATATCACACATATATGACAGATACAGTGTAGGTAATATCACTATGTGTAGATTATATACAGTCCAGGTAGTAATAAGTGTAGTAATACTGCATATAATACATATAATCTATATATAATAGTTATAGTACAGGTAATTGTATATATCACACATATATAACAGATACAGTGTAGGTAATATCACTATGTGTAGATTATATACAGTCCAGGTAGTAATAAGTGTAGTAATACTGCATATAATACATATAATCTATATATAATAGTTATAGTACAGGTAATTGTATATATAACAGATACAGTGCAGGTAATATCACTCTGTGTAGATTATATACAGTCCAGGTAGTAATGGCCGCGGCAGATGTTACCATGTAGCAGAGCTGACCGTGTCCCCATGCCCGTGCCTGTATGCAGTGTGTGGTCAGCGGTGCCAGTGCTGGGATGCCAGCGTGTCCTGTGGCTGCTGTGTGTGGCTGCTGTGTGTGCTCCGGAGCGGCACGCACACTGCCTCCCATCCCTGTGCCCGCACGCTGCACTACTTTCCCCTTCTCTGGAGACAAAGCGGCCTCCCTCCCCCTTTACCTGACACACGAGTCCCGTGCAGAAAGTTTGGGTGCAGCAGGGTCTGGAGCGCGGCCGGGGGCTCAGCATGGTCCCGGCACAGCGGACAGTGTGTGCTGCACTCAGCGCTCTGCACCAACAATCAGCCCCATTCACTGGAATGAGAGGAATGTGCGCGCCGCGCTGGGTCCTAGAGCCGACTGCGCCTCCCTCCCCGGGTCCTAGCGCCGGTGAGATCTAGGTGGCTGTGTAGACCAGGCGGCAGCGCAGGGTCCCAGTGCCGGCCATGTATCAGCACCAGCCGCTGCTGACGCCGCTGCGCTCTGGTGCAGCCTCTTGACTAGTCCATTTTACCTCTCCAGGAATTATAACTTTATTTTTTAATTTTCTTTCCTTGTTGTAGCTTATTTTTATGCAGAACAAACATGGAAAGTGAAGTAGCGCCATTTTGGGGGACATATTATTGACTAACAATTATTTAGAGATGAGCCAAATCGATGAACAGGACTCTTTGAGCCGCCTTGTACCGGCCGCCATTCCCAGCGCCTCCTGTGATTGGGATGTTATGCATGTGTGGCGCCCCTGACCTGGTCAGGCACCACTGAGGACTGCACCCATGCTGGGTCAGTACAACACAGGTAATCCCAAAGGCTGAGTAGGGTGTGTACACACAGGCACCCTTTGACCAGGACACACACACACATTAGAGGGGACCCCTGGGCACACCCCGGAGGGGGCGTGGCCTCCACATCTCAGTTATTGTGGTGCTGTAGTGAAGCTGGAGGAGAGTTGTGTAGTGGCAGTCAGAGGAGAAGGAGTGGAGCAGCCATGTCTGAAGTGTAGGGCTGTCAGACCCTGCACCTGTAGTGCCTGCTGGCAGGGGAGAACATTACCACCAAGTCATACTGAAAGACACCCGAAGAAAGAGAGCAGTAAGGAGTCGAGTACGAGGACTTCTGGTAATGATGCACACACAGGGTACAGGTCCCTAGAGCCAGACATCCATTTAGTGGTCTGCTAAATCCTGTAGGCGGTGGGACTAGAGGTTCAGGGGCGTAACGACCGCGGTCGCAGCGGTCGCCATCGCGACCGGGCCCGGGCAGTTTGGGGCCCGCGGGGACCCGACAGATCAGCAGCCAGCTCCTCTCAGTGAGAGAGAAGCTGCGCTGATCTGTCACAGTGCACGCGCCCACTATATGACCCGCTGCCGCCCCCGACACCGGGCCCTCCTGCCCGATGTCAGCGGCGGCACCGGGGCCCCCCTCCCCCGTCACCGCGCACAGTAATAATGAAGCATAGAGCGGCCAGCGCCGCTCTGCATCATCATACTCCCCCTGTGCCTGCGCGGTGACGTCACTCCTGTGCGACTGCTGTGCTGAGTGCACAGAGCGCAGGGAGGGAGGACGCCGACCGCAGCACCGGGAGAGAGAGGAGGACGAGCAGCAGTGGAAGGAGGAGAGCAGGGAGTACAGCAGCAGTGGAACAAGGAGACGTCAGGACAGAGCAGCAGTGGAAGGAGAAGATCGGTGAGTACTTGTTTTTTTTTTTTTTATATATATAAAGTGAGTACACGGTGGTCAGAGGCCTGGGGTGGGGAGGCTGCATGATACTGTACATGGAGGCCTGGGGTGGGGAGGCTGCATGATACTGTACATGGAGAACTGGGGTGGGGAGGCTGCATGATACTGTACATGGAGGCCTGGGGTGGGGAGGCTGTATGATACTGTACATGGAGGCCTGGGGTGGGGAGGCTGCTGCATGATACTGTACATGGAGGCCTGGGGTGGGGAGGCTGCATGATACTGTACATGGAGGCCTGGGGTGGGGAGGCTGTATGATACTGTACATGGAGGCCTGGGGTGGGGAGGCTGCATGATACTGTACATGGAGGCCTGGGGTGGGGAGGCTGCATGATACTGTACATGGAGGCCTGGGGTGGGGAGGCTGCATGATACTGTACATGGAGGCCTGGGGTGGGGAGGCTGCATGATACTGTACATGGAGGCCTGGGGTGGGGAGGCTGCATGATACTGTACATGGAGGCCTGGGGAGACTGCATTATACTGTACATGGAGGCCTGGGGAGGCTGGCAGCATTATTATAGATGGAGGCCTGGGGAGGCTGGCAGCATTATTATACATGAGCCCTGGGGAGGCTGGCAGCATTATTATACATGAGGCCTGGGGAGGCTGGCTGCATTATTATACATGAGGCCTGGGGAGGCTGGCTGCATTATTATACATGGAGGCCTGGGGAGGCTGGCTGCATTATTATACATGGAGGCCTGGGGAGGCTGGCTGCATTATTATACATGGAGGCCTGGGGAGGCTGGCTGCATTATTATACATGGAGGCCTGGGGAGGCTGGCTGCATTATTATACATGAGGCCTGGGGAGGCTGGCTGCATTATTATACATGGAGGCCTGGGGAGGTTGGCTGCATTATTATACATGGAGGCCTGGGGAGGCTGGCTGCATTATTATACATGGAGGCCTGGGGAGGCTGGCTGCATTATTATACATGGAGGCCTGGGGAGGCTGGCTGCATTATTATACATGGAGGCCTGGGGAGGCTGGCTGCTATATTATACATGGAGGCCTGGGAGGCTGGCTGCTATATTATACATGGAGGCCTGGAGAGGTTGGCTGCTATATTATACATGGAGGCCTGGAGAGATTGGCTGCATTATTATATATGGAGGCCTGGTGAGGCTGCATAATAAACATGAAGGACACCTTATACATTGAATATAGAGGTGTAATATACATAGAGGTCTATGAGGCTGCATTATACTGGAGGTCTATAGGGCTGCATTAAAATGGAGGTCGGGGGGGGGCTGTATAATACAAAATGAAGGGACACCTTATACATGGAATATAGGGGTGAATTATACATGGAGGAGTATGGGGCTGCATAATACCATCTGAAGTTTTATGGGGTTGTGTTATAATACATATAGGACTATGGGGGCTGCATTATAATATATGGAGGACTATGGAGGCTACCTTATACATGGACTATGGAAGTGCATTATAAAACATGGAGGACTATGTGGTGCAGTATAATATATGGAGAACTATGGGGTGAATTTTAATACATGGAGAACTATGGGAAATGCATTATAATTGAAGGGCTACTTTATACATGGATGATTATGGGGGTGCATTATAATATATGGAGGGCTATGTATCTGCATTCTAATATATGAAGGGTTATGTGAGACCCTTTATACAATTATTTGGAAGGCTATGTGGGGGCTGTTACAGTATTTTGAGAACTTTATACAGGGGGGACAAAGATACAAGTATGGGATGGAAATGTTTTGTGCTGAGGGAAAAAGGCTCTTTCCCTCAGCAGCCAACTTTCCCATGCTCTGCTATACATCTCTCAGCACCCAGCTTTCCCATGTTCTGATATACATCTCTCAGCACCCAGCTTTCCCATGTTCTGATATACATCTCTCAGCACCCAGCTTTCTCATGCTCTGATATGGGAAAGCTGGGTGCTGAGGACAAGATAAATATCAGAACATAGGAAAGCTGGGTGCTGATAGAGAGATTTCAGGGTGCTGTGGGTGAGAGCCAAGTGTCAGCGTCATTATCCTGTACCCCGAGTGTCAGTGTCATTATCCCTTACCCCATACCTCCCAACCGTCCCGGATACAGCGGGACTTTCACGCTTTACGTTGTTTGTCCCGTTGCCACGATCGGGACGGCCGGCTCCCGGGCTCCGCCCACCCACTCTCTCTCCGCCTCCCTGCTTTTCCCTCCTACCATCCCAGTAGACGTGGCATAACAGAGAGGAGCGCTGCCTGTGCTGCTGCTGGTACAGTAAAATCTCCCCAGCGCTGATTTCCCTCCCCCCCCCCCCTCACCCCCGGCCGGAGCCTCTCTGTGCGGTCGGCCGGCCGCCTGTCTGTGCGGTCGGCCGGCCGCCTGTCTGTGCGGGCGCCCCCCGGCCGCCTGTCTGTGCGGGCGCCCCCCGGCCGCCTGTCTGTGCGGGCGCCCCCCTGCCGCCTGTCTGTGCGGGCGCCCCCCTGCCGCCTGTCTGTGCGGGCGCCCCCCTGCCACCTGTCTGTGAAGGCGACCGGCCACCTCACTGTGTGGGCGACCGGCCGCCTCACTGTGGCTCCCTGCGTTTCCATGCTGGAGGCCCGCCGGCTGCCTGCGTGTCCATGCTGGAGGCCCGCCGGCTGCCTGCGTGTCCATGCTGGAGGCCCGCCGGCTGCCTGCGTGTCCATGCTGGAGGCCCGCCGGCTGCCTGCGTGTCCATGCTGGAGGCCCGCCGGCTGCCTGCGTGTCCATGCTGGAGGCCCGCCGGCTGCCTGCGTGTCCATGCTGGAGGCCCGCCGGCTGCCTGCGTGTCCATGCTGGAGGCCCGCCGGCTGCCTGCGTGTCCATGCTGGAGGCCCGCCGGCTGCCTGCGTGTCCATGCTGGAGGCCCGCCGGCTGCCTGCGTGTCCATGCTGGAGGCCCGCCGGCTGCCTGCGTGTCCATGCTGGAGGCCCGCCGGCTGCCTGCGTGTCCATGCTGGAGGCCCGCCGGCTGCCTGCGTGTCCATGCTGGAGGCCCGCCGGCTGCCTGCGTGTCCATGCTGGAGGCCCGCCGGCTGCCTGCGTGTCCATGCTGGAGGCCCGCCGGCTGCCTGCGTGTCCATGCTGGAGGCCCGCCGGCTGCCTGCGTGTCCATGCTGGAGGCCCGCCGGCTGCCTGCGTGTCCATGCTGGAGGCCCGCCGGCTGCCTGCGTGTCCATGCTGGAGGCCCGCCGGCTGCCTGCGTGTCCATGCTGGAGGCCCGCCGGCTGCCTGCGTGTCCATGCTGGAGGCCCGCCGGCTGCCTGCGTGTCCATGCTGGAGGCCCGCCGGCTGCCTGCGTGTCCATGCTGGAGGCCCGCCGGCTGCCTGCGTGTCCATGCTGGAGGCCCGCCGGCTGCCTGCGTGTCCATGCTGGAGGCCCGCCGGCTGCCTGCGTGTCCATGCTGGAGGCCCGCCGGCTGCCTGCGTGTCCATGCTGGAGGCCCGCCGGCTGCCTGCGTGTCCATGCTGGAGGCCCGCCGGCTGCCTGCGTGTCCATGCTGGAGGCCCGCCGGCTGCCTGCGTGTCCATGCTGGAGGCCCGCCGGCTGCCTGCGTGTCCATGCTGGAGGCCCGCCGGCTGCCTGCGTGTCCATGCTGGAGGCCCGCCGGCTGCCTGCGTGTCCATGCTGGAGGCCCGCCGGCTGCCTGCGTGTCCATGCTGGAGGCCCGCCGGCTGCCTGCGTGTCCATGCTGGAGGCCCGCCGGCTGCCTGCGTGTCCATGCTGGAGGCCCGCCGGCTGCCTGCGTGTCCATGCTGGAGGCCCGCCGGCTGCCTGCGTGTCCATGCTGGAGGCCCGCCGGCTGCCTGCGTGTCCATGCTGGAGGCCCGCCGGCTGCCTGCGTGTCCATGCTGGAGGCCCGCCGGCTGCCTGCGTGTCCATGCTGGAGGCCCGCCGGCTGCCTGCGTGTCCATGCTGGAGGCCCGCCGGCTGCCTGCGTGTCCATGCTGGAGGCCCGCCGGCTGCCTGCGTGTCCATGCTGGAGGCCCGCCGGCTGCCTGCGTGTCCATGCTGGAGGCCCGCCGGCTGCCTGCGTGTCCATGCTGGAGGCCCGCCGGCTGCCTGCGTGTCCATGCTGGAGGCCCGCCGGCTGCCTGCGTGTCCATGCTGGAGGCCCGCCGGCTGCCTGCGTGTCCATGCTGGAGGCCCGCCGGCTGCCTGCGTGTCCATGCTGGAGGCCCGCCGGCTGCCTGCGTGTCCATGCTGGAGGCCCGCCGGCTGCCTGCGTGTCCATGCTGGAGGCCCGCCGGCTGCCTGCGTGTCCATGCTGGAGGCCCGCCGGCTGCCTGCGTGTCCATGCTGGAGGCCCGCCGGCTGCCTGCGTGTCCATGCTGGAGGCCCGCCGGCTGCCTGCGTGTCCATGCTGGAGGCCCGCCGGCTGCCTGCGTGTCCATGCTGGAGGCCCGCCGGCTGCCTGCGTGTCCATGCTGGAGGCCCGCCGGCTGCCTGCGTGTCCATGCTGGAGGCCCGCCGGCTGCCTGCGTGTCCATGCTGGAGGCCCGCCGGCTGCCTGCGTGTCCATGCTGGAGGCCCGCCGGCTGCCTGCGTGTCCATGCTGGAGGCCCGCCGGCTGCCTGCGTGTCCATGCTGGAGGCCCGCCGGCTGCCTGCGTGTCCATGCTGGAGGCCCGCCGGCTGCCTGCGTGTCCATGCTGGAGGCCCGCCGGCTGCCTGCGTGTCCATGCTGGAGGCCCGCCGGCTGCCTGCGTGTCCATGCTGGAGGCCCGCCGGCTGCCTGCGTGTCCATGCTGGAGGCCCGCCGGCTGCCTGCGTGTCCATGCTGGAGGCCCGCCGGCTGCCTGCGTGTCCATGCTGGAGGCCCGCCGGCTGCCTGCGTGTCCATGCTGGAGGCCCGCCGGCTGCCTGCGTGTCCATGCTGGAGGCCCGCCGGCTGCCTGCGTGTCCATGCTGGAGGCCCGCCGGCTGCCTGCGTGTCCATGCTGGAGGCCCGCCGGCTGCCTGCGTGTCCATGCTGGAGGCCCGCCGGCTGCCTGCGTGTCCATGCTGGAGGCCCGCCGGCTGCCTGCGTGTCCATGCTGGAGGCCCGCCGGCTGCCTGCGTGTCCATGCTGGAGGCCCGCCGGCTGCCTGCGTGTCCATGCTGGAGGCCCGCCGGCTGCCTGCGTGTCCATGCTGGAGGCCCGCCGGCTGCCTGCGTGTCCATGCTGGAGGCCCGCCGGCTGCCTGCGTGTCCATGCTGGAGGCCCGCCGGCTGCCTGCGTGTCCATGCTGGAGGCCCGCCGGCTGCCTGCGTGTCCATGCTGGAGGCCCGCCGGCTGCCTGCGTGTCCATGCTGGAGGCCCGCCGGCTGCCTGCGTGTCCATGCTGGAGGCCCGCCGGCTGCCTGCGTGTCCATGCTGGAGGCCCGCCGGCTGCCTGCGTGTCCATGCTGGAGGCCCGCCGGCTGCCTGCGTGTCCATGCTGGAGGCCCGCCGGCTGCCTGCGTGTCCATGCTGGAGGCCCGCCGGCTGCCTGCGTGTCCATGCTGGAGGCCCGCCGGCTGCCTGCGTGTCCATGCTGGAGGCCCGCCGGCTGCCTGCGTGTCCATGCTGGAGGCCCGCCGGCTGCCTGCGTGTCCATGCTGGAGGCCCGCCGGCTGCCTGCGTGTCCATGCTGGAGGCCCGCCGGCTGCCTGCGTGTCCATGCTGGAGGCCCGCCGGCTGCCTGCGTGTCCATGCTGGAGGCCCGCCGGCTGCCTGCGTGTCCATGCTGGAGGCCCGCCGGCTGCCTGCGTGTCCATGCTGGAGGCCCGCCGGCTGCCTGCGTGTCCATGCTGGAGGCCCGCCGGCTGCCTGCGTGTCCATGCTGGAGGCCCGCCGGCTGCCTGCGTGTCCATGCTGGAGGCCCGCCGGCTGCCTGCGTGTCCATGCTGGAGGCCCGCCGGCTGCCTGCGTGTCCATGCTGGAGGCCCGCCGGCTGCCTGCGTGTCCATGCTGGAGGCCCGCCGGCTGCCTGCGTGTCCATGCTGGAGGCCCGCCGGCTGCCTGCGTGTCCATGCTGGAGGCCCGCCGGCTGCCTGCGTGTCCATGCTGGAGGCCCGCCGGCTGCCTGCGTGTCCATGCTGGAGGCCCGCCGGCTGCCTGCGTGTCCATGCTGGAGGCCCGCCGGCTGCCTGCGTGTCCATGCTGGAGGCCCGCCGGCTGCCTGCGTGTCCATGCTGGAGGCCCGCCGGCTGCCTGCGTGTCCATGCTGGAGGCCCGCCGGCTGCCTGCGTGTCCATGCTGGAGGCCCGCCGGCTGCCTGCGTGTCCATGCTGGAGGCCCGCCGGCTGCCTGCGTGTCCATGCTGGAGGCCCGCCGGCTGCCTGCGTGTCCATGCTGGAGGCCCGCCGGCTGCCTGCGTGTCCATGCTGGAGGCCCGCCGGCTGCCTGCGTGTCCATGCTGGAGGCCCGCCGGCTGCCTGCGTGTCCATGCTGGAGGCCCGCCGGCTGCCTGCGTGTCCATGCTGGAGGCCCGCCGGCTGCCTGCGTGTCCATGCTGGAGGCCCGCCGGCTGCCTGCGTGTCCATGCTGGAGGCCCGCCGGCTGCCTGCGTGTCCATGCTGGAGGCCCGCCGGCTGCCTGCGTGTCCATGCTGGAGGCCCGCCGGCTGCCTGCGTGTCCATGCTGGAGGCCCGCCGGCTGCCTGCGTGTCCATGCTGGAGGCCCGCCGGCTGCCTGCGTGTCCATGCTGGAGGCCCGCCGGCTGCCTGCGTGTCCATGCTGGAGGCCCGCCGGCTGCCTGCGTGTCCATGCTGGAGGCCCGCCGGCTGCCTGCGTGTCCATGCTGGAGGCCCGCCGGCTGCCTGCGTGTCCATGCTGGAGGCCCGCCGGCTGCCTGCGTGTCCATGCTGGAGGCCCGCCGGCTGCCTGCGTGTCCATGCTGGAGGCCCGCCGGCTGCCTGCGTGTCCATGCTGGAGGCCCGCCGGCTGCCTGCGTGTCCATGCTGGAGGCCCGCCGGCTGCCTGCGTGTCCATGCTGGAGGCCCGCCGGCTGCCTGCGTGTCCATGCTGGAGGCCCGCCGGCTGCCTGCGTGTCCATGCTGGAGGCCCGCCGGCTGCCTGCGTGTCCATGCTGGAGGCCCGCCGGCTGCCTGCGTGTCCATGCTGGAGGCCCGCCGGCTGCCTGCGTGTCCATGCTGGAGGCCCGCCGGCTGCCTGCGTGTCCATGCTGGAGGCCCGCCGGCTGCCTGCGTGTCCATGCTGGAGGCCCGCCGGCTGCCTGCGTGTCCATGCTGGAGGCCCGCCGGCTGCCTGCGTGTCCATGCTGGAGGCCCGCCGGCTGCCTGCGTGTCCATGCTGGAGGCCCGCCGGCTGCCTGCGTGTCCATGCTGGAGGCCCGCCGGCTGCCTGCGTGTCCATGCTGGAGGCCCGCCGGCTGCCTGCGTGTCCATGCTGGAGGCCCGCCGGCTGCCTGCGTGTCCATGCTGGAGGCCCGCCGGCTGCCTGCGTGTCCATGCTGGAGGCCCGCCGGCTGCCTGCGTGTCCATGCTGGAGGCCCGCCGGCTGCCTGCGTGTCCATGCTGGAGGCCCGCCGGCTGCCTGCGTGTCCATGCTGGAGGCCCGCCGGCTGCCTGCGTGTCCATGCTGGAGGCCCGCCGGCTGCCTGCGTGTCCATGCTGGAGGCCCGCCGGCTGCCTGCGTGTCCATGCTGGAGGCCCGCCGGCTGCCTGCGTGTCCATGCTGGAGGCCCGCCGGCTGCCTGCGTGTCCATGCTGGAGGCCCGCCGGCTGCCTGCGTGTCCATGCTGGAGGCCCGCCGGCTGCCTGCGTGTCCATGCTGGAGGCCCGCCGGCTGCCTGCGTGTCCATGCTGGAGGCCCGCCGGCTGCCTGCGTGTCCATGCTGGAGGCCCGCCGGCTGCCTGCGTGTCCATGCTGGAGGCCCGCCGGCTGCCTGCGTGTCCATGCTGGAGGCCCGCCGGCTGCCTGCGTGTCCATGCTGGAGGCCCGCCGGCTGCCTGCGTGTCCATGCTGGAGGCCCGCCGGCTGCCTGCGTGTCCATGCTGGAGGCCCGCCGGCTGCCTGCGTGTCCATGCTGGAGGCCCGCCGGCTGCCTGCGTGTCCATGCTGGAGGCCCGCCGGCTGCCTGCGTGTCCATGCTGGAGGCCCGCCGGCTGCCTGCGTGTCCATGCTGGAGGCCCGCCGGCTGCCTGCGTGTCCATGCTGGAGGCCCGCCGGCTGCCTGCGTGTCCATGCTGGAGGCCCGCCGGCTGCCTGCGTGTCCATGCTGGAGGCCCGCCGGCTGCCTGCGTGTCCATGCTGGAGGCCCGCCGGCTGCCTGCGTGTCCATGCTGGAGGCCCGCCGGCTGCCTGCGTGTCCATGCTGGAGGCCCGCCGGCTGCCTGCGTGTCCATGCTGGAGGCCCGCCGGCTGCCTGCGTGTCCATGCTGGAGGCCCGCCGGCTGCCTGCGTGTCCATGCTGGAGGCCCGCCGGCTGCCTGCGTGTCCATGCTGGAGGCCCGCCGGCTGCCTGCGTGTCCATGCTGGAGGCCCGCCGGCTGCCTGCGTGTCCATGCTGGAGGCCCGCCGGCTGCCTGCGTGTCCATGCTGGAGGCCCGCCGGCTGCCTGCGTGTCCATGCTGGAGGCCCGCCGGCTGCCTGCGTGTCCATGCTGGAGGCCCGCCGGCTGCCTGCGTGTCCATGCTGGAGGCCCGCCGGCTGCCTGCGTGTCCATGCTGGAGGCCCGCCGGCTGCCTGCGTGTCCATGCTGGAGGCCCGCCGGCTGCCTGCGTGTCCATGCTGGAGGCCCGCCGGCTGCCTGCGTGTCCATGCTGGAGGCCCGCCGGCTGCCTGCGTGTCCATGCTGGAGGCCCGCCGGCTGCCTGCGTGTCCATGCTGGAGGCCCGCCGGCTGCCTGCGTGTCCATGCTGGAGGCCCGCCGGCTGCCTGCGTGTCCATGCTGGAGGCCCGCCGGCTGCCTGCGTGTCCATGCTGGAGGCCCGCCGGCTGCCTGCGTGTCCATGCTGGAGGCCCGCCGGCTGCCTGCGTGTCCATGCTGGAGGCCCGCCGGCTGCCTGCGTGTCCATGCTGGAGGCCCGCCGGCTGCCTGCGTGTCCATGCTGGAGGCCCGCCGGCTGCCTGCGTGTCCATGCTGGAGGCCCGCCGGCTGCCTGCGTGTCCATGCTGGAGGCCCGCCGGCTGCCTGCGTGTCCATGCTGGAGGCCCGCCGGCTGCCTGCGTGTCCATGCTGGAGGCCCGCCGGCTGCCTGCGTGTCCATGCTGGAGGCCCGCCGGCTGCCTGCGTGTCCATGCTGGAGGCCCGCCGGCTGCCTGCGTGTCCATGCTGGAGGCCCGCCGGCTGCCTGCGTGTCCATGCTGGAGGCCCGCCGGCTGCCTGCGTGTCCATGCTGGAGGCCCGCCGGCTGCCTGCGTGTCCATGCTGGAGGCCCGCCGGCTGCCTGCGTGTCCATGCTGGAGGCCCGCCGGCTGCCTGCGTGTCCATGCTGGAGGCCCGCCGGCTGCCTGCGTGTCCATGCTGGAGGCCCGCCGGCTGCCTGCGTGTCCATGCTGGAGGCCCGCCGGCTGCCTGCGTGTCCATGCTGGAGGCCCGCCGGCTGCCTGCGTGTCCATGCTGGAGGCCCGCCGGCTGCCTGCGTGTCCATGCTGGAGGCCCGCCGGCTGCCTGCGTGTCCATGCTGGAGGCCCGCCGGCTGCCTGCGTGTCCATGCTGGAGGCCCGCCGGCTGCCTGCGTGTCCATGCTGGAGGCCCGCCGGCTGCCTGCGTGTCCATGCTGGAGGCCCGCCGGCTGCCTGCGTGTCCATGCTGGAGGCCCGCCGGCTGCCTGCGTGTCCATGCTGGAGGCCCGCCGGCTGCCTGCGTGTCCATGCTGGAGGCCCGCCGGCTGCCTGCGTGTCCATGCTGGAGGCCCGCCGGCTGCCTGCGTGTCCATGCTGGAGGCCCGCCGGCTGCCTGCGTGTCCATGCTGGAGGCCCGCCGGCTGCCTGCGTGTCCATGCTGGAGGCCCGCCGGCTGCCTGCGTGTCCATGCTGGAGGCCCGCCGGCTGCCTGCGTGTCCATGCTGGAGGCCCGCCGGCTGCCTGCGTGTCCATGCTGGAGGCCCGCCGGCTGCCTGCGTGTCCATGCTGGAGGCCCGCCGGCTGCCTGCGTGTCCATGCTGGAGGCCCGCCGGCTGCCTGCGTGTCCATGCTGGAGGCCCGCCGGCTGCCTGCGTGTCCATGCTGGAGGCCCGCCGGCTGCCTGCGTGTCCATGCTGGAGGCCCGCCGGCTGCCTGCGTGTCCATGCTGGAGGCCCGCCGGCTGCCTGCGTGTCCATGCTGGAGGCCCGCCGGCTGCCTGCGTGTCCATGCTGGAGGCCCGCCGGCTGCCTGCGTGTCCATGCTGGAGGCCCGCCGGCTGCCTGCGTGTCCATGCTGGAGGCCCGCCGGCTGCCTGCG
Source organism: Anomaloglossus baeobatrachus (assembly GCF_048569485.1). Classification (NCBI taxonomy): domain Eukaryota; kingdom Metazoa; phylum Chordata; class Amphibia; order Anura; family Aromobatidae; genus Anomaloglossus; species Anomaloglossus baeobatrachus. Next base: position 757,823,848 of record NC_134354.1, read on the forward strand.
TGTCCATGCTGGAGGCCCGCCGGCTGCCTGCGTGTCCATGCTGGAGGCCCGCCGGCTGCCTGCGTGTCCATGCTGGAGGCCCGCCGGCTGCCTGCGTGTCCATGCTGGAGGCCCGCCGGCTGCCTGCGTGTCCATGCTGGAGGCCCGCCGGCTGCCTGCGTGTCCATGCTGGAGGCCCGCCGGCTGCCTGCGTGTCCATGCTGGAGGCCCGCCGGCTGCCTGCGTGTCCATGCTGGAGGCCCGCCGGCTGCCTGCGTGTCCATGCTGGAGGCCCGCCGGCTGCCTGCGTGTCCATGCTGGAGGCCCGCCGGCTGCCTGCGTGTCCATGCTGGAGGCCCGCCGGCTGCCTGCGTGTCCATGCTGGAGGCCCGCCGGCTGCCTGCGTGTCCATGCTGGAGGCCCGCCGGCTGCCTGCGTGTCCATGCTGGAGGCCCGCCGGCTGCCTGCGTGTCCATGCTGGAGGCCCGCCGGCTGCCTGCGTGTCCATGCTGGAGGCCCGCCGGCTGCCTGCGTGTCCATGCTGGAGGCCCGCCGGCTGCCTGCGTGTCCATGCTGGAGGCCCGCCGGCTGCCTGCGTGTCCATGCTGGAGGCCCGCCGGCTGCCTGCGTGTCCATGCTGGAGGCCCGCCGGCTGCCTGCGTGTCCATGCTGGAGGCCCGCCGGCTGCCTGCGTGTCCATGCTGGAGGCCCGCCGGCTGCCTGCGTGTCCATGCTGGAGGCCCGCCGGCTGCCTGCGTGTCCATGCTGGAGGCCCGCCGGCTGCCTGCGTGTCCATGCTGGAGGCCCGCCGGCTGCCTGCGTGTCCATGCTGGAGGCCCGCCGGCTGCCTGCGTGTCCATGCTGGAGGCCCGCCGGCTGCCTGCGTGTCCATGCTGGAGGCCCGCCGGCTGCCTGCGTGTCCATGCTGGAGGCCCGCCGGCTGCCTGCGTGTCCATGCTGGAGGCCCGCCGGCTGCCTGCGTGTCCATGCTGGAGGCCCGCCGGCTGCCTGCGTGTCCATGCTGGAGGCCCGCCGGCTGCCTGCGTGTCCATGCTGGAGGCCCGCCGGCTGCCTGCGTGTCCATGCTGGAGGCCCGCCGGCTGCCTGCGTGTCCATGCTGGAGGCCCGCCGGCTGCCTGCGTGTCCATGCTGGAGGCCCGCCGGCTGCCTGCGTGTCCATGCTGGAGGCCCGCCGGCTGCCTGCGTGTCCATGCTGGAGGCCCGCCGGCTGCCTGCGTGTCCATGCTGGAGGCCCGCCGGCTGCCTGCGTGTCCATGCTGGAGGCCCGCCGGCTGCCTGCGTGTCCATGCTGGAGGCCCGCCGGCTGCCTGCGTGTCCATGCTGGAGGCCCGCCGGCTGCCTGCGTGTCCATGCTGGAGGCCCGCCGGCTGCCTGCGTGTCCATGCTGGAGGCCCGCCGGCTGCCTGCGTGTCCATGCTGGAGGCCCGCCGGCTGCCTGCGTGTCCATGCTGGAGGCCCGCCGGCTGCCTGCGTGTCCATGCTGGAGGCCCGCCGGCTGCCTGCGTGTCCATGCTGGAGGCCCGCCGGCTGCCTGCGTGTCCATGCTGGAGGCCCGCCGGCTGCCTGCGTGTCCATGCTGGAGGCCCGCCGGCTGCCTGCGTGTCCATGCTGGAGGCCCGCCGGCTGCCTGCGTGTCCATGCTGGAGGCCCGCCGGCTGCCTGCGTGTCCATGCTGGAGGCCCGCCGGCTGCCTGCGTGTCCATGCTGGAGGCCCGCCGGCTGCCTGCGTGTCCATGCTGGAGGCCCGCCGGCTGCCTGCGTGTCCATGCTGGAGGCCCGCCGGCTGCCTGCGTGTCCATGCTGGAGGCCCGCCGGCTGCCTGCGTGTCCATGCTGGAGGCCCGCCGGCTGCCTGCGTGTCCATGCTGGAGGCCCGCCGGCTGCCTGCGTGTCCATGCTGGAGGCCCGCCGGCTGCCTGCGTGTCCATGCTGGAGGCCCGCCGGCTGCCTGCGTGTCCATGCTGAATGGGTGTGGATGGGGAGTGGATATGGGCGTGACTGTGAAATGGGTGTGGTTAGGGGGCGTGGCCTAAAAATTTGCCGCGGCGCGCTACGCGCGCCGCAAACTTTATCCTTCTTTTCCTTCTTTAAAAGTTGGGAGGTATGCCTTACCCCAAGTGTCTGTGTATGTGGAGGGGGGCCCAGGTCTAAACTTTGCACCGGGGCCCATCCAACTCTAGTTACGCCACTGTAGAGGTTCCACACCAACCAACACAGAACCCGAGCATCAACAGCAACAAGGGGGCCCATAAGGAGGATCAAGCCTGGAGCCATGTTATCCTTGGTCCACGCTGTCAGCAATCGGGTCAGAAAGGGGAGAAAGGCAGTAGCGACTTCCTTGGGCGCATCCCACGGTACTTTAAGTCTGGGGTGGTCCTAAACAAAGGTGCTAGGAAGGCGAGTCAGCAGTCACCCCTGGATCAGCCTGAAGGATACCTGGTTCCACCTGGTTCATCATAGCATCGCCCGGGTTGCCTCACCCTACCATCAGAAAGTGAGTAAAAACCCTGAAAGACATTGCTGCCTGTGTGTGTGTGACGCCCTGGGCAAGCCAGGAGTCACAGGTCATGACGCCACCACACCCTACACCCCGGATAGGTACACCAAAGCTACACAGAAATCCTTGTTGCCTTCCTCCAGGGGCTGATGTCCACACCAGGGGGGTGGGCCAGGCGGTTGGCTCCGCCCACCGAGGAGTTCACAGCCCTGGAGGCGGGAAAACCAGGCAGATTAGAGTTAAGCGAGGAAGAGTGAAGAGTGAAGTGGTAGAGGAGCAAGAGAGAGGAGTAAAGGTGGAAGAGAAAGGGACAGTTGTGAAAGCCTGAAGTTGGTCCGGGTGTGTGCCCCGGACTGAGACAGCAAGGTCAGCAGACGGCGGTGACTGTCTGCAGGAGAGGCTACTTGGAGGTTGCCGAAAGGACCATGGACGGGTGGTGGCCCGGCGGTACCGGAGCGGTATACGAAGAGAAGCCAGCACCAGTGGCAGGGGCCTTTCGGATCCCGGCAAGGCTAGGAGTCGCCGTGAATTTGCCAAATCCGTCAGTGAAGGGGATCTCCGGGTCTCCCAACAACCAAGTCCCGATTGAAGGCAACAGTCCGACCGTTAGAGAGAGACACCGCCAAGGCACCAGTTTCTCAGGGCCAGCGCCTGCGGGCAAAGAGGGGCTCCTCCGGCACATATCCAAGCCGGGGAGCGGGTTACAGGTGGGAACCCGTCGCTACCAACATAGACTTAGGTGCAGGAAAAGGGACCGTCACCGTCAACTACCGGGGAAAAGCAACAGCAGCCGTCCGTGGGAACCGTCTTTACAGCCGTGTGTTTTACCGAGAACTGTGTCACCGTCTCAGGCTGAGTGAGTACCACAGTGCCGCAAGGCACAGCGCTGCCCCCGCGACCCTGCACCTCACCAAGCCCTGCACCGGCCCCGCCATCCCTCATCCTCCAACTCATCACTGGGCCCCGGGACAGCCACCCCCTACCCACGGAGGGGAGAACTAACAACTTTGCTGCTCCCAGTCATCGCTCCCGGGATTCCCATACAGAGCAGCGGTGGTGTTCCTACAATCACCACAACCGTGGGTGGCGTCACGGACAATAAACTATCCCAAAAACCAAACCCGTTTCACTCACGGGCGAGGAGCGCCGCTCGAGTCCCCGGGATCCGGTTCATCGCTCGAGCCACCGAGCAGCAGCAGGCCGCAGCAGCAGCGGCAGCCGGACCCGAGCAGTGGGAGAGCGCGACGTCCCCTCCTCCGCCTGTGACATGTGTTCTTCTGCGGCCTGTGGTACTACACACTTACACCTGAGCCCCTGGGGCCAGCCTCACTCTCGGGAGGCCATAACACCAGACTGCATTTACCATGAGCCCCAGACGCTCGCTAAACTGCAGTGGCGGTCACCTCCTGACCGCAATACCGAGAGTGGCGTCACGATTCCTATTGAAGTTAACCTGACATACCTGTTGCCGGAAGGTTCCCAGCACGTGAAGACCCTGAGTCAACCTACAGGTGAGGGGCTTCACACATGCGTCACGCCGCAACAATGATGTCACACCATGCGTACCAATCTGAAGGTGGGAGGCGGCTCACATGGGGCTGGCCTGGTGCCCACAGACCACACGGACGCTGAATCGGGGTCCTGCTCATTTATCAGCTCATATTTACTGTTATTTGCTTCCTTTTAGAAGACAGAATGGATCTCTAGTGAGGTATGGTGACTGAGCCTCATGTGATAGCATGAAGTTATAGTGTCACACGAAGATTTGCTCAAAACTCCCCAAGCGTCATGGCGGCATCAGACGCTGTTCACACTACAGATTATGACACTCCACACTATGGTTTCTCTGGTTTTCCTGAGTTACACAGGCAGGCTCAGGTGTCGACCAGCTGTGTGCTCATTAATGATCAGGGTAGCAAGAGTTAACCTCTGCTAGCCTGCTGGTTACCTCTGGGATCACATGTTGGAAACCCATCACAGTTACTTCCTGTCTTTTTAAGATTGTGGAATCTGTCTTCCCATGCCGACTATAGTTTATTGTTGTCTTGTCTGTGTGCTGTTGTGTCCCAGTCCTGCTGTTGATTATAATGCGTGGTACTTGCAGTTGTCGTCTAATTCTATTGTTGTCTTGTTGTTTCCTCTTTGCTCTTATTTTCTTCCCAAGCTCTTATTGTCTTATATCTTTGTGTGTGCATGCTGTGAGATAGCATAGCAGGGTCAGGGAGGCGGTTCAGACATCCTCACCTTCAGAGGTAATTCTGAGATAAGGATTACCTAAGGTTCCCCTAGTCTGAGCGCCAGTCTAGAAGCCCAGGTCCCTTGCTCTCCTTGATCACCGTGACACATGGGGCCCAGGATGGCAGGCCATAAACTTCCTGCAATGTCCTACCATTTATTGTACTGGGACATCATGAAGTCACCAGCACATAAGTAAATGCTGCCGTGGTCAAATTGTAGATAAGTGTGTGGAGCTGTCCAGAGGGGGCGATGATGTCATAGGTCTCTCCTCCTCTTCTGTTCTCCATTATTTTCAGGCATAGGCCCAGGTGCCAAACTGAGTCAAATACCTTTTTAAAGTCCACAAAACAGGCGTATATCTTCCCATGCTTTGTGTTCGGGCTGTGGCTCTTGATGAGGCTTTGCAGGGTGTAGATATGTTTGGTGTTGCAGTGCATGAACCCTGCTTGGCTTTTCTCTAAACATTGTGTTTGGTGAGAAAGCTGAGGATCCTCTTGTTCGGGATGCTGTTTAACAGTTTTCCCTGGTTGATGTAGGCACATATGCCTGTGTAGTTGGCAGGATAGCACCTGTCCCCAGGCTTGTGGATGGGTGTGAATCTGATGAGGTTTTGGCTCCAGATATGAGGGAAGTAGACAGCACTCAGCACAATGTTAAAGAATTTTGCCTTTGCAACCTGTGTTTTTGGTGGGGTTTTCATCATTTGTGGTGGAAATCCATCCAGACCACTGACTTCTCTAGATGTTGTGGAAGACATTCTCTCTGTTACATCCTATAGTGTGATCGGTGTATTCAGAGAGTTTTGGAAATCTTTGCGTTTTTCCTTCATTGTCTTTAGTTTTGCTATTATGTGTGTATGTTCTTGGCTTAGTCATTCTTTCGAAATGTCTCTGTAGAGGTCCTTGAATTTCTGTAGCCATATGTTGCCATTTTGGTTATGGGAGTTGCTTTTGTTACAGTTTATGCCCATGTGGCTTCATAATTCCCAGAAAGAGTTGTGTTGGAGAATGTCTTGGAGTTGGTTGAATTTAGTGTAGATGGAACTTTGCTTCTTCCTCCTGAGGATGGTTCTTCATTGTCTTTCTATGGTGTTCTAGGCGTCTCTTAAACCCGAGTGGTTGAGGTCTCTGTGTTTCTTGTTCGAGGTTGTTCTCTGAGTCATCAGTATGGCTTTACAATCTTTGTCAAACCAACCATTGATGCATTTTTATTTTCCTTATGTTATTACTTCTTTACAGATCAGACAATTTGGCCATGGTGTAGAGCAGAGGTCCACAACCTTTCAGACCTTGAGAATCACATTTAGCTCTGAGAAAGGGTTGTGAGCCACATTCAGCTCTGAGAGAGGGTCGTGAGCCACATTCAGCTCTGAGAAAGAGTCGTGAGCCTTATTCAGTTTTGAGAAAGGGTCGTGGGCCACATTCAGCTTTGAGAGATGGTCGTGAGCCACATAGAGCTCTAAGAGAGGGTCATGAGCTACAGTCAGCTCTGAGATAGGGTCGTGAGCCACATTCAGCTCTGAGAGAGGGTCGTGAGCCACATTCAGCTCTGAGAGAGGGTCGTGGGCCACATTCAGCTCTGAGAGAGGGTCGTGAGCCACATTCAGCTCTGAGAGAGGGTCGTGAGCCACATTCAGCTCTGAGAGAGGGTCGTGGGCCACATTCAGCTCTGAGAAAGGGTCATGAGCCTTATTCAGTTCTGAGAAAGGGTCGTGGGCCACATTCAGTTCTGAGAGAGGGTCGTGAGCAACATTCAGCTCTGAGAGAGGGTCGTGAGCCACATTCAGCTCTGAGAGACGGTCGTGAGCCACATTCAGCTCTGAGAGAGGGTCGTGAGCCACATTCAGCTCTGAGAGAGGGTCGTGGGCCATATTCAGCTCTGAGAGAGGGTCACAAGCCATATTCAGCTCTGAGAGAGGGTTGTGAGCCACATTCATCTCTGAGAGAGGATCGTGAGCCACATTCAGCTCTGAGAAAGGGTTGTGGGCCACATTCAGCTCTGAGAAAGGGTTGTGAGCCACATCCAGCTCTGAGAGAGGGTCATGAGCCAAGCTCTGAGAGAGGGTTGTGAGCCACATTCAGCTCTTAGAGAGGGTCGTGAGCCACATTCAGCTCTGAGAGAGGGTCGTGGGCCACATTCAGCTCTGAGAAAGGGTCATGAGCCTTATTCAGTTCTGAGAAAGGGTCGTGGGCCACATTCAGTTCTGAGAGAGGGTCGTGAGCAACATTCAGCTCTGAGAGAGGGTCGTGAGCCACATTCAGCTCTGAGAGACGGTCGTGAGCCACATTCAGCTCTGAGAGAGGGTCGTGAGCCACATTCAGCTCTGAGAGAGGGTCGTGGGCCATATTCAGCTCTGAGAGAGGGTCACAAGCCATATTCAGCTCTGAGAGAGGGTTGTGAGCCACATTCATCTCTGAGAGAGGATCGTGAGCCACATTCAGCTCTGAGAAAGGGTTGTGGGCCACATTCAGCTCTGAGAAAGGGTTGTGAGCCACATCCAACTCTGAGAGAGGGTCATGAGCCAAGCTCTGAGAGAGGGTTGGGAGACAAATACAGCTCCCACCACCCTCACCATAGTGGCACTCAGAGCCCCCATTACCGGTACAATGACAGCCAAAGCTCTTCCACAGAAATCACACTGAGGCAGTATACCGAGATCCAGGGGTTCCTACTTTATCCCATTTAGATGTGGGATAATTCACAAAAGTCACAATCTGGTGACCTGCTCTACATAGCTGTCTGCTTATACACCAAGATGACAGACAGCCACGAGCCACACATCATGGGACCGCAAGCCACATGTCGCTCCCGAGCTACAGGTTGGGGACCCCTGGTCAGTTGGAGGAGAGGTAGAATATCTCCTCTTCTTCTGGACTGCTGGGAACCTCTTTATCCACCCATCCATCTCATATCTTTCTATCATGTACAGTATCTTTATTCTCTCTCTCATCTTCACAGTTATTAACCTCATTTTCCTAAATAATAGATCACAGCCGCACATTTGCCAAACTCTCTGTCACTTCATTATGACTAGAGAGAGGATGTCTGGCTGCTCCTCTATGATTTTCTAAATGAATTACAAGCGTTCGTCCCTCACAGTCACACGCTGCGCACATCACACAAGGTTACACTTCTTTCTTTCACATGGGTTTTAATAAGTAACAGGATGGTGGCAATTGTCACTTGCGTAGCGGTATTATTCGCTAATTCTATTACTGTGTTGTCTATTAATTAGTGATGCACAGACCCTGACTGCAAAAGTCCAGAGCTGCACGTTTTCAAACGTACTCGAGTATCGGGCCTGGACCCGGACTTCTCAGGGAATTCCGACTAATGATTCGCCACTTGGGAAATAAAAAAAAATAAAGAGCTGGAATTGTCATGGGACCTCATGTGGATTACATTGGACCCGCAGTGGTGTTTCGGGGGTTAATAAAGTGGTGAAAGAGGGTGGCTTTTTTTGTCTTTGATTTCAAATCAATGGTTTTTTCAGTGTTTGTGTTTAATTACTTTCACTTACAGATTAGTAATGGGGGACTCATAGACACCTCCCATTACTAATCCCAGGGCTTAGTGGCAGCTGTGCGCTGCCATTAACCCCTTATTACCTTGATTGCCACTGCAATAGGGCAATCGGGAGGAGCAGGGTAAAACGTTGGGCTTTTTACATCTAATGGATGCAACAATCCCAGGTGTATGCAGGCTGCTATTTATAAGCTGGGGACCCTATAACCATGGGTCTCCCCAGCCTGAGAATATCAGCTGTCAGGCTTTATATTGGCTGGGTATCAAAATTGTGGGGGACCGCATGCTGTTTTTTTTTTAATTAATTATTTAAATAATTAAAAAAAGCCGTTTGCGGTTCCTCTTATTTTGATACATAGCCAAGATAAGTGCAGGACTGGTGCTACAGCCTGTAGCCATGGGCTTTATCTGTGCTGGGTATCATAATATGAGAGGACCATACAACTATTTTTTAATTTTTTATTTTTTTTTTAAACTACGATAGAGACATGTAGTGTCTGTGATTGGAAGCAGACAGAGCGGGAGAGAGATAGAGACAGACATAGAGGGAGAGACAGAAACAGTTACTATCACAGGCAACACTGGGTGCTGCAGCTAGTATTCATATAAAATCGGAACAATTCCAAAAGTAGGACAATTAAAGAAATTAGATATAAATATAAGTGTCACGCTTCCCGGCGCCGCCTGCCACTCACCGCTCTGGCCCCCGGTCCCTCTGCCTGCGGCTGCTCCTCTCACTCCCCCTCCTCTGCGTCCTCCATGCCTCCCGCCCGCCGGCTCCGGTGTCCTCCTGCGATTCAGGACACGCTGTCTGGCTCCCCTGCATCTCCTTCACAGCGTCCTGTACTGGCCTCCGCCACCCGAGCCTCGCGCATGCGCATTAGGGCGTGCGCGTGCTCATTTACCTTGTCTTAAAGGGCCAGCGTCCCGGGAACAGGATATGACAAGGTACAGGTACAGGGTATATAAGACTTCCCTTTTCTAGTGGGTGGTGCCTGATCAACGTGTTCCCCATGCTAGGTGCTCAGGTCCCCTTGTGCTTTGTCTCTCCGTTAACCCTGTCTCATCCACAGACTCCGTCCGCTGGCCCTGACTACCGGTTCTCCAGGAAGTGTCCCAATGACCATCTGCTGAGGATCCCGTCATCTTCCGTCAGCCTATTCCCGTCACCGATCCCCGGCTCCACCTGGTACACCTGCTTGAACGGCTCACTGGACCCGGACCCTGTCTGCCGTTCCTACCCAGCACCTGAACCCGGTTCCCGCCATCCGTCCTGCCCACGGTGCCTTTGGACTCAGAGACATTCCCTGCAAATCCCTGAAGGACTCGTACCCCTAGTGTTCCGGCTGCGGTGCATCTAGGCCCTCTGGTGGGGTGATCGGACAGTCCCTGTATAGGTATTAGCTCCGGGTTGCCTCACTGGGGGAGTCCGGTGCACAGTCTAGTGAATCCACCACCAGGACATTACAATAAGCAAGTGACATGCAAAGCACAATAAAGAGGGAGGGGGCGCCCTGTTGTAACCTTTGCTCACCCTCACACAGTCCCTACCAAACAACGGAGTTGTCCCACCCTTGGATTCAAATTGGTGCCCCCATTTCTTGACGGCTCTCCTTAGAGACCCTACAAAAACACTCTTACATATTATTGGGAGAGATTAGAAAAGTGTAATTATTTCCCTCTGTATGTGCAAAAATAGTGTATGCAAAAACCGCAACCAAAATAAGTGCAAAAAACGCAACCAAAATAAGTGCAAAAAACGCAACCAAAATAAGTGCAAAAAATAATTAAAAAGTCATAGGAAGACAAGAATACCCAGGAAAGATGATCACATTCCTATTGCAAATGGCACATAAAGATCACAGATAAGTACCAAAACGTCATGTGTGATAGCATATAATAATTCAAATAGGTATATGTATATTTTATAGCATATATGGTTTAAAAAGCTAAAAGCAAGATGGTCACTTATTGAACTCTCGTATTTAGATAGTCAAGCAAAAAGTGGCACACTCAAAAAGAAAAAGAATATGCTCATATAACCCTGGAAACTATAGAAGAATATACCAATGTAGCTCATGATAATACATACAATATACAATAATGTGCCAGAATGACACACAATCAATATATGCCCATTAATATGCAGTCAGTTAGAAACAGTACATAACAAAATCAGGTGCGATGTCACATTTAGCATAGTACACACAGATATCAAGTGTAGTGCCACAATCAGCAGTTGTCAGCACTTATGAATGCATACAATAAATAGAACAACTAGCATCAAATGGTGCCAAATGTAATGCCAGAATTAGCATACAGTCAACATACGGTGATACTTATCAACTAAACACTTGTGTGTCAATATACATGACAGCCAGTCAAATGCACTACATAAACAATATATCAGGTGCAATGTCACAATTACCAGTTGTCAGCACTTATGAATGCACTGGGAATCAAATAGCAAAAAAAGTTGTCAAAGAAATTGCCAGAATTAGCATAGAAACAATATAAATCACAAAAAGAGGAATTAATTTTTCCCAAAAAATATTCAGAAGAATTCACAGCAACAAAGGACAAAACAATGATTCATACACTTTATGGATGAAGTCATCAGGAATAGCACAGAATGCAGTCTTACATGCCTCCAGAGTTCATCTGGATTCTTTGGTTTTGTCTTCCAAGCTTCCTCTTTCATCCTACCCCAAACATGCTCAATGATGGTCATGTCTGGTGACTGGGCTGGCCAGTCCTTGAGCACCTTGATCTTCTTTGCCAGGAGGAACTTTGTTGTAGAGATGGATGTATGAGATGGAGCACCATCCTGCTGGAGAATTTGACCCCTTTTATGATTGGGAATGTAAGAGGTAGCTAATACTTCTTGATATTTTAGGCTATTGATATTGCCTTCCACCTTGCAAATGTTTCGCACACCCCCATACTGAATGTAACCCCAGACCATGATCTTTCCACCACCAAACTTAACTGTTTTCTGGATCCATACGGGCTCCAGTAGGTCTACTGCAGTATTTGTGGCGGCTGTGGTGTAATTCAACTGAAGATCCATCAGAGAAATCCACCTTCTGCCACTTTTCCAGCGTCCATCTGTTTAGCAGGCGGTGGGACTTGGCAAATGCCACATGTTTTTTTAATTGCCTTTTGTTTAGTGCTGGCTTCTGGGCACAGATTCGACCATGGAGGCCATTTCGAGACAGAATCCTATAAACTGTTCTAGTTGACACAGGGACTTGAGGTGACCTCAATATTTATATACCAAAATATACCAGTGCAAAAACAAACTTCTTGTAAAAAGAGGATATCCAACAACAGACGTGTCTTCCTAAAACTATATACCGTATATATTCAAGAGACGTGCCCAATTAAACAAAAAGCTACACCTTATATTTAAACCCCATGCAATAGAAGTACATCACCTAAGGTAGTTAAATACAGAAGCAGGGTCCCGCCACACCCGACACGCGTTTCACGTCAAAATGCTTCGTCTTGGAGATGATGATATTTTTGCACATACAGAGGGAAATAATTACACTTTTCTAATATCTCCCAATAATACGTAAGAGGGTTTTTGTAGGGTCCGTAGGGAAAGCCATAGAGGAACGAGGGCACCAATTTGAACCCTAGGGTGTGATAACTCCATTGTTAGGTAGGGACTCTGTGAGGCTGAGTGAAGGTTATAGCAGGGCGCCCCTCCTTCTTATTGTGCTATGTATGTCACTTGTTTGTATTTATAGTTAATTTCTGTAGGGGTCCTACTTTTGGTATTATTCTGATTTTATATGAATATTCATTAAAAGTTATATTTTATTTTAATATATTTCGGTGAACAACATCATTAGGTGGCAGCACTGAAGTTACTCACTACAGTTTCCTTCATCACTGCTCTCTGGAAATGTCATGGCTCCATGGTGGTGATAGAAGCTGTGGGAGAGGTCAGACCAGGCCCGTACTCTACTTCTGTCCCCGCCTTCGCAGCACCTTCATGTGAAACAAAACATCAACAGGGGGTGGAGATAGATGCAAGGTGAGTGACACAAGCACTGCCCCACAGCTTCTATCACCTCCTTGCAATGAATCGTCATGAGGGAGCAGTGATAGAAGCTGTGTGAGAGACACCAGCTCCACCTTCTGATGACGTTTTGTTTGAGGGCGGTGATAAAAGCTGTGGAGTTGTATTATTGTCACGCACCTTGCTTCTATCTCCACCACCTGATGACATCTTGTTTCACAGTAAAATGCTGTGGCATCAGAAGCAGAATGCCAGCACTGCACTTACTTCTCCCATAGCTTATATCATTGACATAGAACCAGGATATCTTCAGAGGGCAGCGATGAAAGAAACTGTAATAAAAAACTGCCTTGCCACCCCTCATGACTTCCTGTTCCAGGAGTGGCAATAGACATTGCAAGGACGTGTCATGGGTGTGTCACGGGTGACAGACAATCATGTCGTTTATGGCTATGGAAGGTCACAGCGTTTGGCTGCACAGAATGCTCCCTGACTTTCCATTGTTCCTGCGGTCAGGATTCATTGGTATAGGTAGCTTTCCTGTTGGATTCATCTCTCCCCCTTTTGGACCTATCGGAGCCCTCCTTCCACCCAGCTGCTGATCATCAGCATTCTCTTGGTGCCTAAATTCCCCTTCCTTCCCTGGACTTGTGCTGGTGTCAGTTAATCAGTTCATTCAAGCCTTGGTTGCAAGCAGGTGGCTTGTACTCCTCTGTTGTATTGTCTGAAAACGTTGCTGAATGTCTACCTGAGTCATCTGTAGATAAATAGTTCATGCTTTTTCCCCTGTGTGTCCGCCTTGTGTCATCTATAGTGTTTAGTGAGGTTGACGGAGAGCTCATCCCACCCGTTCTCTATTTAGGGCCCAGCACTAGGGATACCTAGGGTCAAGTATCCAGCTCGGCGCATAGGTGCGGAACCTCTCTAGGGTGGTGAGGAACCAGCAGTAGGTTTGGTCAAGGATCACCATCTTCCCTTTGCCTAGACATAGGGCTTCCCTTCCCTTTCGCAGTTCACTTTTTACTTCCTGTACCTAGCGTGATAGGACGTGAGTGCAGCCCCAGCTTCCTGTGACCTCACATTTGAGACTCCTCTCAAACAAAACATCACGTGAAGTAAAAAAAAATACCATTTAGAGATTAGCTGGATAAGGAGAACTATTGGAAATTTTATTATAAAGCTAATTGCAAAAGTGGTTAGGGTGTAAAACTAGATATTTAGAAATAAAATTTTAGGTATCGGTCCACCCCCTTAAAGTAAAAAAAAATAAAGAGGATTTTTAATTTTGCACAAAATACATGACCCGCATGTGCGATGTTGAGGAATTAGGCTCAAACCTATCAATGAGTGCAGCAAGATAAAAAAAAAATAAAAGTGACAATATTGAAAATAAATGATAATATAATACTATATATTTTTCTGAGTATATTCGGCAGCACCACGCATACCGAAATCACTATTTAATTGTTAGAGGAGCCGCCTGAAATGTTGTCATCTTCATACGAGGTCACATTGTGATTATGCTGAGCCTGTAAATGTCCTCATTATGCCGGGACTATGTGTCGCTCTCAGCAAGTTCTGCACAGGCGAGAAAATAGAGACAGATGTCTTCTCAACCTAGGACTGCTCCTCGAGCTGAGCCAGCATCTTAAGTGCTGCTGTCCTCGGTCTCAGAGGATGGAGAGGGCCCATGTCATGATTCCGCTGTGCGGAGCATTTTGCATGCGGAATGCTTTTGTCATGGCTCCATTATGCGGAGCATTTTGCATTTGAAAATGCTCTGCTATGTGTCTTGTGCACTTGCTGACAGGTTGTCTTTCAGCACTACGGTCCACGCTGGTTTTACGAGGTGCCTTCACAGATGCGCCTCATTCCTGGTGCTTGCTCTGTTTCTTTACTGGGCTTTCTCTGTCTAAACTTCGTGAGTCGTACTCCCTGTTTGCTCATGGTGCTCTTGACTCCTGTCTGGTGTAACTGTTGTGATCTTGGCTTCTGACCTCGGACCTCTTTCTGACCACGTCTCTGCTCCCTGAACCTTATACATTACCTTCCGGCTTTTGACCTCGGACCTCTTTCTGACCACGTATCTGCTCCCTGAACCTTATTCATTACCTTCCGGCTTCTGACCTCGGACCTCTTCCTGACCACATCTCTGCTCCCTGAACCTTACACATTACCTTCCGGCTAATGACCTCAGACCTCTTCCTTCCTACATTTGAGCATTGTGCAAAACCTGGGCACCCATATCCAGAGGAAGCCACGGTCCTTTAGTCAGGCACCTCACTCTAGATTATGCACAAGTCACAATTATGCATTTCATGGACCCAAGTCACAAGTATGCATTTCATGGACCCAAGTGTATAATTTAGCAGTTAGTTTGGGGCCTATGATCTTCAATGGCTGTTGGCTCACATCACCTTCAGTGCACACCTGTCAATAATTATTGGTTCTATTATCACTAGTTTTTCCTTCACATTTAATGAACCAAATGTTTACTGTCTGAATCCAAAAAAATCATTAGATTCATCTCTATTTGCACCCAGAGCTGTATTCACAAGTCTGCACAGCTTTTATTTCCACTTTTACAATTAAAAAAAATCTATTTTTTTCCGGAAACCTCACCAATTCTGAAGATGGGAGGTTTTTAAAGATCAGCAAATAAATTCCCAGGACCCTGAACCGGCGGCTACGTGAGTATTTTGTGGCTGCTAAGGGGAGCCCTGCAAATTGCCTTGTACCTGCCTGCCCACAACTGCGGCTACTCTCTTGATTAGTCTGGCGTGACGCCATCATTGCTGAGTGACGTACACAAGACGTTGACCAAGGCCGGCAAAACAAAAGAGGAGCCTCGTTTGTTGGCAGGTAGGAGGCCATTCACAGGGCTCCCGTTCAGCAGCCACAGAATATTACCAATGCTGCCAGATCGGGATCCTGTAAATCGATTTGCTCATTTCTAGTTGTTTCAGTTTTCCAGACCTATTTACTTTATTTGGATGAGCTTCCATATTATCTACAACCCATGTGATAGATGCTTCAACGTTTTCTAAAAAACTGCCCTTTGAGCCACCACAATACAGTTCACTCATACACACAGGCAACCAGAACACTTCAGAATTTAGCATTGGATGTGAAAGTATTGCCTTCAATCGATGTTTTTTCCACACAGAAGGAATCTAGGGGTTGCAGGAGGATGAAGAACCTAAGAGCCTAACCCGTTGGTGGACCTGACTCACTATCTCATGTGTATTGAGGCCTCCCAACAGATCATCTTGAATTATAATGCCTCCTTTATTCTCCTGGGAGATATTCTGTTGTTGGTGTTGTCTGGCATTGGCTTACTTCAATCCTTGTCATGCTTGGTATGGGAAGTACCAAGCGAACGGTGAAGGGGAAGGGAAACCCTATGTCTAGGGAAAGAGAAGATAGTGACCTCTGACCAAACCTACTGCAGGTCCTTGGGGTCCCCCACCAACCTAGACAGGTTCCGCACCTATGCGCTGAGGCGTATACCTGTCCCTAGATATCCCTAGTGCTGGGCCCTAAATAGGGAACGGATGGGATGAGTTCTTCGTCAACCCCTCTAAACACAATAGAAGACACATGGAGGACACACAGGGAAAATGCATAAACTACTTATCCACAGATAACACCAGTAGCAGTTATGCAAAGATTTCAGCAACGATACAACAGAGGAGTACAAGCCACCTGCTTTCAATCAAGGCTTGAATAAACTGAAAAATATCACTAGCACCAGTCCAAAGAAGGAAGGGAATTTAAGCGAATACTGATGATCAGCAGTTGGATGGAAGATGAGATTCTGCTGAGCCCAATAAGGGGAGAGATAAATCCAGGAGGAATGCTGCCTATAGCAATTAATACTGACAGCAGGAACATTGGAAAGTCAGGGAACAGCCAAATGCTGTGACCTTCTATGGCCAGAAAACACTTTCTGTCACCCGTAACACACCCGTGTCACTCTTCCCATTAAAAGCACATGCACACTTGTCCAAGCCGGCGGACATGTCTAGATAAACAGCTAGGGTGTATAGGCACTTTGAGAGTCTCGGACAAAGCTTTGTCTCTGACCTTTTCAATACCACAACCTATGTAAACTTTTTGAGGTGTCCATTGCTACAGTTCTCCTTTAAAAAGCTCCAAATATAATTGACCCCAAGAATCTGCCACGTACCCATCCTCCTAGCAATGGTGAGAATTCGGCAATGTGTTGAATTCTAGGCATTTCTCATTTTCTATGTATGGTGGGACTCGGCCCAAAACTAGTAGTTCATCTATGAATCAGAGATTTCCCGTCACTAGAGAAGTCCGGGGTTTTATGGCTACGGAGGTTGCGTCCAGTTCAAAATTTTCCATAGAGACAAGTGTAAATATCTCCGCCAGTGAGTAAAGCAAAAAAAAAAGTAAAAGTCAGTATGTGGAAAAAAAAAAGGTCTCGACATGGTCTTAACACATCTGTTTTTGATATCTGGCTTCCAGAAAGTTGGTTGACTTGTAATAATGTGAGCAGTCTTTTCTCCGTAGAGCGATGACTGTATACTGTACAATTATTGGTTCTCTGGTGCTTTTCCAGCTGAAGATTAGTTTACAAGAGAGAAAAACATCTGTCCGCGTATTGCCGGGGAGAGCGTGGCGGATCCAACCACGTTTTATGTCACTTGCTGGATTATATCGTCTTAAAGTGCAGCTTGGCAGATGGAGAACAAATAAGCATTAGATGTAAAATACTTAAAGAGCCCTGGTAATCCGGGATTGATCTTCTCACTGCCCCGTTATGTTCTACCTCATGTGAGTTGGACATAAGGAGCGACCTCTGAGTGTCAGAGATGTGGACCTTTCATGGTCCATGCTCGTAGTTAAATTCTATTCTTTCCTGAGGTCCATAATCTTACCGTAGGGACGGTATGATAGGGATTTATGGTAGTGTTTGTTCAGTAGAGTTTATTTAATTTACTCACTTATATAGCGCTATTAATTCCACAGCGCTCTACAGACATGATCCTCACTGTCCCCATTGGAGCTCACAATCTAATTTCATTGTCAGTCTATGGAGTGTGGGAGGAAACAGGAGAATCCGGAGGAAGTCCGCGCAAACATGGGGAGAACATACAAACTCCTTGCAGATGTTGTCCTTGGTGGGATTTGATCAAATCGATTCAGTAATCTGTGGCTGCTGGATGGGACCTTTGAGAACCGCCTCCTGGTGCCATGTCATAGTTGACACACGCAATGTGGCACCCCTGAGGCTTTGGTCGCCACAGGGTACTGCACTCCAATCAGGGTGCAGTATATCTATCTCAGGTAAGGAGGGGGTTAATCACCAGGGTTCCACATTCACACACTACACACAACCTAGGAATCTTCACACAGAGTGGGTTGGCTCAGGGTAGGCAGACGGATGGCCATACGAACATGGACTTCCCGGTTACTGAAGCCAGCCACCTGGGGGGCAGGTTCCACTTGGAGTATAAATAGGCACTACATACGCACATCATGGCCAGTCAGACCTGTCAGGACCATAGTTCTGGCAACACATCTCTGGAGAACTTAGACTTTGCTGTACCAAGGTAATGCAGACCAAGCCAGGGATCCAGCAACCGGTAACCATTGAACTGGCTTCCAGTGCTGATGATCTCCCCTGGCTAAGACGTGGAAAGAACCCGTCGACCCCAGTGACTGACCGTTATGATGCTAACGCACAGCCCATCTGCCGCAGTCGCGTCAAGTCATGACATTATGCCAGAGGATGTCCAGTGATCGTGCTAAGCTAGGAGGTCAGGACCGGTCCTCTAGGAACCAAGCAAAAATAATTGTTAATGTTTTTCTATGCTGAATGTTTTTCTCATTGCTGATATTTTCTGATTTGAAATGTTTTGATGACCTGTGACCGGCAATGTTGAACATTTTTTGAAACGTTTGAAGTATTACTGCTTCCCAAAAAGGGGAAAAGATGTTTCTCTTATTAACCTGTTACATGCATATATACAAATGGAGTGTTAACTGTGTTTTGTTGCAGCCCGAGAGTGCTGCCATTTGCCATGGGGGAATGTGGCACCCATGAGGCTCCGGTCACCACAGGGTACTGCACCCCAATCAGGGTGCAGTATCTATCTTAGGTGAGGGGGGGGTTAATCATTGGTGTTCCACACTCACACACTACACACAGCCTAGGAACCTTTACACAGAATGGGTTGGCTCAGGGTAGGCGGGGGGGGGGTGGGGGGTGGCCATATGAACATGGACTTCCTAGTCAATGAAGCCAGCCACCTGGGGGCGTGTTCCACTTGGCGTATAAATAGGCACTACACACGCACATCATGGCCAGTCAGACCTGTCAGGACCATAGTTCTGGCAACACATCTCTGGAGAACTTTGACTTTGCTGGGCCCGGTGCCTTGGAGCGGGAGCTCAGCCAGACAGGGTACCTAACTGCGGAGGGGGACACCCTAGAAATAGGACACTCTCTCCTTCTCTTTTCACAAGGCCGGTGGTGACCCCCTTTACCGAATCTGGGATTGACCGGAGCCCATCACGGCAGTGACCAGTATGATCGGGCTGGCAGCTGAAGTTGTGAGTAAACTACACCCTGAACCTGCAGAGACTTTGTTGGCTCATCCTTACCGGTGCCACTGCCCACCGCTTAGTGGGCAATGGCCATTACAACCCTCATCATCCACCCAGGGCCCGCTCCGCCTATGGGGAGCGATACCATCGCGGCTGCCTTAACACAACACCTTCCCTGGAGAGGAATCCGGCTATTACCTGGCTGCATACCATAGGTGTCGTCACGAAAAAATCTTTTCCAATTACCCCGTTTCCCTCCCCTACCATTTAACTGTACACCTCGTGGCAATGGAGTCGTGCAAGGCCACCGCGTGACAACGCCTGACCCGACCCTAAATGGCCCGGCAATGAGTAGGCTTAACCGCCTGCCCCGTGGGGCGCTACACAGTATCACACCAGGTTGGATAATGAAAAGAGGAGCTGGAGGCCGTTCTCTGGGCTTTCATCCAGCAGCCACAAATCACCAACTTGGCTGATGGTCTTGTGAATCGATATTGCACCAACTGTAACATTTAGCTTCGTTTTTCATATCTTAATTGGTTTAAAAGGTGACATCTAGTCCAGTAAAATGGCATTTTTTTTCTAACCTTCCATGAAGATATTTGTCTGCCGCAAAAGTGACCACAATGGGCACCCAAGCAGTAGAGTTGGATCAAGGAGTAATGGAAGAAGGTCTCCTGTTTTGATGAATCATGTTACGATTAGAGATGAGTGGACCCGTTGAAGTTTGGGTTTGGAGGGTTCAGCCATACTTTAGATAATGTTAAGCTCGGGACCCAGACTTGACCTGAACTTCATTGCAAGTCAAAGATTGGGCAGATCGGCTGTCCACCACATACATCCAGACATAAACAGATCACTTCCAGGGAAGGAGGGGAGGGTTTTTCTTTTCTTTTTGGACACCCCAGATCCGAAAACATTTTTATCCCCTGTGAGAGCCATTCAGAGACTGCAAGCGGCTCGCACTAGGCCAAGGATCAAGTGGTTATCATACGTAAAGCACCCAGACTCGGAAACAGAGGGTTTTTTTTAAAGTCTGTGTTCGGTACGAACCCTGAACTTTACAGTTTGGGTTTACTCCTCTCTAGTTACGATGAATAAACTACATCACTTAAGTCAACGGAGGCAGAGTAGGGCAATTTCTGGTTGTAAACCTTAGTTCCCGGCAAAAAGGGGTGTTCAAGGTGATGAAATATCTTTAAATTCCCCAGGTCTCTAACTGATCAATCGAATTCGTGATGTGCTGAAAAAGCATGTCTGAATCATGGAGAATGCACCTCCCATATGGCAGGATATCACAGGACATCTTCAGAGGTGTTTTGAAGGGATTCTACACAATATTAGGCAAGTGGTTTCAGTGTTATGGCTGATCAGGATGATTAAGGCCTTCAAGATGAAGGGTTTTCCGCAATGTCTTCTGTTCACAATAAACAGTGTGTCCACCCATATCCTGTCCACTGCCATTAACTTGAGAACGGCGGCAGCTATAGGCATAGAAGTGGTGTCTACGTATAGTAAAGTATCCATGCGCTACGCAATGAAACCACCTATAGCGCCACCTGGTGGAAAACAACGGAGTTAGCATTTTATCTCAAAAATGGAACGAGATAGAGAAAAAGAGTGAATTACAAAGTAGTAGGGCATCATCAATTCAAGACGAATCGACACCTTGCATACAGAAATGCTATGATTAGAACGTGTAAAACTCACAAGGCTGCGGACGTGAAGCGATACCTCATGGAGACCTTCCTACAAGTCATTGGGTATGGTGGCTGTGTGGAGTGGCCTCCGCTCACCTGACCTGACCCCATTGGACTTCTTTCTGTGAGGTCACATCAAACAGCAGGTGTATGCGACCCCTCCACCAACATTGCAGGACCTACGACGACGTATCACAGATGCTTGTGCAAATGTGTCACCTACCATATTGCACAACGTGCAGCAAGATACAGCATGCTGTCCAGGGGCCAGATGTACATCGCAGCTGAAGGGGGCCACTTTGAGCATCAAAGTTAAATGAGCGCCATATGCGTGAGCAGCATTCAATGTTTTGGGGGGGTCATGGGTTTCATATCATAGCATTTCTGTATGCAAGGTGTTGATTCATATTAAAGTGATGATGTCCTACAACTTTGTAATTCACTTTTTTTCTCTATCTCATTCCGTTTTCGAGATAAGAATGCTAACTCCGTTGTTTTCCACCAGGTGGCGTTATAGGTGGTAGACACCACTTCTATGCCTATAGCTGCCGCCGTTCTCAAGTTAATGGCGGTGGACAGGATATGGGTGGACACACTGTATAGCTGTTGACTAAACGATTGTTGATATACAGGCATGCTCGGCTGGGATTGGATGAACTCCTGTTTTATCTCTGAGAGAGCATCTGCCAGGCTAATCTAGCAACGCCTTAACTCCAGGAAGAGCAAAAGGATTGGTCAATGGAATTCAACAGGATGGTGTCACCGGTGTCCAGTTATAGAAGGTTGCAGAGTTTGGCTACACAAACTGCTCCTGACATTGTATTCTTCCTACTGTGGTGTAAATGGTATCTTATGTATCATCTCTGTTTAGGGTTAAAACCCTTTTCTTTTAGGACCTTGCGGATATCCTCTCCTTTCAGCTCTTAATCATCACTACTTCCCCTTGTGTCCTTAAATACCCACATTTCCCCTTGGCGTTTGCTGGTGATAGAGTTATATTCCTATACAGGCCTTGAATGCAAGCAGTTGGCTTGTATTAATCTGAAGCAACATAGTTGTTTGTTGATGTACATCTCCCTGAGTCATCCTGGATAAAAGTTGTTCATATACTTTACCCTGTGCATGTTCCCTGTGTGCTCTTTATAGCTTACTGGGGTTGACTAAGTGCTTATCCCATCTGTTCCTTACCTAGGGCCCAGTTCAGGGTCAGGCAGGGCTCGGTATCCTGCTCGGCGCATAGGTGCGGAACCTATCTAGGGTGGACAGGGAAGCCAGGGGTCAGCAGAAGGTTTGCTTAGGGGTCACCATTTCCCTCTTTCCTAGACACAGGGTTTCCCTTCCCTGTCGTCACACATGTGGTACTTCCCCATACCTAGCATAACAGATAGATCCTTATCTCCCCCAAAATAATTTGTCAGGGGAAAGTAAGGAGGCCTCCATACTCATTAGACTGTCGTCTAATCTCATCGATATCAGGATGTTTGGCTGACCTTGGTCTAATATTTATGGGGGTCTTAATGAAGATTTACTTTGTCCTGTTCCGCCTCTGCAGAACCTGCACTTGGCAGTATACAGGGGTGCAGGGTTCCTTTAATTTAATCTCTCAGTGTTCCTAAGTCATTTATGGCGTCACATGTCATCCTTAATGTATAAATGGCCAAGAGGGAACACAGACAACGCATTAGGAATTGTGCTAGAGGATGAGAATACAATGCTCCAGACACAATCTGTTAGAAAAATGGCTGCAAATTATTAATAAGGGAAAGAATGACTCTTCAAAGGGGTGACGGGTCTGCTACAAAATGGATTAAAACTTTCATGATTTGTACTCAGGATGATGGAGGCCGCCGGGATGAAGGGCTTTTTGCAAATTATATTTTGGTTTTCAAGGTCAGAAACGACTTAAGAGACAGACTTGGCGCTGCCAGGAGCCTCACTAACAAGAGCGGAGTATGATCAGCACAGTGTGACAGCGCAAAAATAAAAAGCAAAAGATACGGAAATATCGTTATGACTAATTGTATGCAAAGTAGCTCCCCTCCAGGTGTAAGCTGGCTCTGTAGTGTCACCCATGCTAATGAGTCTTGCAATATGACTAAGGATACTTAGCCGAGTCTTCTCCAAAAGGTAAAAAAACCTCACAGCTGTTTCTGGGTTTTTACCCCTCATCATTACACAGCAAGGTCTGTGTGAGAAGCTTTAAAAGGAGGTCTTGGAGGTGCTATTTTTCCCTTATAGATGGTATATAGTGAATTACAGACCTGGAACTGTTCCTTTTTTGGAAAATACTCTGTTTTGGTTAAATATACTTAAAGTGGTATTTGGGTTTCTTATTGTCTGCAAATCTGACAATATGTCGATAGAGCTGGAGCCAAAAATTGAACTTTATGGCTTTGCCCGACTGCATCACTGATTGTCTGCAGCGTTGTCAATGTGACATCAGCACTGCAGACAATAACAAACACCGGGAATAGAGATGAGGGAACCCGAGGTTCAGTGTTCGTACCAAACACAGACTTAAAACCCCCAATAAAAGACACTTTATTAGTATTTCATTAAAAAGACAAAAATACACAAAAATATATAAAAATCACCAAAAGGTCAAGATGACAAAAAAAGCAGGACTTATAGGCTAGAGGGGGGCCCTGATAGACCCTAGGGGAACTGTCCCCTACCTGACTACGGTGAGTGTGACACCTTAAGTTTTTGGGCGCCCGGTTCCACTTTGGCTGACCCTTTTCCTATCCCTGGTGAAAAGCATAGCCCTAGGGAAGAAAACTCAAATCAGTAAAGAAGGGCTAAAGAGTAATTTCAAAAAATACTCTAGGGAAGCTTCCACAGATAGGAAAAGGATGAGCCGACGTGGAACAGGGGCGCCCGAGAACTTAATGTGTCACACCCTCCGTAGTCAGGTAGGGGACAGTTCCCCTAGGGTCTATCAGGGCCCCCCTTTAGCCTATAATTCCTGCTTTTTTGGTCATCCTGACCTTTTGCTGATTTTCATATATGTTTGTGTATTTTTGGATGTATTTTTGTATTTTTAATAAAATACTAATATAGTGGCTTTTATCGGGGTTTTGAGGTATTTTTGTAAATCTCTTTAGCACTCTTCCCGATCTCATTTGTTTTTGTTAATTCAACACAGACTTAACAGAAAAATACAGAGTTCAGCTTCAGAGTTTGGGTAAACACCACTCGCGCAAACATTGCTGTGCTCGGGTACGCTCGGTACTCAGCCCAGTGCAAGCCACTTACAGTGTTTGATCGGCCGCACTGGGGGTAACAACAGCGTGATCGGATGTAGTATGGCTGGCTGTATATGGGTGGAGACCCGAACTGCCCTTCTAGTGACTTCCATTGGGGTTCAGGTCAAGTTCAGGTCCCAATCCGAACTTTATCTAAAGTCCATCTGAACCCGCCAAACAGAACTTCTACGGGTCCGCTTATCTCTAATGAGGAGCAGTGGTGGAGAGAGTGCTGGACCACAGAAGGATGAGTAAAGCACAGTTTGTTTGTTTTTTTAAACAAACTGTACTTCTGGGACATCTGTCCTGTCTCCCACAAAAATGAGGAATCTCAGCTGTTCTTGTGTTCTCTGTGACACAACCACTCCCAGAATCATCTTTTGTCTTTGCAAAATAAAACCGCCTGATCCTCATGTTTCTCAACATAATCTGTTAGAGGAGATTCAGGAGGCCCCCAAACACACTAGGTGGTTGACCAATCCAGCCAAAATGTTTGAATGACTTGTGTCTAATGTGTAGGGGGGCTTTTCGTAATGTGGCAAGGTCCATTAAAGGTTTAGAGTTTGACGTGTAGGGTAGATGACCCTGGAGAAATGGCTTTCCTCCACCTGAAGGTGAGCTAATGTAGAAGGTGGGCTTTCCCTGTACTGGTTATGTTATGTACCCTGTGTGTGTTATACTAAGTACTGTTGCATATGGTAATATGTTTAGCTGCTAGCTGGGAGCAGGTTCCAGATACAGTAGAGTGAGACTGTTACCAAAGGCGCCACCTAGTGGTTGGGCTGAGATAGCGGCATAATGGAAGCGATAGGGTTACATGGGATGTGACAGATGCAAGAAAGAGGATGGTTGGGAGGTCTCCATTGGGGCCAGTCTAGAATAGGGTTGAAGTGTGAGAAAATGTGGTCTCAGTGATAGGGCCAGTCAGGGAACCCTGAGGTAACCTAGAGATGTCCGGAGCCTACGGCTCACTTCTGCGGGCTTAGAGAGTCATCCGGCTAGAGAGCTGCCAGGGCCCAGAATCGGACAAGGTGAATGGAGTCAGGAAGAAGGAAACACAAACCAGGGAACTTGAGGACAAGATCGAGGAGGGGACAGGTTGAGAGGTAGTACCCAACACTGAGAGGAAGGACGCGAAGGAAGGACATGTCTGTCATAATGGTGTGAAAAATAAACTGAACTTTCTGCTTAGCTAAGTGAACACTGGCATCGTGAGTGTTACTAACTGTCTACGACTATGACTGCCAGCAGGGTGACAGACACCGGCCTGAAGAAACCAGTAAGTGTCGTGCACCTCACCCGAAGTCAGAGGACCAGTACTGAGAGTTCTGATGGACCTGTCTTGTAGGTTTGGGGGCAGATCACTCTTAGACATATCTAATCCATACCAACAAAAAGGGTCACCAGAAATAAGGGAGTTCTACCAACATAGTAAGTTATAGTAAATTGTTAGGACTATAGTCAATAATTTGTTGAAAAGTCACATTTTTACTGTCTAGTTATGGTTGGGCAGTGTTGAGCAGATCAAAAGTCAAAGACGTAGTGGTCACTTCATGGTAGGGATCAACATTTTGGCTCTCAACAATCCTAGTGATATGTCAACAATTGTTCTAATGGAAAAATCTCTAATGCCTTCTAGACAATGTTAGTTCTAAAGGGTTATCACCATATCTGGCATATATGAGATATTCATGGGATATAAAAAAGCCTTGTAGATCTCTGGTCACTTTTCGGAAGAATGAGGAGACATGATACTGGTCCAAAGGGTAATTATGGACAATTCAAGAAAAATATAAAATCACCTTACCTGGCTGATCCGGCCAGAACTCGGGGGCCAATGTATTGGAAATGCTACTTCCTAAAAATACAATTAAAAATTAAAGTAAATTATAAAATACAGAGCTTGGGTACATAGTCACAGAGCAAAAAGATGGAAGGAAAAAGTTGAATGAATTGATTTTGCCCTACTAGTTACGTGCCAACATGGCTACTTTTACTTGCCAAGATTGTGTCTAAACACTGTGATCCCGATTAAGGCTGCTTTCACACTACGTCTTTTTAACATGCGTCCTGAACGTTTTTTTGCTGCAAAAGCGGATCCTGCTTTTACAGCAAAAAATGCATGCAAACGCATGTCTTATTTTGCAGGATCCTGTCACTGGATGTTTAGGGGCGGGCATTGGAGTCATGTGATCGGGAGTGAGGGGAACTAAACGTGCCAGACTGGGAGCCGGCATCTGACAGCTGCGAGGCTCGTAACCAAGGTAAACATCGGGTATACTTGCTTGGATACCCGATATTTACTTTGGTTACAAGCGTCTGCAGCTGCTAGGAGCCGGGCTCCCTGCACACGTTACCAACGTAAACATCGGGTAACTAAGAGAAGTGGTTACCCAATATTTATCTTGGTTACGAGTGTCCGCAGCTCTCAGGTGGAGGAGAGGGAGGGGGCGAGACAGAGAGAGAGGGAGGAGAGAGAGGGGGAGAGAGACAGAGGGAGGAGAGAGATAGACTGATCACGGAGGCTGGCTTCTGGGCATGCTCAGTAGAGCAAGCAGGATCCTGTCTATCAGCATGCCAGCGTTCACATGCGTTTCCGTGCTGTTTAGTCAGGATCCAGCAATTTGCAGAAGTTGGACGCAGCTCAAAAACGCTACAAGTAGCGTTTTTGAAAGATGTTAAAAAACTGCAAGTCACTGGATCCTCACTATAACGCACGCAAACGCAGGTGAACGCATGTTAACGCGAGTCCATTGCAAATGCATTGAAATGAAAACGCATTTGCACTGGATCCGTTTCTGCGTTAAAAAAACGTTCAGGACGCATGTTAAAAAGACGTAGTGTGAAAGCAGCCTTATTGGGACTTTCTCTACAGTCTTGATGGGACATGCTGGAGTCAGATGCTCCTCATTCTTTAAGATGTGCCTCACCACAATTCTTCCTCCAGTAGGGGACTACTGCCACCCCTTGTCATGAATTTTATGCACCCAAGTCCTGGGCCAGTGTCGTGGGCGGAGGAGGGGACGCTGCGCTCTCCCACTGCTCGGGTCCGGCCGCTGGTGCTGCTGCTCGGTGGTGGCTCGAGCGGTGGGCCGGATCCCGGGGACTCGAGTGGCGCTCCTCGCCCGTGAGTGAAAAGGGGATTGATTGTGGGGATTTATTGTCCGTGACGCCCACGGTCTTCACGGTAAGCTCTGATAGGCCACTCCTGCAGACGGTCACCACCGTCTGCCAACCTTGCTATACCGCCCGGGCCACACACTCGGACGCTGTCAGTTAGTTGCTCCACTACTACACTTTCATCCTTCCACTTTCACTTCCCTAGCTTGATTGACTCCTTTCCCGCCTCCAGGACTGTGAACTCCTCGGTGGGCGGGACCAACCGCCTGGCCCACCCCCTAGTGTGAACATCAGCCCCTGGAGGAAGGCAACAAGGGTTTTGTGTCTGACTTCGGTGTGCCTGACCGGGAGTGTGGGGTGTGTAGGTGTTGTGCTCTGTGGCCCCTGGCTTGTCCAGGGCGCCACACCAGCTTCACCCACTTTGTCGGAGCTGGGCGATAAGTTGTGAGATGGCAAAATGTATAAAAATTTTATAACAGCCTCATGTTGCGCCAACATTTTGAGGTTTTTACATAATTTAGCCCTCTATCTTTTGCCAGTTCAGGGCTTATGTAAAGAAGCCCTCCAGTTGAGGCTGGCCCCATCTACCATTAGATGTCTTGTGTGAAATACATCACCATATACCCCCTACAGAGATCATCCTCATTTTAAAGAAAGTCAGATTTCAGAAACTGTCTCTCTTCCAAAAGATAGTGATCAGCGTGATCAAATACCAAGCACAAACTGCTTTCTCACCATCCGCAGGTCCATCGCTGATTCTCTGTAGTTCTCCTGATATCTGGTGATTGCAGTGCTGATGTCACGATGTCAGTGCTGCAGCCAATCAGTGAGCTTTGAGCTTAAAGGTTATATTGGCAGAGCTGCAGAGCTCAGTTGTCTGCAGCGCTGTTGGAGTGACGTGAGTATTGCAGATATTAACAGACTCCAAGAGCAGCGCAGGAGATTCAGAGCTGGACCTGAGGAGAGTGAGTAAAGCCCAACTTGTTTTGCTTTTTTACTACTCTTGGAACTTTTCTGAAAGGGGACAACCCCTTTAAGCTGCCCATACTCCTGTTAGTTGAACACATATTATTGATAGATATTTCTCTGGATCCCCCATTTACATGCATGCTCAGTTTGGCTGAGTATGCATATGTTCTGAATTAAAAGAGCAAATAAAGCCTTTCAGACTCTTCTGGCTGAGGCTCATGTCCTCCAAGAACAGAAGGACAAGAGGATCACAAGTCGGACCCTCAACAGTCATCTGTTTATCGGTGGACCATGTTGTTTCTAGGACAATCCCTTTAGGAGAAGACAATGAAAATTAAATTTAACACATTGAAAATTCAATATTTTATATATATATATATATATATATATATATATATATATATATATATATATATATATATATATATATATGTGACAGGTAGTCACAGACAGGCCCTTGCACAAACACCAGTCCCTTAAAAAGGTAACAGCAGCCAACCTAAAAAACCCTGAGTCACCCCTCTCAGGCTTTGACGTTCACACCCGGGGGCGGAGCCAGGCGGTTGGCCACGCCCACCGAGGCGTTCGGATAGCCTGAGGGGGGGAAGCAAGCAGATAAAGTTAGGGAGGAGAGGAGAGAAGTTAGGAGGTGAAAGGAGAGGTGTTAGAAGGAGAAAACGTCTGTCGGGGATTTGGGTCGTAGGTTGCCACCTGCAGGAGCCGGGAGGACGGCTTGCGGAACCGTAAGGGACCGGGACAGGGTAGTGGCCCGCCGGTACCGAACCAGGGAACCAACTAGAAACCGGAGCACCAGGAGGGGTACTCAGACCCAGAACGAGGCCCAGAAGCCACTGGACCGAGTCAAATTCACTGATTGGGGTCTGGACCTTAGGTTCTTTCCCACCCAAGTCCCGACTGAAGACAACAGCCCAATGAGGGGGATAGAAAGCCACCGCTCAGGCAGAGAGATCCCACGGGCCAGCGTCTGCGGGCAAACGGGCTCTCCCGACACACACAAAGCCAGGGAGCGGACTCCCGTCGCTGAAGTGCATGCAGTCAAAATCTACAAATGAGGTGCAGGAGAAAGGCAGGGACCACCAAACTGGGTGGGGGACCAGACGCAGCCAGCTGCGGGCACCGACCACCATCTTTTTGGTTTACCAGAGACTTCAGTGTATATGTCATAGTGAGTACAACAGTGCCCTCGGGCCGCGCAACGCCCCGCATCACACCAACACGCCCGCACCCCCACATCCTAACCCCAATAACCGGGCTCCGGGACCATCAACCCCCTACCCACATAGGGGTCAACACGTGGCTGCGCAACACCGTTATCGGGAGCCTAGTCAACGGCAGCGGTGGTGTCCACACTTACCACGACCCGTGGGTGGCGTCACGAACTTAAACCTAAAAACCACGGCTCCGGCCGTGAACCTCCCCACCGAAACCCCCTCACGTAGCGCCAGCCTCCCTTCAGAGCAACGTGACCCCCGGGTCCGGAGGCGCTCGAGCCACCCATCGACGAGCCCGGATCCGAGCGGCTCGGTTGCGGCCCTGGGGCAGTACAGATACAGTATATGTGGCGCCCTGGACAAGCCAGGGGCCACAGGTAACAACACACCCCCACCCCCAGCAGTTCACAGAAGACATCCCCAGTGAGACCTGATTTCTTCCTCGGGTTCAGACAGACACACCAGGTGGGCGGAGTCAGGCAGATGGGTACGCCCACTGAGGAGTTTAGCTGGCCTGAGGCAGGAAACAGGTCCAGACAAGTCCAGGCAGAGGAAGAGAGAGGAGGTCTGCAGAGAGGCAGACGCAGACTGGGGCCTAGGTTGGAGCCTAGGGCCCTCGTGTAGAGAGTCAGGCAGACGGTAGTGGCCGTCTGCAGGAGCCGGGAAGACAGTCTGGTGGAACCGTAGGTAGCCGGGGCTGGGCGGTGGCCCACCGGTACCGAACCGGGGAGCCAGCTGGAAACTGGAGTGCAGGAGGAGCGTACGGAAGGTGCAGGAAAGGACTTACATTACCAACCTGGGTCAGGGGAAAAACACCGCAGCCATCTGTGGGATCCGTCCATCCAGCCGTTTGTTTGACCAGAGACTCTGTGTGAATTACTGGCTGAGTGAGTACCACCGTGCCGTGCGGCACAGCGCTGCCCCCGTGACCCTGCACCTCACCAGGCCTCGTAACCCGCCTGCCATCCCTCCCTACCCCTCACCGGGCCCCGGGACAACCAACCCCCTACTCACGGAGGGGAGAACTAACATAAAGGCTGCTCCCTGTCATCGCTCCCGGGATCCCCGTCCATAGCAGCGGTGGTGTCACCAATCTCACCACAACCGTGGGTGGCGTCACGGACAATATCAACTCCCCACAATCAATCCCCCCTTTTCACTCACGGGCGAGGAACGCCGCTCGAGTCCCCGGGATCCGGCCCACCGCTCGAGCCACCACTGAGCAGCAGCCGCAGCAGCCGGACCCGAGCAGTGGGAGAGCGCGGCGTCCCCTCCTCCACCCGCGACATATATATATAAAATCTTCAAAAAAATCCAATTCTTGACTTATTCTTTAAGTTTGCAACTGTCTGCCCACACATGTCAGTAAGAGAAAATGAGTGTTAGGCATGTTTGCACTCTTTTTTCCCTACTTTTCTCACTGGTTGCTAAGCAACAGCCACAGCGGATAAATCCGGCAATAATTCTACATTCTTTTATCATCTTAAATTATTAAAACATGAAAGAAATGTCGGTAGAAAAATACGTTGTTTTGTCTTTGTGTGGTTTGATAGAAAAAAAATAATCGTCCTGAGGAAGTGGATTATTGAAGAAGTCCAAGAAAGCCTATGTGGGGGTGTGTGGGGGGTCTGACAGCGGCTGAATCGGGGAGGGGAGGGGTTTGGAGGAAACCATTTTCATAGTCCTGACAGGGAGTTAACTTTCGAGGGCTGGGTTACTACATGCAGAACAGACAATAAAATGTAGAGTTAAAGGGGATCCCTGATGTTTGTAGAAGGTATAGGGACAAACTCTGTGGACAAGGACAATTTATAAAGTTGAGTAAGTGAATGCTAGTCTCTTCAGATTTGGACCAATATTAACCCTTTTTCAGTCTCAATAGGACATCATGTAGAGTGTAGGTATTTGTCAGCTCACCACGCAATATACTGTACATGCAGGCTTGGACTGGCCCACCAGAGAGCAGGAGAATCCTCTGGTGGGCCCCTCTGTAGTAGTATGTCACTTACCCCGCAAACATAATCAGTAGTTGGCGCAATACACTTGTTTCACTATGTACAGACAAAAGAAGCATCTCATCATTCATTTTACAAACTGCCCAGTATATTATTATCTAAACAACACTTGTGGCCAGAACAACCAGATCAAGTAACCCAAGAAATAATTAAAAAATATTACATTTTATTGGGACATATTAAAAACACATGCCGTATATCAAATAAATAAATAGAGGTCACAAGGAGTTAATACATAGATATACCCCAGATAGGAGAACAACCAAAACATGGGTGGGTTAATAACATGTGGTGCAGGTCTGGAGGTTTTACAAGTTACATAATTACATACAGTTAGGTCCAGAAATATTTGGACAGTGACACCATTTTGGCGAGTTGGGCTCTGCATGCCACCACATTGGATTTGAAATGAAACCTCTACAACAGAATTCAAGTGCAGATTGTAACGTTTAATTTGAAGGTTTGAACAAAAATATCTGATAGAAATTGTAGGAATTGTACACATTTCTTTACAAACACTCTACATTTTAGGAGGTCAAAAGTAATTGGACAAATAAACCAAACCCAAACAAAATATTTTTATTTTCAATATTTTGTTGCGAATCCTTTGGAGGCAATCACTGCCTTAAGTCTGGAACCCATGGACATCACCAAACGCTGGGTTTCCTCCTTCTTAATGCTTTGCCAGGCCTTTACAGCCGCAGCCTTCAGGTCTTGCTTGTTTGTGGGTCTTTCCGTCTTAAGTCTGGATTTGAGCAAGTGAAATGCATGCTCAATTGGGTTAAGATCTGGTGATTGACTTGGCCATTGCAGAATGTTCCACTTTTTTGCACTCATGAACTCCTGGGTAGCTTTGGCTGTATGCTTGGGGTCATTGTCTATCTGTACTATGAAGCGCCGTCCAATCAACTTTGCGGCATTTGGCTGAATCTGGGCTGAAAGTATATCCCGGTACACTTCAGAATTCATCCGGCTACTCTTGTCTGCTGTTATGTCATCAATAAACACAAGTGACCCAGTGCCATTGAAAGCCATGCATGCCCATGCCATCACGTTGCCTCCACCATGTTTTACAGAGGATGTGGTGTGCCTTGGATCATGTGCCGTTCCCTTTCTTCTCCAAACTTTTTTCTTCCCATCATTCTGGTACAGATTGATCTTTGTCTCATCTGTCCATAGAATACTTTTCCAGAACTGAGCTGGCTTCATGAGGTGTTTTTCAGCAAATTTAACTCTGGCCTGTCTATTTTTGGAATTGATGAATGGTTTGCATCTAGATGTGAACCCTTTGTATTTACTTTCATGGAGTCTTCTCTTTACTGTTGACTTAGAGACAGATACACCTACTTCACTGAGAGTGTTCTGGACTTCAGTTGATGTTGTGAACGGGTTCTTCTTCACCAAAGAAAGTATGCGGCGATCATCCACCACTGTTGTCATCCGTGGACGCCCAGGCCTTTTTGAGTTCCCAAGCTCACCAGTCAATTCCTTTTTTCTCAGAATGTACCCGACTGTTGATTTTGCTACTCCAAGCATGTCTGCTATCTCTCTGATGGATTTTTTCTTTTTTTTCAGCCTCAGGATGTTCTGCTTCACCTCAATTGAGAGTTCCTTAGACCGCATGTTGTCTGGTCACAGCAACAGCTTCCAAATGCAAAACCACACACCTGTAATCAACCTCAGACCTTTTAACTACTTCATTGATTACAGGTTAACGAGGGAGACGCCTTCAGAGTTAATTGCAGCTCTTAGAGTCCCTTGTCCAATTACTTTTGGTCCCTTGAAAAAGAGGAGGCTATGCATTACAGAGCTACGATTCCTAAACCCTTTCTCCGATTTGGATGTGAAAACTCTCATATTGCAGCTGGGAGTGTGCACTTTCAGCCCATATTATATATATAATTGTATTTCTGAACATGTTTTTGTAAACAGCTAAAATAACAAAACTTGTGTCACTGTCCAAATATTTCTGGACCTAACTGTAGTTACTTAGGTTGAAAAAAAATACCTAGGTCCATCTAGTTCAACCTTCCTCCACCAGTTCTACATTTCATCACTAAGTCATTTACAGTCATATGAAAAAGTTTGGGCACCCCTATTAATGTTAACCTTTTTTCTTTATAACAATTTGGGTTTTTGCAGCAGCTATTTCAGTTTCATATATCTAATAACTGATGGACTGAGTAATATTTCTGGATTGAAATGAGGTTTATTGTACTAACAGAAAATGTGCAATCCGCATTTAAACAAAATTTGACCGGTGCAAAAGTATGGGCACCTCAACATAAAAGTGACATTAATATTTTGTAGATCCTCCTTTTGCAAAAATAACAGCCTCTAGTCGCTTCCTGTAGCTTTTAATGAGTTCCTGGATCCTGGATGAAGGTAGATTTGACCATTCCTGTTTACAAAACAATTCCAGTTCAGTTAAGTTTGATGGTTGCCGAGCATGGACAGCCGCTTCAAATCATCCCACAGATGTTCAATGATATTCAGGTCTGGGGACTGGGATGGCCATTCCAGAACATTGTAATTGTTCCTCTGCATGAATGCCTGAGTAGATTTGGTGCGGTGTTTTGGATCATTGTCTTGCTGAAATATCCATCCCCTGCGTAACTTCAACTTCGTCACTGATTGTTGCACATTATTGTCAAGAATCTGCTGATACTGAGTTGAATCCATGCGACCCTCAACTTTAACAAGATTCCCAGTGCCGACATTGGCCACACAGCCCCAAAGCATGATGGAACCTCCACCAAATTTTACTGTGGGTAGCAAGTGCTTTTCTTGGAATGCTGTATTTTTTTGCCTCCATGCATAACGCCTTTTTGTATGACCAAACAACTCAATCTTTGTTTCATCAGTCCACATGACCTTCTTCCAAAATGTAACTGGCTTGTCCAAATGTGCTTTTGCATACCTCAGGCGACTCTGTTCATGGCGTGCTTGCAGAAACGGCTTCTTTCACATCACTCTCCCATACAGCTTCTCCTTGTGCAACGTACGCTGTATTGTTGACCAATGCACATTGACACCATCTGCAGCAAGATGAAGCTGCAGGTCTTTGGAGGTGGTCTGTGGATTGTCCTGGACTGTTCTCACCATTCTTCTTCTCTGCCTTTCTGATATTTTTCTTGGCCTGCCACGTCTGGGCTTAACAAGAACTGTACCTGTGTTCTTCCATTTCCTTACTATGTTCCTCACAGTGGAAACTGACAGTTTAAATCTCTGAGACAACTTTTTGTACCTTCCCCTGAACAACTATGTTGAATAATCTTTGTTTTCAGATCATTTGAGAGCTGTTTTGAGGAGCCCATGATGCCACTCTTCATAGGAGATTCAAATAGGAGAACAACTTGCAAGTGGCCACCTTAAATACCTTTTCTCATGATTGGATACACCTGCCTATGAAGTTCAAAGCTCAATGAGGTTACAAAACCAATTTAGTGCTTTAGTAATTCAGTAAAAAGTAGTTAGGAGTGTTCAAATCAAGAAATTGATAAGGGTGCCCATACTTTTGCACCGATCAAATTTTGTTTAAATGCGGATTGCACATTTTCTGTTAGTACAATAAACCTCATTTCAATCCAGAAATATTACTGAGTCCATCAGTTATTAGATATATGAAACTGAAATAGCTGCTGCAAAAACCCAAATTGTTATAAAGAAAAAAGGTTAACATTAATAGGGGTGCCCAAACATTTTCACATGACTGTATTAGAAAATACACCTATGAGTATCATGTCAAGGAAAAACAAGTAAAAATTATCATCACTAATTTTTTTGTGGCATATTCTCAGAAATTGACAGTGTATTGTTTTGTATGGTAAACCGAATGCCAGGAATCCATGATCCCTTCTCTGATTTTCCCTTTCAATTTCTGCTGAGCTGAGATTAAATACCCTTTTAAAGGGAACCTATCAGGTCCCCTATGACCTCCAACCAAACAGCATTGATACCTACGAGCCCAAATTCACTCCCTAACCAGCCCAGGTAATCTCGCGCATGTGTGTGGCTCATTTCGGCAGTGTCAGTGCACCTTTGAAGCTGGGTGTACACTTCTAGGTTTCATTAGGTCACTGTGGTATGACAGGAAGTTCAGAAGACGTGTATATAAAACATCTTCTGAACGTCCGATCATGTGCAGTGACCTAATGAAGTCGGGAAGTGTTCACCCTGCTTCTGAGACGCACTGACGCTGCCGAAATGAGCCGTGCGCATGCGCAAGATTTCCAGGAGCTGCGATGGCGCCGGAAGTCATGTTATCAGGCCTACAGGGATGTGATAACATGAAACAAGGGCCAAAGAGTCAGGGGAAACGATACCCCTGCAACTAGTCACAGACCAAGTTAGCATAGGGAAAGTGAGGTCTAAGTTTTTTTAAATATCCATATTAGTGAATAGTGTTATACACGGCTGGGAATTTTGGCATACAGCCCTGAGTGCTTCTGGGTTGGAGGGCATAGGGTACCTGACAGGTTCCCGTTAAAGGCAATCTCCAGTTTCTCATTTTATGGAAGAGGCTATAGGGTACTTTACACGCTGCGATCTCGCTAGCAAGATCGCAAGCAAGCGTATCCACCCCCATCGGTTGTGCGACACGGACAAATCGCTGCCCGTGGCGCACAACCTTGTTAGTCCCCGTCACACGGACTTACCTGCCCTGCGATGTCGCTCTGGCCGGCAAGCCGCCTCCTTTCTAAGGGGGCGGTTCGTGCGTCGTCACAGCGACGTCACACACCAGCCGTCCAATAGAAGCGGAGGGGCGGAGATGACGTAACATCCCGCCCACCTTCTTCCTTCCACATTGCCGGTGGAGGCAGGTAAGGAGATGTTTGTCGCTCCTGCGGTGTCACACACAGCGATGTGTGCTGCCGCAGGAGCGACGAACAACATCGTACCTGCAGCAGCAGCGATATTAAGGAAATGAGCGATGTGTCAACGAGCAACGATTTTTCACGTTTTTGTGCTTGTTGATCGTCGCTCATTGGTGTCACATGCTGCGATGTCGGTAAGGGCGCCGGATGTGCGTCACTAACGACGTGACCCCGACGATATATCGCAGCGTGTAAAGCACCCTTATGTCATGAATTCAACCCCATATCCTTTACTATAGGGCATATGAATGTAAAAAAAGGAGGGTCATTTACTCAGGGCCCCATCTATCAGCAAAAGTGGAGAAGGTATCACTGTGGCAGATCAGGGATGTCCATGTATTTATTTTAACACATGGCTTGTAATACTTCATTTATCCTCTAGTGGCCACTGCAGACAAATTGCCTGACCTGTCATGGAGGCGATCAGTGACCGCCAGTGATCAGCTGACATCATTGGAGGGGGGGTAACCAATCAGCATAGTGTGGATAGCCTAAATATGAGACAGACCCTTCATTTGTACAAAAATGGTGCCCGATAGTTTAGAGATTCTTTGGTCTTTGAAAATAATTCTGTGAATCATACAAAACGTTGCACAGGGCCTCGCGGAATTTTGTATTTACCGCAACTATTTTCTAATTTAAACTGTCTTCAAGTGTGAAAAGATTATTTAGCTTTTCTTTTGCCTCAGGCATCAGGGTGTGAACTCATCCGTGTGTGGCTGAGAATTGCTGTTTGAACAGTTGTGTGTACCTAACATCTGCCCACATATAATGGATGGCTGGGCCTGGAGGTGCTTGTTGCTCAATACCTATGCCAGATGTCTCAAATACTGTGTATTTCAATGGGGGCACAATTGATGGCGATGGTCCAAAAATCAGGATTTTGAGGCAACCAGCTTATGTCCCTCTCTTAGGCCCCCTTCACACGTCCGTGAAAAACACGCACGTGTGTTACGGGCCGTTTTTCGGGTCCGTGTCCCGTTTTTGTGTCCGTTTTTATGGTCCGTGTGGCACCTGTGTGAATTGCGTATGCTAGCCGTGTTTGTGTGCAGAACGTCCGTGTGTGCGTGTGGAATTAACGTGTATGTGTACGTGTAATGTCCGTGTGTAATGTCCGTGTGTGTGATGCACAATGTCGTTTATAAATGTCGGCTGACAGCAGACAGAGTTGCGCGATGAGAATGAACTCGGGTGAACTTCACCCGACTTCATCCTCATACCGCGGCTCTGTCTGTGTCGAGTACTGATTAGCGGTCACCTGTGAAGGATTCACCGGTGACCGCTAATCCCCCGATTGACTGAAGTGTCCCCCCCTCTCTCATACTCACCGATCCTCGATCACCGGCGCTGCACGGCATTCACACGGCTGCGGCGGCTTTTACTATTTTGAAAAAGCCGGCCGCTCATTAAACAATCTCCTATTCCCTGCTTTCCCCGCCCACCGGCGCCTATGATTGGTTACAGTGAGACACGCCCCCACGCTGAGTGACAGGTGTCACACTGCACCCAATCACAGCAGCCGGTGGGCGTGTCTATACTGTGCAGTAAAATAAATAAATAAATAATTAAAAAAAAACGGCGTGCGGTTCCCCCCAATTTTAATGCCAGCCAGATAAAGCCATACGGCTGAAGGCTGGTATTCTCAGGATGGGGAGCCCCACGTTATGGGGAGCCCCCCACCCTAACAATATCAGTCAGCAGCCGCCCAGAATTGCCGCATACATTATATGCGACAGTTCTGGGGCTGTACCCGGCTCTTCCCGATTTGCCCTGGTGCCGTTGGCAAATCGGGGTAATAAGGAGTTATTGGCAGCCCATAGCTGCCAATAAGTCCTAGATTAATCATGTCAGGCGTCTATGAGACACCCTCCATGATTAATCTGTAAGTTACAGTAAATAAACACACACACCTGAAAAAATCCTTTATTTGAAATAAAAAACACACACAAATTCCCTCATTACCAATTTATTAACCCCGACAAACCCTCCATGTCCGGCGTACTCCACGGACCTCCAGCGTCGCGTCCAGCTCTGCTGCATGCAGGTGACAGGAGCCGCAGAAGACACCGCCGCTCCTGTCACCTCCACGCAGCTAATGAGGTGAGTAGCGCGATCAGCTGCTGTCAGTCAGGTAACTCGCGGCCACCGCTGGATCCAGCGGTGGCCGCGGGTAACCTCAGTGACAGCAGCTGATCGCGCTACTCATCTCATTAGCTGCGTGGAGGTGACCGGAGCGGCGGTGTCTTCTGCTGCTCCTGTCACCTGCATGCAGCAGAGCTGGACGCGACGCTGGAGGTCCGTGGAGTACGCCGGACATGGAGGGTTTGTCGGGGTTAATAAATTGGTAATGAGGGAATTTGTGTGTGTTTTTTATTTCAAATAAAGGATTTTTCGGGTGTGTGTGTTTATTTACTGTAACTTACAGATTAATCATGGAGGGTGTCTCATAGACGCCTGACATGATTAATCTAGGATTTATTGGCAGCTATGGGCTGCCAATAACTCCTTATTACCCCGATTTGCCAACGGCACCAGGGCAAATCGGGAAGAGCCGGGTACAGCCCCAGAACTGTCGCATATAATGTATGCGGCAATTCTGGGCGGCTGCTGACTGATATTGTTAGGGTGGGGGGCTCCCCATAACGTGGAGCTCCCCATCCTGAGAATACCAGCCTTCAGCCGTATGGCTTTATCTGGCTGGCATTAAAATTGGGGGGAACCGCACGCCGTTTTTTTTTTAATTATTTATTTATTTATTTTACTGCACAGTATAGACACGCCCACCGGCTGCTGTGATTGGGTGCAGTGTGACACCTGTCACTCAGCGTGGGGGCGTGTCTCACTGTAACCAATCATAGGCGCCGGTGGGCGGGGAAAGCAGGGAATACGAGATTGTTTAATGGGCGGCCGGCTTTTTCAAAATAGTAAAAGCCGCCGCAGCAGTGTGAACGCCGTGCAGCGCTGCGCCGGAGATCGGGGAACGGTAAGTATGAGAGAGGGGGGGGAACTGACCGACAGACTGTGAGAGAGGGACAGACAGACAGAGAGACCGACAGAGAGACAGAGAGACTGACCGACGGACTCAGGGAGATTGACCGACATACACAGAAATAGAAAGAATAGCCGACATCACTAGAAATAAAAACACCAAACGGACACGGACTATAGGTATATGCATACGTGTTTACTAACGTGTGTGCACATACCCATAGACTTTCATTGTGTCCACGTGTGCGTGCTCCGTGCAGATAACGGACATGCATCCGTGCCAAACGCAAACACATACGGATCACGGACACGCACACACGGACATAATGAAATAACGGACGTGTGACCACAATCATAGATTAACATTGGTGCACGTTTGGCCGTGTCTCCGGTATATACGGAAACGGACCAAACACGCACGTGTATCACGGACGTGTGAAGGGGGCCTTAGACATATGGATATCATAAATGGAGGCCCCTTTCTCAGGACTCTAGGTCAGGGAAAAGCCGCTAACAGTGGCTTCTGCTTTGTCTTACAAAGTCAGTTCATTTATTACATGATGGACCATTTATTTGAAAGTGAGCATGTACGGTAATACTACATTTCACCTATAGTGGCCACTGTAGGGAAAATGAGCCGATAAGAGTAAATTCTCTAAGCGTTTATCTGCAGTGACCACTAGAGGGCAAATTAAGTATTACAATTATTATTACGGTATTATTTATTTTTAGAACGCCATTGATTCCATGGTGCTGTACATGAGAAGGGGTTACATAGGAAATAGAAATTACAGTGAGCAAATTAAATTAAAAATGACAGACTGGTACAGAGGGGAGAGGGCCCTACAGTCTACAGAAGAATGGGGAGGGAGGCAATAGGTTGGGGGTAGCGACAGCTCCAGTGGTAATGCGGTGGGAGCATGGTTATTGCAGGCTATAAACTTTCTTGAAGACATGGGTTTTCAGATTCCATCTGAAACTTCCAAATGTCATGGATAATTGGACGTGTTGGGGCACAAAATTCCAGAGGATACATGGGGGACACTCGGGAGAAGACTTGGAGGCGATTGGGTGAGGAATGTATGAATGTAGAGGAGAGAAGGGGGTCTTGGGAAGACCGGAGATGGCTCAGGGCATTAGCTGTGGGCGAGGTACTCGCTTTCCACATCCCAGCACTCTAGAGAGAGATGGGGGTTCTTGGTGTAAGGGGCACTTTGCACACTACGACATCGCAGCGGCGATGTCGGTGGGGTCAAATTGAAAGTGACGCACATCCAGCGTCGCAGTCGATATCGTAGTGTGTAAATCCTTTTTGATACGATTAAGGAGCGCAAAAACGTCCAAATCGTATCATCGGTGTAGCATCGGTCATTTCCATAATTTCGGAAGGACCGATGTTACGATGTTGTTCCTCGTTCCTGCGGCAGCACACATCGCTGTGTGTGAAGCCGCAGGAGCGAGGAACATCACCTTACCTGCGTCCTGCAGCTCACGCTGGCTATGCGGAAGGACGGAGGTGGGCGGGATATTTACGTCCCGCTCAGCTCCGCCCCTCCGTTTCTATTGGCCGCCTGCCGTGTGACGTCGCTATGACGCCGCACGACCCGCCCCCTTAATAAGAAGGCGGGTCGCCGGCCAGAGCGACGTCGCAGGGCAGGGGAGTGCATGTGAAGCTCCCGTAGCGATAATGTTCGCTACGGCAGCTATCAACATGATATCGCAGCTGTGACGATGATATCGCGCTCGGCATCGCAAGCATCGGCTTGAGATGTCGTAGTGTGCAAAGTGCCCCTTAGTGTGGTACTGTTGCTGCTATGGACACTTTCAAGTTCAGCCCTGCCACTCCAAGCGGCGCCAGACCCCTTTATCCCCAAGATGAGGAAGCCTGAGAAGTTTATAAAATCTGTGTCATTTGTACTGAAGAATAAACTTATGTACAAAGGGTAGTTTTCTTCTGCGCAACAGACGCACATGCATAGTGGTTTCAGATGGTGGCACAACACTTGTGTACCTTTCAGATGAACAGCAAGGCAACAGGGCTGACTCTATTCTTTAATGAAACAAAAGCAGGGGAGGTCTTGCTAGTTATCACCCTACTAAACGCAGCACTGGTCTGACCAAATCCACCTTCTCTTCAAGGCTGTTCCCAGGAGTCCAGTACAGTACTACTGCATTACAGCTGTTTCATTCCAAGAGTACCCCACTTGCCTGCTTAAGTGAACCTCCGCCATTTTAGGTTCCTTGCTGACGCTTGCTCCCTTGTTCTTGTCACGCACACACCCAAAGTTGTTATTTTCTCTGGGGGTGACCTCACTTGTCACTTGCTCACCAACAACAACAACCCCTAAAGGTGGCTTTACATGCTACGATATATCGTGCGATCGCATGAGTGATTGCACCCGCCCCCGTCGTTTGTGCGTCACGGGCAATTTGTTGCCCCTGGCGCAGAATGTCGTTAACCCCCGTCATACGTACTTACCTCCCTAACAACGTTGCTGTGGGCGGCGAACATCCTCTTCCTGAAGGGGGTGGGACGTTCGGCGTCACAGCGACATCACACAGCGGCCGCCCAATAGAAGCGGAGGGGCGGAGATGAGCGGCCGGAACACCCCGCCCACCTCCTTCCTTCCTCATTGCCGGCGGGACGCAGGTAAGCTGTGTTCGTCATTCCCGGGGTGTCACACGTAGCGATGTGTGCTGCCTCAGGAACGACGAACAACCGGCGTGCAGAAGGAGGAACGACATTATGAAAATGAACGACGTGTCAACGAGCAACGATAAGTTGAGTATTTTTGCTCGTTAACAGTCGTTCGGTGGTGTCACACGCTACGACATCTCTCACTTACGCCGGATGTGCGTCACAAATTCCGTGACCCCGACAACATATCGTTAGATATATCGTAGCGTGTGACGGGGCCTTAACTAACTGTAAAACAGTCTCTTTCCCTGCACTTTTGCCCCTCCCACCGTGGGCAAGTCCCAACTGTTAACAGTAACTGTCCCTGTTCACTGTTTGTTGCTGTTCACAATGCAGCTTCCTCACATAGCAGTACACATTATGTAGGCAAACATTAACTATATCTTAACCTATGTTCAGCAAATCCATTTAAACATTACTAACCAAAATTCACATTACCTCAATACAATTGGTGTCTTCAAGGGAGAACATGACAGGTTGTCCTCCTCTTTACAAGTACATGCTGGAGTATATCGGGAGATTAGTTCGTAGATAAATAGCGGAGACAGATTATGTATGGCTTTGAAGGTCAGTAGTAGGAGATTGAATTGGATATGTTGAGGAATTGGAAGCCAATGAAGGAATTTGCTCAATGGAGAAGCAGGGACCTAGTGAGGAAAGAGGTGGATTAGTGGGCAGCAGAGATAAGGATAGACTGGAGAGGTGAGAGGTGTTAGCAGGGAGGCCGCAGAGGAGGATATTGCAGTAGTTGAGCTGGTAGATGAAGAGGGGAGCACTAGCATTTTAGTAGATTCAGGATTGAGGAAAGCACAGACTCTAAGGGCGGCTTTGCACGTTGCGACATTGCACGTGCGATGTCGATGGGGTCAAATCGAAAGTGACGCACATCCGGCGTCGCAGTCGATATCGCAACGTGTAAAACCTTTATGATACGATGAACAAGCGCAAAAGCGTCGTTATCGTATCATCGCTGCAGTCTCCGACATTTCCATAATGCCGGTGCAGCGACAGGTACGATATTGTTCCTCGCTCCTGTGGCAGCACACATCGCTGTGTATGAAGCCGCAGGAGCGAGGAACATCACCTTACCTGCCGCCGGCTGCAATGAGAAGGACGGAGGTGGGCGGGATGTTTACATCCTGCTCATCTCCGCCCCTCCGCTTCAATTGGCCGCCTGCCGTGTGACGTCGCTGTGACGCCGCACGACCCTCCCCCTAAGGAAGGAGGCGGGTCGCCGGCCAGAGGGACGTCGCACGGCAGGTATGTGCGTGTGAAGCTGCCGTAGTGATAATAATCGCAACGGCAGCTTTCACTAGATATCGCACCTGCGACGGGGGCGGGTCTATCGCTGCAGCATCAGTAACACATTGTTACCGATGTCGCAACGTGCAAAGCCCGCCTAAAGGCCCCGTCACACACAGAGATAAATCTTTGGCAGATCTGTGGTTGCAGTAAAATCATGGACATATTGTTCCATTTGTCCACAGCCACAAACCTGGCACTGATTGTCCACAATTTCACTGCAACCACAGATCTGCCGCAGATTTATCTCTATGTGTGACAGGGCCTTAAGGCTATGTGCGCACGTTGCGTTTTTACCCACGTTTCCGCTGCATTTTTAGTGGCTGCGTTTTTGTGCCAAAACGCATGCGTTTTAGTTTTCCAGCAAAGTCTATGGGAAAAGATGAATTTCTGTCCGCAATTTGCTATTTTTTCTGCAGCGTTTAATTTGCATATTTTTGGTCAAAAACCATGTAGAAAAAGAAGCAGCATGTCAATTGTTTTTGCCATTTCTGCAGCGTTTTGTTAACATTGCAATGAGAAATGGCAAAAAAACAAGATTCTTCAATTTTCCTGCGTTTTACCTGCTTTTTAGGTGCAGAAAACATGCGTTTTAGACAAACAAAACGCATACTTTTCTAACATTAAATTAATGGAATAATATGTCCCTTTACACACACACATAATCCGACAAATAAATTAAAGAAAATTATGTTTTGTTTTCTATTTTTGGAATTAATATGATAAAACCGCTATATTTTCAAGAAATATAACTATTTTCTTTAATAATTCTAAAATTATCTATGTTTTGCTTTTTTTTTTCTCTTTTTTCATTCTGTTTGACTATTTAATCTCTATTTAGCAGTCTCTTGATGTTCAAAACGTATCTGTGAAAACGCATGTGGAAATGCATGGAAAAAGCGCTAAAAACGCATCAAAAACGCCGTAAATACGCATGCGTTTTTAGTGCTAAAAAATGGTCAAAAGCCAAGGGCTTAAAAACACGCAGATTAAACTGCAGGCACTACAACGCAACGTGCGCACATAGCCTGAGGCTGCAAACTCATTGGTTATTTTGAGTCAGTTGATGTCCGGTACAGGGGAAAGCGTGGTGTAATTTATTGGAAGCGAGAGGAGAAGGAGGAGAATATGGCAGATATACACTCTGGGATTATGGACCGCAGAGAGATGACGTCTGGGCCAGAGAGGTAGATCTGAGTGTCATCAGCGTATAGGTGGTAATCGAAGACATGGGACTTTATGCATTGTCCCAAGCCAAAGATATAATATTAAAGATAAGTATTACAAGATCGCAATTAAAATATCTGGCTATGCAATACACGGACGATCTGGATCTGCCACAGTGATACTTGATATTTCAAAGTGGTTCTCCACGTTGGCTGACAGCCTCTTATGCTCTTGCAAATAACTGACCTTGTTCAGAGATGTGACCCTTGTCAGCTTATTTTCGCTGCCGCGGCTACTGGAGGTGACAGGTAGAATTACAGGCACATATTTATATAAATTTGTGGTCTCAGGAGCTGGACCTGCACAATATTATATTAAAGCCTC
Source organism: Anomaloglossus baeobatrachus (assembly GCF_048569485.1). NCBI lineage: Eukaryota > Metazoa > Chordata > Amphibia > Anura > Aromobatidae > Anomaloglossus > Anomaloglossus baeobatrachus. The sequence continues at coordinate 757,868,413 of NC_134354.1, forward strand.
CTTCACAAATCTGTGACATGTGACGTTTGTTTCCACACTTACCGGAGACACAGACACGTAGACCCATTAAAATCAATGGGCCTGTGCACAGACCATGTGTCGGTGTGGAGCACATGCGTGTCTGGATGTCACACGGACCGCACACTGATGTGATTCGTGTGATATTAGTGTTTTTATACTTACCTATCTCCGTTGCTGCTGGGTCCCACTCATTATGCTCATGAATATTCACTGCACTGACTGCAGACCTAGAAGCAAGTGTGACAGCAGCGCCGGAGACAGACGTGCTGGAGACAGGTAAGTAAGTATACAAGTTCGTGCTGTTCATGTGCTAGTCGGATGTCACACGGATAGCACACGGACTGCATATGGAACAATTATACAAAAAGACCGACCCGCACATCCAATAGGTGTGAACAAGTGCCGGCTGAAAAAAACACATTAGAACTACGAAACATATACAGCTGCACACCAAAACGCTAACAACAAAAAAGTGAACTTTGGCATTGCATTACTGCTATAGGAATATTGGATAAAAGAGATATTTAGCATATGTATTGGCCAATGCATGTGAGCCCGGTCACCACGGCAAGGTAGTCTCTGTTTATCGGAAACCTAACTTAAAATGCCTCTATCTGGGTAAAAAACCTTTTCGTTGTTAGGGTAAGTTCACACAATGCGTTTTTCGTGGCGTTTTTGCGCAGTTTTCGGGTGCGTTTTTGCTCAGAAAACTGCATGACTTTGCTTCCCCAGCAAAGTCTATGAGTTTTCATTTTTGCTGTCTGCACACAGCGTTTTTTTTCAGCTGCGTTTTTGTGGTGCCACAAAAACGCAGCATGTCAATTATTCCCGCGTTTTTCACTGCGCTTTTCATCCATTGAGTGCAATGGGATGTTGAAAGACGCAATGAGAAACGCAAATTGTTATTATAGCTGCGTTTTGCTGCGTTTCTAAGACCAAAAACGCAGCTATAAACGCAGGAGGTGGGTAGTAAAGTGACATGTACAGGAAGAGGATTCCTTCTGTCAGTAAATACAGAAGCGTGAATCCTCCCGGTACCGTCACCGCCGCTTCCACCTCCCGTCCTGTGCATGTATGCTGCCGTGCGGCGCCATGTACGGGCGGGAGGTGGAAGCGGCTGCGAAATAAAAAGTGAGCAGTAGAAAAAAAAAAAAAATCATACTCACCTGTCTGCAGGGTCCCGGTGCCATGTCCACTCCCGGTACCGCCGCTCCGGGTGTGTGCAGTCTCCCCGGGTACGTATGCCTGCAGGATGCAGGACCTGGCGATGGATCACCTGATGCAGTCACCTGACGCATCAGCTGATCGTAAGTCTCGGGCTGACACCAGCGGCCGGCCGGTTTACCTATCAGTGGATGCGTCAGGAGACTTCATCCCTGATTACCGGCAGCTGCTGCAGCGATCGGACGGGATCAGACTCCCGCCCCATCGCTCCAGGAGCTGCCGGTAATCAGCACATAAGTGAGTATTTTTTTATTTTTTTTTTGCACCGATGCATCTGCTGATTGTATAAACGGCTTTTATACAATCAGCTGATGTGTTATGTGATTCAGGCACTTGATCCTGACACATCATCTGATCGCTTTGCCTTCCAGCAAACCGATCAGATGATATTGGATCCGGATTGGACGGCGCGGGACCCTGACCCAGGATTACTGCGGAGGGGGGTGCTTTATTTCAATAAAGATGGAGTCACTAATTGTGTTGTGTTTTATATCTAATAAAAATATTTTTCTGTGTTGTGTTTTTTTTTATCTTTACTAGAAATTCATGGTGGCCATGTCTAATATTGGCGTGACACCATGAATTTCGGGCTTAGGGCCAGCTCATAATATACAGCTATCCCTAACCCCATTATTACCCAGTGAGCCACCCGGCATCAGGGCAAGTGAAAGAGTTGGATACAGCGCGAGAAGATGGCGCTTTTATGAAAGCGCCATTTTCTGGGGTGGCTGCGGACTGCAATTCGCAGGTGGGGTGCCCAGAAAGCATGGGCACCCTGCACTGTGGATTCCAATCCCCAGCTGCCTAGTTGTACCCGGCTGGACACAAAAATTAGGCGAAGCTCACGTCATTTTTTTTTTAATTATTTCATGAAATCCGGCCCATCGCTCAAGCCACCGAGCAGCAGCAGGCCGCAGCAGCAGCAGCCGGACCCGAGCAGTGGGAGAGCGCTGCGTCCCCTCCTCCGCCCGCGACATCAGCACCCATGAGCGACTATTTTCTCAGCCCTAATCGGACCAAGAAAACAATCACAGTATGCTGCGGGTGTAATGTGATCCTTGTTTCTCTCGCACCCATTCAAGTCTATGGGGCAAGAGAAAAATCGCACTGCACTCGTATTACACCAGTGTACCGCGAGTGCAGGGCGAGAATGGCAATAGCCGGCAACGCAGGAGAGAGGGAGATAAATCCCTCCCTCCCCTCCTCAATGTCGGCCCACCACCCGCAGCTGTGGTCCGATCGCATGATCGGACCTCAGTCGCAATGCCACTTGCATGACACTCGGCTCCCGCTGTGCTGCCAGCGTGAGCCAAGTGTCATGCGAGGAACGCAGTAGTCCCCGTGTGGCCACGGCCATAGTGTTACTTCAATATGCAGTAATCATGCAGAGTGCACACTTTCTACTATATTTTGCAAATATGAACTGCTGTTTTACAGATAACCCAGCATATTGCTGATAATATTGTAATGCATAAAATCTATGTATCGCAACTTAATTTTTCTAGTTGCAATAAGTATAGGAAGTTGGCATTTTTTAAGTTTATATTAGCAGTGATTGATGTGAACGGAAGCACCGGAGGGAAGCCCAGAGGCTATGTCTAGCTGCAGTTTGTGTATAGAAACCTCAGGCTTATCTCTCACACCCTCCAGCAAAGTCAAACACACCACAACCATTTCAGGTTTATCACAGCTCATTATATAGGGAGGCATGAAGCATCCTGTCTCCGCAGTCTACGCATACAGTAGAACAGTTCCACAAAACATTGTTCTTGATCTTGGGAAGAAAAAGCTAATTATATACATTTGATTTGTTTTAGGCCAAATTACAGCTGTCTGGAGTAGGCCTTCAACTGGTGAAGACCTCAGCAGATCTTTACATTCTCATGGAGACACCAGAACATCCTTAAGGTCCAGTCACACTAAGCAACTTACCAGCGATCCCAACAACGATAGGGATCGCTGGTAAGTTGCTAGGAGGTTGCTGGTGAGCTGTCACACTGCGACGCTCCAGCGATCCCACCAGCAACCTGACCTTGCAGGGATCGCTGGAGCGTGGCTACACGAGTTGCTGGTGAGCTCACCAGCAACCAGTGACCAGCCCCCAGTCTCCTAGTTACAGCACACATCAGGTTAATTAACCCGATGTGTGCTGCAGCTAAATGTGCACAGAGCAGGGAGCAGCGCACAATGCTTAGCGCTGGCTCCTTGCTCTCCTAGTTACAGCACACATCGGGTTAATTGCCTGATGTGTGCTGCAGCTAAATGTGCACAGAGCAGGAGCCGGCAGCACAGGCAGTGAGAGCGGAGGAGGCTGGTATCAAAGGTAAATATCGGGTAACCAAGGACAGGGCTTCTTGGTTACCCGATGTTTACATTAGTTACCAGCCTCAGCAGAAGCCGGCTCCCTGCTCACTGCACATTAGTTGTTGCTGTCTCGCTGTCACACACAGCGATCTGTGCTTCACAGCAGGACAGCAACAACTAAAAAATGGCCCAGGACATTCAGCAACAACCAACGACCTCACAGCAGGGGCCAGGTTGTTGCTGGATGTCACACACAGCAACATCGCTAGCAACGTCACAAAAGTTGTTCGTTAGCAGCGATGTTGCTAGCGATGTTGCTTAGTGTGACGGGGCCTTAAGGCGGGCTTTGCACGTTGCGACATCGCAAGCCGATGCTGCGATGTCGCACGCGATAGTCCCCGCCCCCGTCGCAGCAGCGATATCCTTGTGATAGCTGCCGTAGCGAACATTATCGTTACGGCAGCTTCACATGGACTAACCTGTCCTGCGACCATCGCTCTGGCCGGCGACCCGCCTCCTTATTAAGGGGGCGGGTCGTGCGGCGTCACAGCGACGTCACACGGCAGGCGGCCAATAGGAGTGGAGGGGCGGAGATAAGCGGGATGTAAACATCTCGCCCACCTCCTTCCTTCCGCATATCCTACGGAAGCCGCGGTGACGCAGGTAGGAGATGTTCCTCACTCCTGCGACTTCACACACAGCGATGTGTGCTGCCGCAGGAGCGAGGAACAACATCGGACCGTCGCGTCAGCGTAATTATGGATTACGCCGACGCTGCACCGATGATACGATTACGACGCTTTTGCGCTTGTTAATTGTATCATCGAGCCTTTACACACTACGATGTCGCATGCGATGCCGGAAGTGCGTCACTTTCAATTTGACCCCACCGACATCGCACCTGCGATGTCGTAGTGTGCAAAGCCGCCTTACACTTTTATGAAGATCTTCACATATTCAGGTAACCACTACCAGTTTTTCACATCCTCGAATATAGACCACCAATGACTCTTATGAAGACCCTTCCAAGAATTTAAACTCATTTAGAAACCCCACCATATATTCACAGTCCTGTAAAGACACCTTCAGATTTTGATACTCTTATTGAAACATCAGCAGATCTTTATAGCCTTCAGGAGACACCACCAGATTTTTATGCTCTTGTTCAGTCAAGACCAGATTTGTACACTCTATATCAGAAACAACAAGATTTTTATGCTCTTGGAAGACAACACCAAATCTTTACCTTCGTGTGCAGACACCACCAGATCTTCACACTCTTGTGGAGGCACAATCAGATTTTCACATTCTTGGAAACAACAATCTACTATATATTTTCACTTTTATGAAAACACCACCAGATTGTTACACTCTTGTGGATAGCTTCTGTGGCGCCCCTGACCTGGTCAGGCACCACTGAGTACTGCACCCATGCTGGGTCAGTACAAAACAGGTAATCCCAAAGGCTGACTAGGGTGTGGACACACAGACACTCAGTAACCAGGATACACACACAGCTAGCGGGAACCCCTGGGCGTACCCAGGGAGGGGGCGTGGCCCTCGCATCCCAGCTAGTGGTGGTTGGTGGAACTGGAGACAGGGAGTGTGCAGTGGCAGCCAAAGGAGAAGGAGGTTTGGAGCCGCGTCTGGAGGGTAGAGCAGAGGAGCAGGACCCTGTCAGATCCTGCACCTGTAGTGGCTGCTGGCGGGGAAGAGAGGCTACCCAGTAGTGCCGCCTGAAAACCACCTAGGGCAGTAGCAAGAGGTGGCTGAGTAAGGGGACTGCCGGTACACCAAGCCCGCATGGGGAAACAGGTCCCTAGAGCAGGAACCCATTTACTTGCCCTGCTAAACTTGCTTGTGAGGGTACTGTATGTGCCTCACCAACCTACACAGAGTCCACAGCATCAGCAGCAACGAGGGGGCCCAAAAGGAGGATTGAGCCTGGAGCCATCTTAACCTTGGTCCACGCTGCCAGCAAACGGGCCAGAAAGGGGAGAACGGCAGTTGCGACTTCCCTGGGTGATCCCCGCAGTACGTCATGTAAGGAGTCATCCCAAACAAGAAGGGCTAGGAGGGCGAGTCAGCAGTCACCCCGACATCAGCCGAAGGGATACCTGGTTCCACCTGGTTCATCATAGCATCGCCTGGGTTGACTCACACTTACCATCTGAAAGTGAGTAAAAACCCTGAAAGACATTGCTGCTTGTGTGTGAGATCTTCTGTGACCTGTGGTACTACACACTTACACTGGGCCCTGGGGCCAGCCTCACTCTCGGGAGGCCACAACAACTGACTGCATATACCATCAGCCCCAGGCACTCCCTAAACTGCAGTGGCGGTCACCCCCTGACCGCAAATACCGAGAGTGGCGTCACGATTCCCATAGAAGTTAACCTGACCTACCTGCGGCCAGAAGATCCCCAGCACGTGGAGTCCCTGAAGACCCTGAGGCGACCTGAAGGTAATGCGGGGCTCCACACTTCCCAGATGCTCAAACTCTTTTCCCATTGTGGAAACACCACCAGATCACATTCTTATGGAGACCCAACCAGATCTTGAAACTACTATACAAACCACACCTTTGGATCTTGACACTATTAGTAAAGCATCACAAGATCTTCATAATCTTGCCGAGACACCACAAGATTGTCACACTCTTGTGGAGATGCCAACAGATCTTTAAGCTCTTCTGCAGACACCATAAGATTCTTCCCTCTTATGCAGTCAACACCAGATCTTCACACTCTTGTTGAGATGCCACTAGATCGTCACACTCTTGTGGAGATGCCACCAGATCTTTACGCTCTTTTGCAGACACCATCAGATTTTTACCCTCTTGTGCAGACAACACCAGATCTTCATACTCTTGTTGAAGCACCACAAAATGTTTTATTAATATGGAAACACTAGAGCATACTCTTAAAAAACTCCAACCAGATCTTCACACTCGTATAAACCCCCACCAGATCTTTTGCAATCTTGTAAAGAGATCTTGGCACTTTTATTGAGGCATCAACAGATCTTCACGGCTTTGTAAAGTCAGCACCAGATCGTCACACTCTCATGAAGCTAGCACAAGATTTTGGCAGTCTTGGAGACAACTACCTATATTTACACTGTTATGGAAATACCACCATATTTTTACACTCTTGTTGATACATTACAAGATTCTTACACTCTAATGGAGACACAAAAAGATCTTTTAAAATGAAGTCAATGGCAGATCCTCAAAATCTTTTGGAGCTACACATTTGCCAAAAGCTCTTCTTGTTCCAACAATCAGGAAGAGGAAGATAATTCTTTGGGCCAGGGCTGGACTTGCCCACCAGAGTATTCATGGTGGACATAGGCTCTACACTGCCCTAGACTAAAATATAAGTAAATAATTAATGCTTCATGAATACAGAATTTAGTTTGAGGGCTCTGGAGTGCTCATTATGATGATCAGATTGGAAATTTGGAAAAACTTTCTGACAGTGAGGGCAGTCAGAAAGTGGAACAGGCGACCACGGGAGGCAGTGAGGGCAGTTAGAGTGGAACAGGCTATCGCGGGAGGTAGTGCGCTCTCCATCAATGGAACTCTTCAAGTGGAAACTGGATAAACATATGTCTGGGATGATTTAGGAAAGCCTGAACTTGCAGGGGGTTGGACCTGATGGCCCTTGAGGTCCCTTCCAACTTTACCATTCTATGACTCTATGATTCTATGATCCTCTACCTATTGAGGAAATAACTAGGTTTTCTTTTGCTCCTTTAAAAATTGCTCTATAAGAATCAATAAGGATGATCGTAACTGAATCCATACCTCGTCTTGATCCCATGAGGTGAACAATGTGCGGTATCCTGCCCATGTCATCCTGAAGCCATCTTTCATCCATGGTCCCACAAAAACTCGGTTGGTTTGATGGCACCTGAAGAAATAAAATAAATTACCTTAGCTTATAAGGTGCTTATAAGGTGCAATTGAAGTGTCTACAATTTGATTGTTCTTACGTTATCTACATCAGATTCCGTGACGCACATCCGGCATCGTTAGCGAAGTCATTGCGTGTGAAAGGCAAGGAGCGACCGTTAGCGATGGAAAATACTCACCAAATCGTCCATCGTTGACACGTCATTCCTTTTCAAAAAAATCGTTGATTGTTGAGCACACAGGTTGTTCGTTGTTCCCGATGCAGCACTCATCGCTACGTGTGACACCTCGGGAATGACGAACAACAGCTTACCTGTGGCCGCCGGCAATGCGGAAGGAAGGAAAGGAGGCGGTTCACCGACAACAGCAACGTCGCTAGGCAGGTAAGTCCCGTGTGACGGCTCCTAACGATTTTGTGTGCCACGGGCAGCGATTTGCCCGTAACACACAAACGACGGGGGCGGGTGCTTTCACCAGCGATATCGCTGCATGTAACACCCCCTTTATAAGAACGGTTGTTAAGCCGGAAATGCGTTTAGAACGGCAATATGGAGCCATGTATGTAACTTTTTAAACAAATGCACGAATAAAGCAAACCAAATTTTCAATGTTTTTATCCCCTATTTACTGCCAACTTGCAGCAGAGAGGAATCTATTCATTCATAGCGGAGAGATCACAGTATATGTGGCGAGTCCAGAAATCTTTTTCTTACTTCCCGATCACAAGACCGGGCTATGAAGCTTTGGGAATACAAATGTTACTGCCGCTTTCAAGTATTATTAAGCAGTGCAAATGACATTGGAGATTGGTGCATTGTGAATGATAAACTAGGTGGATTTTATCTTTAAAGGGACAACATTTCTCCTTGTGGAAAGTGACACTCCTGACATGCTGGTGTAAGGAGACTTATAGGCCATGGACTGCTCCTCTAGGAATGTTATACCGTGTTTCCAAGAAAATAACACAGGGTCTTATTAATTTTTTGCTTTGAAAGATTCTCTAGGGCTTACTTTCAGGGGATGCCTTATATTTCCCATGAACAAAAATCTACATTTATTTTTGAACAAAAAAAAAACAACAATTTTTATTAAAAGATATCAAGTCATCACATTCTGGAACATCAACATTTTGTGTTACTCCTATTACTGCTTCAGATGCACATTTTCTTATCTGATCCACTATTCTCGTGGTGCACATCCAGTCCTATATTGGTGGGCACAAACCATATTTACAATGGTTTACATTACCTGCTTAAATGTATTCTTTATGTACTGTTAAGTTTACCCCCAAAAGACAGCAGACATCCTCTAAAATTATTGCACTTACCAGACCCCAAACAATTAGAGTTGGCAAGTGAATGGGCTCTCACATACAAATCTGCGTCGCTGTCAGGTCCCCCTGCGTTCTACAGTGGTTGGCTCCCCCTGGTGACTGGAAGCAGTATCACTTGCGTGGAGTGATACTTGTGTGAGGGTAGAATCTTGATACTGGTACCTGATCTGTTTGCCAGAGCAATACAGCTGCAATGGCGAGGACCTGACAGCAACACAGATCTCTGTGTGAGAGCCCATCCACCATCAGCACTTACTAACTATAATTGTTTGGGGTCTGGTTAGTGCGATTTTCTTTTTTTTTGGAGGGGTGTCTGCTACCTTTTGTGGCTGTCTGCTTTTTTTGGAGGGGTGTCTGCTACCTTTTGGGGCTGTCTGCTTTTTTTGGAGGGGTGTCTGCTACCTTTTAGGGATGTCTGTTTTCTTTAATGGAAAGGTCTGCTGTATTTTTTAACTTTTTTTAGCTGCTTGGACACTTCTTTATGTAACTGCAACTAGGGCTTATTTTTAAAGTAGGGCTTATATTTTAAGCATACTCCAAAAAGCCCAAACATTCCTAATAGGGCTTATTTTCAGGGTAGGTCTTATTTTTGGGTAAACAGGGTTTAAAAAATGACTTTTTTTTACTTCAATTTTTGTATTAGAGGTATTATATTTTTTTCTGGTAGATTTTTTTCTTATGCTTTTGGCACTTTTTTTTCCAGTCATTAGAATGAGTGAAAAACTGCAAAAATGGTGAAAGAATTGACATGCTACAGATATGAAAGTTGCGAGAAAAAAATAAGCAACATGGGCATGAGATGTCAGAAATCTCATTCACTTTACTGTAACAGTAAAATACTGTTTTCACAACAAAAATACAGCAAAAATGCAACATTTGCACATACTCATACAGAAGATTTTTCAGAAGACTCACTATCATCATAGGCAGGATTGCAGTGACAGGTAAAACCTCTCTCTATAGCTGATAACACAGGATCCACCGGCACCGACAATAGTGATGTCACAACTCACATCCTTCCCAACATAGCTCCTGGGTACAGCATAACAGGTCCGATTTGGGTGAGCTGTCCCGCTATCACTCACTTTCACTCACTGGGTCTACCCTGTGTCGCTAATGTGTTTCCTGCAGTCTTCATTGTTCCATAGCTCCTCTTCCTCCTCCCTTGGCTCTGGGTGGCGGGTTAGCATCTCTCTGTGCTCTACATTTTTACATTGCATTAGCTAAATCATTATTTTCTTGGAGTCTGGTGTCCAAGGGACTCAAATCTTCAACCTGTATCATTGGAGGCAGCAGCAACAACTAGGAGCCACAGTGATGGCAAACCTATGGCACGCAGAGCCCTTTCTGGCGGCACGCGCGCCATCGCCTCATTTAGCCGCTTTGCACTGCTGGCGGGATCGTACCGGCAATTCAAAGTTACGTTGGAGCAGAGGAGACATTTCTCCTCGCTTTGACACTCCTACTCTCCTAGGCCGCAGGCCAGTTGCCTAGGAAACGGCAGGAGCGTCATTAAGCAGCGCCGTGACATAACGTCTTGCGGCAGCGTTATGACGTTTTGTGGCCGCGCAGGATCAGAGGGCCAGCTGCGCACAGTGGTGGAGCAGGTGTTAGAAGGTGAGTATGTTTTTTTTTTGTTTTTTTTTTTAAACTGTATGCGGCTGTGCCAGGCTGGGGGTAAATGCTAGGATGGGGGAGCATAAAAGGATGTGGAACTTACTAGGATACGCATGGGCACACATAAGCATGGTGCACACATACAAGCATGGTGCACATACAAGCATGGTGCACACATACAAGCATTGTGCACATACAAGCATTGTGCACATACAAGCATTGTGCACATACAAGCATGGTGCACACATACAAGCATGGTGCACATACAAGCATGGTGAACATACAAGCATGGTGCACACATACAAGCATGGTGCACATACAAGCATGGTGCACACATACAAGCATGGTGCACACATACAAGCATGGTGCACACATACAAGCATGGTGCACACATAAGCATGGTGCACATATAAGCATGGGGAACACAAGCATGGTGCACATACCGTATAAGCATGGTGCACATATAAGCATGGGGAACATACAAGCATGGTGCACATATAAGCATGATGCACATATAAGCATGGTGCACACATAAGCATGGTGCACATGTGACGCCCTGAACTAGCCAGGTAGTCACAGATAGCGCCCCGCAGAACACCAGTCCCACACAAGGTAACACCAGCCAAACCATAAACCCTAGTCACCTCCCTCAGTGCTTAATGGACACACCAGGGGGGCGAAGCCAGGCGGTTGGCATGCCCACCGAGGAGTTCAGAGGGCCTGAGGCAGGAAAAACACAGAGAGCTGAGTTCAGTCAGTTGTGAGTGCAGGGGGTCAGGCCTGTGTCAGACTGACAGGTGTGAGGGTCGGAGCCCGCACACCTTGGCTAGGAGGCAGACGGTGGCCTAGCCTGCAGGGGAGATAAGGTATGCACACCAGTGACTATGTAAGGGGAATACATGAAATAGCAGAAACTGCTGTGTGAATACTGACTTGAAAAATCCAATAGCTATATGCAAGAGTGAATATGTGAAAAATGGAACCTGCATTACTGCCATGAATATATGAATAAAGAGAAATTTAGCTACTGAATTGATCAATGCAGAAGAGCCCCAACACTACGCCAAAGTATTTCTCTACGTTGGGGTCCCTAGCTTGTGTGTGTCCTCTCATGCAGTTAAAAAACTTACCGTGTATGGGAAGCTGAGACCCAGGCTATTTATGCGTATGATATGGATTGGCAATAGGTGTGTGTGGGGAGGGTTCACAAACGAAAAAATACTAACAATAAGGAATAACGTTTGGAACACCATTCTAAGTCCGAACTGGGTGCAAAAACCTAAAAAAACATCACTATGGGGAGATAAGGTATGCACACCAGTGACTATGTAAGTGAAATACATGAAATAGCAGAAACTGCTGTGTGAATACTGACTTGAAAAATCCAATAGCTATATGCAAGAGTGAATATGTGAAAAATGGAATCTGCATTACTGCCATGAACATATGAATCAAGAGAAATTTAGCTACTGAATTGATCAATGCAATAGAGCCCCAACACTACGCCAAAGTATTTCTCTACGTTTTTGCACCCAGTTCAGACTTAGAATGGTGTTCCAAACGTTATTCCTTTTTGTTAGTATTTTTTCGTTTGTGAACCCTCCCCAACCACACCTATTGCCAATCCATATTATACGCATAAATAGCCTGGGTCTCAGCTTCCCATACACGGTAGGTTTTTTAACTGCATGAGAGGACACACACAAGCTAGGGACCCCAACGTAGAGAAATACTTTGGCGTAATGTTGGGGCTCTATTGCATTGATCAATTCAGTAGCTAAATTTCTCTTGAGTCATATGTTCATGGCAGTAATGCAGATTCCATTTTTCACATATTCACTCTTACATATAGCTATTGGATTTTTCAAGTCAGTATTCACACAGCCGTTTCTGCTATTTCATGTATTCCCCTTACATAGTCACTGGTGTGCATACCTTATCTCCCCATAGTGATGTTTTTTTAGGTTTTTGCACCCAGTTCGGACTTAGAATGGTGTTCCAAAAGTTATTCCTTTTTGCCTAGCCTGCAGGAGCCGGGAAGATGGCTCGGTGGAACCATGGTGGACCGGGACAGGGTAGTGGCCCGCCGGTACCGCCCCGGGGAATCGATCGGAAACCGGAGCACACAGGGGGGTACTCCGACCCTGAAACGAGGTCCAGAATCCACTGGACTGAGTTAATTCACTGATTGCGGTCTGGACTATAGGTCCTTTCCCACCCAAGTCCCGACTGAAGACAACAACCCACCGAGGGGGATAGAAAGCCACCACACAGGCAGAGAGATCCCACGGGCCAGTGTCTGAGGGCAAACAGGCTTCTCCGACATATACAAAGCCGGGGAGAGGACTCCCGTCGCTGAAGCACAGGCGGTCTACACATACACTACACGGTGCAGGAGAAAGGCAAAGACCACCAAACCGGGTGGGGGACCAGACGCAGCCGTCTGTGGGCACCGACCACCATCAACTTTGTTTACCAGAGACTTGTGTGTGTCAATAACAGGGAGTACAACAGTGCCATTCGGCCGCGCACCGCCCTGCACCACCCAGCTACTTCTCCCCAACGTGTCCCAGGGCCATCATCCCTGCCCACGGAGGGGTTAACATCTTGCTGCATAACCATCTCTCCCGGGTGCCCCGTAACCGCAGCGGTGGTGTCTACACCTTCACCACATCCCGTGGGTGGCGTCACAAACTCATGCACAGCTCCGGCCGTACACCTACCTACCACCCCCCTAAGAAGCACCAGCACCCTTTCAGAGCGAAGTGACCCTGGGTCCGGAGGCGCTCGAGCCCCCCACCAATGAGCCCGGATCCGAACGACTCGGCTGCAGCCGAGCGCGGGGCGGGACACCCATATAAGCATGGTGCACATATAAGCATGATTCACATATAAGCATGGTGTACATATAAGCATGGTGCACATATAAGCATGGGGAACACAAGCATGGTGCACACATAAGCATGGGGAACACATAAGCATAGAGCATATATAAGCATGGGGAACACAAGCATGGTACACATATAAGTATGGTGCACATATAAGCATGGAGAACACTTAAGCTTGGGACACGTAAGCATGGTGCACACAAGCATGGTGCACACAAGCATGGTGCACATATAAGCATGGGGCACACGTAAGCATGGGGCACACGTAAGCATGGGGCACACGTAAGCATGGGGTACAATTACCAGGATGGGATACAGTTACCAGGATTGAGGACATTTACCAGAATATTTACCAGGATGGGGTACATACCAGGATATTTACTAGGATGGGGTACAATTACCAGGATGGAGCACATTTAACAGGATGGGGGACATATAAAGATGTGAAACATACCAGGATGTGGTACATTTACAGGATGGGGTACATTTACCTGCATGGGGTATATACTAGGATGGAAGACAGTTACCAGGATGGAGGACATTTACCAGGATATTTACCAGGATGGGGTACAATTACCAAAATGAGGGACATATAAGGATGGGGAACATACCAGGATGGGGTACATTTACCAGGATGGAGGACATTTACCAGGATGGAGGACATTTACCAGGATATTTACCAGGATGGGGTACATACCAGGATGGGTTAAATTTACCAGGATAATTACCATGATGAGGTAATTTACCAGGATAGGGTATGTTTACCAGGATGTGGCATATACCAGGATGGGGGACATACCAGGATGAGGCACATTTACCAGGATATTTACCAGGATGGGGGACAGTTACCAGAATATTTATCAGGATGGGGTACATTTACCAGAATATTTACCAGGGTGGGGAACATACCAGGATGGGGTACATACAAAGATGGGGGACATACCAGGATGATGAACATTTACCAGGATATTTACCAAGTTGTGGTACATACCAGGATGGGGTACATTTATCAGGATATTTACCAGATGAGGGATATACCAGGATGGGGTACATTTACCAGGATGGGGTACAGTTAGCAGGATGGGGTACATACAAAGATGTGGTACATTTACCAGGTTAGGGTACATTTACCAGGATGGGGAACATACTAGAATGGGGTACATACACAGATGGGGGACATATTTACCAGGAAGGGGGACATTAGCACTGTATGGGGGACAGTACTGCATAACGAAGGGGGAGGGGAGCAACTCATATGTCTTTATGGGATTTAGAGATGTTCACACTTTGAAATGTAGATGTGGATTCTGATTGCATTCCATGCTAAAATATCTATCTATCTATCTATCTATTTATCTAATATTCTGCATTTTTTCCCATAAAGATCAATCCACCTGCTGTGTCTGGTTAGGGCAGTGGTAGTGGCTCCGCTTCAATGTGTGGTAAGCATGAGCGTGATGCCCCCTGCTGAGGAGAGGAGAAGACGGCAAAGATACGGTAAGTTTAAAATAAATTAATTATTTACATAATAGAATTAGTTAAATTGCCATGTTGGCACTTCGCAAAAAAAATTGGGGTTTGGGTTGCAGTTTGGGCACTCGGCCTGTGAAAGGTTCGCCATGACTGGGCTATACTAACAAGTATAGTAGAGTTTTCGTTACTTGAATATATAGTGTATTCTTCTGTTGTACAAAACAATCACCCCAAAAACCGTACAAAACTGCAGCAAAACCGGCTTTTTTTTCTACCAAGAGAAAATAAAAAAAATGCGGCGTGTGAACATAACCTAATGCAAAGCAGAAACCCCCTTTTGAAGACAGTATCTCAAAAAGACAAATGATACCCGTGTGTCTTATTAGAGCCTATGGGTATCGAGGAATTAGAAACTGGGTTTATTATGTCTTTACCAATAAGTACAGGTAGCACTGGCACCCACATCTCTGTGCCCATGGGCACTCAATATCCCCTTGACAATGCCTCTGAATCTATGACTACTGTCAGTGAATATACTAAAGTATATGTTCTCCAACAATATACTCCATTGTCCCTTTGAGGTCACCTCAGCTGCCATAGCCTAATACCATCCGCAAACCACAGCTCCCTGCCCCCTCCTTCTGCCACTGGCACCGATACCAATCGTAGTGAGTAACCGCAAATTAGACAATGCACAATTCATTTCTCAATCACGTCTACAGAATAAAAGTTGTATTTTTGTCTGGTGAGTGCTGGGAGGATGTTCTCCTTCCTCCAGGTTAACCTCTATAGCTAATTACCTGCCCCTAATTGCTCAGGAAGCCACTAGAGTGTGTGACCTCCTTGACGCAAGGTCAAAAAGTCAACTAGTCGGAGGTCATGTCCGTAATAACAAAAGACTCCTTTCATTTCCAGAACAGAGCACAGGAAGATTGGGAAATATGAGCGGAGCTGTAGAAAAGTGACAATGACAGGGGCTTACGACTATGGTGTTACCTATATTAATCTGAGGTCGGCCTCTTGCCAACCACGTCTTTGTCTTCTGCTATTAAAAAAATGGGTTTGGTAATATTTTGAAGGCCTATTACATGAATTCGTCACCTAAAATTGTTTAGTGATACGTGGAACAATGTGTGGCTCTAATTTAGCTCTGTTCTTATTTATTGAGTGTTTACAAAATTTTAAAATTTCTTAAAAAGTTGGAAATCCTAAAGAAAAACAAAAAAATACACACTAAGCCATACATACAGCATAGGTGTCTCCATTGTTAAAAAGCCTTTCCGATCATGCTGTTCCATGCCACCATCCTTTCCAAGCTGGCAGAGAAGACCCTGGTGTTTGTTCTCTTCCCCATCACTTTTCCATCTATTTTTGGAAAATTTTCCAAAAATTCTACTGATGGTTATAGGAAGGGACTAGTGATGAGCGATCATGGTCGATCGAGCATCGGGAGTGCTTGGTCACGCTCGTTACTCAATTGAGTATCGTCGGTGCATGAGCACCATGCTCAAGTCCCTGCCCCACATGTTTCGCAACATTTGGGGACTGCTTGCCATATACTGTAATGCCTCTTATATGACACCCGGGAGCACGATGCTCGACACACTCCAGTCTAGAAGCAGTTCAAGGAGAGTTGATGTAAGAGGGATAGCTTAGATTAGAGCAGGGCTCATACACTTGCCCCCATTAGTGCTTTTCATGTGGCACTAAAGGGTGTTTTTAGCCTTGTTTATCCTAATAAAGAAATCATTAAAAAAAATGGCTTGGGGTCCCCCCTATTTTTGATAGCCAGCCAAGATAAAGCATACAGCTGAAGGCTGATATAATCTGCAGGGAAAGTCCATGGTTATTGTGCCCTTCACAGTCAAAAAACACTAGCTTGCAGCTGCCCCAGAGCTGGCGCATCACATTGTCCTGGTGCTTCGTCTTGGCTCTTCCCAATTGCCCTGGTGTGGTGGCAATCGGGCTAATGGGGGTCGATGCCAGCTGTCTAATGTCAGCTGGCATCAAGCCCAGAAGTTAGTAATGGAAAGGTGTCTATCAGACACCCCCAATACTAACCCAGTAATTATAAAGATAATAAAACACACACACAATAATATTATATTTTAAAAAACACTACCCCACCCTTGACCTGGTTCATCAATTTATAAAAAATAAATGTCATGAAGATACGAAGTAATCAACCGAATACACAAATGGAAACCTGAAAGACATAAAAAGAGAGAAAGAAAGACAAGATACTGTTCATCAATTTATTATTTTAAAAAATCATTGAAGCTCCAACGTAGTCCATGGCGTTCCCTTGAAAAAATATCACTCTGATTGGTGCCGCAGCAGGGCAATCGGGAAGAGCATAGCAAAGCGCCAGAATTACCATATCTAATGTGATGTGCCAATTCTGGGGCGACTGTGGGCTGTATTTTTAGGCTGGGTAGGGTCAAATAGCCATGAACCATCCGAGCCTAATATCAGTCCTGAGCGGTCTGCTTTACCTTAGCTGGTTAACAAAAATTATGTATTTATTTTATTTAGATCCCATAAGCGGCCTGAGAGTCATACTATTCCCATTCCATTTGATGGCACAGGTGTACTCACTCAGACACAGATGGAGAGAGTCTCTGGTAAACCAAACGGCTGGATGGACGGGGCCCGCAGCTGTCTGCAGTGTTCTCCCTGGATGGGTTGATGGTGGCTGTCGTTTCCCTGCACCTGTGTTTTGTATCTTGACTCCAATGCCTGGGCACCAGTAGTCCGCTCCCCGACGTATACGTGCCGGATGAGCCCGTTTGCCCGCAGATGCTGGCCCTGTGGATCTCTGGCCCTTGGCGGTGTCGCTTATCCGGAACGGTTGGGCTGTTGCCTTCAATCGGGACTTGGGTGGGAATGAACCCCTGAGGTCCAGACCGCAATCAGTAAATTTGACTAAAGGTCGGCTTCAAGCCTAGTCGGGGTCTGAGTACCCTGCCTGGTGCTTGGCTCCAATCGGCTCCCCGGTTCAGTACCGGTGGGCCACCGCCCGACCCTGGTCCTACGGTTCCGCTGACCTTCGCCAACTCCTGCAGACGGCCACCACCGTCTGCCTACCTTGCTGGAAGTGCCTGGGCTCCGACCCAGACACCAACAGTTTCGCTCCTCACTCTCTACCGTCCACAACTGGATTCTCCACTGACTGAACTCAACTCAGTGTTTTTCCCGCCTCCAGGCCTGTGAACTCCTCGGTGGGCGGGGTCAACCACCTGGCTCCGCCCCACCTGGTGTGAACATCAACCCTGGAGGGTGGCAACAAGGGTTTAATGTGTGACTGGTGTGACCTGTCCAGGGAAAGGGGTGTATGGTGTTGTGTCGGTGACCACCTGGCTAGGCCAGGGCGTCACACATGCACAGTAGAACGATGAAGCCACTGCTCTTAGCAGGACACCTTAGTGCGAAAATACTGATCTACACAGGAGATTTCCAGGATGGCATGTAACGTCACAGACATGTTGAGCTATCACATAACAGAGAGTGAAGAACTAAGGGTGGAAATAATCGCAAAGACAAAGTTTCTTCAAGTGCTCTGGGAGTGACAAAGCACTTAACACCTCATTTGCATATTGCAAAAAATCATGGATTTCTTCAGGTTTTAGGCAAAAGATAGTGGACACAAGGGTACAAATGCATTTATCTTACTCTGATTTACATGATCATATTACCGTGTTAGGGGAGTTGATCTTGCTGACAGAATTACTATTAGCCTGCAGTCTCTGAACACTGTTCTTTATCAAAATATACCAGACAGAGATGTAACAAAGTTCTTGGACTCCAATGTAAAATCTGCAAAGGACTGGGGTAATAGCTATAGGGGGGGTATCCATAGCAAGAGTCTTCGAGCCTAAGCAGTTCTATGGGCCCCTCTAACATACAAGAAGAAAACAGGATTATAAAAGCTAAATGGCAGGTTGCAGGGTGATTAGATTTTGCATTGGGGCCCAGGAACACAATTGGGCCTCTAAAATTCCTCGTAAATGTGCTGCCTCCGCATCAGCAGCCGGGCTGCTCGGATCCGGATCCGCGATGGCTCGAGGGACGTCCGGACCCGGAGGTCGTGCAGCCACTCAAAATCAGGGGGGCTATGTACAGGGGACGATGTAGAAAGTTCATGACGGGTAGTGGGGATGCCCCAGAACTCGGTGATGGTATCGAGAAGGTGCCGTCGGGCCGGTAAGGGTTAATTGCGTACTCACTCAGTCCAATAACGCTGATGCTGACAACCGTGGTAAACCAAAGTTTTTGATGCCACTGCAGCAGGGAGGGAGCACGCCTGGATCCCGTGCCTGTTGGTGTTGCTTGTTAGCCTGTGACCTTGACCTTGGCACCTCTTTCTGTAGTTGGTCCCTTTCAGCTTAACACTAAAACGGGTCCCGCTCACCCGTATGGCTAACGGAGTTAGCTTGCTCTCAGGGTTCATTGTTACGATGGGGACCCAGGGAAGCGTGCCAAGATGGTATATGGACAGCTTCCGCCGGTCAAGGTCCACTGTGCGGTGTAAGGGACCGCTGCTATGGTGGGAGAAGAGTGAGCGGGTTGCTGCTAGCGATCGTCTGGAATGTCACAGACGATCTGCGTACACCTGTCCGCCCTAACCCGTGAGGGTTGTATGGCACGGGGCTCACAACTCGGTGTACCTGTTGCACGGGGACGCACAGAGGTGCCTACGCATGTGTGCCAGCGGGAGTCACAGGAATATGGCACGAGGGTAGCACAGAGGTGCCCACGCACGTGTGCTTCAGAAACCAGGTGAGTCCGACAGAGATTCAAGGAGCTCACCTGGGACAGGAACACAGCCTGTTAAACGGAATACTGCCGGAGCAGCAAGGCAGGGGCAAGACCTGCAAAATACAATGTCTGTACAGTGGCGTGGCAGCACGCTGCCAGACATCCAAACATAGAAGGACAGTCGCGCGCCGCCATGATGGCAGGAGGGGTTTTTAAGGAGATGTAGCTCCAGCCAAGGGCGGGCGCGAGACGGATGTGACCCAATCATGATCTTTGACGTCCTGGCCCGGCCAGTCAGGATTCAGCACATCACCAGCCTCGTTATCTGGCCGTGTGATACCAGTGAGCAAATCAGAAGACGTCACGTGGGGCACATGCTCAACCTCCTGCCTCTGGGTCATAAAGGCGGGATCTTCGGTTTCACAATGTGCAGAGCTAAGGGAAGTCTTGCTGCTTCCCTGAGCATCTATCCTTTGCACACTGTGCAACCACTCCAACCCTCTGCAATGCTGAGCAGGAGGACACGTGGCAGGCAAGGGATGGGAGACCACTCCATTCCTTACAAGGAGTAAACCACTAGGTGTCACCCTTCTGCTGCATCTAGGAAGAGGAAACTCCTGCAGTCTCCCAGGCCTTTGGCGCTGCTGAGCAGGAGGGCTCGCAGCAGACAAGGAATGGGGGACCACCTCATTCCTTGCAAGAGGAGAGCCACGAGATGTAACATTACCCCCCCGTCTAGAGCCCCCCTGCCGCCTGTGCTCAAAGGCTGCTACCAAACCTGGGGCGTGGACATGATCCTCCAATTCCCAGGTCCTATGCTTCGGTCCACGACCAACCCACTCCACGAGGAAGTACCTCTTGCCCTGAACGATTTTTGTTTTAACCAACCTCGCTACTTCAGGGTTGTCGGACGAGGAGTCGGCCGTCGGCCACCAATCATGCCTGGCCTCTAGAACTCTGGTCCTTTTGGACCTGAAGAGGCCCACGACCTTGGAGGTATGGTCCCAGGAAAGTACATCGTTCCGTAACCTAGGGGGAACGAGGGTCTGGCCAGGTGGCACCAGGTCTAGGGGAGTGGGTGACCCGGTGGTCCCGAGGTGTTCTTTACATGACCCTGCCCAGGACGAGATCTCCCCTGTTGTCCAGTTGAGTATCGGAGCATGCCGTTTCAACCAGGGGAGTCCTAGTAGGATCTCATCCGTCCCTTCTGGAAGCACCAGAAAGGACACCTGCTCATGGTGGCCTGGTGGTACATCCATCCTGAGAGGGACGGTGATCTGGGTAATGGGTTTGACAAGTAGGGACCCGTTGACTACCTGGACACTGATTGGTTTAGGCAACAGGACCAGGGGAACAGAGTACCTAGTTGCCAGGGAGGCTGAAATGAAATTGCCGTCAGCGCCAGTGTCTAAGCAAGCCAGGGCAGGGAAGACAGTGGTGCCGAACTGTAACTGGGCGCTGGGGGTTAATTTAGAAGGAGAGGCAGCGTCTAGGGTTCCTCCTCTGATGGAAACCAGACTTTGTCTCTTTTCCGATGGTTTTGAACATTGGGTAGCTACATGTCCCCTCTGCCCACAGGCAAAGCAAACGACCGGCGGCCGAGAGCCTGTGGTAGAGGAGACCACCTTGGAGACTTCCATGGGCTCCACAGAGTCATCAACAGAACTGGCTGGGAGACTGGTCTGGTGGGGAAGGAGAGTCAGAGGCTCTGTAGGCCAGGTAGACGTGGGTGCCGAAGAGACCTCGAGCCTCCGCTCCGCGTGGCGGATGTCTATGCGAGAAGCAAGCCGTATCAAGGCCTCTAAGGTGGTCGGCACATCACGCGTGGCCAGCGCGTCTTTGACGAACCCTGCCAGACCCTCCCAGAACACAGGGACAAGGACTTTATCTGGCCAGTCCAGCTCTGCGGCGAGTGTCCTGAACTGCACCGCAAAGTCCCCGACTGAAGTGGACTTTTGCCGAAGGCGTAGGAGTCGCAGCGCGGAGTCGTGGGTGACTTGAGGCCCGAGGAACACCTTTCTCATGGCCTCAAGATAAACTGGAAGGTGATTCACCACCCGATCTCCGCGCTCCCACAACGGCGTGGACCATTTTAGCGCTCTCCCTGTGAGCAGGGACTGGACGAATGCTACTTTCGCCTTCTCAGTAGCATAAAGAGTGGCGGACATCTCCAAGTAGGTGGTAACCTGGTTTATGAAACCACGGCACTCGGAGCTGTCCCTGTTGAAGCGCTCTGGGAGCGCAAGGCGAGGCGACTTTCCGCTCAATTCCACAGCCTGAGTAGCCGCTTGGGTGGCAATTGTCGCTAGAGCAGCCTTATCGGGGGAAGACCGCTCCACAGCTGCCAATCGTAACTCCAACTGCTGCACATAACGCAGCAACTGCTGCTGCTCTTCTGCCATAGCCAGACGTTTGGCGCGACCGTAATGTTACGATGGGGACCCGGGGAAGCGTGCCAAGATGGTATATGGACAGCTTCCGCCGGTCAAGGTCCACTGTGCGGTGTAAGGGACCGCTGCTATGGTGGGAGAAGAGTGAGCGGGTTGCTGCTAGCGATCGTCTGGAATGTCACAGACGATCTGGGTTAAAAACTGGCTCAGTGATAGGAAACAAAGGGTGGTTATTAATGGTAAGTACTCAGACTGGGTCTCAGTTCATAGTGGGGTACCACAGGGGTCAGTATTGGGCCCGCTTCTTTTCTTTTCAACATATTTATAAATGACCTTGTTGGGGGCATGCGGAGTAGAATTTCAATATTTGCAGATGATACTAAACTCTGCAGGGTAATCAATACAGAGGAGGATAATTTTATATTACAGGGAGATTTATGTAAATTGGAGGATTGGGCTGAGAAGTGGCAATTGAAGTTTAATGTAGATAAATGTAAGGTCATGCACTTGGGTAGAGGAAATAACATTTATGATTATGTACTTAATTGTAGAACACTGGGTAAAACAGACACAGAAAAAGACTTGGGTGTATGGGTGGATGGTAAACTTCACTTTAGTGGACAGTGTCAGGCAGCTGCTGCCAGGGCTAATAAAATAATGGGATGTATTAAAAGAGGTATAAGTGTTCATGAAAAAAATATAGTTCTACCTCTGTACAAGTCCCTAGTGCGACCGCACCTAGAATACTGTGTACAATTCTGGTCACCGATATATAAGAAGGACATAGCTGAACTGGAGAGGGTGCAGAGAAGAGCGACCAAGATTATTAGAGGAATGGGTGGGCTGCAATACCAAGACAGGTTATTAAACTTGGGGTTATTTAGTTTGGAAAAACGAAGGATTAGGGGGGATCTAATCACAATGTATAAATATATGAGGGGACAGTACAGAGACCTTTCCAA
This sequence comes from Anomaloglossus baeobatrachus, assembly GCF_048569485.1. Taxonomy (NCBI): domain Eukaryota; kingdom Metazoa; phylum Chordata; class Amphibia; order Anura; family Aromobatidae; genus Anomaloglossus; species Anomaloglossus baeobatrachus. The sequence goes on from NC_134354.1 coordinate 757,891,299, forward strand.
AGATCTTTTTACACCTAGGCCTGCGACTGGAACACGGGGGCATCCGCTACGTCTTGAGGAAAGAACGTTTAATCATAATCACAGACGAGGATTCTTTACTGTACGAGCAGTGAGACTGTGGAACTCTCTGCCGCATGATGTTGTAATGAGTGATTCACTACTAACATTTAAGCAGAGCCTGGACGCCTTTCTTGAAAAATTTAATATTACCAGTTATGTATATTAGATTTTATGACAAGGTATTGATCCAGGGAACTAGTCTGATTGCCGGATGTGGAGTCAGGAAGGAAATTTTTTCCCCATTGGAACTTGTTCGCCACATTGGGTTTTTTTTGCTTTCCTCTGGATCAACATGTTAGGCTACGGGTTGAACTAGATGGACTTAGAGTCTCCCTTCAACCTTAAAAACTATGATACTATGATCTGCGTACACCTGTCCGCCCTAACCCGTGAGGGTTGTATGGCACGGGGCTCACAACTCGGTGTACCTGTTGCACGGGGACGCACAGAGGTGCCTACGCACGTGTGCCAGCGGGAGTCACAGGAATATGGCACGAGGGTAGCATAGAGGTGCCCACGCACGTGTGCTTCAGAAACCAGGTGAGTCCGACAGAGATTCAAGGAGCTCACCTGGGACAGGAACACAGCCTGTTAAACGGAATACTGCCGGAGCAGCAAGGCAGGGGCAAGACCTGCAAAATACAATGTCTGTACAGTGGCGTGGCAGCACGCTGCCAGACATCCAAACATAGAAGGACAGTCGCGCGCCGCCATGATGGCAGGAGGGGTTTTTAAGGAGATGTAGCTCCAGCCAAGGGCGGGCGCGAGACGGATGTGACCCAATCATGATCTTTGACGTCCTGGCCCGGCCAGTCAGGATTCAGCACATCACCAGCCTCGTTATCTGGCCGTGTGATACCAGTGAGCAAATCAGAAGACGTCACGTGGGGCACATGCTCAACCTCCTGCCTCTGGGTCATAAAGGCGGGATCTTCGGTTTCACAATGTGCAGAGCTAAGGGAAGTCTTGCTGCTTCCCTGAGCATCTATCCTTTGCACACTGTGCAACCACTCCGACCCTCTGCAATGCTGAGCAGGAGGACACGTGGCAGGCAAGGGATGGGAGACCACTCCATTCCTTACAAGGAGTAAACCACTAGGTGTCACCCTTCTGCTGCATCTAGGAAGAGGAAACTCCTGCAGTCTCCCAGGCCTTTGGCGCTGCTGAGCAGGAGGGCTCGCAGCAGACAAGGAATGGGGGACCACCTCATTCCTTGCAAGAGGAGAGCCACGAGATGTAACAGTTCATGCTTGGGATTTTCTGGACTATGCAGTGGGAAAGACCTATCCCCCTCGTTGCGCTAGTACCCCGATTTTGGAGCGGGTGGAGAACAGATCTTGAAGGCTCCGTCTTTGTCGGGTGAATTACCAGGACGCCTGAAGCTACTTCCTGGCCTGGGGTCCACGTACCCAGTCATGCCCTGGCCCCTGCCTGGTGATGGCACGAGGCCGCCGGCTGTCCTCCTCGACAGTCCGTGCCCCTTGTCACGATCCCCTGCAACCGGGGTCCAGCTCCTACCAGGCCCAGACCATTGTCTGCCACCTAGCAACCAAGGAGCCCAGCTCCTGACCTCTCCACTTGAGAGTCACCACTCAACTAACTGTCTCCTAACACTCCCGACTTCCCCTTAACCAGAGTGTTCCTAGGGTTTTGATTAGCTTGTTCTTAACAACACTAAAGGTCAGAGACCCGTAACAAAGGAGGAGGTGGATATCATGCAGAAGGGCAGATTGCACAATACCCTGTGACGACCTGAAAGGCCAGGGCGTCACATACATATCATGCATCATTTAGAGCAATGGTCTCCCTTAAGATTCAGGTGAAAACACTGCACCCCTGTGGAGTGGCGTGGGGAGGTAGTCATGGGTCAGAGATTGCCTCAAGATTACCCAGCACTCAACATGCTGGTCCTAACTGGGTGTGTGGACTTGTGGCATGTGGATCGCTTGCTTGCAAAGGCCACATGTTGCCGTCGGCTAACCAGGACCAAATGACAACGCGTTTCCACAAGGAGACCACCAGTTCATCTCAAACTAAAGCACTTTACCCAATGGTTCATCTTTATTAACAACCTCATACACCAGATCGCAGAATTGTATAAGGCATATTCAGACACATTCTCAGTTCCTGATAGGTTGTTTCTGATCTTACTGGTCCTGTGAGTCCCAGCACAACCCACACCAATGCTACAGTCGAGTGTGTAATGGTCACCTTCCTTTCTAGCGGTGCCATGTCCACATCTCTTCTTCTCGTAGAGGGGAATAAGGTGTAGCCAGTAGTGTTAGAAATAGAGAAGAACCTTGCCCTCTCGGATGCTTAGGGAAATTCTGCCTAGGAAAGTCAACTCTACTCAAGTGTCAGTCCATTCATACTGGTATCTTTCAGGCATGAGGCCTAGTTGCTAAAGTCCACTTCTCCCAACCCTTCTATGTGAGGCCACTCTATATGGAGACCGGTCTCTAGCCTCAGCATTCAGGGTCCTGGTTGTCATTTAACGATCACACTATCTCGACTCCAGTCTCCTTTTCTCTGCCACAAGTCACCCACTTCATGCGACCTTCATGACCTACAGACTATCTGTCCCTATCTATCACACACTAGGTGTTTACTAACACTTCTACAAGTAACTGTCTCTTACCCTAACACTTCTACAAGTAACTGTCTCTTACCCTATCAGCTAACTCCGCTCATTGTGGGCTAGTCCCAACACTTAACTATCTCTTACCCTATAGTCTAGTAACTGATTATACAGGTGACATGCAATATACATTATAACGTATTACCCTATTACATATAGCCTTACTGTACATCACACAGGAACACATTACAAAACCATCACATTTTCACCAGTTAATATGACCCGTTATTTATAAAAGCCACAGGACACAATTCACATTACACTACAATAACACAATTAGTGTCTTCAAAGGAAGGAACGAAACAGCACCCAGTCCATTTTCTTACACTCGTATAGTTACACCATTGACCCCTGGGTCGGACATATCATTGGTGCAACCTTTGCAGCCGCACAAGGGTCCGAGAAGCAAGGCAGTCCATTTCCATCTCCAGGTGGAATTATGCGTTATAAGAAGCTCTTGGTCTGCAAAGGGCCCATATATTGTTCTTGCACAGGGGCCCTTTTCAGTCTGGCTGCCAGTGCCTGACCCCATTGTTCCCATCAGTAATATTAAATGGTTTGTGCCTTAAATAAAATGTATTGACTACTACAGTATAGATGATAAATGCATGATTGCTGGGGTTCTTTTTGCTGACACCACATCGATCCCAAGAACAGGGGCTCAAGGTCCTTCACTGTAGTGAGCATGTGTGACCACCACTCCTGTAGGAAGTAACTGGAGGAGTGGTCGCACATGCTCTCTACCGTTCCATTCACACGGGACATTGGGACTTACATTCTTTTGTTCGGCTGTGTCCCAACGATCAGATCCCCGGCAATCATACCAGGGGATAGGTGATATATACGCAGTTTATGGAACAATGCATTCAAATAAAAGATTTCTATTAATGCAATGAGTAATGTAGCGAGGTTCACTTCACAGCATGTTAACACGTTAGACTCATCCACTAAAGATACGGATCCTAGATCCTTGTGAATGCTTTGCAAAGTATGACATTACACAACAGGAAACTGTGCACACCCTGCATTAGCACCCGGGTGCAGGCAGGGGCATGTCTCGCTGTAAGCTTAGCTCTGAATGCTGGCTAGGCACAGCCAGATAAACAAAGGGAGCAAAACGCGTGTCTCTGTGCTTTGTGCACACAATGTGATGCTTTCATGCCACATTCCAATCCTTAATGCAAACACCGACTGAAAAGCATTCATTATTCAAAAAAAAAGGGAGGGGGATAAAAAACCTGCATCCCAGAAACAAGACACAAATTCTGCATACATATCTAATATTCAAATAGTTTCATTGTGCACTATTATTTATAGGAGCACTGTAGCTGCTGTTTTATATACTGTATATACAGTGCCTTGCGAAAGTATTCAGCCCCCTTGAATTTTTCAACTTTTCCCACATTTCAGGCTTCAAACATAAATCTGAAAATTGTAATGTTATGGTGAAGAATCAACAACGAGTGGGACACAATTGTGAAGTTGAACGAAATGTATTGCTTATTTTAAACTTTTTCATAAAAAAATAACTGAAAATTGGGGCGTGCGATATTATTCATCCCCTTTACTTTCAGTGCAGCAAACTCACTCCAGAAGTTCATTGAGGATCTCTGAATAATCCAATGTTGTCCTAAATGACTGATGATGATACATATAAGCCCCTGTGTATAATCAAGTCTCCGTATAAATGCACCTGCTCTGTGATAGTCTCAGTGTTCTGTTTAAAGCACAGAGAGCATCATGAAGACCAAGGAACACAACAGGCAGGTCTGTGATACTGTTGTGGAGAAGTTTAAAGCTGGATTTGGTTACAAAAAGATTTCCAAAATTTTAAACATCCCAAGAAGCACTGTGCAAGTGATCATATTGAAATGGAAGGAGTATCATACCACTGCAAATCTACCAAGACCCGGCCGTCCATCCAAACTTTCATCTCAAACAAGGAGAAGACTGATCAGAGATGCAGCCAAGAGGCCCATGATCACTCTGGATGAACTGCAGAGACCTACAGCTGAGTGGGAGAGTCTGTCCATAGGACAACAATCAGTCGTACACTGCACAAATCTGGCCTTTATGGAAGAGTGTCAAAGAGAAAGCCATTTCTCAAAGAAAAAAAGTGTTGTTTAAAGTTTGCCACAAGCCACCTGGGAGACACCAAACGTGGAAGAAGGTGCTCTGGTCAGATGAAACCAAAATCAAACTATTTGTGCACAATGCCAAACGATATGTTTGGCGTAAAAGCAACACAGCTCATCACCCTGAACACACCATCCCCACTGTCAAACATGGTGGTGGCAGCATCATGGTTCGGGCCTGCTTTTCTTCAGCAGGGACAGGGAAGATGGTTAAAATTGATGGGAAGATGGATGGAGCCAAATACAGGACCATTCTTGAAGAAAACCTGTTGGAGTCTGCAAAAGACCTGAGACTGGGACGGAGAATTGTCTTCCAACAAGACAATGATCCCAAACATAAAGCAAAATCTACAATGGAATGGTTCATAAATAAACGTATCCAGGTGTTAGAATGGCCAAGTCACAGTCCAGACCTGAACCCAATCGAGAATCTGTGGAAAGAGCTGAAAACTGCTGTTCACAAACGCCTCCATCCAACCTCACTCAGCTCCAGCTGTTTACAAAGGAAGAATGGGCGAGAATTTCAGTCTCTCGATGTGCAAAACTGATAGACATACTGCAAGCGACTTGCAGCTGTAATCGCAGCAAAAGGTGGTGCTGCAAATTATTAATTTAAAGGGTATGAATAATATTGCACGCACCAACTTTCTGTTATTTATTTTTTAAAAAAGTTTTAAATATGCAGTAAATTATGTTCAACTTCACAATTGTGTCCCACTTGTTGTTGGCTCTTCACCAGAAGCCTGAAATGTGGGAAAAGGTTGAAAAATTCAAAGGGGGCCAAATACTTTTGCATGGCACTGTATGTATATATATATATATATATATATATATATATATATATGGTGGTCCAAAAGTAGGTGGACAGAAAATAATAACATGGTGTAAGGTGAAACTGACTCAGTTGCCCTTAGCAACCAATCAGATGCCACCTTTCATTTTCCAAAGAGTCTGTTAAGAATTAAAAGTGGAATTAGATTGGTTGCTAAGGGCAACTGAGTCAGTTTCACTTTACACCATGTTTGATAAATCTCCCCCTTCATAACCCTATTACACATACTGTCCACCTACTTTTGGACCACCCTGTATATATATATATATATAGATATATATATATATCTATATATATAATTGCCTTATTCTGTCTGTCTGTCTGTCTGTCATGCTCCAAAATTGTGTCCTTACGGTGGCACAAAGCTGATTGGCCGCTGGGCTCGCCATGGCCCCGCCCCCCACACGGATTGGCCGCTCGCCCAGGCTGCGCCCCCACACGGATTGGCCAGCCGCTCGCCCAGGCTCCGCCCCCCCCACAGATTGGCCTCTCGCCCCGGCACCCTGCAGGCATTGGCAATTCGGCCCCGCAACGCCCCGCCCCCTCACGCAATGCACGCTAGCTCTGGCCCCGCCCCCCTCCCCCCGCGCATTCCCCGAACTGACACGGCTGTCACGGAGGCGAGTACTGTACTCTCACCCCTCCCCCCCCGCGCATTCCCCGAACTGACACGGCTGTCACAGAGGTGAGTACTGTACTCCCCCCCCCCCCGTCCCCCGCTCGCACGGGAGTGGTGTGGATACGTTGGTAACCATGCTGGCATGGTTACAAGCGCATCAAGGTCCTGCAGCGGCGGAAGATCCACACGCACACACATAACAGCACACACACACACACATACACACACATCAGATCACACTCACTCTCACACACACCTCACACACACCTCACACACACATCACATCGCATCCACATACTCACAGCATCCGGCGATATCGCTTGCTTCTCAGCCTCGATACTGTGCTGTTGTGACCTTCCAGGACCTGACGGAGGATCACATGGCCAGAAGCATGTGGTATCTCCGGATGTTGTGAGTGTGAGCGCGTATGTGCGATATCGTCAGTGTCTGTGTGTGTGAGTGTATGCGATCGGGTGTGTGTGAGTGTATGCGATCGGGTGTGTGTGAGTGTATGCGATCGGGTGTGTGTGAGTGTATGCGATCGGGTGTGTGAGTGTCGGCAGAGGAGCACGGCGTGCTGGAGGAGGCTGGGAGCAGAGAGGCTGATCTTGGGGAAGGCTGGGAGGGGGAGGCTGATGCTGGGGGAGACTGGGAGGGGAAGGCTGATGCTGGGGGAGACTGGGAGGGGAAGGCTGATGCTGAAGGAGGCTGGGAGGGGAAGGCTGATGCTGAAGGAGGCTGGGAGGGGGAGGCTGGGAGGAAGGAGGCTGGGAGGAGAGAGGCTGATCCTGGGGAAGGCTGGGAAGGGGAGGCTGATGCTGAGGGAGGCTGGAAGGAGAGAGGCTGATGCTGCGGGAGGCTGGAAGGAGAGAGGCTGAGGCTGGGAGGAGAGAGGCTGATGCTGGGGAAGGCTGATGCTGAGGGAGGCTGGGAGGGGAAAGCTGATGCTGGGGAAGGCTGGGAGGACGGAGGCTGGGAGGAGAGAGGCTGATCCTGGGGAAGGCTGGGAGAGGGAGGCTGATGCTGGGGGAGGCTGGAAGGAGAGAGGCTGATGCTGGGGGAGGCTGGAAGAAGAGAGGCTGATGCTGGGGGAGGCTGATGCTAGGGGAGGCTGGGAGGAGAGAGGCTGATGCTGGGGAAGGCTGGGAGGAGAGAGGCTGATGCTGGGGACAGAGAGGAGAGGCTGATGCTGGGAGGAGAGAGGCTGATGCTGGGATGAGAGAGGCTGATGCTGGGAGGAGAGAGGCTGATGCTGGGGGAGGCTGGGAGGGGGAGGCTGATGCTGGGGGAGGCTGATGCTGGGGGAGGCTGGGACGAGGGAGGCTGATGCTGGTGGAGGCTGATGCTTGGGGAGGCTGATGCTGGGGGAGGCTGGAAGGAGAGAGGCTGATGCTGGTGGAGGCTGATGCTTGGGGAGGCTGATGCTGGGGGAGACTGGGAAGGGAAGGCTGATGCTGAGGGAGGCTGGGAGGAGGAGGCTGGGAGGAAGGAGGCTGGGAGGAGAGAGGCTGATCCTGGGGAAGGCTGGGAAGGGGAGGCTGATGCTGAGGGAGGCTGGAAGGAGAGAGGCTGATGCTGGGGGAGGCTGGAAGGAGAGAGGCTGAGGCTGGGAGGAGAGAGGCTGATGCTGGGGAAGGCTGATGCTGAGGGAGGCTGGGAGGGGAAAGCTGATGCTAGGGAAGGCTGGGAGGACGGAGGCTGGGAGGAGAGAGGTTGATCCTGGGGAAGGCTGGGAGAGGGAGGCTGATGCTGGGGGAGGCTGAGGCTGGGAGGAGAGAGGCTGATGCTGGGGACAGAGAGGCTGATGCTGGGAGGAGAGAGGCTGATGCTGGGAGGAGAGAGGCTGATGCTGGGAGGAGAGAGGCTGATGCTGGGGGCAGAGAGGCTGATGCTGGTGCAGCATGGGGGATGGTGCACGATGGGGGGTGCGCAGCATGGGGGATGGAGCACGATGAGGAGTGCGCAGCATGGGGGATGGAGCACGTTTGGGAGTGCGCAGCATGGGGGATGGACCACGTTTGGGAGTGCGCAGCATGGCGGATGGACCACGTTTGGGAGTGCGCAGCATGGCGGATGGACCACGTTTGGGAGTGCGCAGCATGGCGGATGGAGCACGTTTGGGAGTGCGCAGCATGGCGTATGGAGCACGTTTGGGAGTGCGCAGCATGGCGGATGGAGCACGTTTGGGAGTGCGCAGCATGGCGGATGGAGCACGTTTGGGAGTGCGCAGCATGGCGGATGGAGCACGTTTGGGAGTGCGCAGCATGGCGGATGGAGCACGATGGGGGGTGCGCAGCATGGCGGATGGAGCACGATGAGAGGTGCACACCTCCCCCAACACACACAACACACCACAGACACACTGGGAACCACAAACACCGCCCTACACAGACACCCACACACACAGACAACGCTGCACATACACAACACCCAACACACAAACATCGCGGCATACATAAATATACGCACATATCATGCAACACACACATTGCACAAAACATACCTCCCCCCAAAACACACCACACCCACACAAACCGCACAACACATACACACACAACGCTACAGACACACAGCGCTCCACAAACAACGCAACACACGCAACACACACACAACACCGCTCTCACCCCCCGCCACACCCAGACAACACCCAGAACATGTACAGCTCCTACACAAACACTTGGTAACTACACACAACAACATCTATATATATATATATATATATATATATATATAGATATATATAACAAAAATCATACATTAACTACACAATACGGAAATTCTAAAATACCCGATGTGTAGAATCGGGCCACCTTCTAGTATATATATATATATATATTATATATATATACACACACACGCACACACACACACACACACATACACATAAATAAGTATATATATATATATATTTTGTTTCATTTTTTATTTCTATAGTATGTCAGCATTATTTTTGTGTACTTTATAGTCACATTAGTTATGTGCACGGTATGGCAGGTAACTGTGTAGTACTACATGACAGCATTTCAGATGAGTGGCCATTCTTGTAGGGAGCCCAGCAGAATAGGTGCTGGTTTTACAGAGTAACATTCTATTTTGGGACCAAGTGGGGTCTCCTTGCTATGATATGTTTATATCCTAAGAGTGAATATTCACATCATTGCCACACCAGTTCAAACAGGTTTTTCCATTTTACGTAGCCATGGCATAACACTTGGATTTACCATCGCTATTTGATCAGGAAGGGCTGTCACGATGACTGCAGGATAACAGGAAACCACAACCCTAAGCTGACCCTCAAGCTAGGAGGCCCCATGCTATTCTTAACCTCAGGGATACTCCTAATGGTGGAGAGGCCTGAGTCCCCTTCCTGGCCCTGGCCCTGGCCAGTCCTGTACTTATTCCCTCCCCCCTTCCCGAAAGAGGAACGGGACAGAAGTGTGTTGAAAACCACAGAAATAGACAAGGGGGAAACCAAAACTCTGTCACACAACACACACACACATACACACACACATGAGAGATTAGGAGGAAAAACAAGAGCTGTAAGGAAGCTACAAAACAACAGGGGTAAACTCTACAACCACTCCAAGCAAAAGCACAACCTTCACCAGAAAGTCTTGGGAAACCAAAGCTCACAAACCAACACAGAATATACTATAGCTGGCATGGGTAGAATATTTCATCCAGCATAAATAGGAGGCAAGCAGATGTGATTGGCTTCACCACCACATGTGATCAGAGGAGCCTAACAAGCAGACTAGCAGAGATTAACTCTTGCTAGCCTGACGATGAATCAGCACACAGCAGGTAGAAGCCCTTGTCTGCCTTTGTTGATTCCAGACACCAGAAAAAACATCCGGCGGAGTGTCAGAATCTGCAATGTGAACAGACCCTGACGCCACCATGACAGTCGGCGAAGTTTGTACAAAACTCTGTGTGACTCAGCTCAACCAATGGGAACCTGCAATCTCTAAATTGAAGGACCACAGTCCCATTAACTATGTATGTGGATATGTTGACAGGTAGTGCATCCCCATTTGTTGTAAGGATTTGTGAAGATATTAATGCTTGAATCCATAATGATCAGATAGTGATGGCATTCTAGTACTCAGTACAGAAGGAACAGGGACACAACTATAGTGGGCGCAGGGGTTGTAATTGCACCTATGTACTGGAGTTTAAGAGGCAACAAAAGTTCCCTTTGATCCATATGAGAAGACCCGTGATAGTTGTGGGGTCTTGATGGAGATTTAGCATTGGGGCCCACAAGCTTGAGATTATATGACTGAGTGGAAAAAAACCCTTTACTACTCTATTTGGTTTGGGCTTGAAATGTCGAGATTTGGACACTCAGGAAAATAAGATTTTCCAGGCAATGAAATACCAGAATCTAGTCTTTGCTGCCCCACAAATCATTGTAAGATGTATTTTGGCATGAAGGAACATTTGCACTATTTCAGTTTTGCACGGTGCCAGGATTTGCATTACGAAGACTGGAATGCTTTATGGAAAACGTTACACAGAGCCACGCGTTCCACTCTCGTTGTTTATCTGGCCATACTTAACCAGCACTGAAAGCGTATGAGGAGAACATGCCTCTGCCTGCGTGCAGGTGCTAATTGAGGGCGTCCACCATTACCTCTAGTGTAATACGAGACCGTCAGAAGGGTACGGGTGAGTAAGGTGACATCGGAAACATCTGAAAAACAGGATTAGAGATAATTTACAACATTTCGATTTTAAAAAAGCTTCCCCACCTCGATAAGGTGTGACCTTGGGAGTTAGGTTTATCTTGGTCTCCTGCAAGGATTATACATTCTGGGTAGCAGCCATTAAAGTCCATTTATTGACCACCACCCAGCTTTTGGCCAGTAACTTTCTATGAGCTTTGGATTGGGTTGTATGGATTCTGGCACATGGTTTCACCAATCTAAGCTGAGCCACCTCTAACCAAAGATCATGATTTGTTTCTATGATACATACACCCTTATCTAACCTCTCTTAGCTCAGATGCTCATGGCTTGAACTTCATTGTGCGTCTTCTTCATAATGTTAATATCTGATCCAGATCTTGGTCTTCTAGATTCAGGTTTGCCCTTTGCGCTTTCCCCTTTGCGCTTTCCATTGTCATCTATCATGCCATATTGACTACTGACTTTGTACTACAGGTATAAAAGAGCAAAAGTTTGCAACCTTATGTTTGACTCCGGCCTTGACCACTGTATTCTTGTTCCTAAAGGTACCGTCACACTAAGCGACGGTCCAGCGATCCCACCAGCAACCTGACCTGACAGGGATCGCTGGAGCATCACTACACGGGTTGCTGGTGAGCTGTCAAACAGGCAGATCTCACCAGCAACCAGCCCCCAGCCAGCAGCGACGCGTGGAAGCGATGCTGCGCTTGGTAACTAAGGTAAATATCGGGTAACCAACCCGATATTTACCTTGGTTACCAGCGCACACCGCTTAGCGCTGGCTCCCTGCACTCCTAGCCAGAGTACACATCGGGTTAATTACCCGATGTGTAGTCTGGCTACGTGTGCAGGGAGCAGGGAGCCGGCACTCGCCGCATGAGAGCGGCCAACACTGGTAACGAAGGTAATATCGAGTAACCAAGGAAAGGGCTTCTTGGTTACCCGATATTTACATTGGTTACCAGCGTCCGCAGAAGCTGGCTCCCTGCACATTTAGTTGTTGCTCTGTCGCTGTCACACACAGCGATGTGTGCTTCACAGCGGGAGAGCAACAACTAAAAAATGGTCCAGGACATTCAGCAACAACCAACGACCTCACAGCAGGGGCCAGGTTGTTGCTGGATGTCACACACAACAACATCGCTAGCAACATCGCTGTTACGTCACAAAAGTCGTGCCTCAGCAGCGATGTTGCTAGCGATGTTGCTTAGTGAGACGTGGCCTTTAGTCTTTACAGATGTAATCTATGAACAAATGACTGGGAATCATCATCTGGTGCTTCCCTGGCTGCAAAGACTGAACATCCTTGCAGGGGTTGAGATTCCGGAGATCCTGCATTAATAACAAAATCCTAAACTGGAACCCAAGCAATTTGCCGTCTCTTTTGTTTGGCAAAGCCGGTGAGATACTTTTATTGGGAGAGCAGATTTTAAGGTCTGTGTAACTGTATTTTCAGAGTAAGGTGGTGTCATGATGTATGTGCTTTTCTCCATCCCATATTTTTTGTATAAGATGCCATGTGATGTATTTTACCTTCTCACTGTATTTGCTGTAATACTATGTCAGGATGTGATGTAACTTTCCTTTGGTTGTACTTACTGAACACTTTGAAATGTCTTGGGATGTAAGTAACCATACCTTCCCCCATCTCCTGTGTCTCTGGGCCCATAATGCAAATATCTCTTGTCCACACAGCCAGGGGAACTTCCCATTGTTTCTTAAGCAGTGGATAACGCCAACTACACAAATCTGTAGACATCTTGGAGCCAACCTTCTAGAATCTTCTAGTGGGCCCAACCATTGCATAGACCCCTACCCTTGAGGGGCGGGCCCACGAGCTCAGACAATACACTCCTGTTTCTAAGTGCAGTTGGGAGCTGAGTTTTGAAGAGGAAGGGAGCGAGATCTGATTCTGCGGACAGATCTCGCCGTCCAGTGGATTGTGTGGGATTTCTGGGACTCTGAAAAGGACTATTATGTCGTGATCTGGCACTTTGGATTATCGGGAGGTGCCCCCGAATCTGTTTTATTTGGACTTGTCGTGTGCTGTTCCTGTATTCCTGTTAGTAAACCTGTTGGATCATCCTCGGCCTGTTGTCTCTCCTTGCTCTGCTGTACACCCCGTCACAGGTGGTCTATCTTCTATAGAATTAACAGTGAATTATGTATTGTCCCCCACAGGCCTCTGGAAACACTTCTGATGCCTTATTTGGGAATTCAGAGTTGGTGGGTCCTCTGCCCCGGATCCTCCATCTATAGGGTAAGCTAAATTACCAAAAGTGCATCCCACTCTGCATCCCACACAAACCTGTCCGGTTTGTGAAAACCCACTGATGTTAATGGACAATTTGTTAATGCCTCATCTACCCTACGGTGGCGATTCAGAAAAATGTGAACTCTTACTAAGAAGTTACCCCACAGATTTCAGCTCATCGACAGGATGATGTGTCGCCCAGGGCTATGGGGTACTCGGTCCCGGGCCGTATATGTATGGGGATGCTGTGTTATGGTTCTATAATGGCCAGTGCCCGGTTCCGTGACTCTGGGGACGCTTTTTAAAAAGGTATATATACAAGGCAGTGAAAGAGTTTGTATTGTGATGCCACTTGCGGGTTGCGGTTATGGTGATGGAACCGCCGCTGCACAGTCTACTACCTCTGGGGCTGATGGTGGTGGCAGCCTGGATGGTAGGCCCTCCGCAAGTAGGGTTGGGCCCCAGGAAGTAAATGGAGGGGTCCGTCGCAGAAAGAAGGGAGACCACACGCTGGATCCAGTGACAGCGGGTAACCTCACTGACAGCTCAGCCGATAACGCGGCTGTGTGGAGGTGACCGGAGCGGCTGTGTCTGCTGCAGCTCCGGTCACCTCCATGCAGCACAGCTGGAAGCGACGCTGGAGCATCCTGGCTTCCGCCGGACATGGAGGGCTTTTTGGGGCTGATTAAAGTGGTGAACCAGGGTATATGTTTGTGTTTTTTATTTATAATAAAGGATTTTTTCGGGTGTGTGTGTTTATTTACTGTAATCTACAGATTAATCATGGAGGGTGTCTCATAGACGCCTGACATGATTAATCTAGGACTTATTGGCGGCTATGGGCTGCCAATAACTCCTTATTACCCCGATTTGCCAACGCACCAGGGCAAATCGGGAAGAGCCGGGTACAGTCCCAGAACTGTCGCATCTAATGCATGCGGCAATTCTGGGCGGCTGTTGGCTGATATTGTTAGGCTGGGGGGCTCCCCATACCGTGGAGCTCCCCATCCTGAGAATACCAGCCTTCAGCCGTATGGCTTTATCTGGCTGGTTTTAAAATTGGGGGGGACCGCACGCCGTTTTTTTTAATTATTTAATTATTTATTTCACTACACAGTATAGACACGCCCACCGGCTGCTGTGATTGGGTGCAGTGTGACACCTGTCACTCAGCGTGGGGGCATGTCTCACTGTAACCAATCATAGGTGCCGGTGGGCGGGGTAAGCAGGGAATACGAGATTGTTTAATGGGCGGCCGGCTTTTTCAAAACAGTAAAAGCCGCCAGAGCAGTGTGAATGCCGTGCAGCGCCGGGGATCGAGGATCGGTGAGTATATGAGAGAGAGCTGCTCACTTCAGTTACTCAGGGGATTAGTGGTCACCGGTGAGTCCTTCACAGGTGACCGCTAATCAGTACTCGACACAGACAGAGCCGCAGCATGACCATCAAGTCGGGTGAAGTTCACCCGAGTTCATTCTGACAGTGCGGCTCTGTCTGTGTCTGCTGTCAACTACCATTCACCGCTGCTACATGGCTGTCTGTGTCTGCTGTCAGCGGCCATGTAGCAGAGCTGAATGGCAGATGGCATAGTAAAAACGCATCTCTACACATTACACACGCTTGGCAAGTCAATAAAAAAAAAAAAAAAAAAAGGTGCCCAATGCATACGTCACAGAACACGATCTAAAGGATCGCACACAAAATTGATCAATTTAACATAGACTACTAACGCACGTGTGACAGCAAATGAACGACCTACGTGCAATCTCATTAGATCGCATATGCGACCTGGGCGTGTCACATCGCATACGAGATCGCACACCTAGTTGTAAGGTGTAAAGCTGGCTTAAGGGCGGCATGTGTTTGCCAGAAATGCATCAGAGTTAATGTGTTCATGACTGTGGGTATGTTATAATAGATATTCAATAAAGAAACCATTGGATTCTACAAAACTGGAGTATTCCGATCTTCAAACCTCTCACGCTCTTTTACCTCAGCGGTAGCTTGTGGTATACTTGCCAAACACATTTATGAGACTTTTATGCAGGAACATAATGGTTTGTGGTGGAAATTTTTATCTGAAGCCATGCAATCCTTAAATAATGCCCCTAGATGTCCATTCCCTGCCTCTCCACACCCTGTTCCTTGTTTCCCTGAAGAAACGGTCACAAGCAGGCATCGCCAACTGTCATGGCAGCATCAGGATCTTTGGAGACTACAGATTCTGGCAGTCTACCTGCTATCTTCTCAGATGTCTTGATCAGCACAGGGAGACATGAACATCGACCCACAGACTTAAGCAGACTAGCAAGAGCTAATCCCTGCTGGGCTGCTTGTTAGTCTGCTTTGATCACATGCTGTGGGGGAGTCAGTCACATTCGCGACCATCCTATATATGCTGGCTGGACAATTCCATTAATGCCAGCTATAGCTACTCTATACTGGTCTGCATATTAAACATAGGGACCCCCATACAGCAGTATGCAAAGTCATGCTGGGCAAAAACTATCCCAGATTGGTCAATGAGACCATTGCACAAACTCAAATTAGCATGTAAAATAGGAGAACAAGAGTCAAAAAGTGCCAAAAAGTGAATAACATTTTATTATTACAGACATATTTGTGCAACCAGCAAAAAAGGGTTAAAAACACAAAGGGATGTGAAGAGGCATAAGCAGGACCGCCAAATGGAATTGTCGCGGGCGGAGGAGGGGACGTCGCGCTCTCCCTCTGCTCGGGTCCGGCTGCCGCTACTGCTGCGGCCTGCTGCTGCTCGGTGGCTCGAGCGATGGACCGGATCCCGGGGACTCGAGCGGCGCTCCTCGCCCGTGAGTGAAAGGGGATTGGTTTTTGGGATAGTTTATTGTCCGTGACGCCACCCACGGTTGTGGTGATTTGTTGACACCACCGCTGCTCTGTATGGGGATCCCGGGAGTGATGGTATGGAGCAGCTAGATGTTAGTCCTCCCCACCGTGGGTAGGGGGTAGTTGTCCCGGGGCCCAGTGATGAGGTGGGTGATGCAGGGCTTGGCGGGGTGCAGGGACGCGGGGGCAGCGCTGTGCCTCGCGGCACTGTGGTACTCACTCAGCCTGAGATGATGACACAGTTCTCGGTAAAACACACGGCTGGAAAGACGGTTCCCACGGACGGCTGCACTTGCTTTTCCCCAGTAGCTGACGGTGACGGTCACTTTTCCTGCACCTAATGTTTCTGTGTTGGTAGCGATGGGTTCCCACCGGTTACCCACTCCTCGGCTTCAATCTGGGCCGAAGGAACCCTACTTTGCCCGCAGGCGCTAGCCCTGAGAAACTGGTGCCCTGGCGGTGGCAGTGTCTCTCTGTAACGGTTGGACTGTTGCCTTCAATCGGGACTTACTTGTTGGGAGACCCAGAGGTCCCCTTCACTAACGGATTTGGCAAATTCACGGCGACTCCTAGCCTTGCCGGGATCCGAAAGGCCCCTGCCACTGGTGCTGACTGCTCTTCGTATACCGCTCCGGTACCGCCGGGCCACCACCCGTCCGCGGTCCTTCCAGCAACCTCCAAGCAGTCACCCCTGCAGACAGTCACCGCCGTCTGCTGACCTTGCTGTCTCAGTCCGGGGCACACACCCGGACCAGCTTCAGGCTTTACAAACTATCACTTTCCCTTTACTTCAGCTTCTCTCCTTAGCTCCTCTACCACTTCCTTCTACTTCCTCCTCCTAAACTCATCTGCCTGGTTCTCCCGCCTCCAGGGCTGTGAACTCCTCGGTGGGCGGAGCCAACCGCCTGGCCCACCCCCTGGTGTGGACATCAGCCCCTGGAGGAAGGCAACAAGGATTTTAGGTTAGCCTTGGTGTTCCTAACTGGGGTGTAGGGTGTGGCAGTGTTATGACCTGTGACCCCTGGCTTGCCCAGGGCGTCACATTCCCCCTTAGCAAAATGCAGACCGTCCGCGGGCTGACCGTCCAACACCGGTTTTTTTTTGTGAAAAATATGTAAAAGAAAAGGTAACATAATACAAGTTATGACATCATCCCACATCGGGAGGTTCGGTTCTTAAACGTTGCAAACATGTTAAACGGTTGCGGCTGCCGCTCTCTCCCACCCAAGTAACCTGGCCCTGATGCTGCCCCTAAAACCCAGGCAGCACCCCTTGACCCCAGTCCTGCACCAAGTTACCCGAGCGGGATCTGTCCTTCCCCTCCAGAGGGTAGCCACCGGTTCCTGTGGTGGCTGGGCCCCAGCCTGCTCTACTGCGGGCCCCCCCTCCAACCTGCCTCTCCGGAGGCGGTTACGGTAGCTGCACAACAAATTTTTATTTACAAGCCACTTAACATTTGTGGTTGCCCTGCAAGTTCACGGGCTTGTCCATAGGAGTTTCTATGCAACTAAGGGGTCCCCACGGGGACAACGGTGCCGGAAACGGCCGGTTCCTATCACGGTAGATCAGGTTACTGTTCGGTAATCAATTTTCATTTTCTTCAAAAACTTTTCAAACTTAAAGCACACACAGTTGGTCCCAACGGGGACAGTGCAGCGGCACTCCGCTGCCTTTTGCGGCTCAACAGTCCATTCTCACTCGTGGGGCTCTAGTGCCACCTTCACATGGTGCACCGCTCTGGACCCCAATGGTAGCTCGCTGCAGGCGATCTTCTTCCATATACATGCGGGCATGCACATCCGCTCTACACCCCTCTCGGGCATCAATCTCCCTGCGCAGCTGCTGTTGCCGCCGCTCCCAGCCGGGAGCACTTTCTGTTTGCTCCGGTTCAGCGTGTGCGGGGGACGGACCCAGCCAGAGTCCCTCCGAGTCGGCTACGACCGGCACCTTCAGTAATGAGGGACCCCGCTGTGACATGGCCTGCTCTGCCTCCTGGCAGCTGCATCCCCGCCGTGCCTCCGGTGCATCTTTGCTGACGGACTCAGCCTTCGGCTTCTTCCATGGAAGTGGATCAGGGCGGTCACGAGATTCTGCTGCAGGTCGGTCCGCCGGGGCGGATTGGCAGGGTACCGCTATCGATGGTGGTGGTAGCGGGCCTAGTGGCGGGGCAGCAGCAGCCAACACGGGTAGCGGGGGAGGTAGCAGGGCGAGCAGGTATGGACCGGGTCCCTCAGCCGCGATGACCGACCCACTAGGGGTACAGGGGCGTGGGTCACTTACCCTCCCTTCCAAGACTCTCTCCACCTCGCGTCTCCGTATGGCCGCCACCACTTCTGCCATGTCGGCCTCCCACTCCTCCAGGAGGAGCTGCATGCGGACCTGCAGACGGCTGCTTAGCTGGACGGTCCGGATTTCCACCCGCGCTGCAGTGCCAGGCACGGGGACCACGGTGTTGCTGGTCGGACTCAGCATCTTTAGCAGCGGCCTCTTCCAGGAACCAGTAAATGGCCGCAGGGTCCTGGCGTCCCTGCTTCCATAGCCGCGCTCACATGCGGCCAGCCGCCATTTCGTCCCCCTTAGCCTCTTTCCGGCCCCTCCTCTATCGGGGCGGAGTTTCAGCCTTCGCGACTCTACTACTCGAGAAGACGCTCGAGCGGAAACTTTTCGCGCCAAAGATGGCGACTTCTGAAATTTTCCGGCCGGATACCTCCGGCGGTCACAAGGCGCACCTCTACCCAACGGCAGAGCGGTAAGATCCTGTTCGTGACGCCAAGTTGTCGCGGGCGGAGGAGGGGAAGCCACGCTCTCCCTCTGCTCGGGTCTGGCTGCCGCTGCTGCTGCGGCCTGCTACTGCTGCTCGGTGGCTCGAGCGATGGGCCGGATCCCGGGGACTCGAGCGGCACTCCTCGCCCGTGAGTGAAAGGGGATTGGTTTTTGGGATAGTTTATTGTCCGTGACGCCACCCACGGTTGTGGTGATTTGTTGACACCACCGCTGCTCTGTATGGGGATCCCGGGAGTGATGGTATGGAGCAGCTAGATGTTAGTCCTCCCCTCCGTGGGT
The DNA here is from genome assembly GCF_048569485.1 of Anomaloglossus baeobatrachus. Classification (NCBI taxonomy): domain Eukaryota; kingdom Metazoa; phylum Chordata; class Amphibia; order Anura; family Aromobatidae; genus Anomaloglossus; species Anomaloglossus baeobatrachus. The sequence goes on from NC_134354.1 coordinate 757,910,459, forward strand.
AGGGGGTAGTTGTCCCGGGGCCCAGTGATGAGGTGGGTGATGCAGGGCTTGGCGGGGTGCAGGGACGCGGGGGCAGCGCTGTGCCTCGCGGCACTGTGGTACTCACTCAGCCTGAGACGATGACACAGTTCTCGGTAAAACACACGGCTGGAAAGACTGTTCCCACGGACGGCTGCACTTGCTTTTCCCCAGTAGTTGACGGTGACGGTCACTTTTCCTGCACCTAATGTTTCTGTGTTGGTAGCAATGGGTTCCCACCGGTTACCCACTCCTCGGCTTCAATCTGGGCCGAAGGAGCCCTACTTTGCCCGCAGGCGCTGGCCCTGAGAAACTGGTGCCCTGGCGGTGTGTCTCTGTAACGGTTGGACTGTTGCCTTCAATCGGGACTTGCTTGTTGGGAGACCCAGAGGTCCCCTTCACTAACGGATTTGGCAAATTCACGGCGACTCCTAGCCTTGCCGGGATCCGAAAGGCCCCTGCCACTGGTGCTGACTGCTCTTCGTATACCGCTCCGGTACCGCCGGGCCACCACCCGTCCGCGGTCCTTCCAGCAACCTCCAAGCAGTCACCCCTGCAGACAGTCACCGCCGTCTGCTGACCTTGCTGTCTCAGTCCGGGACACACACCCGGACCAGCTTCAGGCTTTACAAACTGTCACTTTCCCTTTACTTCAGCTTCTCTCCTTAGCTCCTCTACCACTTCCTTCTACTTCCTCCTCCTAAACTCATCTGCCTGGTTCTCCCGCCTCCAGGGCTGTGAACTCCTCGGTGGGCGGAGCCAACCGCCTGGCCCACCCCCTGGTGTGGACATCAGCCCCTGGAGGAAAGCAACAAGGATTTTAGGTTAGCCTTGGTGTTCCTAACTGGGGTGTAGGGTGTGGCGGTGTTATGACCTGTGACCCCTGGCTTGCCCAGGGCGTCACAGAATGGTATAGAAAGATGATCGATATCATAAGTAAAGCGTACGGGGGAATGTGAAAGCAAGAGTTGGAAGGACAATACATATAAAGTGCATGTGCATAGTTACGCTGCCTTCTCCCTCCTGAGGAAGCCGAACTTGAGCACGGAGCTCAAATAGGCGAAACGTACGTTAGTGGGATATGGGGGAGCCTCTTTTCTGCATACTCAGGATCATGCACTGGCCACTTTAAGATGCACTGGCCACTTTACTCTGTTTATGTTGCCTTATTTAAATTATTGGACCAGAATTTATGTATGTCTTGGGGGTGTCTCAGCGGACTATCTTATATGTAACTATGCACATGCACTTTATATGTATTGTCCTTCCAACTCTTGCTTTGACATTCCCCCGTACGCTTTACTTATGATATCGGTCATCTTTCTATACCATTCCATTTGGCGGTCCTGGTAATGCCTCTTCACATCCCTTTGTGTTTTTAACCCTTTTTTGCTGGTTGCACAAATATGTCTGTAATAACAAAATGTTATTCACTTTTTGGCACTTTTTGACTCTTGTTCTCCTATTTTACACACTCTCTACTGGTCTGGTAGTGTGATCCAGACTTACTGGCGGTTGTAGTACTTTATTGCAGTGAGGGGTTGTGGTGTTAACCCTTGTTGTTCTTTTGTTGCTGCCTTCTCTTGCTTTTCTCCTTAGTCTCTTACTCTTTGTTCCTGTGACTTTCCATTGAGTCTGAGTTTTTGTTTTTCCCTGTCTATCTTTATCTGTGTTAGCAACACACTCCCGCCCCTTCCTTCCCTGGGGTAAGGGGACAGATTAGTTCTGGTCAGAAGAATGGCCAGTCTTGGGACTCAGGCATCTCCACCATTAGGGGTAACCCTAGGTTAGGGATAGCCTAGGGTACACTAGTGTGAGGGACAGTATAGAGCCCCCTGTCCCTTGCTATCCTACCGTCACGCTGTGCCAGAAAACTTGCAGAATTGCTGGTTTCCTCGAAGCCTGCAGGAACACCTTGAAGATTTGCCAACTCTTCCAACTTTCTGGACTTCTCAGGAGAGTTCCCAAGAATCATACCAATTTTATAAATGACACTGATATTTATCCACATTGGGTTTTGTTTGTATTTTTTGTTCTTGCATGTAACTTTTATTAAGTGTCTAGCTGCACTAAGAAAAGAATATCTAATTTATAAAGTTGAATGTGTGTATATGTGTGTGTGTGTGTGTGTGTCTATGTGTGTGTGTGTGTGTATATGTGTGTGTGTGTGTGTGTGTGTGTGTGTGTATGTCCGGGATTGGCATCTGCACCGTCGCATCTACAGCCACAAAATTTTGCACACTCACACTTCTGGACCCCGAGAGCGTCATAGGCTATGTTTTGAGGGGAAATTTTAACCCCGTGCTTTACAGTTATTCACCAAAAAACCTGCTTCCATTAAAGCGAATGGAGCTGGGAGCCACAGTGCAGCCAGAACTTCAGAAGAATGCGCAGCCACGCCCTTATATGGAATGTTGGCGTGTCACAATGCAGCCAGGGAAAGAGGCAGACACAGACAGGGAAAGAGGCAGACACAGACAGGGTAAGAAACAGACATAGACAGGGTAAGAGACAGACATAAAGAGACAGACACAGACAAAGAGACAGACTGACAGGGAAAGAGACAGACAGGAAAAGAGAGGGAAAGAGTGAGACAGGTTAAGAGACAGACACAGACCGGTAAAGAGACAGACACAGACAAAGAGACAGAGACAGGGAAACAGACAGACAGGGAAAGAGAGGGAAAGAGACAGACATGGTAAGAGACAGACAAAGACAGGTAAAGAGACAGACAAAGAGACAGACACAGGGAAAGAGACAGAGGGAAAGAGGGAAAGAGACAACAGGGAAAGAGAGGGAAAGAGACAGACAGGGAAAGTGACAGAGATAGATAGACAGGGAAGGAGATTGAGACAGATGGAGAAAGAGACAGAGACAGTCAGAGACAGACAGGGAAAGAGACAGAGACAAAGAGAGAGAGAGAGATATATACAGAGGAGACAGACATTATAATTACATTTATATCTATTTGTTTTGTGGTGTTTGTGTGCAGAATACATTTTTGTTAATACATTCTATTTTGTTAACAGCAGTTATTAACCCGGGCGAAGCCGGTTAGTAAAGCTAGTAACAAATATAATGGAGGATTCACGTAGGACTCGAAGAAAAGATATGACGATACAAATCAACAAATGATTCATATTAGGATGTTTTAACCCATTAGTTCCGGGAATGCCAACTTTTGGGTGTGGATTTCATAAACTTGCCCGTATATGACCTGGGATTTTGCTGAAATTGCCAGTTGTGTATTGGGATAAATTGATAAATTCAAGGCTACTGGCAGTAGTGGCATAGTGCATAAGGGGTGGGGTGGGGGAGGCAATATTGTATCCCCCCAAGGAAGTAATAATGCCAATGGCTTCCTGGGACCGGTGCCTGTTTGCTCTTGTACCCAATTCTTCATTTTCCAGTGTCTGCTGGAATCTGTAGTGTCCACCACACAGCAACATACACAAATTACAAGAAAACAAACACATTAAAGTCCTTAATAAATCATTCCTATGTGGACGCTCTTCTCACAGAGCTGCAATTACTATAAAACACTGTGAAATATGGGCCGCATTTACCAAGCGATAAAGAATAACCTTTGCCAACCGCAGGGGAGTGAGCGAGCTTTATAGAGTGCGACGACTGCCGTAAAATATTTATAGGCTTTAAATGATCTAATATTTCAGTCTAACACCGGATGCGAGGTGAGGACCTAATAAAGGATAACGCTACCTGAGCAATAGGGACACGGCAGACAAGATGGAATGGGAAAAGTGAACTATTCAATAAATACATATTTGTTATATCCATGTCATAATTCCTAAATTATCCATCCAATTATCCATCCATCTATTTATTTATCCATCCATCAATTTATCCCTCCATCCATCCATCCATTCATTTATTTGTCCATCCATTCAGCTATCTATCTATCTATCTATCCCTCTATCTATCTATCCCTCTATCTATCTATCTATCTATCTATCCATCCACATCCATCTATCGATCAATCCATCCATTTATCTATTATCCATCCATGCATTTATCCATCCATCTGTTGCGTGCGGGGGACAGACCATAACCGGGGGGCCGCTCGAGGCGCTCTGATCTGGGCGGTGGCTGTGGCCCGAGTGGCAGCCGGATCCGGGGCTCGTGCAGTCGTCCATCGCCCACGAGTGAAAAGGGGTTATTTACAGGGGATAAAGTCTTTGTCGGTGACGCCACCCGTGGGTTGCGGTGATGGATGGTGACACCGCCGCTGCCAAGATATGGGGATGCCCGGGGCTGATGGAGCAGGGCAGCAAGGTGGGATCCCTTCCACGGGTAGGGGAGGTGTAGTCCTGGGGCCCAGGGTATTGTGAGGGGTTGCAGGGAGCAGTCTTTATGAGGCAGGAAACAGGGAACTCACAGTTGGTAGTCTTGGTGCTGGATGAGCTGGTGCTGATTTCAGTAAACAATCAGAGTCCGTATTGTAAACCAAGGCCGGATGCCGGTTGCCTCTGGAGGGGTGTGCTCAGGTCCCGCATACTGGTGACAGGACAGGGGCCCTTCCTACTGCACTTTTGTGTTGTTTCTTTGTGTGGTGACTCGTCGGCATGAAATGGGGAAAGTCCACTCTCTGTGTCTTTGCTGTGGGAGCTGTGGCCTGCGAAAACTAACCCTTTGGATCTCTGTAGGCACATGCAGATGCCCTATCCCCCGCGTTGGGCTGCCGTCTCGCTCTATCCGGGCTGCTAATGGGACAAGATCTGGAATCTGGTTCCCTGCTGGTGAATTAGAAAGGTGCTTAAAGCTGTCCTTGCTCTGGGGTCCAGGTACCCCGACTGTGCACGGCCTCCGGACCGGGTTCCCACTGTCGGCACTGGTGGGCAACAACCCTGCCCCGGTCCACTTAAGGTCTCCCGCAACCGGATCACCTGTGGCCCTGCTCTGCCATCTGCCACCTAGTCAGCTCAGGTAGTCCGGGAGCTCCAACCCCCGACCACCACTACACTGCTACACCACTAGACTGCGTCTCAGCTCTAGCTGACGGGTTCCCTCCCCTGATACCTCAGGACCCCTAGGTGGGCGTCACCATCTGCCTGGCTGGTGTTTGTACCTGTGTGTGAGATGTTGGTAGAATTCCAAGGAAAAGGTGATTCCTGCACCCTGGAGGGGTACAGTCATCTGTGACACCCTGATTTTGTCAGGGCATCACACATCCATCCATCTATCCATCATCCACCAATCTATTTATCCATCCATCCATCTATCTATCTATCTATCTATCCATCATCCACCCATCTATTTATCGATCCATCCATCTATCTATCTATGTATTTATACTACAGTTCAAATGTTTAGTGTCACTTAGATATTTCTAAAAGAAAAGCACATTTTTTTCAATGAAGCTAACTTTAAATTAAACAGAAATACACTCTATACATTGTTATTGTGGTAAATGACTTTTCTAGCTTCAAATGTCTGATTTTTAATGCAATATCTACATAGGTGTATAGAGGCCCATTTTCAACAACCAGCACTCCAGTGTTGTAATGGTACATTGTGTTTGCTAACTGTGTTAGAAGGCTAATCGATGTTTAGAAATCCCTTGAAAACCCTCGTGTACGTTTGTTAGCACAGCTGAAAATAGTTTTGCTGATTAGAGAAGCTATAAAACTGACCTTCCTTTGAGCTAGTTGAGAATCTGGAGCATTACATTTGTTGGTTTCATTAAACTCTCAAAATGGCCAGAAAAAGAGAAGTTTCATGTGAAACTAGACAGTCTATTCTCGTTCTTAGAAATGAAGGATGGATAATCCATGCGAGAAATTGTCAAGAAACTGAAGATTTCCTACAACGCTGTGTACTACTCCCTTCAGAGGAGAGCACAAACAGGCTCTAACCAGAGTAGAAAGAGAAGTAGGAGGCCGCGCTGCACAACTGAGCAACAGGAATTGCTGCAAAGGAGCATTCTGTGATGAAAGCAAAATGTGAAGGAGAAAATTATTATTTCAAGACAAAATCATTATTTCTAACCTTGTCAATATCTGGACTATATTTTCTATTCATTATGTAACTCATTCGATAAATAAAAGTATGATTTTTCATGGAAAAGACAAAATTGGGTGACCCCAAACTTTTGAACTGTGATGTGTATTTATCCATCCATCAATCTATTTATCTATTTATCTATCCATCCATGCATTTATCTATCCATCCATCTATCTATTTATCCATCTCCATCCATCCATTCATTTATTTATCTATCTATTTATCCATCATCCATCTATCCATCCTTCTATCTATCCATCCTTCTATCTATCCATCCTTCTATCTATCCATCCTTCTATCTATCCATCCTTCTATCTATCCATCCTTCTATCTATCCATCCTTCTATCTATCCATCCTTCTATCTATCCATCCTTCTATCTATCTATCCCTCTATCTATCCATCCATCCATCCATCCCTCTATCTATCTCTCTATCTATCCCTCTATTTATCTATCTATCCATCTATCTATCCATCCCTCTATCCATCCATCCATCCATCCATCCATCCCTCTATCTATCTCTCTATCTATCCCTCTATCTATCTATCTATCCATCTATCTATCCATCCCTCTATCCATCCATCTATCTATCTATCCATCCCTCTATCTATCTATCTATCTATCCATCCCTCTATCTATCCATCCCTCTATCTATCTATCTATCCATCTATCCAATACTGGTTGTGAACATCACTGGAGATCTGGTGCAATGAAGGGGTAACCAAGGGAAATCAAGAGAGTGAATGGTTAAATATCCAATCCTCTGGGTAGTGCATTGGTAATGTTTACATTTCTCGTGGTCTAGAGCCCAGAAATCGTTAAAAGCCCTTATGGTCTACTAGGGGCAAAGAAGGGGATCAGTGTCTAAATCTTCTCTCGGGCAGTGGACAGTTCCTGGTTACATTTTTGGTTATGTAGGATAGTAAGGAGAATATTTGACCTCTCCATTGTCAGGTGGCCTCCAGAAAGTACATCCTTCAGAACTCCCTAGAACATGTGGCCTTTGGTCAATTTCCATGTTTACTACCCACTAATGCCCTCACTCTGCTCCCGTATTAGCAAATTTACCATTTGTGGTTTAAGGAAGACCATGGACCTTGGGAAAACTCAAGAATGATGGAGACATTGACAAAAGGGATTGTCCACCAATGAAGACTTTTTTTTTTATTAAATGCATGTATTTGTGGATAATCTTTGGAGGTAGGTTTCATTTAAGGGGTTATTATTTTTGTTTATGGGGCTAAGAACTAAGGGGCACTTTGCACACTGTGACATCGCAGGCCGATGCTGCGATGCCGAGTGCGATAGTCCCCGCCCCCGTCGCAGCAGCGATATGTGGTGATAGCTGGCGTAGCGAAAGTTATCGCTACGCCAGCTTCACACACACACTCACCTGCCGTGCGACGTCCCTGTGGCCGGCGACCCGCCTCCTTGTTAAGGGGGCGGGTCGTGCGGCGTCACTGCGACGTCACACGGCAGGCGGCCAATCGGAGCGGAGGGGCGGAGATGAGCAGGATGTAAACATCCTGCCCACCTCCTTCCTTCCGCATAACCTACGGAAGCCGCGGTGACGCCGGTAGGAGATGTTCCTCGCTCCTGCGGCTTCACACACAGCGATGTGTGCTGCCGCAGGAGCGAGGAACAACATCGGACCGTCGCGTCAGCGTAATTATGAATTACGCCGACGCTGCACCGATGATACGATTACGACGCTTTTGCGCTCGTTAATCGTATCATCTAGGCTTTACACACTGCGATGTCGCATGCGATGCCGGATGTGCGTCACTTTCAATTTGACCCCACCGACATCGCACCTGCGATGTCGCAGTGTGCAAAGTGCCCCTAACAGTCAGGTACTTACTATTTGCCTGTTCTGCCCGGTGACAATTTCTGCCAGCTCAGATCAGTCACCGGTCGCTCCTGCCGGCAAATCCCTCCGCTTGCGGTGATGTCATGTCAACAGAGCAGCTCTTTCTCTTCCGCTCTGCTCTGTCAATGGGGCGTCATTGCTGATGTCACTGCTGACTGAAAGCCGGCTCCCTGCTACCTAACTGCGGGAAGCCGACGGTCAATCTACATGATGTCTGCACTGATGCCCCATTAACGGAGCAGAGCTGAAGAGAAAGAGCTGTTCTGTTGACAGAGGTGAAATGAAGCAGGATAAATGTCGGCAGAGCTGGGAGAGATCGTCCCCGTGTAGAGAATCTGTGGCGCCCCTGAGGCTTCCATCGCCACAGGTCATTGCACCCCATCAGCGGTGTGATGCCCCATTCTGGGAGAGGAAGAGAGTGAACTCCGGTCCCCTGGTAAATCCACACTATACCCATTGTTAGGTACATACTGGGACCAGGGAAAGTGGCAGGCAACCCTCCCATGCTGCATGCTGAGAGGGGCTGTAAGACCCATCCCTGCTCCCATAGGGTGGTAGCTTAGCAACTAGGGAGGTGGGAGGAGCCACCAGAGAGCAGATAGAGAAAGGAAGTTAAGTTAGTTTCAGTTTACCTCAGGGAGTGAGAGAGTGAGCATGTAGTTGGAGAGCAAGAACGAGAGAAAGGAGGGAGGAGGAGGTCTGCTGGAGGCAGGCAAGGAGGAGAAAAGAAGGAAAGAAAGAAGGAAAGAAAGGCTCCAAGTCAGGCAGGAGCAGAGAAACTGAAGGAGACGCTTCCTGGTGAAGAACCTGGGACCCAGAGGTCCAGGTGACACCACGTAGGAGACAGAAGGAGTCGCAGGGCCACGGGTAGTCCTGGAGGTACCACGAGCAGTCCTTGATAGGTACCGAAGAGAGGGCCTAGAGGCGCCACGGGTAGTTGTAGGCTGCGGTGGCCTGTTCCACATTAACATCGGTGGAGTGATTAAGCTGCGACAGGGGACGGTCCCTAGAGACTGGAGGAGTGCAAAGACAATCTCCAAACAGTAAAAACCGAGGCCCAGGGACCATTGTACACTCCCAGGGCCAGAACCCATAGCAGACCTTCAGAAAAGGGGTAATCAGCCGACAGGTGACCCCCCAGCCTGGAGGCTGTAGTGGAGGCCAAGCCAGGTCCACCCTAACAAAGGCAAGGCTAAGGAAGACAGCAGAAGATAGAGACACTAAGAGAAGGGCACCGGCTTTCACTCTCTGAATCACCCAGAAACAGCGGAGGTCCCTGACAGTGGTCCCAGCAGCCCGAGGGTCCCTGCAGAACTGTGAGTAAAGAACTTGAACTGCACCCTGGAAGTGGTCTCTGTTATTTCAGCTGCATAGACACTCACAAGCACCAACTGTGCCCCGGGCATTGCTCCACCTGTGGGGAGCAGTACCACCATTGCTGCCATAACACCATCCCGGAGGCCTCACACAGCAGCGGCGGCTTAAGGGTATGTGCGCACGTTGCTTTTTACCTGCTTTTTACCTGCTTTTTTGCTGCTTTTTCTTCTGCGCTGTTTAATGCCAAAATGGATGTGTTCTTCTATTCAAGCAAAGTCTATGGGAATTTGGGTTTCTTGTTCACACTATGTTGTTCAAAATGCTGCCTTTTTGTGGCAGAACTTTGGTCAAAAACTCAGCTTTTCAAAGAAGCAACATGTCAATTGTTTTTGCCATTTGGGTTTTGCACTGCAAAGCTGAGTTTTTGACCAAAGTTCTGCCACAAAAAGGCAGCATTTTGAACAACAAAGTGTGAACAAGAAACCCAAATTCCCATAGACTTTGCTTGAATAGAAGAACACATCCATTTTGGCATTAAACAGCGCAGAAGAAAAAGCAACAAAAAAGCAGGTAAAAAGCAACGTGCGCACATACCCTAATAGCCGCATACCACAGGTGGCGTCACGAACACAACTTTATACACTTAGCCACATATTATACTGACACCCACCACCAGGGCAACGGAGCCGGGCCCAGCCACCACTGACTACCACCGGACTAGTCCGGCCCGGCACCGGGTGTCCCATAGCCCTGGGGTGGGCGAGTCAATTTAGTTAACTGGGAATCCTTCAGTGAGCTCTTTCTAATGGTCTGACGGAAACGTTTGCTTTATCTGGCTTTTTCTGACCTGCTCTCTGCAGATTTATAACAATACACCACTTCAAAGTTGAATGTGCCGGGAAACTAAAATAGCAAAACTGTGCAAAAAGTTTAATGAAACGCAATTACAAAAATGATTTTCAGCCCAAAATACATGCAGTTACATAAAAATATAACAAAAAATAAATAAATAAATATATATATACAGTATATATGGTGTGAGGGCTTCCTTAATGCCTTGTTATGTTGTGTATATGGGAGAGCTGCGATGATTTACTGATTTGTCAGACCAGTTTCTCAATAATTGCTCTACTCCTGATGAGTCACTGAACTTAAGAAAAAATTCTGTCCTTAAGGCTTCAAGTTCTGCAACCATGTTCTTCAGGTAAGAGAGCGGCATTGTAATCTTTGTAGCTATCATCCTACATATAAAGAATAATATCTAATAGGATTTTTGTGATTAGCCTATAGACATCCGCCATAGAGCCTAGAGACAAGCGATTGTTCCACTCAGTGGCGTAACTAGAATCCAATGTACCTCAGTGCAAAGTTTGCCCCCCACATGTTGGTCAGATGTATAGACTATTGTAGGTTACAATATCCTATAAAGATGTACGAGTTGCTCCCCGCACCCCCTTTATTATGTACCAATGTCCCCCATCCTGGTTCACTTCCCTGTAAATATGTCCCCATCGTGGTATATTTATCCTCATTATGGTATATATCTCCCATCGTAGTATATACCTCTCCATCCTAGGCCCCATCCTGGTATATATGTCCCTCATCCTGGTATATATGCCTCCCATCTTGGTATATAGGTCTCCAATCCTGGTATATATATCTCCCATCCTCAGCCCCATCCTGGTATATATATATGTTCCCTATCCTGATTTATATATCCCCGATCCTGGTTTATTTGCCCTCATCCTGGCATATATGTCTCCATCCTGGTGTATATGTTCCCCATCCTGGGCCCAACCTGGTATGTATGTCCCCATCCTGTTTTATGTGACCCCCATCCTGGTATGTATGTCCCCATCCTGGGCACATCCTAGTATATATGTCCCCGTCACGGTATATATGTCTCCATCCTGGGTCCATCCTGGTATATATGTTCTGATTATGGTCCCCATCCTGGTACATATTTTCTCATCCTGGGCCCCATCCTGGTATGTATATCCTCATCCTGGGCACATCCTGGTATGTATGTCTCTATCCTAGTATATATGTCACCATCCTGGTATGTATGTCCCCATCCTGGGCATATGGCAGTATATATGTCCCCATCTTGGTATATATCCCCATCCTGGTATATATCCAGGGCTGCTTTTCGGTATATACAGTTCCTGTTCTGTCTCTAGTGCATAAACCCCTGCAAAAGAACTCTACTCACCTCTCTCTGCTCCCACGTTGCATGGCCTCCTCTCTAGCCAGCGTGCAGTGGTCGGCAGCTGACAACGAAGTGAGTGCATGACGTCACTGTCATGTGCCCCCAGTCATGGTACCACCGACGTCAGCTACTGGCTGGCAGCTTGTATTGCAGCACAGAGACCTGACAGGTCTATATACTGCTATGCATTTCAGCTGGATGTGCACACTCAGACACACATCCAGCTGAAGCACACACTGGGGTCGGTGGGCCCCGGGCCCAGATGCGACCTCTGTGACTGCAATCTTTACCCCCTCCCGATTCTACCCACACACAGGGTTGTCTTCTGCTGGGCCTTTGATGTCCAGTCCTATATCAGAGAGTGGATCCACAAGAACTTTACTGTAAATGGAACCTCAAGAAAGACCCACCTCTTCCAACAAGCCTACAACCTACAATAACCCTCAGTCCAGTAGACCACTGCGCAACCAGCTCTGTCCTCACCTATTGTATCATCACCCATCCCCTGTAGACTGTGAGCCCTCGCGGGCAGGGTCCTCTCTCCTCGTGCACCCTCACCCATTCCCTGTAGACTGTGAGCCCTCGCGGGCAGGGTCCTCTCTCCTCGTGCACCCTCACCCATTCCCTGTAGACTGTGAGCCCTCGCGGGCAGGGTCCTCTCTCCTCGTGCACCCTCACCCATTCCCTGTAGACTGTGAGCCCTCGCGGGCAGGGTCCTCTCTCCTCCTATATCCTCACCCATCCCCTGTAGACTGTGAGCCCTCGCGGGCAGGGTCCTCTCTCCTCCTATACCAGTCTGTCTTGTACTGTTAATGATTGTTGTTCGTATACCCTCTTTCACTTGTAAAGCGCCATGGAATAAATGGCGCTATAATAATAAATAATAATAATAATTTTGCATAAATCAATAGTACAAGTTAATAAAAGAAACTCAGGACAGGTAGAGCACGGAAGCTATGATACCAAGGTGACTGGATACACAGAGCACCGCAGCTATGATACCAAGGTGACTAGATACACAGAGCATCGCAGCTATGATACCAAGGTGACTAGATACACAGAGCACCGCAGCTATGATACCAAGGTGACTGGACACACAGAGCACCGCAGCTATGATACCAAGGTGACTAGATACACAGAGCATCGCAGCTATGATACCAAGGTGACTAGATACACAGAGCACCGCAGCTATGATATCAAGGTGACTAGATACACAGAGCACCGCAGCTATGATATCAAGGTGACTGGATACACAGAGCATCGCAGCTATGATACCAAGGTGACTGGACACACAGAGCACCGCAGCTATGATATCAAGGTGACTGGATACACAGAGCATCGCAGCTATGATACCAAGGTGACTGGATACACAGAGCATCGCAGCTATGATATCAAGGTGACTGGATACACAGAGCACCGCAGCTATGATACCAAGGTGACTGGACACACAGAGCACCGCAGCTATGATATCAAGGTGACTGGATACACAGAGCATCGCAGCTATGATATCAAGGTGACTGGATACACAGAGCACCGCAGCTATGATATCAAGGTGACTAGATACACAGAGCACCGCAGCTATGATACCAAGGTGACTGGACACACAGAGCATCGCAGCTATGATATCAAGGTGACTGGATACACAGAGCACCGCAGCTATGATATCAAGGTGACTAGATACACAGAGCACCGCAGCTATGATATCAAGGTGACTGGACACACAGAGCACCACAGCTATGATACCAAGGTGACTGGATACACAGAGCACCGCAGCTATGATATCAAGGTGACTGGATACACAGAGCATCGCAGCTATGATATCAAGGTGACTGGATACACAGAGCACCGCAGCTATGATATCAAGGTGACTAGATACACAGAGCACCGCAGCTATGATATCAAGGTGACTGGACACACAGAGCACCACAGCTATGATACCAAGGTGACTGGATACACAGAGCACCACAGCTATGATACCAAGGTGACTGGATACACAGAGCACCGCAGCTATGATATCAAGGTGACTGGATACACAGAGCATCGCAGCTATGATATCAAGGTGACTGGATACACAGAGCATCGCAGCTATGATATCAAGGTGACTAGATACACAGAGCACCGCAGCTATGATACCAAGGTGACTGGATACACAGAGCACCGCAGCTATGATACCAAGGTGACTGGATACACAGAGCATCGCAGCTATGATATCAAGGTGACTAGATACACAGAGCATCGCAGCTATGATACCAAGGTGACTGGACACACAGAGCATCACAGCTATGATATCAAGGTGACTGGATACACAGAGCACCGCAGCTATGATATCAAGGTGACTAGATACACAGAGCATCGCAGCTATGATACCAAGGTGACTGGATACACAGAGCATTGCAGCTATGATATCAAGGTGACTGGACACACAGAGCATCGCAGCTATGCTACCAAGGTGACTAGATACACAGAGCATCGCAGCTATGATACCAAGGTGACTGGATACACAGAGCATTGCAGCTATGATATCAAGGTGACTGGACACACAGAGCATCGCAGCTATGATACCAAGGTGACTGGATACACAGAGCATCGCAGCTATGATACCAAGGTGACTAGATACACAGAGCATCGCAGCTATGATACCAAGGTGACTGGATACACAGAGCATTGCAGCTATGATACCAAGGTGACTGGATACACAGAGCACCGCAGCTATGATATCAAGGTGACTAGATACACAGAGCATCGCAGCTATGATACCAAGGTGACTGGATACACAGAGCATCGCAGCTATGATATCAAGGTGACTAGATACACAGAGCATCGCAGCTATGATACCAAGGTGACTGGATACACAGAGCACCGCAGCTATGATATCAAGGTGACTGGACACACAGAGCACCGCAGCTATGATATCAAGGTGACTGGATACAAAGAGCACCGCAGCTATGATACCAGGGTGACTAGATACACAGAGCATCGCAGCTATGATATCAAGGTGACTGGATACAAAGAGCACCGCAGCTATGATACCAAGGTGACTAGATACACAGAGCACCGCAGCTATGATACCAAGGTGACTGGATACAAAGAGCACCGCAGCTATGATACCAAGGTGACTAGATACACAGAGCACCGCAGCTATGATATCAAGGTGACTAGATACACAGAGCACCGCAGCTATGATATCAAGGTGACTAGATACACAGAGCACCACAGCTATGATACCAAGGTGACTGGATACACAGAGCACCGCAGCTATGATATCAAGGTGACTAGATACACAGAGCATCGCAGCTATGATACCAAGGTGACTGGATACACAGAGCATTGCAGCTATGATATCAAGGTGACTGGATACAAAGAGCACCGCAGCTATGATATCAAGGTGACTGGATACACAGAGCACCGCAGCTATGATACCAAGGTGACTGGATACACAGAGCATCGCAGCTATGATACCAAGGTGACTGGATACACAGAGCATCGCAGCTATGATACCAAGGTGACTGGATACACAGAGCACCGCAGCTATGATACCAAGGTGACTGGACACACAGAGCATCGCAGCTATGATATCAAGGTGACTAGATACACAGAGCACCGCAGCTATGATACCAAGGTGACTGGATATACAGAGCATCGCAGCTATGATACCAAGGTGACTGGATATACAGAGCATCGCAGCTATGATACCAAGGTGACTGGATACACAGAGCATCGCAGCTATGATACCAAGGTGACTGGATACACAGAGCACCGCAGCTATGATACCAAGGTGACTAGATACACAGAGCACCGCAGCTATGATACCAAGGTGACTAGATACACAGAGCACCGCAGCTATGATATCAAGGTGACTAGATACACAGAGCACCGCAGCTATGATATCAAGGTGACTAGATACACAGAGCACCGCAGCTATGATACCAAGGTGACTGGATACACAGAGCATCGCAGCTATGATACCAAGGTGACTGGATACACAGAGCATCGCAGCTATGATACCAAGGTGACTAGATACACAGAGCATCGCAGCTATGATACCAAGGTGACTAGATACACAGAGCATCGCAGCTATGATACCAAGGTGACTGGATACACAGAGCACCGCAGCTATGATACCAAGGTGACTAGATACACAGAGCATCGCAGCTATGATACCAAGGTGACTGGATACACAGAGCATCGCAGCTATGATATCAAGGTGACTAGATACACAGAGCACCGCAGCTATGATACCAAGGTGACTGGATACACAGAGCATCGCAGCTATGATACCAAGGTGACTGGATACACAGAGCATTGCAGCTATGATACCAAGGTGACTGGACACACAGAGCACCGCAGCTATGATATCAAGGTGACTAGATACACAGAGCACCGCAGCTATGATATCAAGGTGACTGGATACACAGAGCATCGCAGCTATGATACCAAGGTGACTGGATACACAGAGCACCGCAGCTATGATACCAAGGTGACTGGATACACAGAGCATTGCAGCTATGATACCAAGGTGACTGGACACACAGAGCATCGCAGCTATGATATCAAGGTGACTAGATACACAGAGCACCGCAGCTATGATATCAAGGTGACTAGATACACAGAGCACCGCAGCTATGATATCAAGGTGACTGGACACACAGAGCACCACAGCTATGATACCAAGGTGACTGGATACACAGAGCACCGCAGCTATGATATCAAGGTGACTAGATACACAGAGCATCGCAGCTATGATACCAAGGTGACTGGACACACAGAGCACCGCAGCTATGATACCAAGGTGACTAGATACACAGAGCACCGCAGCTATGATATCAAGGTGACTAGATACACAGAGCATCACAGCTATGATACCAAGGTGACTGGATACACAGAGCATCGCAGCTATGATATCAAGGTGACTGGATACACAGAGCACCGCAGCTATGATATCAAGGTGACTGGATACACAGAGCATCGCAGCTATGATACCAAGGTGACTAGATACACAGAGCATCGCAGCTATGATATCAAGGTGACTGGATACACAGAGCACCGCAGCTATGATACCAAGGTGACTAGATACACAGAGCATCGCAGCTATGATATCAAGGTGACTGGATACAAAGAGCACCGCAGCTATGATATCAAGGTGACTAGATACACAGAGCACCGCAGCTATGATATCAAGGTGACTAGATACACAGAGCACCGCAGCTATGATATCAAGGTGACTAGATACACAGAGCACCGCAGCTATGATATCAAGGTGACTAGATACACAGAGCATCGCAGCTATGATACCAAGGTGACTAGATACACAGAGCATCGCAGCTATGATACCAAGGTGACTAGATACACAGAGCATCGCAGCTATGATACCAAGGTGACTGGATACACAGAGCACCGCAGCTATGATATCAAGGTGACTGGACACACAGAGCATCGCAGCTATGATACCAAGGTGACTGGATACACAGAGCATCGCAGCTATGATATCAAGGTGACTAGATACACAGAGCATCACAGCTATGATATCAAGGTGACTGGATACACAGAGCACCGCAGCTATGATATCAAGGTGACTGGATACACAGAGCATCGCAGCTATGATATCAAGGTGACTGGATACAAAGAGCACCGCAGCTATGATATCAAGGTGACTAGATACACAGAGCACCGCAGCTATGATATCAAGGTGACTAGATACACAGAGCACCGCAGCTATGATATCAAGGTGACTAGATACACAGAGCACCACAGCTATGATATCAAGGTGACTAGATACACAGAGCACCGCAGCTATGATATCAAGGTGACTAGATACACAGAGCACCGCAGCTATGATATCAAGGTGACTAGATACACAGAGCACCGCAGCTATGATACCAAGGTGACTGGATACACAGAGCACCGCAGCTATGATATCAAGGTGACTGGACACACAGAGCATCGCAGCTATGATACCAAGGTGACTGGATACACAGAGCATCGCAGCTATGATATCAAGGTGACTGGATACACAGAGCACCGCAGCTATGATATCAAGGTGACTGGACACACAGAGCACCGCAGCTATGATATCAAGGTGACTGGATACACAGAGCACCGCAGCTATGATATCAAGGTGACTGGACACACAGAGCACCGCAGCTATGATATCAAGGTGACTGGATACACAGAGCATCGCAGCTATGATACCAAGGTGACTGGATACACAGAGCATCGCAGCTATGATACCAAGGTGACTGGATACACAGAGCATCGCAGCTATGATATCAAGGTGACTGGATACACAGAGCACCGCAGCTATGATACCAAGGTGACTAGATACACAGAGCACCGCAGCTATGATATCAAGGTGACTGGACACACAGAGCACCGCAGCTATGATACCAAGGTGACTGGATATACAGAGCATCGCAGCTATGATATCAAGGTGACTGGACACACAGAGCATCGCAGCTATGATACCAAGGTGACTGGATACACAGAGCATCGCAGCTATGATACCAAGGTGACTGGATACACAGAGCACCGCAGCTATGATATCAAGGTGACTGGACACACAGAGCACCGCAGCTATGATACCAAGGTGACTGGATACACAGAGCACCGCAGCTATGATATCAAGGTGACTAGATACACAGAGCACCGCAGCTATGATATCAAGGTGACTAGATACACAGAGCACCGCAGCTATGATATCAAGGTGACTAGATACACAGAGCACCGCAGCTATGATACCAAGGTGACTGGATACACAGAGCACCGCAGCTATGATACCAAGGTGACTGGATACACAGAGCACCGCAGCTATGATACCAAGGTGACTAGATACACAGAGCACCGCAGCTATGATATCAAGGTGACTAGATACACAGAGCACCGCAGCTATGATACCAAGGTGACTAGATACACAGAGCATCGCAGCTATGATACCAAGGTGACTGGATACACAGAGCACCGCAGCTATGATATCAAGGTGACTGGACACACAGAGCATCGCAGCTATGATACCAAGGTGACTGGATACACAGAGCACCGCAGCTATGATACCAAGGTGACTGGATACACAGAGCACCGCAGCTATGATACCAAGGTGACTGGACACACAGAGCATCGCAGCTATGATATCAAGGTGACTGGACACACAGAGCATCGCAGCTATGATACCAAGGTGACTGGATACACAGAGCATCGCAGCTATGATATCAAGGTGACTAGATACACAGAGCATCACAGCTATGATATCAAGGTGACTGGATACACAGAGCACCGCAGCTATGATATCAAGGTGACTGGATACACAGAGCATCGCAGCTATGATATCAAGGTGACTAGATACACAGAGCACCGCAGCTATGATACCAAGGTGACTGGACACACAGAGCATCGCAGCTATGATATCAAGGTGACTGGATACACAGAGCACCGCAGCTATGATATCAAGGTGACTGGATACACAGAGCATCGCAGCTATGATATCAAGGTGACTAGATACACAGAGCATCACAGCTATGATATCAAGGTGACTGGATACACAGAGCACCGCAGCTATGATATCAAGGTGACTGGATACACAGAGCATCGCAGCTATGATACCAAGGTGACTGGATACACAGAGCATCGCAGCTATGATACCAAGGTGACTGGATACACAGAGCATCGCAGCTATGATACCAAGGTGACTGGATACACAGAGCACCGCAGCTATGATATCAAGGTGACTAGATACACAGAGCATCGCAGCTATGATACCAAGGTGACTGGACACACAGAGCACCGCAGCTATGATATCAAGGTGACTGGATACACAGAGCATCGCAGCTATGATACCAAGGTGACTGGATACACAGAGCATCGCAGCTATGATACCAAGGTGACTGGATATACAGAGCATCGCAGCTATGATATCAAGGTGACTGGACACACAGAGCATCGCAGCTATGATACCAAGGTGACTGGATACACAGAGCATCGCAGCTATGATACCAAGGTGACTGGATACACAGAGCACCGCAGCTATGATATCAAGGTGACTGGACACACAGAGCATCGCAGCTATGATACCAAGGTGACTGGACACACAGAGCATCGCAGCTATGATACCAAGGTGACTGGATATACAGAGCATCACAGCTATGATACCAAGGTGACTAGATACACAGAGCACCGCAGCTATGATATCAAGGTGACTAGATACACAGAGCACCGCAGCTATAATAGAAAGGAGTCAGGACACACAGAGCATCGCAGCTATGATAGAAAGGAGTGAGGACACACAGAGCATCGCAGCTATGATAGAAAGGAGTCAGGACACACAGAGCATCGCAGCTATGATAGAAAGGAGTCAGGACACACAGAGCATCACAGCTATGATAGAAAGGAGTCAGGACACACAGAGCATCGCAGCTATGATAGAAAGGAGTGAGGACACGCAGAGCATCGCAGCTATGGTAGAAAGGAGTCAGGACACACAGAGCATCGCAGCTATGATAGAAAGGAGTGAGGACACACAGAGCATCGCAGCTATGATAGAAAGGAGTCAGGACACACAGAGCATCGCAGCTATGATAGAAAGGTGTCAGGACACACAGAGCATCGCAGCTATGATAGAAAGGAGTGAGGACACGCAGAGCATCGCAGCTATGATAGAAAGGAGTCAGGACACACAGAGCATCGCAGCTATGATAGAAAGGAGTGAGGACACACAGAGCATCGCAGCTATGATAGAAAGGAGTGAGGACACGCAGAGCATCGCAGCTATGATAGAAAGGTGTCAGGACACACAGAGCATCGCAGCTATGATAGAAAGGAGTGAGGACACACAGAGCATCGCAGCTATAATAGAAAGGTGTCAGGACACGCAGAGCATCGCAGCTATGATAGAAAGGAGTGAGGACACACAGAGCATCGCAGCTATGATAGAAAGGAGTCAGGACACACAGAGCATCACAGCTATGATAGAAAGGAGTGAGGACACACAGAGCATCGCAGCTATGATAGAAAGGAGTCAGGACACACAGAGCATCACAGCTATAATAGAAAGGTGTCAGGACACGCAGAGCATCGCAGCTATGATAGAAAGGAGTGAGGACACGCAGAGCATCGCAGCTATGATAGAAAGGAGTGAGGACACGCAGAGCATCGCAGCTATGATAGAAAGGAGTCAGGACACGCAGAGCATCGCAGCTATGATAGAAAGGAGTCAGGACACGCAGAGCATTGCTACTTGATAAGTATGAGACTCTGTAGGTCCCTAGTACACAATATTAGTTATGGCGATGGGTAGATTTAAATCCATCTAAATGCAGTGAAGGTTACATTAATGATTCCCGTCTTGCCTTGCGCCGCTCTAATTCTAATACATTGATATGTAGTGAGCGTTACTGTACTTCAGCCAGTGAAGAGAATAAGCAGACATCAAATCTCACAGCCATAGACACCGATATAAAGCTGTAGCTCCCATGGAGAAAAATTCATGTGAAATTACACTTTCTATTACCTTTTCAGTTGCTTCTTCTGGAAAGCGTGGATGAGCTGGATCCTGGTGTATGTGCAGGGCTGTGAATGATCTCGCTTTGGGAAGTATGTAGCTATTGCCTGGACTTGCTTAGTGTTCACTACGCAAGGCCTGGAAACCGCTGATTGCTCTAAATTTCAAAAGAGGCGACCGTGCTGTGACATGCTATCAGCTACCCGGCTGCCAGACATGCCCCGGCCTCTCCTGTGCCAGGTATTCCAGTCCCATGCACAGTAATGCACCATATCAATGTTGCGCTAAAGGATGTTATACACATATGTTACATATACACTATACTGACATAAGCATTGGGACACACGTCTTAATCATTTAATTCATCCAGTACTATTGCCCCGTGTATAACTTACAGACCCCCTCCCATACTGTCTGCCTTTACTAACAGGTGACAGAACGGCTGGTGGTGCAGAGCTCACTGATACCAGCGCATCCTGTAATGGGAGCTACTAGAATAACAAATCCCTTCATGACATTTCTTCTCTCCTAAATCTTCCCCATCACCTGTGAGTGATATTATTGACAAGTAGAAGGAACCGCAGCAATATGTAAAACCTCCTCCACCGGAAGAAACTTTTTCTGTGCAGTGGTAGATCACACTTCCATATCTGGTGTCTGATGGAGTGTCTACACAAGCTGCTCTCTGACTTTCCCTTTTTCCCTGCTTGGCCTTTATCCCTTTCTCTTTAGGACCCTGCAGATTTCCTCACCTTTCAGCTGTTAATCATCAGCTCTTCCCTTTGTGTCCTTAAATACCCTCATTCCGTCTTACTCTGTGCTGGTGATAGGTCTAATACACTTAAAGGGAACCTGTCAGGTGCAATATGCACCCAGAACCACGAGCAGTTCTGGATGCATATTTCTAATCCCTGCCTAACCGTCCCAGCATCTAGCAGCGTAGATTAAGAGATTTTTAGAAAAAGTATTTCTAAAGATCTTTTATGATATGCTAATGAGCACAGGGACTAGTCGCAAAGGCGTTATTTCCTCCAACTAGTCAGCCTTCTTAACATGTTAGCACACCTACAGGGGCATACTCAGGGTACTTTCACACTTGCGTTCAGCGGAGTCCGTCACTATGGAGAATAGCGCAGTCCGTTAACGCACTGTGCTATTCTCCATAGACTTGTATGGACAACGCACTGTAACGCAAGTGTCAGCGTTGCATCCGGTGGACGACGCAGCGTCATTATTTTGACGCTGCGTCGGGCGGAAGAAACGCAGCATGTAACTTTTTTTGAGCAGCGCAATCCGTAGGATTTCACTGCGCATGCACTTTTTTTTTTTTTTTTTTAAATCACAATTTTGTCTCTCGGTGGCCGAACGCTCAGCTGAGCACCTGCCCGCCGGCATGCCCGGCCGCCAGCATGTGAGAGCGCTCAGCTGAGCGACCGGCCGCCGGCTATTGAGAGCGATCAGCTGATTGTTCACAATAGTCTTCTGCCGGCAAAACTGTAAGGAAGAAAGAAAAAAAAATAGCTTTCCGTTGTTTTGTACGATCCGTAGCATCCGTTGTGCCACTATATGCAACGCATCCATTGCATCCGTCACACAACGCAATGCTACGGAAGCCGTCCAACGCAAGTGTGAAAGTAGCCTCACATGCTATTCAATGCCCAGAGTCATCAACACAGACATCCATTGTCATTCACTGAAGAAAGTAATCCAGCTGGGTGCAACAACAGTGGTTCTTTATTCGTGCATGAACAGACAGTGCACAACTAACGTTAACGCGTTTCTGGCTTAGCGCACTTAGGCTATGTGCCCACGTTGCGTCCTGTCCCTGCAGAAATTTCTGCAGCGATTTTAACAGCACATGTGCGCTTCAAATCGCTGCAGAAACACTGCGTAATGGATGCAGTGAAAAGCCGATTTCATGCGCTCCGGATGCAGCCCCCACCATAGACAGAGCGGGAGCTGCATCCAAAGCGCACAGAATAAGTGACATGTTGCTTTTTAGAACTCAGCGATTTGGCAGCATGCAAATCGCAGCGTTCTAAAACGCAACGTGCGCATGGATTAGGCACAATCTTCATCGATTGTGCTGGGGACGCAGGCAGTTACACTGCAGTGCAGTACGCAGCGTAACTGCACGCAAATACGCAACGTGGGCACAGAGCCTAAGTGCGCTAAGCCAGAATCGCGTTAACATTAGTTGTGCACTGTCTATTATTGCACGAATAAAGAAACACTGTTGTTGCACCCAGCTGGATTACTTTCTTCAGTGTTTGTTTCGCGGCTGGGGAAGGGCTGATTTCCGAGTCTGGGTAATGACAAGGTCAGGTGGCGGTGAGCTGAATTTTTAAGTATACATCCATTGTCATTTCCTCCGATGCCGGGTTTAGGCTCAGTGCGCATGATCAGAAGTCCCGACACTTCTGGTCATGCGCACTATGAAGCCAGGTGTGCGCATCCCGGCTTCAGAGAGGCCTAGAGGCGGTGACAACAGACAGGTATACACGTCCATGTGGATGACGCTGGGCATTGAATAGCATGTTAGCATGCTTCTGTGGGCGAGGGAAATAATGCCTTTGTGACTAGTCCCTAGCGTCATTTGCATTTCATAAAGGATCTTTAGAAATACTCTTTTTAAAGATCTCTTTATGTATGCTAGTGTATACAGGGTTAGGCAGGGATTAGCAATATGCACTCAGAACTGCTCGTGGTTCTTGATGCATATTGGACTTGACAGGTTCCCTTTAAAAAGTCTTCAGTGCAAGCAGTTGGCTTGTATTTATCTGGAGAAACTTTGATGTTGTTGCAGTTCCTCTTTCTGAGTCATGTGGAGATTTTATTTGTTTACTTCTCCCTATGTTCCCTGTGTCTTCTTTAGCGCGCAGTGGGGTTGACTAAGCGCTCATCCCATCTATTCCCTTCCAAGGGCCTATTTCAAGGTCAGCCAGGGTCAGATATCCAACTTGGAACATGGGTGCAGAACCTATCTAGGATGGTAAGGGAAGCCAGGGACCAGCAGTAGGTTTGGTCAGGGGTCACCATCTCTGCCTTCCCTAGACACAGGGTTTCCCTTTCCTTTCACCGTTTGCTTAGTGGTTCCCGCACTTAGCGTGACAACGAGTCTGGGTTTGGTGAATGCCAGAATAACATTACCCCCTGACTGCATTGTGCCCGCTGTCTAGTTTGGTGGATTATGATCCTAAGGGCTTATTGTCCATAGGTCAGCCTTGTCCCCTTAGTTATGGTGAAGGGAAATCTTAATTCTGTAGCACAAAACATTGTGGACACTTATTTGCTTCCATCTTTGCAGAAACAGTTTGGGGACAGGTCCCATCTGTTCTTCATGATTGTTCCCGGAGCCCAAGGTCCATAAAGGCCTGGTTGAGGGAGTTTGGTGTGAAAAAAACACTATCAGCTGCACAGAGTCCTTACCCCAACCCCATCCAACATCTTGGGATGAACTAGAACATAGTTTCTAAGCCCGGCCCTCTCAACCAACATCAGTGTCCGACGTCTTTTCTAGTGTATCAGCAGATGAAAGGGGATCACTGTCTTGATGTTAAAATATATTAAGGTGCTCATAATGCAGCTGCTTGCTAGGGATATGTGTCACGCTCCCCGGGTCCCCTGCCTCGCTCCCCGGCTCCCCTGCCACGCTCTCCGGCTCCCCTGCCTCGCTCCCCTGCCTCGCTCCCCGGCTCCCCTGCCACGCTCCCCGGCTTCCCTGCCTCGCTCCCTGGCTCCTCTGTCAGGCGTCCCCCGCTCCACAGCCTCCAGGCCCCATCACCTGCGGTCCCCAGGCGGCCCGGTCCCCGCTCCCGGCGCCCGTCGGCAGCTTTGCTCCAGCCCGGCTCTCCTGCCTCCTGTTCACCGCTCCCTGCCCTGGCTTCTGGCACCCGGGCCTCGCGCATGCGCATTAGGGCGCGCGCGCGGTCATTGACCCTTTCTTAAAGGGCCAGTGTCCTCCAACAGGATATTGAAGGATCAGGTACTGGGTATATAGGGGGATCCTTTCCAAGTGGGCGGGGCCTGTTCTTCGTGTTTTCTAAGCTAGGAGTCAGGTCTCCTTGTGTCTTGTGATATACTCACCTATCTCTCTCGTAGAGCCGCTCCTGCCTCGCCAACCGGTCCTGACGATACCCGAACCCCGAACGGTGACGGCCTGCCATCCCGTCAGTTCCTACCATCTCCGATCCCTGTGGTGACCCGCCTTCTCGCTCCATTGGTTCCAGACTCTGCCTGACGTCATCTCGGCCTCCGAACCTGAGCTCCGTCACCCGGACTACCATCAGAGACCCCGTGGTCCCAGGGACTTCTTCACTCCACTCCTCTGAACGGACTGTCCTGCTAGTGCTCCGGCTACCGGGCACCTTGCCCTCGGTGAGGTGTTCAGCCCAGTGGATCCACCTCCTGGGTCTGCCCGTCCACCTGGCCCTAACAATATGCTACTAAACTTCGACTGTTTTATGAATGGTGTTGTCAAGCAGTATGTCCCTAGCAACCAGTCTGTCTCAGACCAGTTAGGTCTTAAGGTTAAAGGAAGAAACTCATAAATTAAACGTTAAAAACAAACAGAAAATGAGAAGACTTCAAAGGGTGTCCTTTTGGGAAAGAGGTATGGTATTCTGATCAAGGGACCCTGATTCATGCTGCCATAATCACAATACATAAGTTTTAGGCCTCATTCACGCATCAGTATTTTTTTTATCATTACTTCCTCAGTATTTGCCAAAACCAGCTCCACTCCTCAGCAGTCACTATGCTGTCATTAGCCTGGGGGATTCAATATCCAATAGGACATGACGTGACCACTGCAGCCAATCAGTGGCCGCAGATCAGTTGCAGCTTTCATATTCTTTGTATGTGAAAGAAGGAGGCTTGGACGGATTGTGAACGTTACTATCGATCAGTGGTTGCTAAATATTTGTAGTGATCACAAGATACCCCTTCTGAATGTTGATGCCCTAAGACAGGTGGGGAACTTATTAAGAGGGGCAGTGTAGATCCAGGTGTATATAGGACTTTCATTTTTTTTATTCGACCACGGGCCTATTGAGTACAACTTTTAAAGTAGGGGAATATATCATTAACTACTTCTATTACTGAGGAAGAACAGGGGAAGGTGTTGCTGTTAACAGGTACGCGGATGCAACAGCACAGACAATGAGGAGACAGTGGTACATAAAACAACAACAGAATATTTAAGTAAAACAATTAAAGTTGTGCCTTTGGCACAATATCAGGAAATGACACAAATAGGGAAAAATGAAACAAGTTGTGTTACAAGGAGAATACAGTAATTCAGATGAACAGATGAACAGCTTATTGACACAATGCTATTGACACACTTTCGTTGTACTATTACCATTGAACAACTGTGATCATCATGAGGTTTTAGTCTTAATATCCTACACTCTCTGGCAGAAGTTCTGTCGCTTATCCATGTTATGTAAATGAAAGCTTATAACCTTGACTTTAAATTCATCCATTTGTCTTATAAATTACTCTTTTGAAAGCTAAAACCCTCCCAAATTTGGTTTAGGTTATGAAAATAAAGTTGCTGCAAAGCTGAAATATTGATTATTTAATGAACATAGAAAGGTCAGATTTTGACATAGTTACTTAGGTTGAAAAAAGACCTAGGTCCATCTAGTTCCTCCTTCCTCCACCAGTTCTACATTTGGTCACTAAGTCATTTATAACCAACAATGTTGTGTGTAGTGAGGAAATCATCCAGCCCTGATATAAAAGCTGTTATAGTATCTGCCATTACTACCTCTTGTGGTCGGCATTCCACAGTCTGACCGCTCTAACTGTAAAGAACCCTTTCCTATTTAGGTGTCGGAATCGCTTTTCTTCCACTCGCAGTGAGTGCCCCCTGGTCCTTAGTATTGTCTTTGGAAAAAATAAGTCATGTGCCAGTCCTTTAAATTGACCACACATGTATTTATACAAATAAATGAGATCTCCTCTGAGACGTCTTTTCATCATATGTGAGGCCTCTATTCCTTGAGATAATCTAGTTGCCGCCTTTGAACTAACTCTAAAGGCTACTTTACACACTGCGATATCGGTCCCGATATCGCTAGTGTGCGTACCCGCCCCCATCTGTTGCGCGACACGGGCATATCGCTGCCCGTGGCGCACAACATCGCCCAGAGCCGTCACACATACTTACCTGTCCGGCGACGTCGCTGTGACCGGCGAACCGCCTCCTTTCTAAGGGGGCGGTCCGTGCGGCGTCACAGCGACGTCACTGAACCGCCGCCCAATCGTAGCGGAGGGGCGGAGATGAGCGGGACGTAACATCCCGCCCACCTCCTTCCTTCCGCATAGCGGCCGGGAGGCAGGTAGGGAGACGTTCCTCGCTCCTGCGGCGTCACACGCAGCGATGTGTGATGCCGCAGGAACGAGGAACAACCTCGTTACTGCTGAAGTAACGATTTTTGGGAATTAGGACCCGTGTAGCCGATTAGCGATAAATCACGCTTTTGCGACGATTTTACATCGCTGAACGCTGTTACACAAAGCTATATCGCTAACGATTGCGGAAGTGCGTCACCAAAACCGTGACCCCAACGACAAAATTCGGGCGATATCGCAGTGTGTAAAGCCCGCTTAACTTCTGAGTGTCCTTTTTAAAATGTGGAGCCCAAAACTGGATCCCATATTCCAGATGAGGCCTTACAAGTGATTTATAGAGGGGTAACAATACGTTGGGATCTTGGGATGTAATCTCTCTTTTTATACACCCTAAAATCTTGTTTGCTTTTGCAGCTGCTGCTTGACATTGAGTGCTGCTGCTCAGCTTATTTGTAATGAGAACACCCAAGTCCTTCTCCTGTTCTGTAGTCTTGAGTTTACTTCCATTTAATGTATACGCAGCTATAGGATTACTCCGTCCTAGGTGCATTACTTTACATTTATCAACATTAAATCTCATTTGCCAAGTATCTGCCCATTCTGACATCTTATCCAGATCTTTTTGTAATATTATACTATCAAGGTCAGTTTTTAATATCCTACATAGTTTGGTGTCATCAGCAAAGACTGACACTTTACTATCAATCCCATCCACAAGGTCATTAATAGATTAAAAAGAATTGGTCCTAGCACAGATCCCTGCGGCCCCCACTGCTGACTATAGCCCATTTAGAGAATATACCATTTATGACTTCTCTTTGTTTCCTAGCTTTTAACCAATTCCTTACCCAGTTGCATATAGTTTCTCCTAGTCCTTGCTTCTGGAGCTTTAGTATAAGGCTATTATGTGGTACAATATCAAATGCCTTTGCAAAGTCCAAATAAATCACATCAGCTGCATTACCAATATCCAGGTTTGCACTTACTTTCTCATAGAACCCCAACAGGTTGGTTAGACACGACTTATCTTTCATGAATCCATGCTGTTTGTCAGTTATTATATTCTTTTCTGCAATATATTTTTGCATGTCATCCCTTAAAATGCCCTCTTTGCATACTACTGATGTCAGGCTTACTGGACGGTAGTTGCCTGGATCTACCCTCTTACCTTTCTTAAATATCGATACCACATCAGCAATCCTCCAATCCTGAGGTACCAACCCTGTTACAAGCGAGTCTAAAAAGATAAGATACAGCGGTCTGTCAATTACGGAGCTCAATTCCCTCAATATTCGTAGATGAATGCCATATCTGGCCCTGGGGATTTGTCAATGTTTACGTTACTCAGACGCAGGCGTACTTCTTCTTGTGTAAAATTAATTATATTGGGTGGTGAACTTTGATTTTTCACTTGTGGAATGATCCGTGACAAAAAGTTTTGTCGCCTACAGAAAGTAATGTGAAATTCAAACAAATAATTAACTTCTAATATATTATGTTGGTTAACATTGGTGAATGAAGTTGTGGTGCTATTAGAGCCATATTTAATATTTTGTGTGACTTCCATGAGCTTCAAGGACTGCATCCATACAGTTCAACAATGATTCATACACTTTATGGATGAAGTCATCAGGAATAGCAAAGAATTCAGTCTTACATGCCTCCCAGAGTTCATCTAGATTCTTTGGTTTTGTCTTCCAAGCTTCCTCTTTCATCCTACCCCAAACATGGTCAATGATGTCCATGTCTGGTGACTGGGCTGGCCAGTCCTTGAGCACCTTGATCTTCTTTGCCAGGAGGAACTTTGTTGTAGAGATGGATGTATGAGATGGAGCACCATCCTGCTGCAGAATTTGACCCCTTTTATAATTGGGAATGTAAGAGGTAGCTAATACGTCTTGATATTTTAGGCTATTGATATTGCCTTCCACCTTGCAAATGTTTCACACACCCCCATACTGAACCCCAGACCATGATCTTTCCACCACCAAACTTAACTGTTTTCTGGGTGTATTTTGGATCCATACGGGCTCCAGTAGGTCTCCTGTAGTATTTGCAGTGGCTGTGGTATAATTCTATTGAAGATTCATCAGAGAAATCCACCTTCTGCCACCTTTTCCAGCGTCCATCTGTTTAGCAGGCGGTGGGACTTGGCAAATGCCACACGTTTTTTTAATTGCCTTTTGTTTAGTGCTGGCTTCTGGGGACTGATTCGACCATGGAGGCCATTTCGAGACAGAATCCTATAAACTGTTCTAGTTGACACAGGGACTTGAGGTGACCAGGCCTTTTGGAGCTCTTTGTTCTTGACGCTGAGACACATTAAAGGTGCCAGCCACCTCTGCAGTGGATCTGGTCTTCAGCCTCTTGATAATCAAGGCTTTGGTCGCAGGGTGGATAATTGACATGTTGTCAGAGGTCAAGTTGCAGTTCAAGTGAAGGTCTGGGGTGCTGGTTTTTTTTTTATACACACCCACTAATTAACTGATCATTTAGTGAGCACAGGTGAGGATGTAAACTAGGATTGGGTGCATTATATGACAATGCGACAAAACTTTTGTCTTGCCAAAATCTGACCTTTCTGTGTTCATTAAATGATCAATATTTCAGCTTTGCAGTAACTTTATTTTCATAACCTAAACCAAATTTGGAAGGGTTTTAGCTTTCAAGAGAGTAATTTATAAAACCAATGGATGAATTTAAAGTCAAGTTATAAGCTTTTCTTTACATAACATGGATAAGCGACAGAACTTCTGTAAGGGAGTGTAGACAAAAACAAAACAGAACGTCACACAGTCCCACACCGGTCGACGATACTTCCCGCTAGGCTGCATGTCCCAGAGAGGTGGGTTCCTCTGCACACTCATTATGCTGGTTACCTTCGTTCCCTGAAGGTGCAGACATAGTCCATACTTTGCACCGTACGTCTACACTGTAAGTGACGGCTCACACAAATGTCACTCTGCTGGGACCTAATCATCTCTCGGTCCTGACTCTGCTCACTCGGCTAAGCTTCTAAGGCTCTGGTCAAAACTAGTGATGAAGTCAAGTGCTTGGTACTCCTAACTAGTGGTGAGCGGGCACTACCATGCTTGGTACACGTAACTATTGATGAGCAGGCATTACCATGCTTGGTACTCGTAACTAGTGATGAGCGGGCACTACCATGCTTGGGTGCTATGTACTCATAAATAGTGATGAACGGGCACTACCATGCTTGGGTGCTCAGTACTCGTAACTAGTGATGAGTGGGCACTACCATGCTTGGGTGCTATGTACTCATAAATAGTGATGAACGGGCACTACCATGCTTGGGTGCTCAGTACTCGTAACTAGTGATGAGCGGGCACTACCATGCTCGGGTGCTCAGTACTCTTAACTAGTGATGAGCGGGCACTACCATGCTCAGGTGCTCAGTACTCGTAACTAGTGATGAGCGGGCACTACCATGCTCGGGTGCTCTGTACTCGTAACTAGTGATGAGTGGGCACTACCATGCTCGGTTGCTCAGTACTGGTAACTAGTGATGAGCGGGCACTACCATGCTCGGGTGCTCTGTACTCGTAACTAGTGATGAGTGGGCACTACCATGCTCGGTTGCTCAGTACTGGTAACTAGTGATGAGCGGGCACTACCATGCTCAGGTGCTCTGTACTCGTAACTAGAGATGAGCGGACACTACCATGCTCGGGTGCTCAGTACTCGTAACTAGTGATGAGCGGGCACTACCATGCTCGGGTGCTCAGTACTCGTAACTAGTGATGAGCGGGCACTACCATGCTCGGGAGCTCTGTACTCGTAACTAGTGATGAGTGAGCACTACCATGCTCGGGTGCTCAGTATTCGTAACTAGTGACGAGCGGGCACTACCATGCTCGGGAGCTCTGTACTCGTAACTAGTGATGAGTGAGCACTACCATGCTCAGGTCCTTGTAGACTGCCAGGACCCAACTACCACCATTTTCCCCCCTAGAAAGACACGACACCGTTCTCTTATAAATTAAAATACTTTTATTTGAATTTTCCATTTTGGAGAGAGGCATGGGGAAAAAACCACTCTCATCTTTTGGCATAAAATTTGGTCGCAGCTTTTAACCAGGCATTAACTTGCCAACATCACGGGGTTCAGGTAAATGTACCGCCATCCGGCCGTCCGGCGCGGGTATTTCACCACCACTTTTCCTACCCCTTCCGCTGCTGCGACTTAAACACAGTAAACTCAATCAAACTTGGAAAACAAAAAGGGAGGGAGGGTGGGAAACAGGTCCGGGTCCTGCAGCAGAGAGGCCGGAAGCTGGGCAGCACAGTGATATGTATCCAGGAGGCAGGGCTTAGGCCAGTCACACCACAGGAGGCAGGGCTTAGGCCAGTCACACCACAGGAGGCGGGGGCGGCTAGTCAGTGTCTTTCTAGGGGGAGACCTCTATTTAAACTTGCATAGGGGCCAGCAGTCAGGGGGCAGCATCTCAAGTTTCTGGCTGCAGTGCCCCACAGACTGCCAGGACCCAACTAGCACCATTTTCCCCCCTAGAAAGACACGACACCGTTCTCTTATAAATTAAAATACTTTTATTTGAATTTCCATTTTGGAGAGAGGCATGGGGAAAAAACCACTCTCATCTTTTGGCATAAAATTTGGTCGCAGCTTTTAACCAGGCATTAACTTGCCAACATCACGGGGTTCAGGTAAATGTACCGCCATCCGGCCGTCCGGCGCGGGTATTTCACCACCACTTTTCCTACCCCTTCCGCCAAGGAGCAGCACAGCACCAGCAAGCTGCGACCCCCCCCCAAAAACTGAAATACCTGAGCCGTCCCAGGCATTTCCGCAACCACCATATCCATAACATCATCATTTGGGATGTACCCATCCGAGCTTAAGGACAGCCAAATATTGCCTTCCAGCTGGCGGTGCCAGACCAACAACTTTTTTTTTTTTTTTTGAAACAATCTACGGCTAGAAATAATAGGCCTGCTGTGATCCACTCGCTTACCATAATAATCCAACCCTTCAATACCATACACCCCACAAGACCCTCATCGCTTCAGTACCGTTCCACAATTTAAAATGGGAAGACCGACCTCGTAACAGGTTGCTTGCAACCGAAAATGGTGCACATTCGCTGGATACTGCAGGGTGTGTATTACTAGAGGGTGGCTTGGAAAATCGTCACGCACATCAACCACCGGAGCAACACCCGCTGCATAACGTACCATAGTACTGTCAGGTCAATGCAAAATGGGGGCCCGGATCATAAGCCTAACTTCACCAAACACCCCACCATCTAGCTGAGAACTCCAAGCCTTTATCCTGCTGGTGGGTGGAGTTACCAAAATACCTGAGATTGGG
Source organism: Anomaloglossus baeobatrachus (assembly GCF_048569485.1). Classification (NCBI taxonomy): domain Eukaryota; kingdom Metazoa; phylum Chordata; class Amphibia; order Anura; family Aromobatidae; genus Anomaloglossus; species Anomaloglossus baeobatrachus. The sequence continues at coordinate 757,943,091 of NC_134354.1, forward strand.
ATTGCAATAGAGTGAGCGATACTAACCCGGAACCCAGATGCCTGTTTTGCCTTCAACCCTACGTTGACCCATAGGCATTCCAAGCCACAAAAAACCTAATCAGCCTGATTACTTATTTGAGAAGGGGGCTGTAGTTGGTTAAGGCTTTTACCCACCGGCATCGTCGAACCACTGGTCATCCTCCTATTTCCCCAGTCCACCCCCCCTTTTGTTTAGCTGGAACCTAAATAGGGGAAAAGGCGCAATCAAAGTTAGGTTACCGGACCATGCCCCCCGGGCCCGGCATAAGGAGCATTTTTTTTTTTTTTTATGTATAACTATATAAACACTTTGTATTGCCAATAATCCCAAACCGCTGGCCCAGCAACGCCGGAAATACTCCACCTACAAATCTGTCTGTTCCTGCTCTTGAAACTATTATGGCATGGCACGGTGGCTCAGTGGCTAGCTGCAGCCCTGCAGCGCTGGGGTCCTGGGCCCAAATCCCGCCAAGGACACCATCCGCAAGGAGCCTGCACGTTCTCCCCGTGACTGCCTGGGTCTACTCCGGGCACTCTGGCCTCCCCCCACACCCCAATAAACATATAGGTAGGGGATCCAGACCGTAAGCCCCAATGGGGACAGCGTCCCCAATCCATGCACAGCACACAAAACTAAAAGTGAGTTTATACTTTTTAGAATATTTATGTGGAAGTAATTGTCCAGAAAATATTAGGGCATAATTATTATGCGAATATCTAACATTGCCGGTTTTCCCATCTCACTTGTTTATTTTCGGTTCCTACGGTAATGAAAACCAATTAAACATACGTAATTAACCAAAGAGGGAAAAATCTAGTAAAAAAGGCTGAAAATTACTTCTCTAAAAAGGAGAAGCAATTTTAGAAAAACAATCGAGCCATGCAAATGTACAGAAATATACTTCTCACATTTCGATAAAACTATCTGTGACCAATATAGATCCCTTCTTTCAATTACAGCATTAAATTAGGGTGTATAACAGGGGTGTTAGATCTCGTGATCCCATCGTATTGTCACTAATCTATAAATCACTTGAAGGGTCAGTTAACAGGTGGCAACAAGATTATTACAAGGAATGGAGGCCGCCTGTATTAAAATAAGGTTGAAAAAGTAAGATATGTTTAATTTAGGAAAGACGTCTCAGAGGAGATCTCATTTGTACCTCTTCCGACAAGCCTACAACCTGCGGTAACCCTCAGTCTGATACAGCGCCGCACAATCGGCTCTGCCCTCATCTACTGTATCCTCACCTATCCCCTGTAGACTGTGAGCCCTCGCGGGCAGGGCCCTCTCTCCTCCCGTACCAGTCTGTGCCTATATGGTTCATGACTATTATACTGGTACGTACCATGTAAACCCCTTTCACATGTAAAGCGCCATGAATTATATGGCGCTATAATAAATAATAATAATTTGTATAAATACCCGTGTGGTCAATATAAATAAACTGGCACCAGACTTAATCCTCCGAAATAGGGAAGGCTTCTTTACAGTTAGAGCAGGTAGATTGTGGAATGCTGTCTACAAGGGGTAGGAATGCTAGATACCATCACAGTTTTTATCAGAAAAAGGGGGAGGGCGATTCCCTCAGCACCAATAACATTGTTTGTTATAAATAACTTAGTGACAACATGTAGAGCTGGGCGGGAAGCCTGTTACCTGTGACATCACGTTATCCTCCCTAGGGGCACTTATCCCACCCCGCACTCCCCATCAGGGTACTCACCTGGTGATTCAGGAAATGGCACCTGCTACAACGACGCTCACACCGATCCAAGGGTGAAGAGACAGACTCAGGACATGGTGGCTACCCATGCCATAGCTTGCTACCGTGGCCCCTGCACATGACTGTACATCGCGATGGTCGGCACCGCACCCACCGCCGCCATAACATGCTGAAACCCACTGTGTGGGAGGGGCTGTTAACAGTCACCATTGTATAATGTGAAATGGGGTGTGTTTTGGCCTGGGAGGGGGCTTGGTGTAGGTGGGGTATCAGCAGGAGGGAAACATGCCACCTGCTGACTGTTGCTTCTTGCACATGTTCACTACCCGCCCCCCTCCATTTGAACATTGAAGTCCTAACAGTATCCTTTAACCCGCCCGCTCACTGGGAGACCCACATGGTCCCTGGTTCATTCCCAGGCTAGCCCCCTTGGCATCCTGGGGCATACAAACGGAGGGGAGGGGAAGTTCAGTGTGTGTGGGATGGGGCGTTTTGAACTCTTGCAGGTTAGTGCCTGCATACTACATTCCCCACTACAGTGCCTCCAACCTGCGCTGTGACAGGGACTGCACTGAGTCTGCACTTCAATTAGGCTGTGTTCGTAATTCATGCGTCCTGCGTCCCCTGCACAGTCTATGGAGATTGTGCAGGGGCCGTGCGCACGTGGCATATTAGAACGCAGCGATTCAGCTGCTGCCCGAATCGCTGTGTTCTAAGAAGTGACATGTCACTTCTTCCGTGCGCTCTGCCGGCAGCTCCTGCTCTGTCTATGGCAGGAGCTGCAGGCAGAGCGCACGTTCCCTGCCGGCACCATGCGCCTCAGAACGGAGCTTTTAAGCTGCGCTCTGAAGCGCACCTTTTAGGTGCCGTGCAGAGCGCACACAGCCCTACCCTGCTCCTCCTCAGTACTGGCGGCGGTGGCTGGGCGGCGGTGGCTGAGTGGCGGGTGGGCGGGGCCAAAGACAAAGAGCGCGAAGCGCTCTTTTTCAAACTTAATGGCGGCTCAAGCTGACCGGCGGGCGGGTAGTTCCCTCCGAACACCGCTCGCCGGCGCACATAGCTTGAGCCTCAGCAGGGAGGGAGCCGCTCACAACTAACAGCGCTGTGAGTAGGACGCTTCCCTCCCTGCTGATGGGGGTGACTGACAGCGAGCACAAGTTAATAATGGCGAGCACAAGCGGACCAGCGGGCGGGTAGTTCCCTTAGAACGCCGCGCTCACCGGCACACATCGCTTGTGCCTCAGCAGAGAGGGAGCCGCTCACAGCTAACAGCGCTGTGAGCTGAAAACGCTTTCCTCCCTGCTGATAGCTCTCTTACCGCCTCCAGGAGCGGGTCCCTGTGTCCGGCTGCCCAAACAGGTCTGGGTCCTGCAGCAGAGAGGCTGGAAGCTGGGCAGCACAGTGATATGTATCCAGGAGGCGGGGCTTAGGCCAGTCACACCACAGGAGGCGGGGGCGGCTAGTCAGTGTCTTTCTAGGGGGAGACCTCTATTTAAACTTGCATAGGGGCCAGCAGTCAGGGGGCAGCATCTCAAGTTTCTGGCTGCAGTGCCCCTCATCAACCAGTTTAATGGAAGCCATGGGGGAACGTGAGCATTTTTCCGAGAGCACACCTTATTTTCACAGGCTAGCTGTTCCTAGCAGTAGCGAATGTATACAGCAATCTTTGCCTATAGGTTCCTTATTTGTAGATCTGGTAGTATATACATTAATAAAAAAAAAGAAGGGAATTTTGTTTACTTACCGTAAATTCCTTTTCTTCTAGCTCCAATTGGGAGACCCAGACAATTGGGTGTATAGCTATGCCTCCGGAGGCCACACAAAGTATTACACTAAAAGTGTAACGCCCCTCCCCTTCAGCCTATACACCCCCCGTGCTGCCACGGGCTCATCAGTTTTGGTGCAAAAGCCCGAAGGAGGAAAAAATTATAAACTGGTTTAAAGTAAATTCAATCCGAAGGAATATCGGAGAACTGAAACCATTTAACATGAACAACATGTGTATACAAAAACAGGGGCGGGTGCTGGGTCTCCCAATTGGAGCTAGAAGAAAAGGAATTTACGGTAAGTAAACAAAATTCCCTTCTTCTTTGTCGCTCCTTATTGGGAGACCCAGACAATTGGGACGTCCAAAAGCAGTCACTGGGTGGGTAAATAATACCTCATAATAGAGCCGTAACGGCTCCGTCCTACAGGTGGGCAACTGCCGCCTGAAGGACTCGCCTACCTAGGCTGGCATCTGCCGAAGCATAGGTATGCACCTGATAGTGTTTCGTGAAAGTGTGCAGGCTCGACCAGGGAGCTGCCTGACACACCTGCTGAGCCGTAGCCTGGTGTCGCAAGGCCCAGGACGCTCCCACGGCCCTGGTAGAATGGGCCTTCAGTCCTGAGGGAACCGGAATCCCTGAGGAACGGTAAGCTTCGAGAATTGTTTCCTTGATCCACCGAGCCAGGGTTGATTCCACGTCCTGTGGTAGATCTTGGCGGACGTTGGTTTCCTAGCCTGTCTCATAGTGGCAATGACCTCTTGAGATAATCCTGAAGACGCTAGGATCCAGGACTCAATGGCCACACAGTCAGGTTGAGGGCCGCAGAATTCAGATGGAAAAACGGCCCTTGAGACAGCAAATCTGGTCGGTCTGGCAGTGCCCACGGTTCGCCGACCGTGAGATGCCACAGATCCGGGTACCACGACCTCCTCGGCCAGTCTGGAGCGACGAGGATGACGCGGCGGCAGTCGGCCCTGATCTTGCGTAACACTCTGGGCAACAGTGCCAGAGGAGGAAACACATAAGGAAGCCGAAACTGCGACCAATCCTGAACTAAGGCGTCTGCCGCCAGAGCTCTGTGATCTTGAGATCGAGCCATGAATGTTGGGACCTTGTTGTTGTGCCGTGACGCCATTAGGTCGACGTCCGGCATCCCCCAGCGGCAACAGATCTCCTGAAACACGTCCGGGTGAAGGGACCATTCCCCTGCGTCCATGCCCTGGCGACTGAGAAAGTCTGCTTCCCAGTTTTCTACGCCCGGGATGTGAACTGCGGATATGGTGGATGCTGTGGCTTCCACCCACAGCAGAATCCGCCGGACTTCCTGGAAGGCTTGCCGACTGCGTGTCCCACCTTGGTGGTTGATGTAAGCCACCGCTGTGGAGTTGTCCGACTGAATTCGGATCTGCTTGCCTTCCAGCCACTGCTGGAACGCTTTTAGGGCAAGATACACTGCCCCGATCTCCAGAACATTGATCTGAAGTGAGGACTCTTGCTGAGTCCACGTACCCTGAGCCCTGTGGTGGAGAAAAACTGCTCCCCACCCTGACAGACTCGCGTCCGTCGTGACCACCGCCCAGGATGGGGGTAGGAAGGATTTCCCCTTCGATAATGAGGTGGGAAGAAGCCACCACCGAAGGGAAGCTTTGGTTGCCTGAGAGAGGGAGACGTTCCTGTCTAGGGACGTCGGCATCCTGTCCCACTTGCGTAGGATGTCCCATTGAAGTGGACGCAGGTGAAACTGCGCGAAAGGGACTGCTTCCATTGCTGCCACCATCTTCCCCAGGAAGTGCATGAGGCGCCTCAAGGGGTGTGACCGACCTTGAAGGAGAGATTGCACCCCTGTCTGTAGTGAACGCTGTTTGTCCAGCGGAAGCTTCACTATCGCTGGAAGAGTATGAAACTCCATGCCAAGATATGTCAGCGATTGGACCGGTGTCAGATTTGACTTTGGAAAATTGATGATCCACCCGAAACTCTGGAGAATCTCCAGAATAACGTTGATGCTGTGTTGGCATGCCTCTTGAGAGGGTGCCTTGACCAGCAGATCGTCTAAGTAAGGTATCACTGAGTGACCCTGAGAGTGGAGGACCGCAACTACTGTAGCCATGACCTTGGTGAAAACCCTTGGGGCTGTCGCCAGGCCGAACGGCAGTGCCGCGAACTGAAGGTGTTCGTCTCCTATGGCGAAGCGCAAGAAGCGCTGATGCTCTGGAGCAATTGGTACGTGGAGATAAGCATCCTTGATATCGATCGATGCTAGGAAATCTCCTTGGGACATTGAGGCGATGACGGAGCGGAGGGATTCCATCCGGAACCGCCTGGTCCTTACGTGTTTGTTGAGCAGTTTTAGGTCCAAAACAGGACGGAAGGACCCGTCCTTCTTTGGAACCACAAACAGGTTGGAGTAGAAACCGTGACCCTGTTGCTAAAGAGGAACCGGGACCACCACTCCTTCTGCCTTCAGAATGCCCACCGCCTGCAGAAGAGCCTCGGCTCGCTCGGGAGGCGGAGATGTTCTGAAGAATCGAGTCGGAGGACGAGAGCTGAACTCTATCCTGTAACCGTGAGACAAAATGTCTCTCACCCAACGGTCTTTTACTTGTGGCAGCCAGGTGTCGCAAAAGCGGGAGAGCCTGCCACCGACCGAGGATGCGGTGTGAGGAGGCCGTAAGTCATGAGGAAGCCGCCTTAGTAGCGGCACCTCCGGCGGTCTTTTTAGGGCGTGATTTAGACCGCCATGCGTCGGAGTTCCTCTGATCCTTCTGCGGCCTTTTGGACGAGGAGAATTGGGACCTGCCCGCACCCCGAAAGGACCGAAACCTCGACTGTCCCCTCCTCTGTTGGGGTGTTTTTGGTTTGGCCTGGGGTAAGGATGTTTCCTTTCCCTTGGATTGTTTGATGATTTCATCCAATCTCTCACCAAACAAACGGTCGCCAGAAAATGGCAATCCAGTTAAGCACTTTTTGGAAGCCGAATCTGCCTTCCATTCCCGCAGCCACAAGGCCCTGCGTATTGCCACCGAATTGTCGGCTGCAACCGCCGTACGGCTCGCAGAGTCCAGGACAGCATTAATAGCGTAGGACGCAAATGCCGACGTTTGAGAGGTTATGGACGCCACCTGCGGCGCAGACGTACGTGTGAGTGCGTCAATTTGCGCCTGACCAGCTGAGATAGCTTGGAGTGCCCATACGGCTGTGAATGCTGGAGCAAAAGACGCGCCGATAGCTTCATAGATGGATTTCAACCAGAGCTCCATCTGTCTGTCAGTGGCATCCTTGAGTGAAGCTCCATCTTCCACTGCAACTATGGATCTAGCCGCCAGTCTGGAGATTGGAGGATCCACCTTGGGACACTGAGTCCAGCCCTTGACCACGTCAGGGGGGAAAGGGTAACGTGTATCCTTAAGGCGCTTGGAAAAACGCTTATCTGGACAAGCTCGGTGTTTCTGGACTGCCTCTCTGAAGTCAGAGTGGTCCAGAAACATACTCTTTGTACGCTTGGGAAACCTGAAACGGAATTTCTCCTGCTGAGAGGCTGACTCCTCCACTGGAGGAGCTGAGGGAGAAATATCCAACATTTGATTGATGGACGCAATAAGATCATTCACTATGGCGTCCCCATCAGGAGTATCAAGGTTGAGAGCGGCTTCAGGATCAGAATCCTGATCAGCTAGCTCCGCTTCATCATACAGAGAGTCCTCTCGCTGAGACCCTGAACATTGTGATGATGTCGAGGGGATATCATAGCGAGCTCGCTTAATCGGTCTGGGGCTGCGGTCCGTGTCAGAGACCTCACCCTGGGATCCATGAGACACCCCGGGAGGACATTGCTGTTCCAACTGAGGGGGACCAGGGGGCAATGATTCCACAGTGCCCCTGGCTTGAGATGCCGGCCTGGACTGCAAGGCTTCTAATATCTTAGCCATAGTCTCAGAAAGTCTTTCAGTAAAAACTGCAAACTCCGTCCCTGTCACCTGGACAGTGTTAACAGGTGGTTCTCCCTGGGCCACCCTTAGCAGAGGCTCCGGCTGAGAAAGTGCCACAGGGGCCGAGCATTGCACACAATGAGGGTCAGTGGAACCTGCCGGCAGTATAGCCGTACATGCTGCACAGGCAGCATAGTAAGTCTGTGCTTTGGCACCCTTGCTATTTGTGGACGACATGCTGTTGTCTCCTCTGAGCAATACAGGAGGGTATATAGACAAAAATCAACAGTGCACCATACAGTGTAAAGTATAGTCTATAATCATATAATCTATAAGTACACTTCTGCACTAGTGGGGCCAGCACCACAGGTGCTGCTTACCGCCTGCGCAAAGCGGTTGTGTGGGCACCAGAAATCCTGCCTGGGTCTCCCTGAGCTTGTCTCTCCCCTCCAGCGTTAGCAGAGCTGAGAGGAATGGCTGCCGGCGTCCTGAGGAGAGGAGGGAGCCGTGGGCGTGACCCAGAAAAGTGCGGGAACTGGTGCCCCACTGTGCAGAGTGAGGGGGGTGGAGTATGCAAAGCATGCTCCAGCCCTCAGTGCTGCCGTCCTGTACAGCGTCCCGCCCTTCCCCTGATTGGCAGGGCTGGGGGCGGGAAGAAAACGAGACTAGGCCGCAAAAGCCGGGGACTCGAGTTATAAGCGCGGCCGCCGTATAAGCGCGGTCGGTGCGGAAGTCCCCGGCGCACTAACAGTCCCAGCCGCGCCGCAGTGATAACCATGGCAGCGGCGGTCAGCGCGGCAGTCCCCCTACACGAACACACTCAGCGATGCTGAAGTGTGTAATGGCACAAACGCAGTCAGCGCCGCGGTCCCCGGTGCACTAGCACACCCAGCAATGCTGGAGTGTTGCTGTGCGCGGTCCCCACGGGGACACAGAGTACCTCAAAGTAGCAGGGCCATGTCCCTGAACGATACTCGGCTCCTATCCAGCATGGTCCTCAGGAGCTGTGGATGGAGCACGGTCTCCTGTGCCTGGAGACCGAAAGGATCCCACTTCACCCAGAGCCCTAATTGAGGGATGGGGAAGGAAAGCAGCATGTGGGCTCCAGCCTCCGTACCCGCAATGGATACCTCAACCTTAACAACACCGCCGACAAAAGTGGGGTGAGAAGGGAGCATGCTGGGGGCCCTGTTATGGGCCCTCTTTTCTTCCATCCGACATAGTCAGCAGCTGCTGCTGACTAAGCTGTGGAGCTATGCGTGCATGTCTGACCTCCTTCGCACAAAGCATAAAAACTGATGAGCCCGTGGCAGCACGGGGGGTGTATAGGCTGAAGGGGAGGGGCATTACACTTTTAGTGTAATACTTTGTGTGGCCTCCGGAGGCATAGCTATACACCCAATTGTCTGGGTCTCCCAATAAGGAGCGACAAAGAAAATTAGACTCCATAAACCACACTTCACATTCATACTTGGTCACACCTGGGACCCTCGTAATGGTGACGGTTATGTGCACTGTTGTGTAGTGTAACTGTGGAGCTTTCATACAACCATTTGCTTCCGCAATATAATAAGAGGCTTATTTGGAGCAAATGTGATTCACCTTTGGCTGCTTTAAGCGCTAAAGCTATTGGTCTTGTTTTTTTTTCCTGCAGCTTTAAGTAGACTTATCCCAAGGCAAGCAAATCAGGCTTATTACAGGATTAGAGCCAGGGCTACAACCTCTAGCTCTGAAATATAATTTGCTTTATTGAATAAATTAACTCATTTTTAGAGCCAGTCTGTTAATCCCATTGTGGTAACCACCAGTGTGCGGTATACGATGAGGTGACCTTTAAACCTTCAGCCATAATCTCATATACAGTGATTTATTTGTCTCTTATTAAAAAGATGCAAATGATTTGTTGTAAATGCAATACTGCCTATGCCCACCAGGAGTCAGTAAGGAGCTTTCACAGCTTTGTGTAATGTATAATAATTTTGTCTCTATAGCTCGAAACGTATCTCGCAGCACTTTAAAATTTGGAGGACACATGAAAAAACAATATCAGACATTGTAGAGTAAATCATAGTTCAACAATTCAACCAGAGATGTGACGTCTCTGCTCACAAGAGCTTACAATCTACAAGTGCATCTCAATAAATTAGAATGTCATCAAAAAGTTAATTTATTTCAGTAATTCAATACAAAAAGGCAAAGACATATATTATATAGAGTCATTACACACAGAGTGATCTATTTCTATATATTATATAGAGTCATTACACACAGAGGGATCTATTCCTATATATTATATAGAGTCATTACACACAGAGTGATCTATTTCTATATATTATATAGAGTCATTACACACAGAGGGATCTATTCCTATATATTATATAGAGTCATTACACACAGAGGGATCTATTTCTATATATTATATAGAGTCATTACACACAGAGGGATCTATTCTATATATTATATAGTCATTACACACAGAGGGATCTATACCTATATATTATATAGAGTCATTACACACAGAGGGATCTATTCCTATATATTATATAGAGTCATTACACACAGAGGGATCTATTCTATATATTATATAGTCATTTCACACAGAGGGATCTATTCCTATATATTATATAGAGTCATTACACACAGAGGGATCTTTCCTGTATACTATATAGAGTCATTACAAACAGAGGGATCTTTCCTGTATATTATATAGTCATTACACACAGAGGGATCTATTCCTATATATTATATAGTCATTAAACACAGAGGGATCTATACCTATATATTATATAGAGTCATTACACACAGAGGGATCTATACCTATATATATTATATAGAGTCATTACACACAGAGGGATCTATTCCTATATATTATATAGACATTACACACAGAGGGATCTATTCCTATATATTATATAGTCATTACACAGAGGGATCTATTTCTATATATTATATAGTCATTACACACAGAGAGATCTATACCTATATATTATATAGAGTCATTACACACAGAGGGATCTATTCCTATATATTATATAGAGTCATTACACACAGAGTGATCTATTTCTATATATTATATAGAGTCATTACACAGAGAGTGATCTATTCTTATATATTATATAGAGTCATTACACACAGAGGAATCTATTCCTATATATTATATAGAGTCATTACACACAGAGTGATCTATTTCTATATATCATATAGAGTCATTACACACAGAGGGCTCTATTCCTATATATTATACAGAGTCATTACACACAGAAAGATCTATTCCTATATATTATATAGCGTCATTATACACAGAGGGATCTATTCCTATATATTATATAGAGTCATTACACACAGGTGGATCTATTCCTATATATTATATAGAGTCATTACACACAGAAGTATCTATTCCTATATATTATATAGAGTCATTACACACAAAGGGATCTATTCCTATATATTATGTAGAGTCATTACACACAGAGATCTATTCCTATATATTATATAGAGTCATTACACACAGAGGGATTTATTCCTATATATTATATAGAGTCATTATACACAGAGGGATCTATTCCTATATATTATATAGAGTCATTACACACAGAGGGATCTATTCTATATATTATATAGTCATTACACACAGAGGGATCTATACCTATATATTATATAGAGTCATTACACACAGAAGGATCTATTCCTATATATTATATAGAGTCATTATACACAGAGGGATCTATTCCTATATATTATATAGAGTCATTACACACAGAGGGATCTATTCTATATATTATATAGAGTCATCTCACACAGAGGGATCTATTCCTATATATTATATAGAGTCATTACACACAGAGGGATCTTTCCTGTATACTATATAGAGTCATTACAAACAGAGGGATCTATTCCTATATATTATATAGTCATTACACACAGAGGGATCTATTCCTATATATTATATAGTCATTACACACAGAGGGATCTATACCTATATATTATATAGAGTCATTACACACAGAGTGATCTATTCTATATATTATATAGAGTCATTACACACAGAGGGATCTATACCTATATATATTATATAGACATTACACACAGAGGGATCTATTCCTATATATTATGCAGTCATTACACAGAGGGATCTATTTCTATATATCATATAGAGTCATTACACACAGAGGGATCTATACCTATATATTATATAGAGTCATTACACACAGAAGGATCTATTCCTATATATTATATAGAGTCATTACACACAGAGTGATCTATTTCTATATATTATATAGAGTCATTACACACAGAGGGCTCTATTCCTATATATTATACAGAGTCATTACATACAGAAAGATCTATACCTATATATTATATAGCGTCATTATACACAGAGGGATCTATTCCTATATATTATATAGAGTCATTACACACAGGTGGATCTATTCCTATATATTATATAGAGTCATTACACACAAAGGGATCTATTCCTATATATTATGTAGAGTCATTACACACAGAGATCTATTCCTATATATTATATAGAGTCATTACACACAGAGGGATCTATTCCTATATATTATATAGAGTCATTACACACAGAGGGATCTATTCCTATATATTATATAGAGACATTACACACAGAGGGATCTATTTCACGTGTTTATTTCTGTTAATGTTGATGATTATGGCTTACAGCCAATGAAAACCCAAAAGTTATTATCTCAGAAAATTAGAATATTATATAAGACCAACTGAAAAAATGATTTCACACTGAGAAATGTTAGCGCCTACTGAAAAGTCTGTACAGTAAGTGCCTCAATACTTGGTCGGGCTCCTTTTGTAAGAATTACTGCATCAATGCGGCAATGTGGCTTGGAGGCGATAAGCCTGTGGCACTACTGAGGTGTTATGGAAGCCCAGGTTGCTTTGATAGCAGCCTTCAGCTCGTCTGCATTGTTGGCTCTGGTGTCTCTCATAGATTCTCTATGGGGTTTAGGTCAGGTCAATCAAGCCCAGTGATACTGTGGTTAGTAAACGAGGTGTTGGTACTTTTGGCAGTGTGGACAGGGGCCAAGTCCTGCTGGAAAATGAAATTTCCATCTCCAAAAAGCTTGTCGGCAGAGGGAAGCATGAAGTGCTCTAAAATTTCCTGGTAGACGGCTGCGCTGACTTTGGTCTTGATAAAACGCAGTGGAGCTACACCAGCAGATGACATGGCCCCCAAACCATCACTGATTGTGGAGACTTCAACCTAGACCTCAGCAGCTTGGATTGTGACCTCTCCACTCTTCCTCCAGACTCTGGGACCGCGATTTCCAAATAAAATGTAACATTTACTTTCATCTGAAAACAACACCTCGGACACTGAGAACAGTCCAGTGCTTTTTCTCCTTGGCCCAGGTAAGACGCTTCTGGCATTGTCTATTGGTCATGAGTGGTGACACAAGGAATGCGACACTTGTAGCCCATGTCCTGGATACGTCTGTGTGTGGTGGCTCTTGAAGCACTGACTCCAGCAGCGTCCACTCCTTGTGTGACCCAAATTTTTGAATGGCCTTTTCTTAACATTTCTATCAAGGCTGCGATTATTCCAGTTGCTTGTGCACCTTTTTCTACCACACTTTTCCCTTCCACTACACTTCTATAAATATGCTTGGATACAGCACTCTGTGAACAGCCAGCTTCTTTAGCAGTGATCTTTTATGGCTTACCCTCCTTGTGGAGTGCGTCAATGACTGCCTTCTAGACATCTGTCAAGTCAGAAGTCTTCCCCATGATTGTGTAGCCTATTGAACCAGACTAAGGGACCATTTTAAACGGATTTAGGAAGCTTTTGCAGGTGTTTTGTGGTAATTATTCTAATCGTCTGAGATAATGACTTTTGGGTTTTCATTGTCTGTAAGCATCATCATCAACATTAACAGAAATAAACACTTGAAATAGATCCCTCTGTGTGTAATGACTCTATATAATATATAGGAAAAGATCCCTCTGTGTATAATGACTCTATATAATATATAGGAATAGATCCCTCTGTGTGTAATAACGCTACATAATATATAGGAATAGATCCCTCTGTGTGTAATGACGCTATATAATATATAGGAATAGATCCCTCTGTGTGTAATGACACTATATAATATATAGGAATAGATCCCTCTGTGTGTAATGACTCTATATAATATATAGGAATAGATCCCTCTGTGTGTAATGACTCTATATAATATATAGGAATAGACCCCTCTGTGTGTAATGACTCTATATAATATATAGGAATAGATCCCTCTGTGTGTAATGACTCTATATAATATATAGGAATAGATCCCTCTGTGTGTAATGACTCTATATAATATATAGGACTAGATCCCTCTGTGTGTAATGACTATATAATATATAGAAATAGATCCCTCTGTGTGTAATGACTCTATATAATATATAGGAATAGATCCCTCTGTGTGTAATGACTCTATATAATATATAGGAATAGATCCCTCTGTGTGTAATGACTCTATATAATATATAGGAATAGACCCCTCTGTGTGTAATGACTCTATATAATATATAGGAATAGATCCCTCTGTGTGTAATGACTATATAATATATAATATATAGGAATAGATCCCTCTGTGTGTAATGACTCTATATAATATATAGGAATAGACCCCTCTGTGTGTAATGACTATATAATATATAGAAATAGATCCCTCTGTGTGTAATGACTCTATATAATATATAGGAATAGATCCCTCTGTGTGTAATGACTCTATATAATATATAGGAATAGATCCCTCTGTGTGTAATGACTCTATATAATATATAGAAATAGATCCCTCTGTGTGTAATGACTATATAATATATAGGACTAGATCACTCTGTGTGTAATGACTATATAATATATAGGAATAGATCCCTCTGTGTGTAATGACTCTATATAATATATAGGAATAGACCCCTCTGTGTGTAATGACTCTATATAATATATAGGAATAGATCCCTCTGTGTGTAATGACTCTATATAATATATAGAAATAGATCCCTCTGTGTGTAATGACTATATAATATATAGGACTAGATCCCTCTGTGTGTAATGACTATATAATATATAGAAATAGATCCCTCTGTGTGTAATGACTCTATATAATATATAGGAATAGATCCCTCTGTGTGTAATGACTCTATATAATATATAGGAATAGATCCCTCTGTGTGTAATGACTCTATATAATATATAGTAATAAATCTCTCTGTGTGTAATGACTATATAATATATGCGTTTCCCTTTTTGTATTGAATTACTGAAATGAAGGGAATTTTGTTTACTTACCGTAAATTCCTTTTCTTCTAGCTCCTATTGGGAGACCCAGACAATTGGGGTCTATAGCTTCTACCTCCGGAGGCCACACAAAGTATTACACTTTAAAAAGTGTAACCCCTCCCCTCTGCCTATACACCCTCCCGTGCATCACGGGCTCCTCAGTTTTGGTGCAAAAGCAGGAAGGAGGAAACTTATAAATTGGTCTAAGGTAAATTAAATCCGAAGGATGTTCGGAGAACTGAAAACCATGAACCAAAAGAACAATTCAACATGAACAACATGTGTACACAAAAGAACAACAGCCCGAAGGGAACAGGGGCGGGTGCTGGGTCTCCCAATAGGAGCTAGAAGAAAAGGAATTTACGGTAAGTAAACAAAATTCCCTTCTTCTTTGTCGCTCCATTGGGAGACCCAGACAATTGGGACGTCCAAAAGCAGTCCCTGGGTGGGTAAAAGAATACCTCGATAAAAAATAGCCGAAAACGACCCCCTCTTACAGGTGGGCAACCGCCGCCTGAAGGACTCGCCTACCTAGACTGGCGTCTGCCGAAGCATAGGTATGCACCTGATAGTGTTTCATGAAAGTGTGCAGACTAGACCAGGTAGCTGCCTGACACACCTGCTGAGCCGTAGCCCGGTGCCGCAATGCCCAGGACGCACCCACGGCTCTGGTAGAATGGGCTTTCAGCCCCAAAGGAAGCGGAAGCCCAGAAGAACGGTAAGCTTCAAGAATCGGTTCCTTGATCCACCGAGCCAAGGTTGACTTGGAGGCCTGAGAACCCTTACGCTGGCCAGCGACAAGGACAAAGAGGGCATCTGAACGGCGCAGGGGCGCCGTGCGAGACACGTAGAGCCGGAGTGCTCTCACCAGATCTAATGAGTGCAAATCCTTTTCACATTGGTGAATTGGATGAGGGCAAAATGAAGGTAAGGAGATATCCTGATTGAGATGAAAAGGGGATACCACCTTAGGGAGAAATTCCGGGACCGGACGCAAAACCACCTTATCCTGGTGAAAAACCAGGAAGGGGGCTTTGCATGACAGCGCTGCCAGCTCCGACACTCTACGGAGCGATGTAACTGCCACTAGAAATGCCACCTTCTGCGAAAGACGTGATAAGGAGACATCCCGCAGCGGCTCGAAAGGTGGTTTCTGAAGAACCGTTAGCACCCTGTTAAGGTCCCAGGGTTCCAGCGGACGCTTGTAAGGTGGGACTATGTGGCAAACTCCCTGCAGGAACGTGCGGACCTGCGGAAGCCTGGCTAGACGCTTTTGAAAAAATACGGATAGCGCCGATACTTGTCCCTTGAGAGAGCCGAGAGACAAACCCTTGTCCATTCCGGATTGAAGGAATGAAAGAAAAGTGGGTAAGGCAAAGGGCCAGGGAGTAAAACCATTATCAGAGCACCAGGATAAGAAGATCCTCCAAGACCTGTGATAGATCTTGGCGGACGTTGGCTTCCTGGCCTGTCTCATGGTGGCAATGACATCCTGAGATAACCCTGAAGACGCTAGGAGCCAGGACTCAATGGCCACACAGTCAGGTTGAGGGCCGCAGAATTCAGATGGAAAAACGGCCCTTGTGACAGCAAGTCTGGGCGGTCTGGGAGCGCCCACGGTTGACCCACCGTGAGATGCCACAGATCCGGGTACCACGACCGCCTCGGCCAATCTGGGGCGACGAGAATGGCGCGACGACAGTCGGACCTGATTTTGCGCAGCACTCTGGGCAGCATCGCCAGAGGAGGAAATACATAGGGCAGTCGAAACTGCGACCAATCCTGAACTAATGCGTCCGCCGCCAGAGCTCTGTGATCTTGAGACCGGGCCATGAATGCCGGGACTTTGTTGTTGTGCCGTGACGCCATGAGATCGACGTCCGGCGTTCCCCAGCGGCAACAGATCTCTCGAAACACGTCTGGGTGAAGAGACCATTCCCCCGCGTCCATGCCCTGTCGACTGAGAAAATCTGCTTCCCAGTTTTCTACGCCCGGGATGTGAACTGCGGAGATGGTGGAAGCTGTGGCTTCCACCCACTGCAGAATCCGTCGGACTTCCTGGAAGGCTTGACGACTGCGAGTGCCGCCTTGGTGGTTGATGTATGCGACGGCAGTGGCGTTGTCCGACTGGATCCGGATCTGCCTGCCCTCCAGCCACCGATGAAAGGCCAATAGGGCTAGATACACTGCCCTTATCTCCAGAATATTGATCTGAAGGGATGACTCTATCGGAGTCCAGGTTCCCTGATCCCTGTGGTGGAGAAAAACCGCCCCCCACCCTGACAGGCTCGCGTCCATGGTGACCACAGCCCAAGTAGGAAGGATTTTCCCTGCGACAGAGAGTTGGGAAGGAGCCACCACTGAAGTGACATCTTGGTTGCAAGGGAAAGAGAGACGTTCCTGTCGAGGGAAGTCGACCTCCTGTCCCATTTGCGGAGAATGTCCCACTGGAGTGGCCGCAGATGGAATTGCGCGAAGGGCACTGCCTCCATCGCTGCCACCATCTTCCCCAGGAAGTGCATGAGGCGCCTCAAGGGGTGTGACTGAGCCCGAAGAAGAGATTGCACCCCTGCCTGTAGCGAAAGCTGTTTGTCCAGCGGTAGCATGACTACTGCTGACTGAGTATGAAACTCCATCCCAAGGTACGTCAGTGATTGGGTCGGTGTCAACTTGGATTTTGGGAAGTTGATGATCCACCCGAACTGCTGGAGAGTCGCCAGAGCGACGGAAAGGCTGTTTTGACACGCCATCTGAGACAGTGCCCTGACCAGAAGATCGTCTAAGTAGGGAATCACCGAGTGGCCCTGAGAGTGTAGGACCGCCACAACAGATGCCATGACCTTGGTGAACACCCTTGGGGCTGTCGCCAGGCCGAAAGGCAAAGCCACGAACTGAAGGTGTTCGTCCCCGATGGTGAAACGCAAAAAGCGTTGATGTTCGGGTGCGATCGGCACATGGAGATAAGCATCCTTGATGTCGATCGATGCTAGGAAGTCTCCTTGTGACATCGAAGCGATGACCGAGCGGAGAGATTCCATCCGAAACCGTCTGGTGCTCACATGTCTGTTGAGCAGTTTGAGGTCCAGAACGGGACGGAACGAGCCGTCCTTCTTTGGCACCACAAACAAGTTGGAGTAAAAGCCGCGACCATGTTCCTGGGGGGGAACAGGGATCACAACTCCTTCTGTCTTCAGAGCGTTCACCGCCTGAAAAAGTGCATCGGCTCGCCCGGGGGGCGGAGAGGTTCTGAAGAAACGAGTCGGGGGACGAGAGCTGAACTCTATCCTGTAACCATGAGACAGAATGTCTCTCACCCATCGGTCTTGAACATGTGGCCACCAGGCGTCGCAAAAGCGGGAGAGCCTGCCACCGACCGAGGATGCGGTTCGGGGATGCCGAGAGTCATGAGGAGGCCGCCTTGGAAGCAGTGCCTCCTGCGGCCTTTTGGGGGCGTGACTTGGACCGCCACGCATAGGAGTTCCTCTGGCCTTTCTCCGGCCTGCTGGACGAAGAGGATTGGGGCTTGGCGGAGGGACGAAAGGACCGAAACCTCGATTGTATTTTACGTTGCTGAGGTCTCTTCGGTTTGGACTGGGGTAAGGAGGAGTCCTTTCCCTTGGATTCCTTAATAATCTCATCCAATCGTTCGCCAAACAAGCGGTCGCCAGAAAACGGCAAACCGGTTAAGAACCTCTTGGAAGCCGAGTCTGCCTTCCATTCGCGCAGCCACATGGCCCTGCGGACTGCCACAGAGTTAGCGGATGCCACCGCTGTACTGCTAGCAGAGTCTAGAACTGCGTTCATGGCGTAGGAAGAAAAAGCTGACGCCTGAGAAGTCAAAGACGCAACCTGCGGAGCAGAATTACGTGTGACCGCAGTAATCTCAGCCAGACAAGCTGAGATAGCTTGGAGTGCCCACACGGCTGCAAAAGCCGGGGCAAAAGACGCGCCCGTGGTTTCATAGATGGATTTCACCAGGAGCTCTATCTGCCTGTCAGTGGCATCCTTTAGCGATGAGCCATCTGCAACCGATACCACAGATCTAGCCGCCAATCTAGAGACTGGGGGATCCACCTTGGGACATTGAGCCCAACCCTTAACAACGTCAGAGGGGAAGGGGTAACGTGTGTCAGTAAGGCGCTTAGTAAAGCGCTTGTCCGGAACCGCTCTGGGCTTCTGGACAGCATCTCTGAAGTTAGAGTGATCGAAAAACGCACTCCGTGTACGTTTAGGGAACCGAAACTGGTGTTTCTCCTGCTGAGAAGTCGACTCCTCTACAGGTGGCGGCGGGGGAGATATATCTAACACCTGGTTGATGGACGAGATAAGGTCATTTACTATGGCGTCCCCTTCAGGTGTATCAAGATTAAGAGCAACGTCAGGGTCAGAGCCCTGAGTTGCGACGTCCGCCTCGTCCTCCAGAGAGTCCTCAAGCTGGGAACCCGAGCAGCGTGAAGAAGTCGGGGAAGATTCCCAGCGGGCCCGCTTAGCCGGTCTGGGACTGTGGTCCGGGCCGGAGTCCTCCACATGAGACCTACGGCCCCCCTGGGAACGTGCTGCGGCGCGGACAGAGAGGGGCCTGGAGGCGAAGATCCAACAGGGCCCGGGGCCTGTGGAAGGACCGGTCTGGACTGCAAAGCTTCTAGCAGCTTGGCAGACCATTTGTCCATAGACTGAGCCATGGATTGTGAGAGTGACTCCGAGAGTTTTTCAGCAAAAACGGCAAACTCTGTCCCTGCCGCCTGGAAAGGGGGAGCAAGGGGTTCTACCTGAGCCGAGGGGCCCACTAGTGACCGAGGCTCCGGCTGAGCAAGCAAAACAGGGGTTGAGCATTGCTCACAGTGAGGGTAGGTGGAACCCGCAGGTCACTTAGCCGCACAAGAGGTACAGGTCGCAAAATAACCCTGTGCCTTGGCACCCTTGCTCCTTGTGGACGACATGCTGTTGTCTCCTAGGAGAGTGATCACTGAGGGTATATGGGAAAGGGTATACAGAAATATATAAATATATATATCGTATCTATTACGGCACCCTAAGGGGACCAGCACCGGGTGACCGGTGTGGCTTACCGACCGCTAAAAAGCGGAGTGTGTGTCCTCCAGATTCCCTGCCTTAGGTCTCCCAGCGTTGCAGAGCTCTTTCCTGGAAATCCTCCACAGGCAGAATGCCAAAAAAATGGCTGCCGGAGCTCTCTGGGGAGGAGTGGGGCCGTGGGCGGCGCTAGAAAAGTGTGGGAATCTGGAGTCCCCTCAGTGATCAGTGAGGGGGGAGGAGACATACAGGATGCTCCGGCCCTCACAACCGACGTCAGGTCGGCAGTCCCGCCCTTACCCCTGATAGACAGGCCCGGGGGCGGGAGTTTTGCTACTAGGCCGCAATTGAAGCCGGGGACTAAATTTAAGACCGCGGCCGACAAACAGGCGCGGTCGGCGCGGAAGTCCGCCGGCCGTCACAAATAAGCAGCTGCTGCAGCGTCCGGGATGAAGGCGCTCCATGCACATCCCCCATGGGGATACAGAGTACCTTAGTGATGCAGGGCCCGGTCCCTGAGGATAAATCAGCTCCTGTCCGACAGATTCCCACAGGGGCTGCGGAGGGAGCACGGTCCCAGTGAATGGATGACCGCTCAGGATCCCACTTCTCCCAGAGCCGCTAAGGGATGGTGAAGGAGACGGCATGAGGCTCCGGCCTTTGTACCCGCAATGGGTACCTCAACCTTAACAGCACCGCCGACGTAGTGGGGTGAGAAGGGAACATGCCGGGGGCCCCGTGGGGGCCCACTTTTCTTCCAACCGATATAAGTAAAATGAGAATGCATGAGTGGATGTGTGCCTCCTTCCACACAAAGCATAAAACTGAGGAGCCCGTGATGCACGGGAGGGTGTATAGGCAGAGGGGAGGGGTTACACTTTTTAAAGTGTAATACTTTGTGTGGCCTCCGGAGGCAGAATCTATACACCCAATTGTCTGGGTCTCCCAATGGAGCGACAAAGAAAAATTAACTTTATGATGATATTCTAATTTATTGAGAAGCACATGTATATAATATCTGTTGCCCATGAACCTGTTGAGTTGGGGTCAAAAGATCAGCGGCAATTCTGGAGATTGCAGTCTGAACTCAGACTGTGAATTTTGGGTTTGTGAGACTAGCCTTCAAAGGGGATGTCTCAAGTTTGACAATTTTCCGGGATAACTTCTCGAACGCTGCGGGTCCAATCTTGTGACCTTCACAGATGTTGAGAAACCATCCCGGAAAGGATCTTTGGCACTCTCACTAAGAATAAATGAAGAGGCATGAGCAACCATGGATTCATTCATACTGGGCTCTTCAGAGCTCTGCTTCTCGGGATAATTTTAAAAAATGTAAAATATTAATGTTTTAGTAATACATTTTATTTTTACATGTTTTAATGGAATGAAATATGAAAAATTATTTAAGAAGTTGTGATAATTTTAAACACTAGGGGGAGCAGCTACTGATATTTACCTGGAAAACCGAGTGTAATGCGAGCTCGGATTACGACTGAAGTAAATGTGGGCAGGATCCACTCGCATGTGTCTGATAAGGAAGGATGAAGTTTAAGATCAGTGTGGACGGCTGCAGCGCAAATTGTGTTAGTTGGCGCTGCTCACTGGTCTTTACTGAGATGTGAGCTTAGCAGTCATGTCATTGTGGCTGCAGTGCGCAGATCATGTTACACAGCTCAGCAGTTAGTATCCAATATGAAAGCGTTAGATACAAGGCTCAGCGTAATGTATCACACATTATAGAACTAGACACGGATTAGTGGGCTGTATCATAGATGATGATAAAATTACATACAAGGCTCAGAGGAGGGTATCTTACGTGATAGGATTCGATACACAGCTCAGTGAACTTGATCTCATGATATGATTTAATACACAGAATGTTTCACACATGATTCATTTAAATACATGGCTATGTAGACTGTATTGCACTGTTTCGGCTCACCTATTGAGGTGGATCCTCCAAGGCCAAAGTCCAGGTGGGCACATGGGTCATGAGTATTGGTGCAGCAGGCAGGTGAGACATTTGGGAAACATATAGTAGAAACACTGGAGTCCGCAGGGAGACAGGAGATCGTGAAGCAGGTAGCAGAAGTATTGGAGGCTACAGGCAGACAGGAGACCGGGAAGCAAGTGATAGAAGCACTGGAAGTCACAGGCAGACAGGAGACCGGGAAGCAGGTAGTAGAAATATTGGAGGCCACAGGCAGACAGGAGACCGGGAAGCAAGTGATAGAAGCACTGGAAGTCACAGGCAGACAGGAGACCGGGAAGCAGGTAGTAGAAATATTGGAGGCCACAGGCAGACAGGAGACCAGGAAGTAGGTAGTAGAAATATTGGAGGCCACAGGCAGACAGGAGACCAGGAAGCAAGTGATAGAAGCAGTGGAAGTCACAGGCAGACAGGAGACCGGGAAGCAGGTAGTAGAAGTATTGAAGGTCATAGGCAGACAGGAGAACGGGGTCACTACCTGAGGCTGAACCCTGTACTGCCTAACATCCCTACACGGGTTCTTCCCTTTGTCGCCACTCTCGTGCCTAGGCCATCGCTGATCCTAAATTCACCCTGGCTAGTGAGGGCCAGCGAGACGCTAGTCTTGCTACTGACATAAGACAAGACGAGGTAGGTAAGACAAACAGGTGGGGAAATACACAACAATCAGAACTCTAAGGTTTCTTCAGCAGGAGCTTCACTGCTGTAACTGTACCAACAACATAGCACAGCAGGGACAAGATCCTTCCACATGGACAGCTTTAGGTTTCAGCTATAGCCGACATGGAGTGAAGTGAGGAGCAGATATTCATAGCAGAAGGGAGTGGCTGTAGCTGAGGTTACAACTACCTGTTAGATCACTGCAGGATAGAAATGAACATTAACCACTTCAGCACCGGATGGAACTGTGACCTTTTGATTCCAGATTGCCACGAGATCACATCAGGCTGTAACACACTCGTGACACATTCCCTTTGAAGGGACTTAGGTGCAGTGAACTGTGGTATCAGGCACAGCGACTACAAAGAAGGGAATTTTGTTACTTACCGTAAATTCCTTTTCTTCTAGCTCCTATTGGGAGACCCAGACGATTGGGTGTATAGCTACTGCCTCCGGAGGCCACACAAAGCATTACACTAAAAAGTGTAAGGCCCCTCCCCTTCTGGCTATACACCCTCCGTGGGATCACGGGATGCTCAGTTTTAGTGCTAAAGCAAGAAGGAGGAAAGCCAATAACTGGTTTAAACAAATTCACTCCGAAGTAACATCGGAGAACTGAAAACCGTTCAACATGAACAACATGTGTATCCAAAAAAACCCAAAAATCCCGAAGGACAACAGGGCGGGTGCTGGGTCTCCCAATAGGAGCTAGAAGAAAAGGAATTTACGGTAAGTAACAAAATTCCCTTCTTCTTCGGCGCTCCATTGGGAGACCCAGACGATTGGGACGTCCAAAAGCAGTCCCTGGGTGGGTAAAGAAATACCTCATGTTAGAGCTGCAAGACAGCCCTCCCCTATGGGGAGGCAACTGCCGCCTGCAGGACTCTTCTACCTAGGCTGGCGTCCGCCGAAGCAGAGGTATGCACCTGATAATGTTTGGTGAAAGTGTGCAGACTCGACCAGGAAGCTGCCTGGCACACCTGTTGAGCCGTAGCCTGGTGTCGTAATGCCCAGGACGCACCCACGGCTCTGGTTGAGTGGGCCTTCAGCCCCGATGGAACCGGAAGCCCAGCAGAACGGTAGGCTTCAAGAATCGGTTCTTTGATCCATCGAGCCAGGGTGGCTTTGGAAGCCTGCGACCCTTTGCGTTTACCAGCGACAAGTACAAAGAGTGCATCCGAGCGGCGCAGGGGCGCCGTGCGGGAAATGTAGATTCTGAGTGCTCTCACCAGATCTAACAAATGTAAATCCTTCTCATACCGATGAACTGGATGAGGACAAAAAGAAGGCAAGGAGATATCCTGATTAAGATGAAAAGAGGATACAACCTTAGGGAGAAACTTCTGAATGGGGCGCAGCACTACCTTGTCCTGGTGAAACACCAGGAAGGGAGCCTTGGATGACAGTGCTGCTAGCTCAGACACTCTCCGAAGAGACGTGACCGCTACCAGAAAAGCTACTTTCTGTGAGAGTCGAGAAAGTGAAACATCTTTCAGAGGCTCGAAGGGCGGCTTCTGTAGAGCAACTAGTACCCTGTTTAGATCCCATGGATCTAACGGCCGCCTGTACGGGGGGACGATATGACAAACCCCCTGCAGGAACGTGCGCACCTGAGAAAGTCGTGCTAGACGCTTCTGAAAAAACACGGATAGTGCTGAGACTTGCCCTTTAAGGGAGCCGAGCGACAAGCCCTTTTCCAACCCAGATTGCAGGAAGGAAAGAAAAGTAGGTAACGCGAATGGCCAGGGGGATACTCCTTGTGCAGAGCACCAGGATAAGAAAATCCTCCACGTTCTGTGGTAGATCTTAGCAGAAGTGGACTTCCTAGCCTGTCTCATGGTGGCAACGACCCCTTGGGATAATCCTGAAGACGCTAGGATCCAGGACTCAATGGCCACACAGTCAGGTTCAGGGCCGCAGAATTCCGATGGAAAAACGGCCCTTGGGACAGTAAGTCTGGTCGGTCTGGTAGTGTCCACGGTTGGCCGACCGTGAGATGCCACAGATCCGGGTACCACGACCTCCTTGGCCAGTCTGGGGCGACGAGTATGACGCGGCTGCAATCGGATCTGATCTTGCGTAGCACTCTGGGCAAGAGTGCCAGAGGTGGAAACACATAAGGGAGCCGGAACTGCGACCAATCTTGCACTAAGGCGTCTGCCGCC
This sequence comes from Anomaloglossus baeobatrachus, assembly GCF_048569485.1. Taxonomy (NCBI): domain Eukaryota; kingdom Metazoa; phylum Chordata; class Amphibia; order Anura; family Aromobatidae; genus Anomaloglossus; species Anomaloglossus baeobatrachus. Next base: position 757,967,685 of record NC_134354.1, read on the forward strand.
AGAGCTCTTTGATCGCGAGACCGCGCCATGAAGGCCGGGACCTTGTTGTTGTGCCGGGACGCCATTAGGTCGACATCCGGCACCCCCCAGCGGCGACATATTTCCTGAAACACGTCCGGGTGAAGGGACCATTCCCCTGCGTCCATACCCTGGCGACTGAGGAAGTCTGCTTCCCAGTTTTCTACGCCCGGGATGTGAACCGCGGATATGGTGGATGCTCTGTCCTCCACCCACATCAGAATCCGCCGGACTTCCTGGAAGGCTTGCCGACTGCGTGTCCCTCCTTGGTGGTTGATGTATGCCACCGCTGTGGAGTTGTCCGACTGAATTCGGATCTGCTTTCCTTCCAGCCACTGCTGGAAGGCTAGTAGGGCAAGATACACTGCCCTGATTTCCAGGACATTGATCTGAAGGGTGGACTCCTGCTGAGTCCACGTACCCTGAGCCCTGTGGTGGAGAAAAACCGCTCCCCACCCTGACAGACTCGCGTCTGTCGTGACCACTGCCCAGGATGGGGGTAGGAAGGATCTTCCTTGTGATAATGAGTTGGGAAGAAGCCACCATTGCAGAGAGTCCTTGGCCGTCTGGGACAGGGAGACTTTCCTGTCCAGGGAAGTTGACTTCCCGTCCCATTGGCGGAGAATGTCCCATTGAAGTGGGCGCAGATGAAACTGCGCAAACGGGACTGCCTCCATTGCCGCCACCATCTTCCCTAGGAAGTGCATGAGGCGCCTTAAGGGGTGCGACTGACCATGAAGGAGAGACTGCACCCCTGTCTGTAGTGACCGCTGCTTGTCCAGCGGAAGCTTCACTATCGCTGAGAGAGTATGAAACTCCATGCCAAGATACGTTAGTGATTGAGTCGGTGACAGATTTGACTTTGAAAAGTTGATGATCCACCCGAAAGTCTGGAGAGTCTCCAGCGCCACATTCAGGCTGAGTTGGCATGCCTCTTGAGAGGGTGCTTTGACAAGCAGATCGTCCAAGTAAGGGATCACCGAGTGTCCCTGAGAGTGCAAGACTGCTACTACTGCCGCCATGACCTTGGTGAAAACCCGTGGGGCTGTCGCCAGACCAAATGGCAGAGCTACGAACTGAAGATGGTCGTCTCCTATCACGAAACGTAGAAAACGTTGGTGCTCGGTAGCAATCGGCACGTGGAGATAAGCATCTTTGATGTCTATTGATGCCAGGAAATCTCCTTGAGACATTGAGGCAATGACGGAGCGGAGGGATTCCATCCGGAACCGCCTGGCGTTCACATGCTTGTTGAGCAGTTTTAGGTCCAGAACAGGACGGAATGAGCCGTCCTTTTTTGGCACCACAAAGAGATTGGAGTAAAAACCTTGCCCTTGTTCCTGAAGAGGAACAGGGATCACCACTCCTTCTGCTCTTAGAGAGCCCACCGCCTGCAGAAGGGCATCTGCTCGGTCGGGATGTGGGGAGGTTCTGAAGAACCGAGGCGGAGGACGAGAACTGAACTCTATCCTGTAGCCGTGAGACAAAATGTCTGTGACCCACCGGTCCTTGACCTGTGGCAGCCAAATGTCGCAAAAGCGGGAGAGCCTGCCACCGACCGAGGATGCGGAGAGAGGAGGCCGAAAGTCATGAGGCAGCCGGCTTGGAAGCGGTTCCTCCGGTTGCTTTCTTGGGGCGTGAGTGAGCCCGCCAGGAATCAGCGCTCCTTTGCTCTTTTTGAGTCCCTTTGGACGAGGAGAATTGGGGCTTGCCCGAGCCTCGAAAGGACCGAAACCTCGACTGCCACTTACTCTGTTGAGGTTTGCTTGATCTGGGCTGGGGTAAGGAGGAGTCCTTACCCTTGGACTGTTTAATGATTTCAGCCAATTGCTCACCAAACAGTCTGTCTCCAGATAGTGGCAAGCTGGTTAAACATTTCTTGGAAGCAGAATCTGCTTTCCATTCCTTTAACCACAAGGCTCTGCGCAAAACCACAGAGTTGGCGGACGCCATTGAGGTACGGCTCGTAGAGTCCAGTACCGCATTGATAGCGTAGGTCGCAAACGCAGACATTTGCGTAGTTAAGGACGCCACTTGCGGCACTGCTGGACGTATGATAGAGTCCACCTGTGCCAGACCAGCGGAAATAGCTTGGAGTGCCCACACGGCCGCGAATGCTGGAGCAAACGACGCGCCGATAGCTTCATAGACAGATTTCAACCAAAGGTCCATCTGTCTGTCATTGGCATCTTTAAGTGAAGCCCCATCCTCCACTGCAACTATGGATCTAGCCGCAAGCCTGGATATTGGGGGATCCACCTTTGGACACTGGGTCCAGCGTTTGACCACGTCAGGGGGAAAGGGATAACGTGTATCCTTAAGACGTTTGGAGAAACGCTTGTCTGGATAAGCATGGTGTTTCTGGACTGATTCTCTGAAGTCAGAGTGGTCCAGAAAAGTACTCAATTTACGCTTGGGATACCGGAAATGGAACTTCTCCTGCTGGGCAGCTGCCTCCTCCGCTGAAGAGGCTGGGGGAGAAATATCCAACAGTCTATTGATGGCCGCTATAAGGTAATTTACCATAGCGTCACCATCAGGGGTATCTAGATTGAGAGCGGTGTCAGGATTAGACTTCTGATCACCCACCTCTGTCTCATCACACAGAGACTCTTCTCGCTGAGACCCTGACCAGTGAGATGACGTCGAGGGTCTTTCCCAGCGAGCTCGCTTAGGCTGCCTGGGACTGTCATCCGAGTCAGAGCCTTCAGCCTGTGAAGCCTGGGACCCCCTTAAAGTATGGATTAGTTCCAACTGAGGGGGACCGGGGAGCATAGACACAGCAGTGTCCATGGTCTGAGTAACTGGCCTGGACTGCAAGGTCTCCAGGATTTTTGTCATAGTCACAGACATCTTATCAGCAAAAACTGCAAATTCTGTCCCCGTCACCGGGGCAGGGTTCACAGGCGTCTCTGCCTGGGCCACTACCACCATAGACTCTGGCTGACGAAGTGGCACAGGGATTGAACATTGCACACAATGTAGGTCATTGGAACCTGCCGGTAGATCAGTCCCACATGCGGCACAAGCAGCACATACAGCCTGTGCCTTGGCACCCTTGCGTTTTGCGGATGACATGTTGTTGTCTCCTCAGAGCAATATAGGGTATAAGCCAAGAAGCGACCGTACAGTGCAATATATATATCTATATATATGGTACAGGGAAAAAGTGCACCAAAAAACACTGTGGCACTAGTGGGGCCAGCACTTATGTGCAGCTTACCGCCCGCAGAAACGCGGGTGTGTGGTCGCCAGAGTCCCTTGTCTGGGTCCCCCAGAGCCTGTGTCCGTTCTCCAGCCAGACTGCATGCAGGAATGGCTGCCGGCGTCCTGTGGAGAGGGGCGGGCCCTGGGCGTGTTGAGACCAAGAGCGGGAAACTTGCGTCCCCACTGTGCCCAGTGAGAGGGCTGGAGTATGTAAATAAGACTCCAGCCCTCGGCGCTGACTATTGTACAGCGTCTCTCCCCTTCCCTGACTGACAGGGTGGGGGCGGGAACGAAGCGGAGCTAGGCCGCAAAAGCCGGGGACTAAATTTATAAGCGCCGCCGTCGTAAAAGCACGGTCGGCGCTAAGTCCCCGGCGCACTACAAGTCCCAGCCGCGCCGCCGCTCCCGGAGCGGCCGGCGCGGTAGTTCCCAACACATAAAGTCACTCAGCTAAGCTGCAGTGACTCTAACCCCAGCGCGCAGCGCTACTGTCCCCGGCGCACTAGCACACCCAGCAAGTCTGGAGTGTGCGTGGCCTGTCTGTGCGGGGACACAGAGTACCTGACTGTTGCAGGGCCTTGTCCCTGACGGTACTCAGCTCCTCCAGCAGGGTCTCTGGGTCTGTGGATGGAGCCCGGCCTCAGGGTTTGGGGGCCGGTAAGATCCCACTTCCACAGAGCCCCTCAGGGGGATGGGGAAGGACAGCAGCATGTGGGCTCCAGCCTCCGTACCCGCAATGGGTACCTCAACCTTAACAAACCGCAAGTGGGGTGAGAAGGGAGCATGCTGGGGACCCTATATGGGCCCTCTTTTCTTCCATCCGATATAGTCAGCAGCTACTGCTGACTAAACAGTGGAGCTATGCGTGGATGTCTGACCTCCTTCGCACAAAGCTTGAAAACTGAGCATCCCGTGATCCCACGGGGGGTGTATAGCCAGAAGGGGAGGGGCCTTACACTTTTTAGTGTAATGCTTTGTGTGGCCTCCGGAGGCAGTAGCTATACACCCAATCGTCTGGGTCTCCCAATGGAGCGCCGAAGAAAACAGCTTGTGCCTATAGACTACCACTGATCTAATGTTTAGGTCTGAATAAATGTGGTCTTGTGCCTGATGTAGCTGTTCTAGGAGTATATACTGTGGAATGTAAAAGTTGGGGCACCCCTGGTCAAAATTACTGTTATTGTGAACAGCTAAGTAAGTTGAAGATGAAATGATTTCTGAAAAGGCATAAAGTTAAATATGACACATTTTCTTTGTATTTTCGTAGAAAAATATATATACAGGGTGGTCCAAAAGTAGGTGGACAGTGTGTGTAATAGTGTTATCAAACATGGTGTAAAGTGAAACTGACTCAGTTGCCCTTAGCAACCAATCAGATTCCACTTTTCATTCTTCACAGACTCTTTGGAAAATGAAAGGTGGAACCTGATTGGTTGCTAAGGGCAATTGAGTCAGTTTCACTTTACACCATGTTTGATAAGACACATACTGTCCACCTACTTTTGGACCACCCTATATATATATATATATATATGTATATAACTTTTACATTTTAAGAATTACAAAAAGGAAAATAGGCCAATGCAAAAGTTTGGGCACCCTTGGAGATTTGTGTGCTCAGATAACTTTGACCAATGTTTCAGACCTTAAAGAAGTGGTTCACTCATATTTTTTACTTTCTATATCGATATTATATTGAGAAACAATGTTTCTCTCAAATATCTTATGTTGACAATACTGCCTCTGAGAGGCGCTATTGCAGACCGCTGTTCCCCGCTCCGTGACCCCCCGGGCTCCATGACCTCGGGGATCCGGTGACGTCACGTCAAGTTCCTGACACCGCTGCCAGCCGCATTGTCTTTGGCAGCTCTCTGCTGTGAGGAACAAGGAAGCAGATGGGCTGTGATGAGCAGTGAAACTCCGCCCACAGCCCAGTGAGTCAGGAAGACTGGGGCCGCCGCGGGGATGTGACGTATCCGAAACTTGACGTGATGGGCTGTGGGCGGCGTTTCACCGCTCATCACAGCCCATCTGCTTCCTGCTCCCTCACACCAGAACGCTGCAAGCTGTGACAAGCGGTGAAACACCGCCCACAGCCCAGTGAGTCAGGAAGACTGGGGCTGGCCGCAGTGTCTGTGAGTGATGGGCTGTGGGCGGCATTTCATCGCTCGTCACAGCCCAGTCTCCTGGTTGCAGCGCTCTACTGTGAGGGAGGAGGGAGCAGATGGGCTGTGACAAGCGGTGAAACACCGCCCACAGCCCATCACTCACAGACACTGCAGCCAGCCCCAGTCTTCCTGACTCACTGGGCTGTGGGCGGAGTTTCACCACTCATCACAGCTCATCTGCTCCCTCCTCCCTCACAGCAGAGAGGTGCCAGCAGGAGACACGCTGAGCTGTGAAACACCGCCCACCGCTCAGTGAGTCAGGAAGACTGGGACCGCCGCGGGGATGTGACGTATCGACGTCACCGGATCGGGAACAGCAGTCTGCAATAGCGCCTCTCACAGGTACTATTGCCAACATAAGGTATTTGAGAAACATTGTTTCTCAATATAATATCGATATAGAAAAACAAAATATGGGTGAACCACCCCTTTAATTAGCCTGTTAGGGTTATAGCTTGTTCACTGTTATCATTAGGAAAGGCCAGGTGATGGAAATTTCACAGCTTTATAAAAATCCAGACTCCTCTAACTTTGTGCCAAAATACAGCAACCATGGGTTCTTCCAAGCAGCTGCCTAGCACTCTGAAAATAAAAGTGGTGAATGCCGACAAAGCAGGAAAAGGCTATAAGAAGATAGCAAAGTGTTTTAAAGTTGCCGTTTCCTCAGTTCGAAATGTAATTAAGAAATGGTAGTTACCAGAAACAGTGGAGGTCAAAATAAGGTCTGGAAGACCAAGCAAATATTCTGTGAGAGTTGCTGGTAGGATTTCTAGAGGCTAATCAGAACCCCTGCTTGCCTGTAAAAGACCTTCGGGAAGTTCTAGCAAACTCTGGAGTTGTGGCACATTATTCTACTATTCAGAGACACTGACACAAATATCGTCTTCATGGAAGAATCATCAAAAGAAATCCTCTCCTGCGTCCTCCTCACCATATTATTCAGCATTAGAAGTATACAAGCGAACACCTAAATAAGCCTGATGCATTTTGGAAACAAGTCCTGTAGACAGATGAGGTTAAAATATGACTATTTGTCCACAATGATCAAAGGTATGTGTGGAAAATAAAAGGGCACAGAATTTTAGGAAAAGAACATCTCACCAACCATTAAGCATGGGGGTGGATCAATCATGCTTTAGGGTTGTGTTGCAGCCAATGGCACGGGCAACATTTCACGGGTAAAGAAAAAAAAAGAAAAAAAGGATTCAATAAAATGTCAACAAACCTGAAACCATCTGTAAGAAAGCTGAAATTGAAAAGAGGCGAAAAGAGGCTGTGGCTTCTACAAATGGATAATGATCCTAAACACATGTCAAACTCCACAATTGACGACCTCAAAAGGCGCAAGCTGAAGGTTTTACAATGTCCCTTACTGTCCCCTGATCTGAACGTCATTGAAAATCTGTGGCTAGGCCTGAAAAGAGCAGTGCAGGCAAGACGAGCCAGGAATCTCACAAAACTGGAAGACGAGTCAGGAATCTCACAGAACTGGAAGACGAGCCAGGAATCTCACAGAACTGGAGGATGAGCCGGGTATCTCACAGAACTGGAGGACAAGCCAGGAATCTCACAGAACTGGAAGACGAGCCAGGAATCTCACAGAACTGGAAGACGAGCCAGGATCTCACAGAATTGGAAGACGAGGCAGGAGTCTCTCAGAACTGAAAGACGAACCAGGAATCTCACAGAACTGGAAGACAAGGCAGGAATCTCACAGAACTGGAAGACGAGCCAGGAATCTCACAGAACTGGAAGACAAGGCAGGAATCTCACAGAACTGGATGGCGAGCCGGGAATCTCACAGAACTGGAGGACAAGCCAGGATCTCACAGAACTGGAAGACGAGCCAGGAATCTCAGAGAACTGGAAGACGAGCCAGGATCTCACAGAATTGGAAGACGAGGCAGGAGTCTCTCAGAACTGGAAGACGAGGCAGGAATCTCACAGAACTGGAGGACGAGCCAGGAATCTCACAGAACTGGAAGACGAACCAGGAATCTCACAGAACTGGAGGATGAGCCAGGAATCTCACAGAACTGGAAGACGAACCAGGAATCTCACAGAACTGGAGGATGAGCCAGGAATCTCACAGAACTGGAAGACATCTCCAAGGAAGAATGGATGAAAATCCCTCAAATAAGAATTGAAAGACTCTTAGCTGCTACAAAAAACGTTTACAATCTGTGATACTTGATAAAGGGGGTGCTACTAGGTATTAACAATGCAGGGTGTCCAAACTTTTGCATCGACTTATTTTACTTTTTTGTTGATTTTAAAATGTAAAAGATGAAAATATTTTTTTTTGCCTAAAATACAAAGGAAATGTGTCAACTTTTACTTTATGCCTTTTAGACATCAGTTCATCTTCAACTTGCTTAACTGTTCACAATAACAGTAATTTTGACCTGGGGTGCCCAAACTTTTACATGCCACTGTATTATATACAGTATATTAGTAAATGGTGCAGCGTTACAAGTGAGCCAGGCATTACTTATCTGCAGGAAGAGATGGGTTCGCTTTGCCATGTCTCTTGTGTGACACCTAGTGGTAGCAGTAGGAACTAATCTTCAAAATGAGTCCTAGAAAAGCAGCACTAACAACAAAACTAAATTAAGTTCAAAGAACATTAGCCCACGTGTATTACAAAATTTTAACAAGTTTTTAATAATGTACTCACCTCTACTCTGCCTTTCCATAGTTATGAAATGCTACAACTTGTTGATAAATTGGGCTCAGACAACGCCAGAGCAACTTTTTAAGTACGTTCATGACACCTCCTTTTCGTGCCTTTACTTTTTTAATATGAAAAAGTTGTCGGCTTTTTTTTTGCGCCCTGAACTGCCGTTTTTAATTATACTATTTTTTGGTAGATGTTTTGATCGCCTCTTATTGCATTTTATTGTAATCTTGCAGCGACCAAAAATACGTAATTCTGTTGTTATGATTTTTTCTTTCTAGTTACTTTACTGATTGGATTAATTTATTTCATATTTTGATAGTTTGGGCATTTCTGAACGCAGCAATACCAAATAGAAGGATTTTTGTGTACTCACCGTAAAATCTCTTTCTCTGAGTCTTCATTGGGGGACACAGGACCATGGGTGTATGCTGCTGTGACTAGGAGGCTGACACTAAGTGAACATAAAAAGAGTTAGCTCCTCCCTGGCAGTGTACACTCCAAGCCGGAGGCGGAACTATGCCAATTTAGTGCAAAAGCAGTAGTAGGAGAGACCTGAACAACCATAACTAAACAATGTAATACACAAGTAAAATGTGTGGTGAAAAACACGTGTATATATATAATAGCCGGATGTAAACAAAGGTGACCCGCAAACAACATCGGGAAACATCCGGTAAATGAAGACCGCACAATCCAAGCAGGGTGGGTGCTGTGTCCCCCAATGAAGACTCAGAGAAAGAGATTTTACGGTGAGTACACAAAAATCCTTCTTTCTCTATCGCTTTCATTGGGGGACACAGGACCATGGGACGTCCAAAAGCAGTCCCTGGGTGGGTACATAAGCCGTCCTACAGATCCAAAAAAACAAACGCACAAATTCTGTAGGAACGCTCTGTACAAATGTTTACTACCTTTTTAGAGGTGTGCGACAGCCGTCTGCAACACCTTTCTCCCAAGGCAGGCATCTGCTGATGCCTGGGTGTGGACCTTATAAAACCTGGTGAAGGTATGAAGACTGGACCACGTTGCGGCTTTGCAGACTTGCTCGGCTGAAGCCTGGTGCCTGATTGACAAGACGCCCCAACTGCACGGGTGGAATGGGCTCTTACTCCCCTCGGAGGGGACTTGTCCCTGATTCGGTAGGACTCTGAAATGGCTGACCTGATCCATCTGGCAATGGTAGTCTTGGACGCCGGCATGCCCTTCTTGGAACCAGAAGGCAGGACAAACAGGTTGTCTGATTTGCGGAAAGGCGCAGTAATCGAGACGTAAGTCCTGAGCGCTCGTACTAAGTCCAGAGTGTGTAGTGACCTTTCCAAGGAGCGAGTGGGTGCCGGACAAAAAGATGGAAGCACGATATCCTCATTCAGGTGAAAAGGAGACACCACCTTCGGCAGGAACTCCGGAGTCGGACGCAGGACAACCTTGTCCTGGTGAAAAACAAGAAAAGGTGAACGGCACGAAAGAGCTGCCAGTTCAGACGTTCTCCTGATTGAAGTGACCGCCACCAAAAAGATCACTTTCCAGGATAAGTGTGAGAATGAAGATTCTTTGAGCAGTTCAAATGGAGCCAGTTGGAGGGATCCTAAAACCAGATTAAGATCCCATGGTTCTAGCGGAGCCCGATAGGGCGGATTCAGATGAGCGACACCCTGGATGAACGTCTTGACCTGCGGACGTGATGCTAGATTTCTTTGGAAAAGAACAGACAAAGCCAACACTTGCCCCTTGATGGTTGCCAGCGAGAGACCCGCTTGCAACACTGCCTGAAGGAACGCTAGAAGCGTCGGTATTGACAGAACTAGCGGGGAGAGATTTCCGTTGACCTCGCACCACTGAAAAAAGGCCCTCCAGGTGCGGTAGTAGATCTTCGAAGATGAAGGCTTTCGAGCCCTAATCATAGTCTGAATCACTCCTGGAGCAAATCCTGACTGGGCTAACAGCCAGGATTCAAGAGCCATGCCGTCAAATTGAGAACCCCTGAATTTTGATGGAAGAGCGGACCTTGAGACAGCAGGTCCGGCCGATCCGGAAGCCACCATGGGGTGTCTGTGACGAGCTGTGCGAGTTCTGCGAACCATGCTCGCCTGGGCCATTCTGGGGCGATGAGAATCACCGGTATGCCCTCTGCCTTGATTTTCTTGAGGACTCTTGGAATCAGTGGCAGCGGCGGGAAGATGAACGGTAGTCTGAACTGATTCCACGGAAGAATGAGGGCGTCGACTTCTAGCGCCTGCTTGTCGTGGGAGCGGGATATGAACTGTGGGACTTGATTGTTGAACCGCGAGGCCATCAGGTCCACATCCGGAGTCCCCCACCTGTGGCAGATCTGCTCGAAAACCATTCTGTTGAGAGACCATTCGCCCGACGCCAGACCCTGTCTGCTGAGGTAGTCGGCCGCCCAGTTTTCCACGACGGGGATATGTACCGCGGAGATCCTGGCGTGGTGAGACTGTCCACTGTATGATCCTCTTCACCTCTCTCATCGCCATGACGCTCCTCGTGCCGCCCTGATGATTGATGTATGCCACCGCCGTGGCGTTGTCCGATTGTATCCTGATTGGAGACCCCTGGAGAAGGTGCTGAAAGGCTTGCAGGGCTCGTAGGACCGCTCTGATCTCCAACACATTGATCGGGAGCCGGCTTTCCTGGTAGGACCACTGACCGTGAGCCGTGTGTTGATGGAAGACCGCTCCCCAGCCCAGAAGGCTGGCATCGGTGGTGACTGTCTTCCAGTGCACCGGTACGAACGACGTTCCTTTGACGAGATTCTGGCTGTTGGTCCACCAGCGCAGCGAGTGGCGGACTTCCGGGGGCAAAAGTATCTTGCGATCCAAGGTGAATAGACTTGTCCCAATTGTGCAGCAGAGAAAGCTGAAGAGGGCGAAGGTGGAAGCGGGCAAACGGAACCGCCTCTATTGCCGCCACCATTCGACCGAGGGCCCTCATACCGAAGCGTATAGACACCGCTGTGGAGAGGTGGAGGGTCTGGACGTCCTTCCAAAGGGAGACAATCTTTTCCTGTGGAAGGAACACGCGTCCTTGGATGGTATCGAACTCCATGCCTAGGAAGGTAATCTGGTGCGCCGGGGTCAACGAGGACTTCTTCCGATTGATGAGCCAACCGAGACGGGATAGAGTGTCGATGGTGACCTGGACACTTAGACGACAGTCGTTGAAAGAGGACCCTTTGATCAGTAAGTCGTCCAGGTATGGAATTACCAAAACACCTCTGGAGTGCAGGATCGACATGGCCGCAGCCATGACTTTCGTGAACACTCGAGGCGCAGACGCAAGACCAAACGGTAGGGCAGTGAACTGATAATGATCGTGTGCCACGGCAAAGCGCAGGAATTTTTGGTGCTGGTGTGCAATCGGGATATGCAGATATGCGTCCTGTATGTCCAGAGAGGCGAGGAATTCGCCGACCTCCATGGAGGCAATCACCGACTGGAGGGACTCCATGCAAAATCTTTGGGTTCTGACGTACCTGTTGAGGATCTTGAGGTCGAGAACAGGGCGCACAGTGCCATCCTTCTTGGGGACAACGAAGAGGTTGGAGTAGAGTCCCCTGAACCGTTCCGAATCTGGGACCGGAATCACGACCCCTGAGCGGTGCAGAGATTCGATGGCGTGAAAAAAGGGGCGAGCTCGCGCATCCGACTCGGGAGGATGGGAAAGGAAAAAGCGACTTGGAGGAATTGACGTAAATTCTATCTTGTAACCCGAGACTAGGATTTCTCTGACCCAAGCATCTGTGATCAAGGGGAGCCAGACGTGTTGGAAGAGAGAAAGGTTCCCCCCCACCTGGTCTGCGCTGACCACGAGTCATTTGGAGGAGTATCGCTGAGATCTAGATGCTGGTTTGGCAGGCTGGCGTGGTCTGGAACGCCAGGAGGGATTTGTTTTGAAAGACGGGTTCCTCCTGCTTCTCTGCGGGGATCTGTTCCTCCTAGGCTGTGTCGGGGAACTGAAGCTGCGAAAAGGGCGAAAACCTGAGGTCGGCTGCGGCGCGGGATACGCCTTGGTCTCAGTTGGGGAAGGGAGGTGCTCTTTCCTCCCGTAGCCTCGGCGATAATCTGGTCGAGCCTGTCCCCAAACAGTCGGCCTCCTGGAAACGGGAGGGCGGTAAGGGATTTCTTTGAAGCCGCGTCTGCATTCCAGGCTCTGAGCCAGACCGCTCGGCGGATAGCCACCGTGTTGCTGGCCGCTTGTGCTGCGCAATTGGCTGTCGACAGAGATGCGTTAATGATGTACTCACCCGCCAGGGCAATCTGTGCCGCCATGTTGACGAGCTCGGGATCGCCAGACTGCGAGCGAAGGCCTCTGTGGAGGGTGTCGGCCCAGGTCACCATGGCCTTAGCTACCCAGACGGCGGCGAAGGCCGGTGACAGGGCCGCGCCTGCCGCCTCAAAAGCCGAACGGGCGAATCTCTCGATGTTCCGGTCCGTGGCATCACGTAGCGATGTTCCCTGCAGCAGAGATAGAACTGTATGCGAGGCCAGGCGGGAGACCGGAGGGTCGACCACCGGTGAGCCCGCCCATTCCTTCCTGAGATCCTCGGGGAAGGGATAGTGTAAATCAATCGACTTACCGTTGTTGAACGTCCTGTCCGGTTGCTGTCTGTGCTTGCGCAAGATCTCAGCGAACTCCGGATGATCGCAGAAATACCTGTGAACACGTTTAAGTCGTTTGAAAGATACCTGTGAGCTCTGGGCGGTTGCAGAGTCCGGCTGAAGCTTCAGCGTCGTATTCACCGCGTCGACCAGGCTGTCCACCATACGCCTGACATCGGCTGCCTGATCCGAGTCCAGCAGGGAGGCTGCATCCGACTCTTCCCCTGAATCATCAGACGGTCTCGGAGACGAGTGGCACTCAGGCCTTGGAGGGGAGAGGGACCTCTGGGAGGAATTGGAAGACGAGACCGTGCGGGTTCGCTTCCGCGCTCCAGTAGCCAGGTCGGGGTCAGCACGACTGTCGTCCTGCGGCGGCTGGACCTGTGTGGCATGGCTGAGCGTAGGGAGCGACTGCAAAGCTTGCGCGATGGTCAGGGACGCTCTTGACAGAGAATCCACCGACTGGGAGAGAGAAGTCAGCCACTCCGGGGGAGGGAGCGCATTGGGGCCCGGGGCGTCCTGTACTGCTGCAGTAGCGGCGTGGACGGGGGAGCTGGCGGCGTCTGGGGCAATCTGCGTGGGCTGCGGATCGGGAGCGCAAGCTGCACAGAGGGAGGTAGCCTGGCCTTGGGAGAATTTTTCGTTGCAGGACGAGCACGCAAAATGCATTATAAAGGGGGCCTGTTTGGATCGGGACGACTTAGAGTTAGGCATGGCTGCTCAGGGGACTCCTACTAGGGACACTAGGGAGGAGACCGGAGAAAGATGGAAGAAAAAAAGTACAAAGTGTCGCTGGTCCTAATGAGGAGCAGCACTCACCCTGGCCTGTGTCCTCCCCGGGTCAGCAGGGGCCTCAGAGTAGCTGGGGTAGCCGCAGAGAAAAAATGCTGTTGCTCACCGGCCTGTCTGTGCTGAGGTGAGCCGTTGGAAGAAAAACGCGGGCTTTTGCCTTTTTTTTTTTTACTGCTGGAGGGGGGCGTGCTGGCAGATGAGGTGGCTGTCTCTGGGCAGAAAATGCGGAGGGTGGGCCAGAGGCGGCGCGCGCAAACGGGGGGCGGAGCACTCCGGCCCGAGGTAGGCCCGAAGCCGGGGACTAAATTAGTGAGCGGCGGCCCCCGGGAGCGCAGCGCTGCGCGCGGAGCAGCTCTTACCTGCGTCCACGCGCGTCGCTCGGATCCATATGTCCCGTTCATGATGCTGCGGCCCCCGGTAAGAGTTTAGGGATGCTGAGGGGCCGTGATGGAGACTGTGGAGCGCTCCTGCGCTGCAGTGCCAGATCCTAAGCCTGGGCCCATGGTATCAGGTGAACGCTGGGGGAGGCCTGGTGACAGAGGACCCCTTGATGTGAGCGCTCCTGCGCTGTCACAGTCTGACATCCTCAGGGATTCCTCTTCACCTCCACCAGAAACACCCCCTGGGACGGTACCATGGGGGTCGACGGGGAGTGTGTGCCCTTAAAACAATTAATATCGGTCCCCAATCAGCCCCTGGGGTGGTACCATGGGGCCGGAGGGGGATAGGGCCTGGCGTCTCGAGCCCTCAGGCAACCCTGGGGCGAGAGTTCTCTCTGAAGCAGGGTCTTTAACCCTGCAGAAGAGACAAAAAATGTAGAATGATGAGAATGCTGAGCGGCGCCGTAAAGCCCGAAAAAAACGCAATAGCCTAGGCTGAGGTTGGCCCACAGAGATATGGGCCCACTTCAGCCTCCTACGACAAAGCAAAAAACTGGCATAGTTCCGCCTCCGGCTCGGGGTGTACACTGCTAGGGAGGAGCTAACTCTTTTTATGTTCACTTAGTGTCAGCCTCTTAGTCACAGCAGCATACACCCATGGTCCTGTGTCCCCCAATGAAAGCGATAGAGAAATGTGTATTTTTTTTTTTTTTTTAATGGGTCAAAAGGTTGGTGACTTGAACTCTTGTGTTTATTTGTATTGTTTTTATATTCTATTTTTTCACTTTTAATGTTATTTACTAGCCCCTTAGAGAACTTGAAGCTGCGATCATCCGCTCATTTGTTCTGTACAGAGCAGAGCATCAGCACCACAGCACAGCAGAGATCACCATCTCATTTGAATGTCGCTCACAGCCATGTAGTAATCATCTCCTGTAAAGGTCGCTCGCAGTCATGGTAATTGGGCCCCCTTAGCCTTAAAATAGCAGCCCGTAGCCATTCATTAAATGGGACAATTCCGGCATTTTACCTGGTCAGCCCGATTGCCCTGGTGTGGTGGCAATCGAGGTAATATAAGGGGTTAACGACAGCTCACAGATGCCACTAAGCCCTAGATTAGTAATGGAAGGAGTCTATGAGACCCCCACCATGACTATACAGCGCACAAAATAATATAGTCATTTACTGAAGTTGTGACATATGCAACTCAATCTAGGTGAGCAATCCCCTTATCCCGATTTTACTTTAAACCCCTTACTGACATAAGATGTACTGGTACGTCCTATGCTGGCTAACTGGCTTTGATGCTGGCTCACATAGTGCGCCCGTATCTTTCCCTGCACATTGGCAGCCATTATGTGCTTCCAACAGGCTCGAGTGGATCGGAAATCCACCTATGACTGTTAACTAGTTAAATACCGCTGTCAGCAGGATTTAACGCGCATCAACTCAGCAACGTAGCAGAGTTGATTTTGCAGCAGAATTCAAAACAAACAGAGCTTTAATATAGCAATGTTGATTCTGTACTATGGCAGAGCAAAGTTTGTCAGAGTCCACTCTAAAACTAGCACAGTTGTTTGTATAGCAGAGTTGACTCAGCGGTTAAGCAGGGCTGAGTCTGCAAGAGAGTCCGATACACAAAACTGGTCAAGTAAACTTACCGAATGGTGTAGTAGAGCTGAGTATGTACTAGAGCCCAATGTCACAGAACTGGCCGGGTGATATAGCAGAGTTGACTCAAATATTAAGCAGAGCTGATTTACAAGAGAGTCCAATACACAAAACTGGCCAAGTAAAAGTTACTGAATAGTGTAGTCGAGTGGAGTATGTAGCAGTAACATCACTGACACCCATAGTGCAACCGGATGTTAAGGTGAAGCCATTGATCTCAAATAGATAATGCAGTGCAAGTGTGCTGTTTCTAGGAGAGGCGAGTAACAATCTGTTATATAAAGCTGAGTGTATGTATGTATGTATGTCCGCTAAAGGAATTTCTACCGTTGCATTCACAATCACAAAATTTTGCACAGACACTCCATTTGACTCAGGCAATGTCATAGACTATGTTATGAGGGGAAATTTTAACCCCAAGCTTTACTGTTATTCGCCTAAAAACCTGCCTCTATTAAAGTCAATGGAGCTGGGAGCCACAATGCAGCCAGAACTTCAGATGAATGCGCAGCCAAGCCCTTAAATGGATTGTTGGCGTGTGACAATGCAGCCAGGGAAAGAGACAGACAGGGAAAGAGACAGACAGACAAAGAGACAGGGAAAGAGACAGACAAAGACAGAGAGAAAGGGAAAGAGACACACAAAGAGACAGACAAAGAGACATACAGGGAAAGAGATAGACAGACAAAGACAGAGAGACAGGGAAAGAGACAGACAGAGGTATACAGGCAGGGAAAGAGACAGACAGAGAGACAGGGAAAGAGAGAGACAAAAAGACAGGGAAAGAGACAGACAGGGAAAGAGATAGACAGGGAAAAAGACAGACAGGGAAAGAGAAAGGGAAAGACACAAGGAGAGAGACAGACAGAGAAAGAGACAGACAGACAGGGAAAGAGACAGACAAAGGCAGACTGACACAGACAGACAAAGACAAATACAGACAGAGACAGACACAGACATAGATAGGGAAAGAGACAGACAGACAGGGAAAGAGACAGACAGGCATAGACATACAGACTGACAAAGAGACAGACATAGATAAAGAGACAGACAGGGAAAGGACAGAGAGTCAAAGAGAGATAAGGTACCGTCACGGTTTCTGTAACGCAGTAACGGTCCCGTTAGCGATCTCTCACCTGCTGTGAGATCTCTAGTCGCTGCCGAATGGTCCAGGCCATTTTATTCAAAGGCGATGTCCTGCTGGGCAGGACACATCGCTGTGTTTGACACTGTGTGACAGGGTCCCAGTGACTGCTGAGATCGTTATACAGGTCGCTACTGCGACCTGTATCGTTACTGCATCGCTGGTAAGATCTGACTGTGTGACATCTCACCAGCGACCTCCCAGCGACTTACCAGCGATCCCTATCAGGTCGCATCGTTTTCGGGATCGCTGGTAAGTCGTTGCGTGTGACTGGGCCTATAGACAGAGACAGACAGAGACAGAGACAAAGACAGACAGAGACTGGGAGAGAAACAGAGAGACAGTTACTATCTCGGGCAACGCTGGGTGCTACAGCTAGTATGAAATAAACAAAACAGTCAGTGCGATGCAAATAACAATTTTAATAAAAAACATTGTATGAAAATATTAAAAACTTTCTATATACCTAGGTAACAAATGTTAAAAGTGAAAATCTGTATCTAAGACAGAGACATCAGGAAACATCCATGCAAAAAATCCGGGCGGACAGATTCTTCTATGTCAGATCTCTCCCGCCATTACTGTGCTACTGTGTAAAACATCAACTTAAAGGTAAAACAAGGTGTTGGAAAGCTCAAGTCTTGGCTCTCGGTGGATGCTCTGTCCGACCAGGAAGGTGAGCTTATGGGCATACTGGCACGGAGCGGGCACGCGGATCACACCCTGTGATGGAAAAACAAATACATCAGAAACAGACAAAAAATAATTCCCAAAAGTACAGAAATGTTTCAATCACCGCAATTCTCCCAATTAAAAAAATGTAAGAAATATAAAAAAATAAAAAAAAAATTGACATGACAGAATTGTCAAATTTCATTCTCAATTATTCCCCTGCAAAATTAAGGATGAATATTTTATGTACCTGGTATACGAAAGACGCAAAAATCAGGGTCACCGACGTAAAATAACAAAAGGTGCTCAAAAAACATCGACGCAAATCACATTTTTTTTTTTCAAAGACCATAGTTTTTTTTAATAACTAAAATCAAATCAAATAAAATAGTAAAAAGAATCCCCAACCTTATAAGTTTAATATTGCAACAGTTGTACTAACCATGTTATCAGGTCAGCTTTATCAAAAAATTAAAATCATAAAAACAACCTCCCATCCACCCAAAAATGCCGAAATTGCGATTTTTAAATATTTATAAAAAAAAAGAAAAAATCCTGTCTTTTCAGTATATTCTATGTAAAAATTAATGGTATCTTAAAAAAAAAATAAAATAATAATAATAAAAAAATTTGATATCTTTCTGTGTTACTACAACGCTGTGAGTACTTTTTTTATGTAGATGTGGCAACCCCGAATATCTGGCATTTCAATTTTTTTTCTCTTTACGGGGTTTACCGTTTGGGTTCAATAAGTGCTTAGCTTTTCTAACTTATTTTATTGTGGTGGGTAGGGATCAGAATGATTGGAATTTTTATATACTTCTAAATAATACCAAATATATATTTTTTAGGTTTTATAATTTTTTGCTTTTTTATTTTATTTTTTTAGTCCGTCTAGAGGACTTGAACCTATGATTGTTTGTGCTTCATACTGGAATACTACTGATTGGCAGCAGCGGTCATGTGACACAATCATGTCGTGTCACTGGCCAAAAACACTGACATTACTGGAACAACGGTGCTGCGGGAGGTGAGTATACATTGTTTTTATTGTCTATGGAACCCGGACGGCACCGCCCTGCCTTGTTCCTTGCTGTCCTCCACATATGAGCCACCTCCTTCCTCCTTTCGGGGCCTGTGTACGCCGCAAAGGACTTCCGGGAATGTGCCTTTATCTACTGTATATAGGGGTGTTATCAGTCATTGGTACAGGAGGAAGAGGAGGTGAGCTGTGACATCCACTATTGTGAATGGTGAATCCAGTGTTATCTACTGTATATAGAGGTGTTATCAGTCATTGTACAGGAGGAGAAGGTGAGCTGTGATATCATCTATTGTGAATGGTGCATCATGTGTTATCTACTGTATATAGAGGTGTTATCACTCACTGTACAAGAGGCGGAGGTGAGCTGTGATATCAGCTATTGTGAATGGTGGATTCTGTGTAATCTACTGTATATAGAAATGCAATCAGTCATTATACAGGAGGAGGTGAGCTGTGACATCACCTGTTGTGCCTAGTGTATCCTGTTTTATCCCCTGTATATAAAGGTGTTATTCATTATACAGGAGGAGGTGAGCTGTGACATCTCCTATGGTGAATGGTGGATCCTGTGTTATCTACTGTATATAGAGGTGTTATCAGTCTTTGAACAGGAGGAGGTGAGCTGTGATATCACTTATTGTGATTGGTGGATCTTGTGTTGTCTACTGTATATAGAGGTGTTATTAGTCATTGTACAGGAGGAGGTGAGCTGTGACATCACCTATTGTGAATGCTATATCTTGTGTTATCTACTCTCTCTATATAGAATAACATAACTTTTATCATGCAACCCTGATGTAAACCATAGGCGTTTTTCTACAGATTCCCTTTTATACACATTTTGTTCTCTTTGCAATGGTGGATGTTTAGTTCCTTCAGACGCAGGTGATTTGTAGACGTCTTCAGTCTTGTGGACAGATAGGCATCATCTCATGAGCACGGTGTCAGTGTGACTAATGGCGTTTCGGCTGTGTCAGGTGACGGATGAAGTCTCAGTAGGGACTTTTGGCCGCGCTCCTGCATCAGTCTGATAATTCTGGGTTATGTCAGTATATCTGATGTCGGCCAATTTATTTTCACGCTGAGCCTGAATGGATGTGATTATTAAACCTCCAGCATCTGGTGTGTTACCAGGTTATAGGTGTTACGGGAAGTCCAAACCTGGACAATATGTTCTGCTGTGAGTCCAAAGCAAACCTGCAACGACTCAGCGGCACCATCCACCTCTGAAATGGTAATTTAATTACAGGCTTCGCAGCGTGCACTGCAAATAGCAAAATCAGCTGTGAAAAACCCTTAAAGTGGCAATCCACCTAAGGCCTGAAACACACATCCGTGAAACACGTGCGTGTTTGGTCCGTTTCCGTGTATACTGGAGACACGGCCAAACGTGCACCAATGTTATTGTATGATAAAAGCTCCACGTGCGTTTTTGATGCATGTCGGTTTGTCCGTGATCCGTACCTGTGTGCGTTTTGCACGGCAGCATGTCCGTTTTCTGCACGCAACATGCAGCACGGACCCAATGAAAGTCAATGGTTTTGTGCGCACGTCCGAGTGACACGGACGCATCTCTGTTTGCTCCCTGTACGTTTTGTGCTTTTTTCATGTGATGTCGGTCTTTTTTCTTTTTCTGTTTCGTTCTCTCCCTCAGTCCATCGGTCGGTCGATCTCTCTCTATGTCTGTCGGTCGGTCTCTCTGTCTTATCTGTCCCTCTCGCTGTCTGTCGGTCAGTTCCCCCCCTCTCTCATACTTACCGTTCCCCGATCTCCGGCGCGGCGCTGCACGGCTGTTCTCTAAACTCTATATAGTATATATAAACTTTACTATTTTGAAAAAGCCGGCCGCCCATTAATCAATCTCGTATTCCCTGCTTTCCCAGCCCACCGGCGCCTGTGATTGGTTGCAGTCACACACGCCCACCACGCTGAGTGACAGCTGTCTCACTGCAGCCAATCACAGCAGCCTCACACAGAAACTGAGGTGAGTAGCGCGATCAGCTGCTGTCAGTCAGGTAACTCGCGGCCACCGCTGAATCCAGCGGTGGCCACGGGTAACCTTAGTGACAGCTCAGCTGATCGCGCTACTCACCTCAGTTTCTGTGTGGAGCTGACCGGAGCGGCGGTGAGTAGCGCGATCAGCTGAGCTGTCACTGAGGTTACCCGCGGCCACCGCTGCATCCACCACTGGATCCAGTGACAGCTGAGCTGATCTCGCGGCTGTCTTCATTAGCTGCGTGAAGCTGACAGGAGCGGCTGTGTCTGCTGCTGCTCCTGTCACCTGCATGCAGCAGAGCTGGAAGCGACGCTGGAGATCCGTGGATTACGCCGGACATGGAGGGCTTTGTCGGGGTTAATAAATTGGTGATGAGGGAATGTGTTTGTGTTTTTTATTTCAAATGAAGGGAATTTTGTTTACTTACCGTAAATTCCTTTTCTTCTAGCTCCTATTGGGAGACCCAGACAATTGGGTGTATAGCTTCTGCCTCCGGAGGCCACACAAAGTATTACACTTTAAAAAGTGTAACCCCTCCCCTCTGCCTATACACCCTCCCGTGCATCACGGGCTCATCAGTTTTGGTGCCAAAGCAGGAAGGAGGAAACTTATAAATTGGTCTAAGGTAAATTCAATCCGAAGGATGTTCGGAGAACTGAAACCATGAACCAAAAGAACAATTCAACATGAACAACATGTGTACACAAAAGAACAACAGCCCGAAGGGAACAGGGGCGGGTGCTGGGTCTCCCAATAGGAGCTAGAAGAAAAGGAATTTACGGTAAGTAAACAAAATTCCCTTCTTCTTTGTCGCTCCATTGGGAGACCCAGACAATTGGGATGTCCAAAAGCAAAACCCTGGGTGGGTAAAAGAATACCTCGATAAAAAGAGCCGAAAAACGGCCCCCTCTTACACGTGGGCAACTGCCGCCTGAAGGAGTCGCCTACCTAGGCTGGCATCTGCCGAATCATCGGCATGCACCTGATAGTGTTTCGTGAAAGTGTGCAGACTCGACCAGGTAGCCGCCTGACACACCTGCCGAGCCGTAGCCTGGTGTCGCAATGCCCAGGACACCGACGGCTCTGGTAGAATGGGCCTTCAGCCCTGCAGGAATCGGAAGCCTAAAAGAACGGTAAGCTTCAAGAATCGGTTCCTTGATCCACCGAGCCAAGGTTGACTTGAAAACCTGAAATCCCTTACTCTGGCCCGCGATAAGGACAAGAGCGCATCAGACCGGTGCAGGGGCGCCGTGCGAGAAATGTAGAGCCGGAGTGCTCTAACCAGATCTAATAAATGCAAATCCTTTTCACATTGGTGAACTGGATGCGGACCCAAAGAGGGTAAGACGATATCCTGATTGAGATGAAACGGGGATACCTTAGGGAGAAAGTCCGGGACCGGACGTAGAACCACCCTATCCTGGTGAAACACCAGGAAGGGGGCTTTGCATGACAGCGCTGCTAGCTGAGACACTCTTCTGAGTGATGTGACTGCCACTAGGAAGGCCACCCTTTGCGAAAGGCGAGATAGAGAGATCCCGCATCGGCTCGAAAAGTGGCTTCTGAAGAGTCGTCAGCACCCTGTTAAGATCCGAGGGTGTTAACGGACGCTTGTAAGGTGGGACTGGAAAGCGCCGATACTTGTCCCTTGAGAGAGCCGAGAGACAAGCCCTTGTCCATTCCGGATTGAAGGAAAGAAGAAAAGTGGGCAAGGCAAACGGCCAGGGAGTAAAACCCTGATCAGAGCACCAGGATAAGAAGATCCTCCAAGTCCTGTGATAGATGTTGGCGGACGTTGGTTTCCTGGCCTGTCTCATGGTGGCAATGACATCTGGAGATATCCCTGATGACGCTAGGAGCCAGGACTCAATGGCCACACAGTCAGGTTTAGAGCCGCAGAATTCAGAAGGAAATATGGCCCTTGAGGCAGCAAGTCTGGTCGGTCTGGGAGTGTCCACGGTTGACCCACCGTGAGGTGCCACAGATCCGGATACCACGATCACCTCGGCCAGTCTGGAGCGACGAGGATGGCGCGGCGACAGTCTGACCTGATCTTGCGTAACACTCTGGGCAGTAGTGCCAGAGGAGGAAATACATAAGGCAGTCGAAACTGCGACCAGTCGTGAACTAGCGCGTCTGCCGCCAGAGCTCTGTGATCCTTGGACTGAGCCATGAATGCCGGGACTTTGTTGTTGTGCCGAGACGCCATTAGATCGACGTCCGGCGTTCCCCAGCGGCAACAGATCTCTAGAACACGTCCGGGTGAAGAGACCATTCCCCTGCGTCCATGCCCTGGCGACTGAGAAAATCTGCTTCCCAGTTTTCTACGCCCGGGATGTGAACTGCGGAGATGGTGGAGGCTGTGGCTTCCACCCACAGCCGAATCCGCCGAACTGCTCGGAAGGCTTGACGACTGCGTGTGCCGCCCTGGTGGTTGATGTACGCAACCGCCGTGGATCTGCCTGCCCTCCAGCCATTGCTGGAACACCTTTAGGGCTAGATCCACTGCCCTTATCTCCAGAACATTGATCTGAAGGGAGGACTCTGTCGGAGTCCAGGTTCCCTGAGCCGAGTGGTGGAGGAAGACCGCTCCCCACCCTGACAGACTCGCGTCCGTCGTGACCACAGCCCCGGCTGGGGGCCGGAAGGATTTTTCCTTCGCCCAGGAAGTGGAAAGAAGACACCACTGAAGAGAGGTTTTGCTGCAAGGGAAAGAGAGACGTTCTTGTCTAGGGACGTCGACCTCCTGTCCCATTTGCGGTGTTCGATAGAATCGGACGCAGACGAAACTGCGCAAGGGAACTGCCTCCCTTGCTGCCACCATCTTCCTTAGAAAGTGCATGAGGCGCCTCAAGGGGTGACTGGGCCCGAAGGAGAGATTGCACCCCTGTCTGTAGTGAACGCTGACTATGCAGCGGAAGCTTCACTATCGCTGAGAGAGTATGAAACTCCATCCCGAGGCAAGTCAGTGATTGGGTCGGTGTCAGTTTTGACCTTGGAAATTTGATGATCCACCCGAACCCCTGGAGAGTCTCCAGAGCAATGGTCAGGTTGTGTTGACATGCCACCCAGGAGGGTGTCTTGACTAGAAGATCGTCTAGGTTAAGTGATCACCGAGTGGCCCTGAGAGTGTAGGACCGCCACCACTGCTGCCATGACCTTGGTGAAGACCCGTGGGGCTGTCGCCAGGCCGAATGGCAGTGCCACGAACTGAATTTGTTCGTCCCTGATGGCGAAACGCAGAAAGCGTTGAAGCTCGGGTGCGATCGGCACATGGAGATAAGCATCCTTGATGTCAATTGATGCTAGGAAGTCTCCTTGTGACATCGAGGCTTCAGAGTGTTCACCGCCTGAAAAAGTGCATCGGCTCGCTCGGGGGGCGGAGATGTTTTGAAGAAACGAGTCGGAGGACGAGAGCAGAGCTCTATCCTGTAACCGTGAGACAGAATGTCTCTCACCCATCGGTCTTGGACATGTGGCCACCAGGCGTCGCAAAAGCGGGAGAGCCTGCCACCGACCGAGGACGCGGTCTTGGTGAGGCCGAAGTCATGAGGAAGCCGCCTTGTGACTTAGACCGTCATGCA